>NW_020837953.1:25914563-26528984 GCF_003676395.1 Aethalodelphis obliquidens | reverse complement strand
TCATCATCATCCTCATCCTTGCCTTTTACCTTTGCTCACCACGTTCAAGTAGATGGAAGAGTGTGCGCAGAGGCCTGGAGGCATGAGACAAGCAGCACCCTTAGAGACCTGAAAGGGATCTGATATGGCTGAAAGTGAAGGGAGGAGTGAAGGAACTGATCATTGAGGTTCAAAAAGTAGCTAGAGGCTGGATCATGCAAGGTTGCCTCTGAAACCATAATAAGAACTTAGGGCTTTATTCTGAGGTCAGTTAGGAACCACTGAAGAATTATATGCAGGTAGAGAGGTGACATAGCTGATTTTGTTTCTCAGAGAGATGCTCTAGGCTGTCTTTAGGGAGGTACTTTATTCTCCCTAGTACCCCAGTGCCTACAACAGTGCCTAGGACATAGTAGGTATTCAAAAATATTTGTTGAATATTTGTTGAATAGAGAGCAGACTTGTGGTTGCCAAGGGGAAAGTGAGGTCGAGGAGGGATGGATTGGGAGTTTGGGATTAGCAGGTGCAAACTATTATATATATGTATAAGTGAATCACTTTGCTGTATACCAGAAACTAACACAAGGTTGTAAATCAACTATACTTCAATGAAATAAATTTTAAAAATTTGTTGAATAAGTTTACTCAGAGTTACTATTTTATCCAGGCCTGCCTGAATACGAGGAAGAGGTGTACACTCTTGCTAGCCCTGGGAAAGACGATGGATTTTAGGGATAATTGTAGTTGCTGTCTACGGAAAGCCAAGAGCAGAGACTGGAATGGGAAGATAATCCTGGATCCAAGTGGCTGTGTGTCGTCAGCAGACAGGAAGAAGAGGTCCTCGCCGGTGCGCTCTGCCTGCACCTCACATACCTGCTTCGCTCCTACCTGCCGGCGTCTCTCATTCTGAGTTTTGGCACATGGTCCATTGTAGCCTCACTGGCTCCCTCTACACTGTGAACTTTCCATCTTACATCCTTTTAATAAGTGGCTCATGATTTGTTTCTTAGTTCAAAAGCTAAGAGGGAGAATCTGATTGGTCTAAGCTCATCTTTTCATGCAGCATGAGTCTGAATGAGGGAAGTGTGAATACCTGAATAAAATCAGGATTCTGTGAGATAAAAAGAAGGGAAGGGAGATAGTTGCTGGAAAGGCAGTCAGTAATGACCCCCACATTACACAAACAATGATTTAACCACAAGTCGTGATAAGTGCTTTGAAGGAGAAGGACAGGGTGCTATAAGAGAGACTTAAATTAGATTGGGGGTGAGGTAGGTTTTAGGAGGTCCGTGGATTGCCTGCTCTTGAGTCGATGCTATATTACTTCGAGTACAGGCTAAGCTGCTATAACAAAAACTTCCAAAATACAACAGCTTAAATGAGATGTAAATTTACTTTTACTTACATGAAAAGCCCAGATCTGAGTAGTCCATGGCTGGTAGGACCAGATCTGTCCCAAGGAGTCATCTGGGACCGAGGTTGATGGGTAGATGCTACTATCTTTAAAATGAGGCTCCCATTTCTGGGTCCACAGCGCCAAGGGTAAGACCAAGAAGTTGTTGCATCACTTCTGCTCACATCCTGGTGACAAGAACTCATAATGCGACCCCTAGCCGTGGGGTGAGGGGGCTGCTGGGGAGTGGAGAGTCCAGCGGGGCAGGCTTGCTCTCTGTTACAACTCTGGGGGATGTTAAAAAAAAAAGAAAGAAGGAAAGGAGCTCACTGGGGCAACTCAGAGTCTCTGCTTCAGGTACCCTGTGCTTGAGGGAGGAAATGGAGGCCTCAAATGGTACTAAATAGTTAAATGCAGTAGGGAAGGCCAGTAAGATGAGGACAGAAGATACACACTGGATTTGGCATTTGAGAACTTTGTATGGTCCCAGAAGGGCAGGGTTGAGGATGAGAAGTGAGGTTATGGAGTTAAAAGTATAAGACAACCCTTTTGAATAACTTGGAGGAGAAGGAAAGAAAAGAGAGGCAGAAACACATCCGGCCGGCCGTATCCCCTAGTTCTGCGTCCGCAGATACAGAGGAACAATTGAATCACACCATTTTACGTTAAGAACTTGAGCATTCCCACAGTTTGGTATCTGCTGGTTGGGGGAGGGTCCTGAAACCAATCCCCTCTGGATATCAAGGGATGTCTGTAGCCAAATCTAAAACAAAGAACTGTTTGTTGTTTGTTTTTAAGTTGGGAGAACTTTGATAATATTTACAAGCAGAAAATATTTTAAATAGTAGAGGAGAGTTTGAAGATGTGGGAAAGAGAGTTAGCACCCTGTATTCGGTAAGAGGCAGCTCTCAGAGCAGACAGGAGGGGCTGGGACCGAGAGCAAAGATGCTGAGATGAGCCTTGAGCAGAAAGAAAAACATTTCTTCTGAGATGAGCAGAAGGCGGTGAGGATGAACGGTGAAGTGGTTATACTGGGGGATATGGGGTGCGGGTCGAGTCCACAGCTCCTGCCCCTCTGGCTCCATTTCCTTAGTAAACCAAGGGGAAGGTATTCCTGGGGCAGAGGAGGTGTTGGAAACAAAACAACAGTCTCTCTAATGGGCCATCTCAGGACTCCAGAAGTCCTGCTGTGATTTCCCCTCTAAGGGAGCAGAGCACCATGGAGGGGGATCAGTGTCTCTCTCCTTTCAAGAGTGAAAAGGCAAGGCTCAGTGTGAGAGGCCCAGGCATTGACCAACAGTCCAGCAGATCATTAAAGGGTGGTCAGAGGCAGGCCCTGCAATGCGAGCATCTGCCCAAGTGATGTCCAGGGCAGAGCAGAGGAGGCAGCCTGAGTGGCAGCCTTGACCGATGCAGAAGCATGCCTGAGACAATGCTGGGACTCTCAGTGATGCCAAGGACAAAGTAATCTTGTGATAATTCTGAGCCTGGCAGTCATCCGGGATAGGGACGGCACAGTACTGAGCTAGCAAAACTTGTGTCCAAATGACATTGTGTCCTCCTTCGTCCTTGCAAGCTGGTGAGGCCCTTGGGTGTCCAGGTTATGCTTATAACACAAAGGGAAGAGACCATTCTCCCCTGTTCTTCTTCCCACCACTACATATTATCTAGGGAGCTCAGGGAACTGCTGGGTTTGAGAGGTCACAGGAAGGTCCAGGCACCAGATCAAAACATAAGAAGTAGACAAAAGCCCAACTGCTTTCATTTATTCACCCAGCAAATGACAGCCAGCAGTCAAGCAGAGGGCAGTGGCATTCCTCAGGCTCCGGGCAGCATGGCTGCAGGCATCATAGACAACAGCTGGTAAATCTGGATCGGAAGGATAGGTCAGCTCGGCAGAGGAGTGTGGCAAGGGCCGAAGTCAGCAAGATTGCAGGGCTGCCGTGGGAATACTCATTCCTGAACGTAAGTGAGGTGTGTCCTGGGAACCAGTAGAACTTGGCAGGGATGCTTTGCAGGGATCTGGAGGTATTCTGATCACTCAAAACCGCTTGCACAAATGCACACGGACCCTCGCCTCTCTTCCCCTCCATCGGCAGCTGGGTTCCAGCAGCCGGTAGAGGCATCCTTCCACCTCACTCTTCCATCTTCTGGGACTTCATTGCCCAAGGGAGTGGGTCCTACGTATTTCTAGGAAGTGACCTCCACATCTCAACAGGGAAGTGGGAAGAAGCTCTTCCCCACAGGAAGGTTTTGGATCCTGCCTTGGATAAGATTGGGTGAAGTAAGCCCCTTAAAGAGGGAAGGAGGCATCTGGGAGACAAGGTTCCTGGGATCCAGAGAGAAGAAGGTAGTTCAGACAGAGGAACAGTATGAGAAAGTGCACAGAGGCGTGGTTGGAGATAGCACGTTGAAGGAGTTCCATGGTGTGGTAGCGGAAGAGGCACCTGGTGGAGGATGGGGCTGGAGAGGAGGCCAGGGACCAGATTACGCTGCAAGATGCTGCTGGAAGGAGTCAGAGCCTGGCCCGAGATGACACCCACCTCAGAAGGACTTGTCACTGGAGTCATGAGACGCGTTGTAGCTTGGGATGTCTGCTGACTAATGATCCACTTCTGTAGATGGCTTTCCAGCATACACAATGCTTGCACGATTTCCTAGTGTTGTAACTATCTACTGCTGCAAAACATACCAACCCCAAATAGCAACATTGGTTTTGTTCACAGATGTGCAGTTTGGGCAGGGCTCGGCAGGACCAGCTCTCTCTGCTCCACTTGGCATCAGCTGGGTCACCTGGGATCCTCTGAAGGCTCTGTCACTCACGGCTCTGGCAGTGGATGCTGGGACCTCAGTGGAGACTGTGAGTTGGAACCTCTCTGTGACCTCGCCTTGTGGCCTGGGAGTTTTCACAACATCGTGTCTGGGTTCCAAGGGTGAGCATCCTCAGAGTCAAGCAGAAACTTTGCTAACTTCACCTTGGGAGTCAGATTCCAGTACTTCTTCTGCACTCTACTTGTTAGCAACTGGGTACTAAGGTCTGCCCAAGTGCAAAGGGAGAGGAATGAGACTCCACCTTTGGTTAGGAGGAGTGTCAAAAAATTGTGGACATGTTTTAAAAATATTGGTTTGGCCAAAAAGTTCGTTCAGGTTTCCCCATGATCTCTTACAGAAACACTCAGACGAACATTTTGGCCAACCCAATACCACACCCTGGAAGTAGGTCTGATTAGGTCTACATTCCGGAAACTCTGGGTGACTCGCCAAGACCACACAGCCACCAAGAGACAGAACCAGGTTTAACCGTGTCATACTTGCACACATAAATCGAGTGCCTTCTACACCTAGCACTTTACATCATTTGACATCGTCACCAGGATATATAATAGTCATTTTTAAAAATAGATCTTTATTGGAGTATAACTGCTTCACAATACTGCACTAGCCTCTGTCGCACAACAAAATGAATCAGCCATATGCATACATACATCCCCATGTCCCCTCCCTCTTGAGCCTCCCTCCCACCCTCCCTATCCTACCCCTCTAGGTTGTCACAAAGCACCGACCTGATCTCCCTGTGCTAAGCTGCTGCTTCCCACTAGCTATCTATTTTACATTTGGTAGTATATATATGTCGCTGCTACTCTTACTTTGCCCCAGCTTCCCCTTCCCCCCACCCACGTGTCCTCAAGTCCATTCTCTATGTCTACATCTTTATTCCTGCCCTGCCACCAGGTTCATCAGTACCATTTTTTTTTTTTTTTAGATTCCATATACATGCATATGGTATTTTTCTCTTTCTGACTTACTTCACTCTGTGTGACAGACTCTAGGTCCATCCACCTCAGTGCAAATAACTCAATTTCATTTCTTTTTATGGCTGAGTAATATTCCATTGTATATATGTGCCACGTCTTCTTTATCCATTCATCTGTCGATGGACACTTAGGTTGCTTCCACGTCCTGGCTATTGTAAATAGTGCTGCAGTGAACATTGTGGTACATGTCTCTTTTTGAATTATGGATTTTTCAGGGTATATGCCCAGTAGTGGGATTGCTGGGTCATTTTTTAGTCTTTTAGTTTTTTAAGGAACCTCCATACTGTTTTCCATAGTGGCTGTATCAATTTACATTCCCACCAACAGTGTAGGAGGGTTCCCTTTTCACCACACCGTTTCCAGCATTTATTGTTTCTAGATTTTTTCTAGATGGCCATTCTGACTGGTGTGAGGTGATACCTCATTGCAGTTTTGATTTGCATTTCTCTAATAATTAGTGATATTGAGCATCTTTTCATGTGCCTCATGGCCATCTGTATGTCTTCTTTGGTGAAATGTCTATTTAGGTCTTCTGACCCCTTTTTAATTGGATTGTTCATTTTTTCCATATTGAGCTCCACGAGCTGTTTGTATATTTTGGAGATTAATCCTTTGTCCGTTGTTTCATTTGCAAATATTTTCTCCCATTCTGAGGGTTGTATTTTCGTCTTGTTTATGGTTTCCTTTGCTGTGCAAAAGCTTTTAAGTTTCATTAGGTACCATTTGTTTATTTTTGTTTTTATTTTCATTACTCTAGGAGGTGGGTCAAAAAGATCTTGTTGTGGTTTATGTCAAAGAGTGTTTTTCCTATGTTTTCCTCTGAGAGTTTTATACTGTCTGGTCTTACATTTAGGTCTTTAATCCATTTTGAGCTTATTTTTATGTATGGTGTTAGGGAGTGTTCTAATTTCATTCTCTTACATGTAGCTGTCCAGTTTTCCTAGCACCACTTATTGAAGAGGCTGTCTTTTCTCCATTGTATGTTCTTGCCTCCTTTGTCATAAATTAGGTGTCCATATGTGTGTGGGTTTATCTCTGGGCTTTCTATCCTCTTCCATTCATCTATATTTCTGTTCTTGTGCCAGTACCATACTGTCTTGATTACTGTAGCTTGATAGTATAGTTTGAAGATTGGGAGCCTGATTCCTCCAGCTCTGTTTTTCTTTCTCAAGATTGCTTTGGCTATACTGGGTCTTTTGTGTTTCCACATGAATTATAAAATTTTTTTGTTCTAATTCTGTGAAGAATGCCATTGGCAATTTGATAGGGATTTCACTGAATCTGTAGATTGCTTTGGGTGGTATAGTCATTTTCACAATATTGACTCTTCCAATCCAAGAACATGGTATATTTTTGCTTCTGTTTATGTCATCTTTGATTTCTTTCATCAGTGTTTTATAGTTTTCTGAGCACAATTCTTTCGCCTCCTTAGGTAGGTTTATTCCTAGGTATTTTATTCTTTTTGTTGTGATGGTAAATGGGATTGTTTCCTTAATTTCTCTGATCTTTCATTGTTACTGTATAGCAATGCCAGAGATTCCTGTGCATTAATTTTGTGTCCTGCAACCTTACCAAATTCATTGATTAGTTCTAGTAGTTTTCTGGCGGCATCTTTAGGATTCTCTATGTATAGTATCATGTCATCTGCAAACAATGACAGTTTTACTTCTTCTTTTCCAATTTGTATTCCTTTTATTTCTTTTTCTTCTCTGATTGCTGTGCCTAGGATTTCCAAAACTATGCTGAATAAGAATGGCAAGAGTGGACATCCTTGTCTTGTTCCTGATCTTAGTGGAAATGTTTTCAGTTTTTCACCATTGAGAATGATGTTTGCTGTGGGTTTGTCATATGTGGCTTTTATTATGTTGAGGTAGGTTCCCTCTATGCCCATTTTCTGGAGAGTTTTTACCATAAATGGGTGTTGAATTTTGTCAAAAGCTTTTCCTGCATCTATTGAGATGATCATATGGTTTTTTCCCTTAATTTGTTAATATGGTGTATCACATTGATTGATTTACATATGTTGAAGAATTCTTCCATCCCTGGGATAAATCCCACTTGATCATGGTGTATGATCCTTTTAATATATTGTTGGATTCTGTTTGCTAGGATTTTGTTCAGGATTTTTGCATATGTTCATCAGTGATATTGGTCTATAATTTTCTTTTTTGTGATATCTTTTTCTGGTTTTGGTATCAGGGTGATGGTGGCTTCGTAGAATGAGTTTGGAAGTGTTCCTCCCTCTGCAATTTTTTGGAAGAGTTTGAGAAGGATGGGTGTTACCTCTTCTCTAAATATTTGATAGAATTCGTGTGTGAAGGCATCTGGTCCTGGACTTTTGTTTGTTGGAAGATTTTTAATTACAGTTTCAACTTCATTACTGTAATAGGTCTGTTTATATTTTCTAATTCTTCCTGGTTCAGTCTTGGAAAATTGTACATTTCCAAGAATTTGTCCATTTGTTTGTGGTTGTCCATTTTCTTGGCATATAGTTGTTTGTAGTAGTCTCTTATAATCCTTTATATTTCTGTGATGTCAGTTGTGATTTCTCCTTTTTCATTTCTAATTTTATTGATTTGAGTCCTCTCCCTTTTGTTCTTGATGAGTCTGGCTAAGGGTTTATCAATTTTGTTTATCTTCTTAAAGAACAGCTTTTAGTTTTGTTGATCTTTGCTACTGTTTATTTCATTTCTATTTCATTTATTTCTGCTCTGATCTTTATGATTTCTTTCCTTCTACTGACTTTGGGTTTTCTTTGTTCTTTCTCTAGTTGCTTTAGATGGAGGGTTAGATTGTTTATTTGAGTTTTTCTTGTTTCTTGAGGTGAGATTGAATTGTTATAAACTTCCCTCTCAGAACTGCTTTTGCTGCATCCCATAGGTTTTGGGTTGTCGTGTTTTCATTGTCATTTGTTTCTATGTAGTTTTTAAATTTCTTCTTTGATTTCTTCAGTGATCTCTTGGTTATTTAGTAGTGCATTGTTTAGCCTCCATGTATTAATGCTTTTTTACAGCTTTTTTTTTTTCTGTAATTGATTTCCAGTCTCATAGTGTTGTGGTCAGAAAAGATGCTTGATACGATTTCAATTTTCTTAAATTTTCTGAGGCTTGATTTGTGATCCAAGATGTGATCTATCTTGGAGAATGTTCCGTGTGCCCTTGAGAAGAAAGTGTATTCTGCCATTTCTGGGTGGAATGCTCTATAAATATCAATTAAATCTATCTGGTGTACTGTGTCATTTAAAGCTTGTGTTTCCTTATTTATTTTCTGTTTAGGTGATCTGTCCATTGGTGTAAGTGAGGTGTTAAAGTCCCCTACTATTATTGTGTTACTGTCGATTTCCCCTTTCATGGTTGTTAGCATTTGCCTTATGTATTGAGGTGCTCCTATGTTGGGTGCATAAACATTTATAACTGTTATATCTTCTTCTTGGATTGATCCCTTGATCATTATGTAGTGTCCTTCCTTATCTCTTGTAACAGTCTTTATTTAAAAGTCTATTTTATCTGATATGAGTATTGCTACTCCAGCTTTCTTTTGATTTCCATTTGCACAGAATATCTTTTTCCATTCCTTCACTTTCAGCCTGTATGTGCCCTAGATCTGAAGTGGGTCTCTTGTAGACAGCATATATATGGGTGTTGTTTTTGTATCCATTTAGCCAGTCTGTGTCCTTTGGCTGGGGCATTTAATCCATTTATGTTCAAGGTTATTATAGATGTGTATGTTCCTATTACTATTTTATTAATTGTTTGGGGTTTGTTTTTGTGGGTCTTTTTCTTCTCTTGTGTTTCCCACCTAAAGAAGTTTCTTTAGCATTTGTTGTAAAGCTGGTTTGGTGGTGCTGAATTCTCTTAGCTTTTGCTCATCTGAAAAGCTTTTGATTTCTCCATCAAATCTGAATGAGATCCTTGCTGGGTAGAGTAATCTTGGTTGTAGGTTTTTCTCTTTCATCACTTTAAGTATAACCTGCCACTCCCTTATGGCCTGCAGAGTTTCTGCTGAAAAGTCAGCTGATAACCTTATGGGATTTCCTTTGTATGTTATTTTTTGTTTTTCCCTTGCTTTTAATGTTTTTTCTTTGAATTTAATTTTGGTTAGTTTGATTAATACGTGTCTTGGTGTGTTTCTCCTGGTGTTTATCCTGGATTGGACTCTCTGTGCTTCCTGGACTTGGGTACCATTTTTTTTTTTTTTTTTTTTGCAGTTTGTGGGCCTCTCACTGCTGTGGCCTCTTCCGTTGTGGCGCACAGTCTCCAGATGTGCAGGCTCAGCAGCCATGTCTCACGGGCCCAGCCGCTCCATGGCATGTGGGATCTTCCCAGACCGGGGCACAAACCCATGTCCCCTGCATCGGCAGGCAGACTCTCAACCACTGTGCCCCCAGGGAAGCCCCTTGGGTACTATTTTCTTTCCCATGTTAGGGAAGTTTTCCACTATAATCTCTTCAAGTATTTTCTCAGACCCTTTCTTTTTCTCTTCTTCTTCTGGGACCACTATAATTTGAATGTTGGTGTGTTTAATGTCATCCCAGAGGTCTCTGAGATCATCTTCAATTCTTTTCATTCTTTTTTCTTTATTCTGCTCCTCAGCAGTTATTTCCACCATTCTGTCTTCCAGCTCATTTATTCATTCTTCTGCCTCAGTTATTCTGTTTTTGATTCCTTCTAGTGTATATTTCATTTCAGTTACTGTGTTGTTCATTTCTGTTTGTTCTTTAGTTCTTCTAGATCTTTGCTAAACATTTCTTGTATTTTCTCAACCTGTGCCCACATTCTATTTCTGAGATTCTGGATCATCTTTAGTATCATTATTATGAATTATTTTCAGGTAGATTGTTTATTTCCTCCTCATTTATTTGGTCTTGTAGGTTTTTACCTTGCTCCTTCATCTGTGACATATTCTTTTGCTGTCTCTTTTTTTTTTTTTTTTTTTTATAAGTGGGATTGTGTTCCTGTCTTACTGATTGTTTGGCCTGAGGCTTCCAACACTGGAGTTTGTAGGCTGTTGGGTAGAGCTGGGTCTTGGTGCTGGGATGAGGACCTCCGGGAGACCTCATTCCGATGAATATTCCCTGGGGTCTGAGGTTCTCTGTTAGTCCTGTGGTTCGGACTCGGAGCTCCCACTGCAGGAGCTTCAGCCCGACCCCCAGCTCATGAACCAAGATCCTGCAAGCTGCGTGGAGCAGCAGAAAGAAAAAAGGGGAGAACAATAACAAAGTAAAAAATAAAATTAGACTAGGAAACTAACAGATATGTTAGAAAGAATATAAAAATATAGACGAAACAACAACCAGAAGGTGAAACAGAACCACAATAGTAAAAAAGAGGAGGAGAAAAAAAATGGTGGAAAAGACCTTGGTTATGGAGGGCAAGGCCTAAGCAGGAGTGGGGTTGGGTGGTGGGCGGGGTCTATGTTTAGGACCCACAGGGCTGGAAGAGGCTCTGGGGGGTGTGGTGGGTGGGGCTTAGGCTCAATGGAACAGACGGGGCCCAGGCCTGCCTCCCACCTCTGGTCTCAGAGGGCAGGGGACCCCAACTGGGAGCTCAGTAGGTTTCCTGGGCTCGAGTAGGCAGGGCCAATGCCCTCTGCTTCTTTCCTGCCTGCTCCTCTGTTCCTGGAGGGCCCCTCCTATTCTCCCCCACCCCGCCTCCCTCCTATGGCCCCAGGACCCACGCGGCCCAGAGGGGGCCTCTGAAGGCATAGGACCTGGCCCGAGAGCTGGGCAGACTTTTCTGCTGATTGGGTAGGGGATACGCTGGGCATGCTCCTCCTTGATCTGAGCCCCCAAGGGTCCATGCAGGTGTGGGAACACCTTCCACCTCTCAGCTGCCCCTCAGGGGCGCCAGTACCGTCTGGCCTCTACTTCTCCTTCCCCTCAGTCCCCCCACGTCCTACCAGTTCACTTGGGAGTTCCTCCCATCACCTTGGGCGTTGAAGTCCCCCACCAGCGTCCCATGGGTGCCCTAGTTGTGGAAAGACGTGAACTTCACGTCTTCCCACACCACCATCTTGACTCTGCCCCTATAATAGTCATTTTAAACTTAACATTTCCAAAGTCAAATTCCTAATTTTCCTAAATCCATTCTCCCACAGTCTTGGCATCATCCTTGATTTCTCTTTCTCCCACATCCCACATGAAGCTCATAAGTTAATGTTTTAAGTTCTGTCTTCAAAATACATCAGAATCTACCCATGTTTTTCCCCATGGTGGTCCAAGCCAACATGACCACTCACCTGAGTTACTACAATATCTCCTTGCTTGTTTTTATGCTCTGGTCTCACCCGCTGAGAGCCCTAGCCATTCTGGTCTCAACATAGCAGCCTCAATGATTCTTTAATAGTATAAGTCAGATTATGTCACTCTTCTTATGAAAACCCTGTAATGACCCTGCATCTCACTCAGAGTAGCCAAAGTCCTTACAACGACCTCTCTGACCTCATCTTCTACAAACTCTCCTGGCTTTCCCCACCTCAGTCTCCTTGGCTCCCTGCTTTTCTTCTAACAGGCCAGGCAAGCTCCCACTCCAGGGCCTTTGCACTTGCTCTTCCTTCTGCCTACAGTGCCCTTCTCCAGGGAGCTGCATATGCAAATGTGCTCAAATATCACCTCCTTGGAGAGGTCTTCCTGGTCCACCCTATTTAAAATTGCAGCTCCCTCCCCACCCCTGCTTCTCTCTAATCCCCTTTATTGCTTTATTTTTCTCCCTAGAACTCATTATTATAATACATACTATATATTTACTTTAAAAAGTGTCTTTTCTCTCCACAGCTCAGGGGTTTTATGTTTTGTTCACTGCTTATTCCCTAACACTTAGAATGATTATTCTTATTCCCTAACACTTATTCCCTAACAGTTTAGCACATAGTAGGCTATCACTTGTTGGATGAATAAATGAAAACTACCATTGTGCTTCTGCCAACTTCTCTTTATCTTTGTAAAAGCTATGTTTGGTGTGTTTTGTTGCTCTAGTAATATAGCTTTTATTGTTTCAACATAATCTTGTTTAATCTCACTTAATAATTTGGTCTCAAATGCTATTTTTTTTTCTCCTCCTCTTCCACCTCCTTTTTGTTCTTCTTCTTACCAAGTTATGGTCTTTTCTCCCCCCCATTGTTGGAAAGACTTCAAAGTGTTTCTTTTTGTTTTAGGTTCCAAGTCATATTATCTGCTAAGAAAATAAGATGGGAGAACAGAGCTTCTAGGTGGCCTAGGAAAATTGTTTTGTCTCAGGCAAAAATTCCTATGGTGGTGACTCATATGTAAAGTGATTAGTATTGGATTAGTATTGTAGCATTAACTTATGATTAGTAAAAATACACACACACACATACACACACACACACACACACACACACACACACACACACACACCCCTTCCGAGGTGGGGTAGAGCATACTAGGCAAAGGGAACAGTTATTGCAAAAGCCCTTGGGTAGAGGTGGGCCTGGCCCTTCTGATGAACAGAGAGAAGGCCAAGTGTGGCTGAAAGAGAGAGAGAAAGAGGAAGAAAGACAGTTGTGTGTGTGATACCTGAGGATGGCGGTGAGGCAGGCAGGGCCAGCTCAGGGAGGACATTGTAGGTCAGAGTAAGACATTAAATTTTTATTCTATATGTGATGGGAAGCCATGGAAGGGCTTAAGCAGGAGAGTGATGTGACGGGTTTGTATTTTTAAAAGCTCACTCTGGATTCTGTGTGGAAACTAGATTGCAGGGGGCAGGAGTGAAAGCAGAGAGGCAAGTCAGGATGTCATTGCCATCATCTAGGCGAGAGACAATGGCCACATGTTCTAGGAGCCTAGCGATGGAGATGGAGAGAAGCGGGCAGATTCAGGATGGGTTCTGATGTGGCTTCCACAGGGCTAGCTGTGGGGGGCGGTGGGGGAGCAAAGAGAAGAATCAGGAATGATTTTCAGGTTTGTAGATTGAACAACTAAGTGGATGGTGTCCTGCTATGTACTGAAACATCGCCTGAAATGGAGATACTTGGAGGGGAGCTGGTTTGGGGACCGGCAGAGCAGGGCAGGAAATTAAGAGTTTGTTTTGGCTAAGTTGTTTCAATTGCCTGTTTGACCTCCAAGTGAAGATGACAAATAGGCAATTGGATACAAGAGTCTGGAGCTGGGGAGAGACGTCAGCGGTGGTGATAGAGATTTGTAAACTCATCGGCAAATAGATGATATTTAAAAACCGTAAGACTGGATGAAATCATGTAGGGAGAGAGTACAGAGGAGAGAAGGGAGCTTGGGAGTCCCTGGGAACAAGCCCTCGTTAGACAAACAGGAGCCTGGGGAGAGCAGGTCTCCCAGGGCTGCGGCTCCAGATTGGGGGTCCAGTGGAGCAGACAAAGGTGATAAGTGACAACCATATGAATTGGTGGAATATGTAAGAATTCTCAGAGATCCTTGGGAAAGGGAACTCTGTAAGAGACCGGATTTCCTGAAGTCTTGCAGACTGAGGGTTCAGTTTATTGCTGCTTATGCATTAAAAGGAAGTGTGACCTGCTAGCAGGAGAAACAAGAGGACGTCTGGATCACTCCTCTTTTCATGGGCTTGTCACTCCCACCTACCATGAGCCTCCCAAGGGCAGGTGCCCTGACTCCTTTGCCTCTGTACCCTGTGCCCTGCTCAGAATAGCTGCTGCTTGAATGAGGGAATAGAATGAACGTCTAACAGGCCTTGTACAAATTGTCTAAAAAGGAGACTGTCTAAATAATGAGATCTGCAAGCCAACAGGAGAGGGGACGCTGAGAAACCAGGACCAATGGCTCCTTACAGCCCAGCCTGCAAGCCCTCTTCGGCCATGGAACAGTGGCGCTCTTTGCTGCTCCTCCTGAGCAAGAGAATACTTGCTTCCCTCTCCAGAACGGTGGAGAAACCCATCCATCCCCAAGCAGAGCACCCTGCAGGCTCACAACACAGACAGGAAACATATGGAGCAGGATTTCTCAGAAGTCCCCAAGGAAGGAAGATGGTGGTTTCTCCTCCCTCCCGGATCCTGGTGGATGGGCAGGGGGAGCATCAAAACCAGTAGTGGGGGGACACGGGCTGAGAAGCAGATTTTAAAAGCAGTTTCTCTTCAAATCATCTTTCATACCACCTGATAAGCATCTTGATTCACCATGGCATTGGCAGCAGTAAAATGGGCTATATCAAGCAGAACTATCTTGAAATATTTATTTCCAATTCAAAATGGAGCCTTATATCGTGCTTGTCATAAAACTATGTATCCTTCTCTTCCAGATGACTATAATTGCAAAGTAGAGCTTGCTTTGACATCTGATGGCAGGACAATAGTATGCTATCACCCTTCTGTGGACATTCCGTATGAGCACACAAAACCTATCCCTCGGCCAGATCCTGTGCAGAATAATGAAGAAACACATGATCTAGTGCTGAAAACCAGATTAGAAGAAAAAGGTGAACACTTAGAGCAAGGACCCATGATAGAACAACTTAGCAAAATGTTCTTTACTACTAAGCACCGTTGGTATCCTCGTGGACAGTATCATAGACGTCGTAGGAAACTGAATCCTCCAAAAGACAGATGATATTGAGGTTTTCAGGAATCAAAGAGAAATGTTATCCTGCGTCTCATTTGCCATTTGAGAAAATACAATTGGGTATATTCACTAATATGTTATATAGTAAAATAATAAAATGTCTTCTCATATTAAAAAAAACAAAAAAAAACAGTACTGGGAAGGGACCTTGAGCAGACGTGGTTGGTGGTGGGAGTGGTGGGATGGGGTAAACTAGAGCAGGGAGGGTGGAGCTTCTGCCCCCTCCAAAGCTGACCTTTGTTTTAGTTCAGCCGGGAGTTCCCTTGGGATGGGGTGGCCTCGTCAGCCATGAGAGCATAGAAGCAGAGATATCTGTTTAGGAGGAAGAGGAAAGTTGAAGTAGAGATGAGAGAGAAACTTCTGGAAGTTCTCTGATGGCTTCACTTCCTGACTTCAGGCTTTCCCCAGGCCCAGCTGATTTAGGGTTCAATGAGATACACCTACATCCTCCCAACAAATTGTGCCTGGGGTAGTCTGAGATGATTTTTGTTCCTGAACGCAAACAGAACCTCCACCATGACAACAGAGTAGCCCAGGACACTCTTGGCCTGTCCTCTTTCACTTTCCCAGAAGGGCTGGTGCTACGGCAGTACTACAGGGAGCTCTTCTCCAAAAGTTCTGTCCAGCTGCCCCTGGCTGGATTCCCATTTGTTCTGTGTATCAGTGAAAATATCTCCTCATCCTGTAACCCTTGTTTAGACTCCACTGTCTGTCCTTGTGATGTTTGGAATAACAGGAAACAAGGGCATCCTTCACTCAAGGCTGTCTGGGAATTACACCTGAAAACACCAAAGCCACAAAGGCAATTACAACAAAGGAACACACAGCCAAACCCCAACTGTCCCCTGGAAACCCAAATGGGGAAGTAATAACTAGGACAGTCTCACCTTTGACAGAGGAAGAAACTAACTACCCTAGGGACCTTGGACGGGCCACTGAACTTCCTTGGCCCACAGTTCTCCATCTGGAGAATGTTGGTGGGGTTGGGAAAGCACACACAAACTAGGTCATGAGGATGAAAAGAGAACGTAGTGTCTGGCACATAGTATGTTCTCAATAAATGTTAATTCTTCTTCTTATTAAAAGAGATTCTGGATAGGCAAAAAAAGGGGATTCTGGGAAATAAAATACTTCCAGGTTTATATTGCTTGAAGTGCTTCTCAGTATGCCTGGCATATAGGAAGGTGTAAAAAATGGTAGCTATCTGTTTAATGTCAGGACAAGAACCGAAGCAAATTCAGGCGAGCCAAAGCCATTTGATTTGGTGGTGGTGGAGCTGGGGGTCAACTCTTTCTTCTTTCTGTTTAGAATTCTAGTGATGTTACCTGAATGTGGTTATGCGATAAAATCGCTGAAAATTTGTTTGATTAAACATTATATTTGCTGACCAGTTAACAACCCATAGAGAAGGCAATCACCTGGGTTTGTCAGAAGTCCATCCTGCAGGAGGACAGGAGTGCCTAGGCAGGGGTGGGGAGGAAAAGGAGGTGGTGGAGATGTGATCGAGGGAAAGTATGGGGAGTAAGGGTCTGCTGAGCTTGGAGGCAGGAGAGATGGGTGAATGGAGAGAGAAAGGAGAAAGTCCCTCCAGAAAGTGGCCCCCTGTTGAAGGCAAAGGCATCTATTTTATTTTATGCCATGTCACATTATTTAATTTCATTTATTTATTTGCAAAGCTGGTTTCTCAGCTCTCTTTATTTCCAGAGCACTTCTCTGGGCAAGTACTAGCCAGACCACAGCATGAGAACTGAGGTCTGACTTCAGGCTCCTTCCATAAACTCCTCACATCCCAGCCCAGGGAAGGGAAGCTGAGATCCCTGTCCTAAATGTGTGTGTGGTACAGTGGGCCAGGAGGATGGCAGGAGGGGTCTTCTAGGCTCCAAGAGCTTCACTTCACTTCCCTTGGTTGGGAGTGAAGGCTGCTTGTTGTCACTAACACTCCATCCTCACCTGGCTCGACCATGACCCTGGGTGCTGATCCCAGCTCTGCCATCTGCCCTCTGTTTGGCCCTGGAAAATCCCCTTCTTCTTTCTGGGTCTCAGTTTCCCCATCTGAAAGGGGAGGTGTTGGACTGAATGAACTCAGAGGGCCTCTCCAGCTCAGTCTGTAAATCTCTGAGGTGCTCGAATGACTAGGGAAAGGAAAGAGACAGGGGCAGGAATCCCAGAGCTTCTGATCAGATGCTGGCCCTCCACCCCCCACTTGGGGAATTAGGGTAAAGCAAGTTAATCTGGTTACTGTAACAAAGGGAAACTGAAGCAGTCCCATTCTAATAGTTCCTTTTTACCTGACTGCAAATTTTACTCTTCTCACTTTTAAATAGGAAAAGCCAGGTGGACAATCACCTAAAGGGTACAGTCTATAGTATTGCATTCTAAAGGCTCTGGAGTATGACTGTCCTAAGGAGTGACACAGTCAAACGTTGACCCAGGGGTCATGGTGTATTATAATGATCTGCTATGTATCCCTCTCCCACTAGAGTGAGAGCTCTCCAGGGGTAGAGGTTAGGTCACATTTAGCTGCAAAACAGTAAAAAGTATTAGTGGGTTGAGGGGCCTCCGTTTCATCCCTGACTCATGAACCAGTTGAGAAGTATGCCAAAGAATAAACTTTCATCTTTCCTACTGTAGAGCTGTTATTGGAGACTATGTCTTAGAGCTGCAGACATAATAGTGAACACTAGTTTTATTCATCCATTTATAGACATTGCAAGGAATATGCACATCTCCCCATGTGAGGTCTGTTCTTATAAAACTTGGTGCACAAAGCAGATGTGAATGTGTACTCCCAAAGGGAAAGGAAAGAGGAAGGCACAGAGCTCCACACACTCATGTTCTCTCCCAAACTCATGAATAATGTAAGTTGTATTTCTTCCTCCAGGAGGTGTGAAGTGGGGGAGACCCAGGAGGGTTATACTAATGGGTTTCTCTACAAGGAAGAAGGAGTGGGTAAGAAGCATTCTCCCCTAAGCACTCCGTTCTAGGCATGTATCATGAACTCAGTATGTTCACATAGGGCAGTGGATGTTTATCATCTTTTTGGCTGTCCAGTATCCAAGCCTCTTTCTATGTTTCTTTTTAGGGGAGAAAGTTCATCCAACCACAGAGAGGTAGAGCCTGCTTCTCACTATAGAAGATAAAAAATACCAGAGCTTGCATCTCAACCTCCCTTGAACTGTAGTGTAGCCTCATGGACTATTATTTACCAATCTGATAAAACTGATTTTAAATCATAAGATAAGTGACATTAAAAAGTAGGGACCAAGAGATTGGTTCAAGATGGCAGAGTAGAAGGACGTGCTCTCACTCCCTCTTGCAAGGAAACCAAAATCACAATTAACTGCTGAACAATCATCGACAGGAAGACACTGGAACTCACCAAAAAAGATACCCCACATCCAAAGAAAAAGGAGAAGCCTCAATGAGATGGTAGGAGGGGCAGCAATCACAAAATTAAATCCCATAACTGCTGGGTGGGTGACTCACAAACTGGAGAACACTTATACCACAGAACCCCACCCACTGGAGTGAAGGTTCTGAGCCCCACGTCAGGATTCTGACCCTGGGGTTCTGGCAACGGGAGGAGGAATTCCTAGAAAATCAGACTTTGAAGGACAGTGGGATTTGATTGCAGGACTTTGACAAGACTGGGGGAAACAGAGACTGCACTCTTGGAGGGCACACACAAAGTAGTGTGCACATCAGGACCCAGGGGAAGGAGCAGTGACCCCATAGGAGACTGAACCAGACCTACCTGCCAGCGTTGGAGGGTCTCCTGCAGAGGCGGGGGCTGGCTGTGTCTTACCATGAGGACAAGGACACTGGCAGCAGAAGTTCTGGGAAGTACTCCTTGGCTTGAGCCCTCCCAGAGTCTGCCATTAGCCCCACCAAAGAGACCAGGTAGGCTCCAGTGTTGGGTCGCATCAGGCCAAACAACCAACAGAGAGGGAACCCAGCCCCACAAGTGGATTAAATTTTTACTGAGCTCTGCCCACCAAAGCAACAGCCAGCTCACCCACCACCAGTCTCTCCCATCAGGAAACTTGCACAAGCCTCTTAGATAGCCTCATCCACCAGAGGGCAGAAAGCAGAAGCAAGAAGAACAACAAACCTGCAGCCTGTGGAACAAAAACCACATTCACAGAAAGATAGACGAGATGAAAAGGCAGAGGCTATGTACCAGATGAAGGAACAAGATAAAACCACAGAAAAACAGCTAAGTGAAGTGGAGATAGGCAACCTTCCAGAAAAAGAATTCAGAATAATGATAGTGAAGATGATCCAGCACCCCGGAAAAAGAATGGAGGCAAAGATCAAGAAGATGCAAGAAATGTTTAACAAAGACCTAGAAGAATTAAAGAACAAACAGAGATGAACAATACAATAACTGAAATGAAAAATACACTAGAAGGCATCCACAGCAGAATGACTGAGGCAGAAGAACAGATAAGTGACCTGGAAGACAGAATGCTGGAATTCACTGCTGTGGAACAAAATAAAGAAAAAAGAATGAAAAGAAATGAAGACAGCCTAAGAGACCTCTGGGATAACATTAAACGCAAGAACATTTGCATTATAGGGGTCCCAGAAGGAGAAGAGAGAGAGAAAGGACCTGAAAAAATATTTGAATAGATTATAGTCGAAAACTTCCCTAACATGGGAAAGGAAATAGCCACCCAAGTCCAGGAAGTGCAGAGAGTCCTAGGTAGGATAAACCCAAGGAGAAACACACCGAGACACATAGTAATCAAACTGGCAAAAATTAAAGACAGAAAAATTATTGAAAGCAGCAAGGGAAAAACAACAAATAACATACAAGGGAACTCCCATAAAGTTAACAGCTGATTTCTCAGCAGAAACTCTACAAGACAGAAGGGAGTGGCATGACATACTTAAAGTGATGAAAGGGAAGAACCTAGAACCAAGATTACTCTACCTGGCAAGGATCTCGTTCAGATTCGATGGAGAAATTAAAAGCTTTACAGACAAGCAAAAGCTAAGAGAATTCAACACCACCAAACCAGCTCTGCAACAAAGGCTAAAGGAACTTCTCTAAGTGGGTAACACAAGAGAAGAAAAGGACCTACAAAAACAAACCCAAAACATTTAAGAAAATGGTAATAGGAACATACATATTGATAATTGTCTTAAACGTGAATGGATCAAATGCTCCAACCAAAAGACACATGCTCCCTGAATAGATACAAAAACAAGACCCATATACATGCTGTCTACAAGAGACCCACTTCAGACCTAGGGACACATTCAGACTGAAAGTGAGGGGATGGAAAAAGATAGTCCATGCAAATGGAAATCCAAAGAAAGCTGGAGTAGCAATACTCATATCAGATAAAATAGACTGTAAAATAAAGAACATTACAAGAGACAAAGAAGGACACTACATAATGATCAAGGGATCAATCCAAGAAGAAGATATAACAATTATAAATATAAATGCACCCAACAATGGAGCACCTCAATACATAAGGCAACTGCTAACACCTATAAAAGAGGAAATCGACAATAACACAATAATAGTGGGGGAATTTAACACCTCACTTACACCAATGGACAGATCATCCAAACAGAAAATTAATAAGGAAACAAGAGCTTTAAATGACACAATAGACCAGATAGATTTAATTGATATTTATAGGACATTGTATCCAAAAACAGCAGATTACACTTTCTTCTCAAGTGCACATGGAACGTTCTCCAGGATTGATCACATCTTGGGTCACAAATCAAGCCTCAGTAAATGTAAGAAAATTGAAATCATATCAAGCATCTTTTCTGACCACAATGCTATGACATTAGAAATGAATTACAGGGACAAAAATGTAAAAAACACAAACACATGGAGGCTAAACAATACATTACTAAATAACCAAGAGATCATTGAAGAAATCAAAGAATAAATCAAAAAATACCTAGAGACAAATGACAATGAAAACATGACTATCGAAAACCTATGGGATGCAGCAAAAGCAGTTCTAAGAGGGAAGTTTATAGCTATACAAGCCTACCTGAAGAAACAAGAAAAATCTCAAATAATCTAACCTTACATCTAAAGGAACTACAGAAAGAAGAACAAACAAAACCCAAAGTTAGCAGAAAGAAAGAAATCATAAAGATCAGAGCAGAAATAAATGAAATAGAAGCAAAGAAAACAATAGCAAAGATCAATAAAACTAAAAGCTGGTTCTTTGAGAAGATAAACAAAATTGATAAACCATTAGCCAGACTCATCAAGAAAAAGAGGGAGGGCTTCCCTGGCGGCGCAGTGGTTGAGAGTCCACCTGCCGATGCAGGGGACGTGGGTTCGTGCCCGGGTCCGGGAAGATGCCACATGCCGCAGAGTGGTTGGGCCCGTGAGCCATGGCCACTGAGCCTGCGCATCCAGAGCCTGTGCTCCGCAACGGGAGAGGCCACAGCAGTGAGAGGCCAATGTACCGCACAAAAAAAAAGAAAAAGAAAAAGAAAAAGAGGGAAAGGACTCAAATCAATAAAATTAGAATGATAAAGGAGAAGTTACAACAGACACAGCAGAAATACAAAGCATCCTAAGACACTACTACAAGAAGCTCTATGCCAATAAAATGGACAACCTAGAAGAAATGGACAAATTCTTAGAAAGGTATAACCTTCCAAAACTGAACCAGGAAGAAATAGAAAATATGAACAGACCGATCACAAGTAATGAAATTGAACCTGTGATTTAAAATCTTCCAACAAACGAAAGTCCAGGACCAGATGGCTTCACAGGTGAATTCTATCAAATATTTAGAGAAGAGCTAACACCCATCCTTCTCAAACTCTTCCAAAATATTGCAGAGGAAGGAACACTCTCAAACTCACTGTATGGGGCCACCATCACCCTGATACCGAAACCAGAAAAAGATATCACAAATAAAGAAAATTACAGACCAATATCACTGATGAATATAGATGCAAAAATCCTCAACAAAATACTAGCAAACAGAATCCAACAACACATTAAAAGGATCATACACTATGATCAAGTGGGATTTATCCCAGGGATGCAAGGATTCTTCCGTATATGCAAATCAATCAATGTGATACACCATAGTAACAAATTGAAGAATAAAAACCATATGATCATTTAATAGATGCAGAAAAAGCTTTTGACAAAATTCAACACTGATTTATGATAAAAACTCTCCAGAAAGTGGGCATAGAGGGAACCTACCTCAACATAATAAAGGCCATATACAACAAACCCACAGCAAACATCATTCTCAATGGTGAAAAACTGAAAGCATTTCCGCAAAGATCAGGAACAAGACAAGGATGTCCACTCTTGCCACTATTATTCAACATAGTTTTGGAAGTCTTAGCCATTGCAATCAGAGAAGAAAAAGAAATAAAAGGAATACAAATTGGAAAGGAAGAAGTAAAACTGTCACTGTTTGCAGATGACATGATACTATACCTAGAGAATCCTAAAGATGCCACCAGAAAACTACTAGAGCTAATCAATGAACTTGGTAAAGTTGCAGGATACAAAATTAATGCACAGAAATCTCTTGCATTCCTATACACTAATGATGAAAAATCTGAAAGAGAAATTAAGGAAATACTCCCATTTACCATTGCAACAAAAAGAAGAAAATACCTAGGAATAAACCTTCCTAGGGAGACAAAAGACCTGTGTGCAGAAAACTATAAGACACTCTTGAAAAAAATTAAAGATGATTCCAACAGATGGAGAGATATGCCATGTTCTTGGATTGGAAGAATCAATATTGTGAAAATGACTATACTATCCAAAGCAATCTACAGATTCAATGCAATCCCTATCAAATAAGCAATGGCATTTTTTACAGAACTGGAACAAAAAGTCTTAAAATTTGTATGGAGACACAAAAGACCCCGAATAGCCAAAGCGGTCTTGAAGGAAAAAAACGGAGCTGGAGGAATCAGGCTCTTGGACTTCAGATTATACTACAAAGCTACAGTAACCAAGACAATACGGTACTGGCACAAAAACAGAAATATAGATCAATAGAACAGGATAGAAAGCCCAGAGATAAAACCACGTACTTATGGTCAACTAATCTATGACAAAAGAGGCAAGGATATACAATGGCAAAAAGACAGTCTCTTCAATAAGTGGTGCTGGGAAAACTGTACATCTACATGTAAAAGAATGAAATTAGAACACTCCCTAACACTATACACAAAAATAAACTCAAAATGGATTAGAGACCTAAATGTGAGACCGGACACTATAAAACTCTTAGAGGAAAACATAGGAAGAACACTCTTTGACATAAATCACAGCAAGATCTTTTTTCATCCACCTCCTAGAGTAATGGAAATAAAAACAAAAATAAACAAATGGGACCTAATGGAAGTTAAAAGTGTTTGCAAAGCAAAGGAAACTACAAACAAGACAAAATGACAACCCTCAGAATGGGAGAAAATATTTGCAAACGAATCAACGGACAACGGATTAATCTCCAAAATATATAAACAGCTCATGCAGCTCAATATTAAAAAAACAAACAACCCAATCCAAAAATGGGCAGAAGACCTAAGTAGACATTTCTCCAAAGAAGAAATACAGTTGGCCAAGAAGCACATGAAAAGCTGCTCAACATCACTAATTATTAGGGAAATGCAAATCAAAACTACAATGAGGTATCACCTCACACCAGTTAGAATGGGCATCATCAGAAAATCTACAAACAACAAATGCTGGAGAGGGTGTGGAGAAAAGGGAACCCTCTTGCACTGCTGGTGGGAATGTAAATTGATACAGCTACTAAGGAGAACAGTATGGAGGTTCCTTAAAAAACTAAAAATGGAATTACCATATGACCCAGCAATCCCACTACTGGGCATATACCCAGAGAAAACCATAATTCAAAAAGACACATGCACCCCAATGTTCATTGCAACACTATTTACAATAGCCAGGTCATGGAAGCAACCTTAATGCCCATCAACAGATGAATGGATAAAGAAGATATGGTACCTATATACAATGGAATATTACTCAACCATAAAATGGAATGAAATTGGGTCATTTGTAGAGACGTGGATGAATGTAGAGAATGTCATACAGAGTGAAGTAAGTCAGAAAGAGAAAAACAAATATCGCATATTAATGCATATATGTGGAACTTAGAAAAATGGTACCGATGAACCGGTTTGCAGGGGAGAAATTGAGACGCAGTTGTAGAGAACAAATGTATGGACACCAAGGGGGGAAAGCAGTGGCAGGTGGGAGTGGTGGTGTGATGAATTTGGAGATTGGGATTGACATGTATACACTGATGTGTACAAAATGGATGACAAATAAGAACCTGTTCTATAAAAAAATAAATAAAATAAAATTCAAAAAAAATGTAGGAACCGAACAGAATCCCTTTTTGGTAAAGAGGTGGCCATAAGTCTGGTTCTCAATCCCCCACCCCCTAAAGAATCCATGAGCTACCCCAAAACCTTTCCATAAGCTTCTTTTCTGCTTTGATCAACTAAAGTCAGTTTCTGTTGCATATAATTAAACCCTGACTGATGCAGAGGTGTGTACAGGGAGTGGGTGTAAACAACAGACCCTCAGGAAAAGAAGAAGAATCTGAAGATTGGTTAGTGGGCCTGTTGGGATCAAGGGCAGTGAAAATCCAGCTTTAAACAATGGGACTCTGACAGATCAGACATACAATGGTGAAAGAGTCAGTTAAATGAAAACTTCCAGTCACATAAAATGAAGTGCCCATTGAAAGCAAGGCTCTAAGAGGCTGAGTGGCTATTCTATAGAACAATGAGGGGCATATAGACTTCAAGTTCCTATACTAATTTCTCAGCTCAAGTGTCCACCTAAAAACTAAGGACTTTTTATGACTGTGATGGAAGAATCTCACCTTTCTTGCAGAGGCAGGAACAGGGGAAGAGGTGTATAACTTGGGCCAACCAGGTCAATCAGTGGGAAGCCAGAACTATAGCAGGTCTGCTCTACTGGAGCTGGAATCATGGAAGTGTTGTAGCTGGTGGTGGTGGTTCTACCAAAGCAGAGAAGGAGGGGGAAAAATATCTCAGCTTCTCCCTTTCTCTTGCCCTCCAACCTCTTAACTCACACAGAAATCAGAAAACATGACTTACTTATATC
The DNA here is from genome assembly GCF_003676395.1 of Aethalodelphis obliquidens. Classification (NCBI taxonomy): domain Eukaryota; kingdom Metazoa; phylum Chordata; class Mammalia; order Artiodactyla; family Delphinidae; genus Aethalodelphis; species Aethalodelphis obliquidens. The sequence continues at coordinate 26,504,097 of NW_020837953.1, read as the reverse complement.
AGTTTACCTGTGATATGGAACAGAGGAGAGGAAGGAGAAGAATGGACATGAGAAACAGATTCAGACATGATACGAATGGAAGGTCATCTTTTCCACAGTCTAGAGATATATAACTACTGTCAGATTCCAGTGTACCTAGAAGGCAATTACAAAGTCAAACCCAATAGGAGAGGCAAATAAGGGTAAATTTTTTTTGATTTCTATTGGCAAAATCTAAAGCATACATGTTGAAATAGACCCTGAGAGTGCTTGCTAGACCAAGGAGGGAGCAAAATAATTTTAGATTATAATGAATTTATTTGTATGGATCCTTACCAGAGGTCCTTCAATAGGCTAGCTTGAGTAGCCAGAAGAGTTCCAATTATTTGTTTGTTTGGTTGGCTGAATCTCGGACTAAACAGTGGTCTACTAAACAAAGTTAAAGGTCATAAATTCCTTGGTATAAAATAGAGTTTGGAGAAGGGATAGAGAGGGGAGATTGGAATACTGAGGACACTTCCATGTTCAATGTTTTCTCCACCCACTAACTGAATTTCTAGAATGGTTCCAGAAGACAATCCTTTATTGAAAGTGTTGAGAAATACATTAGTGAGGGAAACACTGTCATCTTTGAAAAATACTATCATGGCTATTCTCTGTTTAGGCCGAGGATTGTCATAGGATGCTGCAGTTGAAATGGGCTCCCTGATTTCAATAGGGCTACCAGGATCCTAGGGTGGCAGACTCCAAGCAGTAGCACTAAAGGCAAGGTGGACATGGTTACCAAATAGGCACAAGAAAATAATTCAGATGCTAGATGAATAATAAATGCTCACTACTATCTACCTCTTTGCCTGTCCATTGACATAACTCCTTTTCCTAATACTTACACTTCAAAATAAAGCTTCCACCAACTATAACACAACCAACCATTAAAAAACAAAACCAAACCCGGTAATGTATTCCAATTATCTTCAAAAGATTCAATCTAAATCTCACCAGTAACTGCATGTCTACAGTCTGTGGGTGATGGTCACCCCTCTGATAACTGCTATTTTGTCTAAAAATTCTATAATCTGAGCAATAAATTATAAAATTAACCACCACCACCACACTATCAATAATGAAGGAAAGAAGAGAAAAATTATTTTAAAATAGATAAATTGCTACATTTTATTGAATCTAAGAATCAGTTGTAAAATAAACTCTTATTTTATGTACCATTAAGGAAAATGATCCATTAAATGACGACACAATACTTTCTCATCACTTATAATTTAGAGCTATTTTATAATTATTTAATGTAGATATAGATTTTTATCTTATATAACTTTATGCATACAAAAAATTAAAATATAAGAAGAATATATTGATTATGGTATTCCTCAGACTTCTTCATATTTATAGTCCTACCCTGAATTCCTCCCACATTATTTCTCCAACAAAGATTACTTGCCCTACTGCTTTCTTTCCATGCTTTTTTTTCTGAACATAGAATAACTTTTCATTTCAATGTGGAATTGTACTGCAATATTTTAGAAGGCATTTTAAAGGACAATTAAACTAAAATGAGTATTATCAACAATATCCATAACTCAAATGCAGTTACAATAATGTGAACTGCTATGACCAAGTAAGCATATGTGCATATAGTAACTATACCATGAATGTTGACTGGTTACCAGCAATAGCGAGATAATCAATTTTAGGATGCAGCCTTATTTCAAAGGTGTTGAAACGTGAAAAAAATGAGCATCTTAGAACTGATGAAACACAATAGTTAATGTAAAACACACATGACACTACAAGGAAGAAAATACAGATCTGTAGTTATAGCTCTTTCTTTTCTGGTGGTATATTTTACTTCTGTTCTCCATTAACACTTTCATGTTCTATTTAGCTTAATCCAGCACCTCAACTGCTGTTGTTTGTTTGTCTGCTTGTTTGTTTTATCCAGTAGGGTAACCAAAATCTTCATTCTTGAGGATTTTGAGTCATTGGTGGCTCTACCAACATAGGGTTACTGTAATGGCAATTCTTGTCTTTTTTCCTGCTTTTGTAATGGGTCACTTTATGTAATTTTCCTTTAGCTACCCATAAGATTTTCTCTTTATCAATTATTTTCAACATTTTGACACTCTTATTGTGGTTTTCTTTGTGTTCATTATCTTTAGGTTTTCTTGAAATTCATGGCATAATGGGTTTATAGTTTTCATTAAATTTGGAAAAATTTTGGTTATTTCTTCACACTCCCCCTCCCCTTTTTCCCCGTGGGACTCCAATTACACATATGTTAGACTGTTTGGTGTTTTCCTACAGGTCATTGAGGTTTTGTTCCTTTTCTCCTGACTTTATCTTTCTGTATTTCACTTAGGATAGTTTCTATTTCTAGGTCTTCAAGTTCACTATTTTCTTCTTGGTGTGGAATATGCTATTAATCCTATCTCATGGACTTTTCATTACAGATTTTGAAATTTTCAGTTCCAGAACTTCCTTCCTTCCTGTGAGGTCCTCTCATGTTGGATTTTTGACTCGATTGAATGTCATTGTTTCTCTCAAGGCAGCTGACCCTATAAGACTCTCTCTCCTTCCAGGTTCTGGTAACTTCTCCCAGTCCTTATCCCTTCAGTTCTAGCAGTGTTGATAGCTTCTATGATTGCTAGCCCCGGGTTCCTACACTACCCCTTGTAGTATTCCTAAGCACTGCTAACACCTTGTGATTAGGCTCTTTGCATACAAACCTCTTAGAAGAATCCTCATTTAAGGTGCTGTTTCCTGTTGAGACCCTGACTAATGCACTGGTGTGTTAGAAAGTTTTTAAAGTATCTAGTTTCCAGTATCTTTGCTAAACATACTTTAGTTTTAATAGTTTATTTCTAGAAATTCTTGAATTTCCTATGTAGACAATCATAGCATCTTATAAATGGTGACCCTTTTGTTTTTTTAAAATACTTATGATTTTATAATTTTATTTTCTGTTCTTTTTCTTTCTTATTTTTCTAGCTAAAACCTCCATTATCATGTTAAACAGAAGTAACTATAGTTGTCTCATTCCTGTAATGTGATGCAGGTGATGGTTCACCATTAATAATTATACTTATTATAGACTTATTATAGACCCTTTTATAAGTCAAGGAATTTTTCTTCTCTTTGAATTTATTATTTTAAAAAGTCATGATCAGGTATTGCATTGTATTGAATGGTTTACGGCATTGTTTGAAATAATCGTAAAGCTCCTTTCTTTTCCTTGTTCTGCTCTCCCTTGGGGTCTTGCCTCCATTCTGGTAGTGGCAAATCAAGGTCAAGGACTCAGAGACTGTTCTTCTTAGCTCCAGCCTGGAAGGGCAGGAATGGAGCCCTATGGGTCCTCTTGGGTAAATTTTGGGCTTCTTGGAATCTTCCGTGTGGAGCATTACAAGATGCCCATGAAGGCCTCATTTTGATGTATTATTTTGCTTACAAAACAACTGCTTAAAAAAAATCCTGATTTATTCAAAACCTCCTTTCTGTTGGAGTTAGGAGAGGAATTAGTAAAGAGAGTGTTGAGGAGAGAAACCCATATGTATATTGCAGCAATCTTATGAAGTAGGTTATCTGTGTGCTTGGCTTACAGGTGAGGAAACTGAAGCCCAGAGAGGGGACATGCACTGCTCAGGACAATGGCAGAGATCCTGGACCTCTGATGCCATACCTTGTGCTCACAAACACTGCTTGCTTCCTCACAACAGGGAAGTGAGACGTAGGTCTCACCTCCCACAAGTGTGCTTCTGTCTTTGCCTGACGCTTGGATCCTCAGCTCTAAGCATCTCTGAGTCTAGCCCCACCCTCCCAGCAGTTCTTCAGTTTGGAAGCATTGTGGCCCTCCGACCCTGCTTCCAGACCCTCCTGGGGTTCTGTGTATCCTGTCAGTGTTATGAGTGTTGTGTATGTATGTGTGCAGGGAGGGGATAGGGTCTGGGTTCCTCTCTGGAAAAGGGATGGGAGCAGAGAGGGGGGTTCTGATTCTGTTTTCTCTGTGGACCAGGCTTGGTGCTGAGAAGGGACGGGCACTTGCTGTTGCCTGGTCTGCTCCTATCCCTTCTGTGACTGCAGGCTGGACAGCTTCCAACTGCCTGGTGACTGAAGACTCCCGGCTGCCTCTGGTCTCCCTCTTCTTCCTGATCTGCCCTTTGGACTCTAGCCTGCCCCTCCTTGTGGCATGCTCCTCAGTGACCAACCTGACACAGACCCTGGAGGCTGTACCCCAGAGTGAGGAGGGGCTCTGTCTCTCTGGTTCCACTTCTGTTCTGTGCCTGGATGACTTCTCCCACTTCCCTGGGCTCAAGGTCCTGGGGCTGAGTCTGCATCTCACCCAGCTCCTGCCAGGAGCTCTTGGCAGCTTGGAACAGCTGCAGCAGCTCTTCTTCACAGGCCCCTATACAGTTTACCTCTTCCTACCCCTGATGGCAACCTAAGCTCCCTCCAGGCCTCGCTTTCTTGGGCCCCTGCCCGGATGGGAACATGGGTGTCCAGTTTTCTCCCGGTCTACGGCGGCTGAGTGTCAAGTATAGTTGCCTTCAGAATGTGGGGGAGCTGGCGGACATCTTCCCAGACCCAGTGCATGGCCCCTCCTTTGGCGATGCCTGGCTTCTGGAGATCTGGACCTGTCATTCAACAGTCAGCTGAAGATGGCCAGTCCCGGGGCCCTCCAGGGGCTCAAGCTGGGGACCACACAAAGATGAAAGCAGCTGCAGTGGTGGGACTGGGGCTGCAGAGCCTGGACACCCTGTCTGTGATCAATGCCGACACGGCCCAGCTGCCTGCTGGGGCAGTTGCACACTTCGAGCTGCAGGAGCTGAATTTGGCATCCACTCTTGTAGGGCACATAGCTCCAGAGGCCCTGGCTTCCTGCCACAGCCTGAAGAGCTTGGGTCTTAAGAGCAGTGGCCTGATGACTAACCTGCCACCAGGTTTCCTGGAGGCCATGCCCAGCCTTCAGAAACTGAACTTGAGTAGGAACCAACTGCAAGTACCATGCTGGGCACGAACGAGACAGGGGCTGTGTCAAGACTGCGGGCCCTGGATCTGTCCAACAATGGACTGCACACCCTGTCCCCAGTCGCCTTCTCATGCTGCCCTGGATCTGTCCAACAATGGACTGCACACCCTGTCCCCAGTCGCCTTCTCATGCTGCCCCAGCTGTGGGAGCTGCTCCTTCAGGGATACCAGCTGATTTGTCTGCAGGGCCAGGCATTCCAGGGCTTAAGGAGGCTGGGGAAGTTGGACTTGGCCAAGAATCCACTGGTAGACCTGGGCAAGGGCTGGTTGGCTCTGCTGCCTGCAGTAACCGCCCTAAGCCTGCTGGATACCCGCATGGTGCTGAGCTCAGCCTTGGGCTTCCAGGGCGTCTGCATACCTTGAACCTGCAGCTCCCCTCTGAGGTAGTGTTATCCCTGCCCATGAGCTTGACCAGCTTGGAGTTTCATGCGGTCTCAGGCAGGAAGCCTGGGATGCTGGCTTCTAATGTCTTTGCAGTTTTGCAGACCTTGACTCTAAAAGGCTGGGGATTGCAGCTGGGGACCTGGAATGTCACCGAGATCTTCCCTGCCCTTTGCCAACTCTCCCTGCTTAGTGATAGCTTGCTTGCAGGCCCTCTGCTCCCAGGACACCTCCAACCTTTTCCTCCGGCAGCTCTCCAGGCTCTGGTATCAGAAGGTAAGGCGGGGACGGGCACAGCCCCAAGCCCTGCTGCATCACGGGGCTGTCCAGCCTATGGGAGCGGAAGCCGCAGGCACTTCAGTCCCATGCCCGGCCCTGCTCAGTGCTGCTTGAGGAGCTGCTGGGTGAGCTGCCCAGGGCAGGTGTTGCATCTGGTCAAAATGGAGTTAGAGACACTGTCTGCTGCTGCTTTCCAGGTCCTAGTGCTAGACTGGGAGGCAGGCCTCACGCTAGATGGCAGCCTCCAGGAGCAAAGTCCCCAGATACCCCAATACAGTAAGTCCCCTACATACAAACAAGTTCTGTCCCGAGAGCATGTTTGTAAGTCCAATTTGTTCCTAAGTCCAACAAAGTTAGCCTAGATACCCAACTAACACAACTGGCTACATAGTACTGTACTGTAATAGGTTTATAATGCTTTACACACAAGTAATACATAAAAAACAAACACAAAAAATAAAGAAAACATTTTTAATCTTCCAGTACAGTACCTTGAAGAGTACAGTGGTACAGTACAACAGCTGGCATACAGGGGCATCGGGTGAACAGGCAAGAAGAGTTACTGACTGGAGGAGGGAGAGGAGGTGGGAGATGGTAGAGCTGAAGGATCGTCAGCTATAGGAGACGGAGGGCGAGCTGCAGTTTCACTCACGCCTGACGCTGATGGCACAGGTTCTGGTTCCTTGCTGGATTCAGTTCTATCTACCCTCTTGAAAAAATGATCCAGTGATGTCTGGGTAGTAGCTTTTTCTTTCTCATCATAGATGACACGGTAGCACTGGATTGCATTCTGAACGGCTGCTGCAACCTTCGTGTACCGTCCTACGTTCAGGCGCTGTGCCTCAAAAACTAACAGTGCCTCCTGAAATAAAGAAAATCCCCTTGCCATTTCCTGCGTCGTGAATCTCTTCGGTTTTTCAGTCACTTCTTCTTCCTCTTGTATCTCTTCGTCCTTTCTCTGGGCCTCCAATTCCATCACGTCTGCATTAGTAAGCTCCTCGTGTTGCACAGCTGCTTCTGCTGATCTCCTTGCCCTTCTTACAGGAAGCCAGGAACTCCTGGATCCTCCATCTTGTTCAGGGCTTGGCTTCAGGGTCCGAGGAGTCAGAGGGGTGAGGGCAGGAGGTTCCTTTATGATGTGTTTGTGTCCCACTGAAGGCAAGACCAGAGCTGGGTGACTGGGGAGCTGCTGCCTACTCTGGAGGGCCGCCCTCCGATGGGCCGGGGGCTGCGCTTCTGTCTCCTTGAGTGGGATTTTGAGCCAGGCAAGGACGTGGATGACAAGGTGGCAGATGGCATGGCAGGGAGCTGGGTCACGCTCTGTGTGCTGAGTCGCCAGGCCCTGCACACCCCACGCTGCTGCCTGGACCTCTGCCTGGCTGCCTTCCTCCTGCTGGCTGCCCCCCACCCCCCAGGGCTGCTGCTGGTCTTCCCGGAGCTGGTCTCCCGCCACCAGCTCCCTTGTTGCTCTAGGCTGTCCTGGCTGCTCTGCAGAGGAGACTACTGCCTGTGGCCCAAGGAAGATGAAAGAAAGGACGAGTTCTGGGCTTGGTTGGGGAGCAGGTTGGGGCAGCCTGGGTTGGGCTAGAGTGGGTGCATGTGCGTTGGAGGTCGGGGGAGAGGAAAAGCAAGCCAGCCTAGCGGGGAGAGAGTGGGTACGTGTGGGTGTGTGAGCCTGCCTCGGCTTCCGGCAGGAGGTCAGGGTGCTGTGTGTGTAGGGAGGATCAACTGGTGGCTCTGGGGACACAGGCTTTGGAAAGGCTCCGGAGGCTTTCCAAATGAATGAGAAAATTTGGGAGATGGCAAGTGGCAGTGCAGTATGTGATGTGATGTCAACATCTCCAAGTCCTCAGTAAACCTACTAAATCCATGAAGTTCTCCGCTTAATTGGACTTTTTGTTTTTGATGGAAACCCACATGAGGCAGAGGGCAAAGGGGTTGGGGTCATGGAAACTGTAGCCCAGAGGAAATAAAGTTGGGAATTGATGGAGAGTATGGGGACGGAAGGAGGGCTCTGAGCACTCTTAAGCTGTGGAATGGGGTCCAGGCCAAGTTCAACTAGATCTTCAAGGGGCAAAGGGGCCCCTTGGCTTATAGAGGAATTGGCAGCTGAGGACCAAAAAGCTGGGATACTGTCCAGGAGGCAGCATATTCATTGCCTGTTCCCTCAATAAGAACACAAAGGCACGGTCATTTCTATCATCTTGTTTGAGCCTCATAGCAGCACTGGGAGGGGAACCCACCCCCTTGACACTCTGTGCTCTAGCCGTGCTAAACTACTTGTACTCCCAGAACACCATGCACTCTTGCCTCTGGGCCTTTGCACATGCTGCTCCTTCACCCAAGAACACCCTTTCCCCCAATTCTTTCTTCTGGGGAGAAAAGTATCCTTTAAGTATCCTTTAAGATTCAGCTCAGCCATGACCGGAAGGCATCCTGATCTCCCAACCTGGGTAAGCTGCTGCCTCTGGGTTCCCACAATCTCCTGCACTTCCCTTTCTCAAAGTACTGATCACACTGTACTGGCCTTCACAGGTCTGGGAGACTTTTTTTTTTTTTTAATAAATTTATTTAGTTTTGGCTGTGTTGGGTCTTCGTTGCTGTGCACGGGCTTTGTCTAGTTGTGGCGAGCAGGGGCTACTCTTCATTGCGGTGTGCAGGCTTCTCATTGTGGTGGCTTCTCTTGTTGTGGAGCACGGGCTCTAGGCACATGGGCTTTGGTAGTTGTGGCACGTGGGCTCAGTAGTTGTGGCTTGCAGGCTCTAGAGTGCAGGCTCAGTAGTTGTGCATGGGCTCAGTTGCTCTGCAGCATGTGGGATCTTCCCAGACCAGGGCATGAACCTGTGTCCCCTGCACTGGCAGGCGGATTTTAAACCACTGTGCTATCAGGAAAGCCCCTGGAAGACTCCTGAGCAGTGGTTTTCAAAGGGGGGTGCACAACATGAGCCACTGGAGTTTAGGAAGAAAGTGTTAAAACTTCTATTTCTATTTTGTTTCTAATCTCACTTTATTCTGAAGCTAGACTGCCTGCTTTTTAGCCATATGGCTTGAGTAATATGGAATAGTATTAGACACTCTATCAAAGGACTTTGAGAGGCTAAATGACTTAATACATATAAAGTACTGAGAGCAGGACCTAATACTGCATTGTAAATGTTCAATAACAGTTAGCTTTTCATGTAATTATATACGTACATGTATATCGTTTATAAGTAGATAAATACACATATATTGGGCGTGTGTGCTTAAAAATGTTTTTGCTAATAGGGAACGTTGCTAATTTACTAACAGGAAACTCGATTGGGCAAGTTTAGAGATCAGGCTCTGAGGACAGGGACCAGGTTTGATTCATCTCTGCATCCTTAGAGCCTAATGCTAGCCCAGTGCAGAGAGGGTCTTGATAGACAACTGTGGACAGAAAAAAATGTTGGTGGATGCTGGAGCAGAGAACTGGGATCTAGTTCAGGCTCTGTTGTTTATTTCTGTATGACACTGGGCAGGGTGCTTGGCCTCCTGGGGCCTTAGTTTTCCTCTCCTGTAAAATGCCAGGCATTAATTAGAGGCTGAGGGAAAGCATGGAAAAATTCCAGGCTGGATTTAGGGTGAGGGGCGCCCTCTTGTGTCCTAATGGTGTCCTCTCCCGGTGCATCCTCACCTCCATTCCTCCCCTTCAGGGCAGGTGAACCTGAAGACGACGTTCTTACCTGACCCTGCAAAGCTGCCTTTCCAGCTTCAGAGTCTGACGCTCGGAGTCTTAAATGTCTCCAGTTCTCCTAGCACCTCACACCGCTGCACCGTCTCTCTCCCCACTCAGCACCCTGCTCCACCCGTGATCTTTTCCTTATGCAGGTATGGGGCCGAGAAGAAACCTTTGGAGTTATATGCCCCGAAGTTCAAATCCCAGCCCTGGCTCATATTAGCTATTTGATCTCAAGCAGGTCACTTCACCTGTCTAAGCCCTCATTTCCCCCTTTTAAATTGGGGATAATAATACCCACCTCATAGGGTTGTTGTGAGGTTTCAACAACGAGTGCTTGTAGGTTGCTGTTACATTCACTGAGTAAAATCACATGAATTATTACTACCAATGAGTTGGAACATATTTCACAGGGGACAAGCGCTTTGAATTGGGTCTTTAAAATTAAGATATAGAATTCCCTTAATTTTAACAATAGCTAACATGTGTTGAGCACTTGCCATATGCTAGGTACTGTCAATTTCCCCCAAATCTCATAACTATTAGTAAAAATAATAATAGCTAATGATTATTAAACTCCTTCTGCCAGACACGTACCAAGGTCTTTACCTATTTTTCCCCATTTATTCCTCTTACAAACCCTAGCAGGTAGATGCCATTATTATAATTCCCATTTTATAGATAAGAACACTGAGGCATAAAGAGGTTAAGTAATTTGCCCAAGGTTTCACAACTGGTGAGTGGAAAGGCCTACATCCTGAATTTGAAAGTAAGACGTTTCAAACACAAGCACCTTGACTTCAGAGACCATGCTTTACCTGCATTAACTCATCTAATCTTCACAATACCCTGCAATGTAGGTTCTGTTATATCACCTGCATTTTACCGAGGAAAAAAACTGAAGACAAAAGAGACGCGATAATTCGTTCAAGGACACACAGCTATTAAGTCGTTGGGCTGGGATTTGAATCCGTTTCTGACTACAAAACCCACATTCTCAAACCCATTATTAGATTGCTCATACTCCAAAGTATTCACAACGGAACAAAGCAACTGCATTTATATTAAAATTGTTGTGATTATTATTCTAATAACGATTAACATTCTTCCAACACCCAGGAAGTGCCAAGTTCCATACTAACTGATTTACATAATAATAGCTAATATTCGCTATTAGGACCCAAGTTCTGAGCTAATGTTTTAGGTGTATTATCCCAGTAAGCTTCACAAAAACCCAGCGACATGGATGCTATTATTATCCTCACTTCACAGGTGAAGAAAGCGAGGTTCTCAATTGATCCAAAGTTACGCAGCTTAACTGTGAGCTGGAAATTGAACCTACAATTGTTCAACTCTCTCCCGCCCACCAGTCTGGTCACCTCTAGTCACCCTCTCTCCCTTATTCCTTACTGTTTCTGCTTTGATCTCTCCAGGGCCTCGTGCTCTCGCTTCGCCCCTTCAATACACCCCGCCCCTTCTCCTTGAATGCCCTCCCACTGGGCGGTGATGTTACCCCGGAGCTTGTGGAAAGGACCGGGATCACAACAGGCCCCACCCTCACGCTTAGACTCTGTTCCGATTTGTCCCGGTGCCAGGGACCCGGAGGAGTGACGCATCTATTGGCTGACGGCATCTGAAAGGCCGCAAGCGGTGGGTGCCGCCCACCGGTGCTCCCGCTGTTCCTTCTGGGAGTTGTAGTCCCAGATGCTCCATTCCCGGGGTGGCGCCGCTCGGACTCCGCGTCCCAGCATTCCCTGCGCGAGCCCTGGAACACTTCCGCCCTGTTGTGAAGTGGGTGTCTCGGTGGGTGAGTCTGGGTGGCGGGGCGGGGGCAGCTGAGACTCAAGGCTCTAGGCTGGAGACTTAGGAGTTGGTGGTGTCACGGGGGGCCGGGGAAGGTGAGAGGGGAGAAGGAAGCTTTTATGTGGGGTGGGGGTGAGGGGCGGTCAGAGGATGAAGCGTCCGGAGATGGAAAGGGTCATAGAGGGGTCGGGATGCGGAGGGAGATAGAAGGCCCTGGGAGTGGAGGTTCTTAGAAGGGTGTGTAGGTGAGGGGACCGGGGGAGGTTCTGAAGGTGGAAGGGTCTGGATACCTTATAGGGAAGGATAGAGGATTCTGGGGCCCTACAAGAAGTGAAGGTGAGTGGGCCTGAGCATGAAGCCGGACCTTAAAAATAGTGTTCCAGCCCCTACCTGCTCATCTAAAACAAACATCAGAGTTGATACCCCCGTACACTTTCTTTAATGGTCTTGACCTCTGGAACTCAGTGGATGGGACTGGCTGTTGTGTTCCTCCCCAAACCTGCACCTCTTTCCTTCTGCCTGATGGAAGTGAATGGTACCAACATCCACTTTACCAGGCGCCCTCTGATTCCTCTTGCATTCTTCCACATCCAGGAATATTCAGATCTTTCAGTTTCCTTAATGTATCTTGAGACATTTCTTTGTCAGGGTTTTTGCTGAAGCCTACACCTTTTCACCTCCACAGTTTGGACAAACACATTGTAGCTACCGTGATCTATTGAACGCAAATCAGATTTGGCCTTCTACTTAAAAAGCTTCATTAACTCCCATCACCTATGGAATTAAGTCTGAACACCTTAGCCTGACATTCAAGACCCTTAATGAACTCCCTTTCCAGCCTGATCTTCGTGTTGTCAAGGTTATCCCCATATCTCGGGGAGGCTGTTTGGTTTTCCACCATTATACATGCTGGTCTGTCTGCTGAGAATACACTCCCCCACCCCCACCCCCATTCTCTGCTAAGAGAACCATTCTTTGTTCTAGAACCAACTCAAAGGTTACTTTGTTCAAGTCACCCCCCACCCCAGCTCCCACAGACCTCTTTTATTGCATTTACCACATTTGATCATAATTATCTGTGGGGTTTTTTTTTTCCTTTTTTGTCTCTTCCACTGTACTGTGTGCATCTCCAGGACAGGAACAGTTTCTGCATCACCTCCATTTCCCCACTGCCCAGCCCAGAGTAGTAAGTACTTGATGTAAATCAAATAAGTCAGTAAATCTTGATGAATATGTCAATAAAGACCATCCAGGGTGAGCTTTGCTATACCAGGTTTGAAAACTGCTTCGTCCAGTGGATTTCCATGGGTGTGAGCTTTAGTCTTCTCCTGCCTGTCAGGGCCGTCTTTGCTGGAAGCTGATTCAGTGCCTATGGGAGTTTAAGCCAGGGGTGGCAAATACACGGAGTGTGTGCTGCTACTCCCCCTCCTGTGTCTGGAAGTCACAACTCATTGGTCACAACACATACTCACATGGGATTCAGAATCCTTAGCACAGTTGACTGAAGTTGGTGCCTTGAATGAAACCTATTTGCTCTCCCTGGTTTAAGCCCTTAAGTGTAAGGTCTGGCTGCTTTAAGCAGTAGCCTGGACTGTCAGCCAAGTGAGCTTGATAGCCTTCGGGAACTCCCAGTTTCTTTCTTTTTGCAGGTCACAGACTAGTCTTGACCTTTCCCATGGGACTGGGGCAGAGCTTCTATTCCAGCCCACTGTTCGCTGGCGCCCCACTAACCATGTCCACATCCACAGGAGCCAGGATGCCCCTCAGCTTCCCTGGGTTTATGAAGGGATCCTGGCTTTACTGGCAGATCCCTCATTGCTGAGAGGAATCTGTACCCTTTCTAGGTCTTCCTGGCTATTGGAAGAGACCTTTGAGATCATTTAGCTGAAAGGTGGCAAAGTGACAGCCCATGCTGAGTGAAGCCTACCATCATCCTCTATTTAATCCTTATGGTGTTTGAAACAATTTTGAGTTGGTTGCCAACATTTAGAATTGCAGAGTTCTAGCTTCTCTGGGAAAAGTTGGAAGGCCTGGGAACACTGGGCCAATGTGCGTCCTGGTGCTCTGTAGTTGGCTGCAGTCCCCACTCCACTCGTGTACTCACTTACATTGCCTGACCCATAGCCATTTAAATTTGTAACCGTTGATTCTAGTCTCCCTGTTTCTTTGCTGTGTTCCCATCTCACTAATTGGGGAACCTGGGGCAGCTGCTGAGTAGAGTCTGGCTGTTAGCTGCAGTCTAGATAGGCAGCTGACGAGGCCACATGACCTGTGCAAAGTCACACAGCTGGTAAAAGGCAGGAGTGGAACTGGAACCCTGATCTGCTCCCTCTTGCCTTCATGTTCTTTGCACTCTCCATACCATCTTCTCAGGGGTTTGGAATACTGGCCAACCTAGAGGAGGCTCTGTGTGATGGTTAAGAAAAATGACTGGAGAAAACTGGGCTTAGATCCCAACTCTACCACGTGCTGGTTGTGGAACCTCACATGAATCTTCTTCATAGAAGCTCAGTTCCCTATATGTGAATTGGGGACGTAGTGAAGTCATACCTTACGGGCTAATCATATTCTAACGTCAGCACAGAAGGTGAAAATCACATTTAGCCAAAAATCACAGTCAGCTTGAAAATCCTTTGGCTAGGAGCCATTTAGAAACCAACGTGCCGTCTTTTAATAAGCTAATAGCACAGCTGGGGTTTATTGGTTGAACGTTAGATGAAAGAGCTGGCTTGTGTTTAGTGACCACAATGTATGAAAGACACTCTGCTCACTCTCAGTGGAAAGAGGCTGGAGGGAGCTGATTCAATCTGGGGACCAGCAGAGTCATGGGTATCATCACCACGTGCTCTGGAATAGACACATAGTGAATGGAACTGGCTGCACTATTTAAATTATGTCCTTTCCTTCTCTTTCTGGTGTTTGTACGTAATTTAGTATGTGTAAGTTACAGATCAGTGTAAGTCAGCTCAACACTAATGACTCCTCAGCTGCTTGCCTGGAAGATTCAGTGAGATCATGAATGTAGAACACTTAGCACCAAGCCTGGCACCCCGTGGGCACTCAATAAATGGATACTCTTTGAGGTTGCTGATCCTCGTGAGCCCCCATATTTCTGGTAGTCTCAGGACTGAGGAATGCCGTTGTCCATTTTTCCTCTGTCAGCTCTGTGTGAAGTCTGCTTTGCTGACTGTGTTGACCTCCCTCTGTGGCTAGACTGCTATTCATATTTGTCTAAGAGAGTAGCAGAAAAATCTTTCAGATTGTATTTGAAACTGACCTTTGCAACTTTCAAGTATTCCCAGAAGAAAATGCCTATTATCTGAGACTCTTTGGGCCTGGTGGGGCTACTAATCGCCTGTTTTTGTTAGTGTCCACTCTGTGCTGGAGCATACACCTCTTTGCTTGCTTTCTTGACTGTCTCTCTCATTAGACTGTAACTTTGATGAAGGTGGAGACTGTTTGTCTTACTCACTGTTGGCGCTTTAGCTCCCAGTACAGTGCAGGGTCCATAGTGGGACTCTGCAGATGACGGGCGAATTAGTCTTCATGTGAGACAGTGATGCAAATGTGTTTGGACTGGTGCATGATTAAGGTGTGGTTAAAAAAGAAATTTCATGAAAGGTTAATTCTTTAGCTCAATGTAAGTTATGGACCTTCCATAGCCCATTAGGCTTTTGATGTATCCGATTTACCATTTTAATAAAAGCCAAAATTTCCGATGGCCCTGCTATTTATCAGATACTGGGTTGGGCACTGTGGATGCAGAAATGGGTAAGATACAGTAGTGGCTCTAGCAATACAATCTAATGGGACTATCAGATGTAAGAACAGGTAACTACAATAGTGTCAGGTAACACCTATGTTAGAGGTACGTGCCAAGTGCTTTGGGCACACAGGATGAGGGGAGGTGATTTTTGGAGAGTGGGGATGGGAGCTGGGCATGACAAGGGCATGTCAAGAAACTCTTAACAGGTGAGGTGACGTTGAGCTGGTAGCTGAAGGACAAGCAGGAAGTTGCCAGGTGGTCATGAGTTGTGTTCCTAGCCTCTCCCTATGTGTGTGGAGGTCCTTAGGACAAGCCTTTATTTTTCATCACCCTTGCCTGTTTGCAGACAGTCCAGTCAGATGGCCTAAAATCGAAATATCACCCTCCCTCCATTCTCAATTCAGCTGTGTCATTCCCACTTGGAAGCAGCTAGTAGCCTCCTGTGAGTGGGTGTTTTTAATGTTATCTATATCTGTTGGGAGTGACGCAGAGAGCTCATTTTTCCAGATAACCCAGCGTGAGTGTCCTCAGAGCCTTCATTGTGTAAAAGAAGCAACCCCCAGGCATTCACTCAACAAGCGTTTACTGAGAGCCTCCTGTGTTTACTGCACCTTGCTTATTGTGGGGTGGCGGAGGGGAGGGGTGTGAAAAAAAAGACTGAGCTATATTCCTTGCCCTCAGTGAGGCTGTAATCTTTCTGGGGACACACATGTGTACACACAGCCCTCTAGTACAATGTAGAACATGGGAAGTGTCACAGAGATGGAAATAAAGAGGAGAAAAGAATTCCTTTTGACATCAGCAAGAAGGTCATTCTCTGTTTTTTAATCTAGAAAGTGATTAATTATAATCCTTGCTTCATGACGCATCGCCGTTATCAGTTGGCCATTATTTCACTGTTACTGAGTGCTTCCTCTGTGTGCTGAGTGCTGTGCTAGGTCCCGTAGGAAGCGTACGATCTAGTGGGTAAGATAATTACAATAAAGTATGATGAGGGTAATGGTAGAGAACACCTGAGGTGGCATGGGAGCATGTGGCTGAGGACTGAATCTTGTTTCAGGGCACAGGGAGGGCTGCTTGGAAAAAGTACAATTTCAGCTAACAGCTGCATGAAGGAAGGGACGAGACTGTTCCCAAAGGAGACGGTGGCGTGTGGGAGGGTTCAGAGGGCAGCCCGTTGCAGGAGCCACGAGCCGTGCCTGAAACACCCTGCCAAGTGGGAGCGTGGTCAAGAGAGGAGGTGGAGACTTGGGCAAGGCTTGCCCTTTATCCTGAGGGCAATGGGAGGCCAGTGGAGGGTGTTTAGCAGGGAAGTGACATGGTCAGATTTTGATCTCATCTGGTTGTGTGAAGAATGAATCAGGGGAGTGAAGGCAGGGACATGAGTTAGGGGGCTGATCAAGTGAAAGCATGATGTTTTTTTGGACAAGGAGGTGACACTGGCTGGGGATGGAGATGCTGAGAAGGCCAAGAAGACCCAGCTTGGTGATGAATGGATGTGGGAAATTTGGAAAAATATGATGACCACGTTTCTGGCATGGGTACCTTGATGGAAGGTGGTGCCTTCACTGGATGGAGAGCTCCAGAAGAGGGAAAGGTTTTCAAGAGAAAATGATGAATTCAGTTTTTGACCCATTGAGTTGGAGGTGCCTAAGAGAGAGTCAAGTGGAAATGCCTTGTAGGTGGTTGGACTTTGGAGCCTGGAGACAGGTCTCGGCTGGAGTTTTGGGAGTCATCAGTTTAGAGATGGTGAAAAATGGCAAGTGGGTGGGATGACCAAGGGAGAGTGTAGAGTGAGGGATTTTGCAAGGAGAGCACTCTTAGAGGAAAGCTTAAGGCCCAGGAAGAAAGACCTTATGGAGGGGGCAACATTTGGAAAGCAACTTGAGGGAAGGTCAGACTTGGGACACATGCAGAGGGAGGAGGGCTGGGCTGGGACCAATCATGGCAGCCTTGATGCCCAGCTCAGGCGTTTAGGGTGTCCTGGAGGATTTAATACTGTGCTGTCTTCCTCCAAGGTGTGCCGGCGGCTGGTTTGGTGGTAGATTGTGGACTAACTTCCTGCTTACGGGAAAGGGCGTTTCTTAGCAGTCCCACCCCACGCAGAGCAGTGGAAGGTGTGTGGGGAGTGGGGAAGGTGAGGCTGCTGGTCCTATTGCTCACACTGTCCCTTGTCTTTCTGCCTTCAGAGGCTGGGGGAGCATTTCCTCTCCCAGGAGCCCCTTGAGGACACACTACAGATGCAGGAAGACGCTGGACAAGGACGGCCAGCTGAAAGGAGGCATCCAGGAGAGACCATGGCTGTAGCCCTGGAAGCCCGGGCCCAGGCCTCCCCGCTACCAGAGCCTGAAGAACTCTTGATTGTCAAGTTGGAGGAGGACTCGTGGAGACCAGACTCCCAACCCCGGGAGAAGGACCATGACCCTGTCCCTGGCCCCGAGGCCTCCCGCCAGCGCTTCAGGCAGTTCCGGTACAGGGATGCGGCGGGACCCCACGAGGCCTTCAGCCAGCTCTGGGCACTCTGCTGTCACTGGCTGAGGCCGGAGATCCGCCTCAAAGAGCAGATACTGGAGTTGCTGGTGCTGGAGCAGTTCCTGACTATCTTACCCAGGGAGGTCCAGGTCTGGGTACAGGCGCGCCACCCTGAGAGTGGCGAGGAGGCGGTGGCCCTGGTGGAGGATTGGCACCGAGAGGCGCGGGCCGCGGGACAGCGGGTGAGGCAAATAGTCTGTTCTCCAAGGAACAGGTCGGGCAAGGTAGTGGGGCTGCAGCTAGGTTGATAATTGCCAAAACCACAATAATAATATTATCAAGCATCTGACATTTATTGAACAGTACCATATACCAGGCACTGTACTAAGTGCTTTCCATGTATTAACTCATTTAATCTCATTTAATCACCAGTTAAATGAGATAGATACCGTTAGCCTAATTTTACCCATGAGGAGACTGAAGCAAGGGAGAGAGAAAGGTAGTTGGCTCAAGGTCACTGGCTACTAGATGGTAGAGGCAGGATTTGAATCCAGGCAGTCTGATTCTGAAGCCAGGATTTGTAACCACTGCTCTAAGCTGCCTCTCAGTACCATATTCACAGTACATTTAATTTGTATTGTGTTTTATACTTAACAGAATCTTTTTACATATGTGATCTCTTTGGATGCCTACAGCAGTAATGTAGGTAGACAGAAATATAGACCATGTTTATGTTAGGGTTCACTCTGGGTGCTGTACATTCTATGGATGTGGACAAACGTATAATGGCCTGTGTCCACCATTATAGTATTGTACAGAATAGTTTCACTGCCCTAAAAATCATCTGTGCTCCACCTCTTCATCCCTCCTTTCCCCCTAATTTCTGGCAACCACAAAGCCACAGATCTTTTTACTATCTTCATAGTTTTGCCTTTTCCAGAATGTCATATAGTTGGACTCATACAGTGTATAGCCTTTTCAGATTGGCTTTTTTCAATTTGTAATGTGCGTTAAGGTTCCTCCATGCCTGTTCATGGCTTGATAGCTCATTTCTTCTCAGTGCTGAATAATATTCCATTGTCTGGATGTACCGTGGTTTATTTGTCTATTCACCTAATCAAGGACCTCTTGGTTGCTTCCAAGTTTTGGCAGTTGTGAATAAAGTGGCTGTACACATCCATGTGCAGGTTTTAGTGTGGTGCACAAGCATTTTTGATGGATTTTTTTTTTTTATTGAAGTACAGTTGATTTACAATGTTGTGTTAATTTCTGCTCTATAGCAAAGTGACTCAGTTATACATATATATACATTCTTTTTTATATTATTTTCCATTATGGTTTATCACAGGATACTGAATATAGTTCCCTGTGCTATACCGTAGGACCTTGTTGTTTTTCCATTCTATATATAATAGTCTGCATCTGCTGACCCCAAACTCCCAATCCATCTCTCCCCTGACCCCCCTCCCTTTGGCAACCACAAGTCTGTTCTTTATGTCTGTGAGTCTGTTTCTGCTTCGTAGATAGGTTCATTTATGTCATATTTTAGATTCCATATATAAGTAATATTGTATGGTATTTGTCTTTCTCTTTCTGACTGACTTCACTTAGTATGATAATCTCTAGTTGCATCCATGTTGCTGCAGATGGCATTATTTCATTCTTTTTTATGGCTGAGTAGTATTCCATTGTATATATGTACCACGTTTGATGGATTCTTAATTCACCTTACCCCAACCAATATCCTACTGAATTTTTGCCTCCTGATTGTCACTTGAATCTACTTCTTTCTGTGTCTACAATGACCATCCATAGAATGAGAATCTTTGCTTAGGTGTAGCAGTAGTTGGAGGAGCTAGGGCTGGGAGTGAGGGTTATTGTTGAGTCTAGTCCACAGTACTTCTGGGGGTTATAAGATTGTAACTATAACAAAGTTATTTTTATCTTGAACACAAAGTTATTATTTTCTTAAAATGTTGATAAACAGGTGTTTTCTCTCTGTGAACCACACAGGACATTGTTGGGTCCCCTCACTGGGAATGGCTTTTGATGGTCATGGCCCATTCTTATATATCTTCTCAAAGATAAAGTTCCTCTCTGTGAGAGTGGATTTGAGTTTTCAGATTGGCCAAAAGATTTTTGGAGTGAAGTTTGGCAAACTCAATAATAAAGTTTGATGAAGATGGATATTATTTTGGGTAAAAATAATAAGGTTCAGGGCAATGTATATATATATAGTTGCTATCTTTTGTGTAAAAATGGGGAAAATAAGAAAATATATTTACAGTTGCATGTATATAAAGAAACTTGAAAGGATGCAGAAGAACCGTGTTTACCTGTGGTGAGGAGTCCAGGAAGATACTGGGCAGGTGGAATGGAGACAGGTGGGGATGGGGTATTTTCACTGATTATATCCTTGTGTATATTTTCTATTTTTGAACGATGTGAGTATTGAAAATGCCTATTGAAAAAATTGTAATACTTTTTTTAAAGTTAGGTGTTTCTGTGACACAATGAGATTGTTCTACTGTTGGGGTTTTAGGGCCAGGAAATAACATCTCAACCACTACCTCTGAATTTGGAACCAATTGAGAGAGAGATAAGAAATTAGCTTTATGATTGATAGAGCTGAATTGGGTAATGTTATCTCTTAATTCATTATTTCCTTTTATTATATGTATATTCTCCATATCTCTGAGTACTTTTTTGCCTAAACTTCTACATTGAAATTAAAATTGCCACTTCTGTTTTCTTTTTGAGTTACAGTGCCTTATCTCTGCGTATCTTTCTGTTTTGAGATCAGATGTGCCTTTCTGAAACAGCACATTCTTTCATTTCATTTTAAGATTCCATCAACAATTCTTTGAATTTTCTTTGCCTTTCAGCAGGAATATTTAGAGCAATTACATTTAGAGTTATAGTTGTATCTGCTTTTATGCTTCCTTTTGCCTTTTAACATATACCTGGTTAACTTTTATCTTTTTTTTTAATGTCACAAAAATTTTACATAATTTATCTTGTTATGATTCAAAAATGTTTTGAGTAATAGTGGCCTCATTTAGACACTTGCATAGCCTTTCTGTGTTGAATAGAAGGTACTCATTTGGTGGTATAAATGCTGGTATGTTTACTGAAATTAGTTTGATGGCTTTGTCGTCAAACGTTAAGCCATCTTTGGTTTTTAAAAAGAGCCTGTTAACCTCTGAACCACAGCTGTACTCAAAAGAACATGCCCTGCCCTACCAGTTATTGAACTTACGGTTGGGAATTTTGGCTGTCTGTGTGTAGGAACTGGAACTGTGTGCAGAAGAGACCAGGTCCTTAAAGACAGTGAAGGAATCTCAGAGCTTCCAGCTGTGGACAGCAGATCACTGGCCCGAGGGACAGTCCCAGAAGCAGTGGGTGAAGAATCCATGTCCTGACCTACCCAAGCGTCTAGACACCAAGATGGCACTACAGCCCTTGAAAGAGAGTGGTGAGTACCAAGAGTCAGGGACAGTAGTGTCTGATGGACACCCTGAGAAGTAAGAAGATGAAGCTCCCAATGGTGTTAGCATACCCCACTGTAGCTGAATCATGTAGCAGGTTCAGGCTGGGCCTGGGGCAGGCTGGTGATCGTAGGAGTTCAGGGCTGACATCTCACACATGGCAGCTTAGGAGCTAGATACTCTAGAGGGAAAGAAAGTGGAAGTCTGTGCTGGCTACAGGAATAGTCTCAGTTTGATCCAAGCAAGGGTTTAGGAAAGCTGGACCTGAGAGGGAGGTGGTTTTTTGAGAACCAGAGCTTGGGTTTCAGAGATATTTTCTCCTCCTCAGCTGTCCTCACTCCCCGAGTCCCTACTCTACCAAAGATGGGAAGCATTGGAGATTGGGAGGTGACAGTGGAGTCTCAGGTAAGCTGCTGTTTGTTCCTCCTTTCCTGTCATTACTTCTCCTGTGCCCTTGCCCTGCTCCTCTCTTCTCTCTCTGCCCTGCTGTCGGGTGCAGGGTGCGAGCCTCTGCCCCTCATCCCCCGTCCACTGGGCCTCTCCTGGGTCAAGCTGCTCCTTAGGATGCTAGCCTCACACATGGTGTCGCTGTGTCCATTATATTTCCTGGGGCCTGGTGGGACTCCCAGGCTGTTTTGAAGGGTCAGTGACATTTGACGTCCTTCTGTTGTACATCCCGCAGGAAGCCCTGGGTCCCGGCAGACACGCTGAGAAGGAGTTCTGCAAGGACCCCCCAGGAGACAGCTGTGGGAACGGCCTGCCCCTGGGTAAGGAAACAGTGCCCTCTGGATAAGATACGCTCGGGTTTCCAGTACACTCAGTTCCCAAGGAGTGTTTCATCACTCCCTAAGACTCATGGCTCTGTGAAGTCTCTGGAATTTCAGACCTAGGGGGAAGACGTGCTCTTTGTGGCCAGCACTGTGGCAGCAGGGACGGGGTGTGGGGCGTGGTTTTCTGGGCCGGCAGGCTGGCTGCCAAGAGCCTGCCCTCTCAGCGCTCATTATCTTTTATTTCCTCAGTACATTCACCACCGTCCCAGGGCTGCACCCAGCCTGCTGGCCCAGAAACCCAGTCTTTTCAGCATCAAACAAGGTCCATCTCTCGGGGCAGAGTCAAGTGAACTAAGCCCAGGAGACTGACGTGTTTAAACCACAATGAGAAATAAATATCACAGGGCTCAAAATACTTGAAGCCCTTATGACCAGCACAGACCCCTTTCTCTCTAGGCACATTTTCACAGGAAGTCAAACAATAATGAACATTTCCCCATGGAGCCTGGGATCAGTAAGAGGAGAGTTAGACGTGAGAGTGGGATAAGGTGGAGAGACAGTGGCAGGTCTGACTCACGGCAGTAAAGTAAGACACTAGGAGCTGTTGGCTACTTGCTGGGCAGTGTATCCTTTTTACACATGATGAAAAGTGTGCCCTTTTTACACATGATATCTGGGGAAAATAGTGTTCAAAGGAACAACCTTTGGGAAATGCTGAACTACAGAATCCTTAAGCCTCTTTTAGCTCTAAACTCTTTCATCTAGTTTTCTTCAAATATCTATTTTAATTAAAGCCTTCCTATTTGCTGTGGTTGGGAGCTATTGGGACATTTGTCCTTTAAACACAGCTAAGTGTTTTGAGAAATATGGAAATTTATTTTCTCACAGTATTGGAAGTCCAGAGGAGGGTATGCTCCAACCACAGTACAAATTGGCTCAGCAACTTCACAGCGGACCTGGGTTCTTTCTTTCTGTCTGCTCTGCCATTCTTTGTGTCAGCTTCATCTTAAAGGTATTTTTTGTCATAGGCAAAAGGTAGATGCCAATGGCATTTGAGACCTCAAGTTCCTAGCAAGAGAGACTCACACCACACATAACCTTTCCTCCAACTGGTAAATTTATTCTGATTTGACTAATTTAGGGCATGTGCCCATCTGTGAACCAGTAACAGTCACTCTTTTGCATGATGTATTTCATAACACCAACCAAAAAGCAAATGAACAAAGCATACAGGTCAATATATTTCTGATGAGATTACCTCTAGTTACCTCTTCCTTTCTTTCCAGACCTCTTAAGGGATTAGCTTGGGAATTTCTCTTTAGTTTCTTGCAGGCAAATGTTTCAAGGACTTCTTAGACAAATGCCTTGCTCAACAGATCATTTCTACTTAATCATGTCTCTTCTTCCTTTTGTATAGGAGTTCCAGTTTCAAAACCGACCATCATCTCCCAGCAAGAGCAAGGACCAGAATTTTGGGGTCCAAGATTTGTAAATTCTGGACAAAAGAACCCTGAAGATTACAGCTGGGATACTGAGCAGACAAAACCAGCTCAGGCATTGGCCTGGAGGGATTCCAAGGCCTGGGAAGAACGATATCAGTGGGACGTGGAGGATGTGAAAGTATCAGGTGTGCACTGGAGCTATGAGGAGACTAAGACTTTCCTGGCAATTTTGAGTGAGTCTCCTTTTTCTGAAAAACTCCGGACTTGTCACCAGAACCGCCAGGTGTACCGGGCCATTGCAGAGCGGCTGAGGGCACAGGGCTTCCTGCGGACCCTGGAGCAGTGTCGCTACAGAGTCAAAAATCTCCTACGGAATTACCGGAAAGCCAAGAGCAGCCACCCGCCGGGGACCTGCCCCTTCTATGAGGAGCTGGAGGCCCTGGTGAGGGCTCGGACGGCCATCAGAGCCTCAGATGGCCCAGGAGAGGCTGTGGCTCTCCCCAGGCTGGGGGACAGTGACATGGAGGTGGATGAGCAGGAGGAAGGCGGCTGGGAGCCTGAGGAAACAACGGACGACTGTAATGGTGATGACAGTCACCTGGCCACTGAAGAGTTCGTCCACAGACCCAGGATTCCAGGGGGCCCAGCTCTGCTCCAGAGTCGTATTGGTAAGAACATTGGGGCTTAATCGGATCCAAATTCCAACCCTCTCACCAACCAAACCTCTGCTCTGTAGTTCAGGGCACAGTCTGGAGTGATGCTGCTAGAGTAGGTCATCCTCAAGCTCCTGTTCTCTCTCCTATGATCAGTTCTGCTTGTTTGAGTTTTCTTAGTTATAGAAGCAAACACTTAAATTTTTTTTTAAATTTTTTTACAATTTTTAAAGGTTACTTTCCATTTAAAGTTATTACAAAATTATTGGCTATATTCCCCATGTTGTGCAATACATCCTTGAGCTTATCTTACGCCTAATAGTTCGTACCTCCCATTCCCCACCCCTATATTTGCCCCTCCCCACCGGTAACTACTAGTTTGCTCTCTTATATCTGTGAGTCTGCTTCTTTTTTGTTATATTCACCAGTTTGTTCTATTTTTTAGATTCCACATATAAGTGATAACATACAGTATTTATCTTTCTCTGTCTGAACTTATTTCACTTAGCATAATGCTCTCCAAATCCATTCACATTGCTGCAAATGGCAAAATTTTGTTCATTTTTATGGCTGAATAGTATTCCATTGTATATATATATTCCACATCTTCTTTACCCATTCATCTGTTGACAGACATTTAGGTCGTTTCCATGTCTTTGCAATTATAAATAGTTCTGCTATGAGTATTGGGGTGTATGTATCTTTTCAAATTAGTTTCTTTGTTTTTTTGGATATATACCCAGGAGTGGAATTGCTGGGTCACATGGTAGTTCTATTTTTAGTTTTTTGAGACACCTCCGTACTGTTTTCCACAGTGGCTGCACCAATCTACATTCCCACAAACAGTGTACACTAGGGTTCCCTTATTTCCACATCCTCGCCAATATTTGTTATTTGTAGACTATTTGATACCAGCCATTCTGACAGGTGCGAGGTGATATCTCATTATAGCTTTGATTTGCATTTCCCTGATGATTAGCGATATTGAGCATCTTTTCATGTGCATGTTGGCCACCTGCATTTCTTCTTTGGAAAAATATCTATTCAGTTCTTCTGCACATTTTTTAAATTGTTTGCTATTTTGACCTATGCTTTTTTGTATATGTTGGATATTAATCCCTTATTGGTCATATCATTTGCAAATATTTTCTCACATTCAGTAGTTTGTCTTTTCCTTTTGTTAGTGGTTTACTTTGCTGTGCAAAAAGAAGCAAACACTTTTAAAACCTTAAGCGACCTTAAAGAGCTAATTCAGTATTTCCCAGAGTGTGTCACTGGTAGTATGGGGATGATCATAAGTGTTACCTGAGTGAACTTTTAATTTTAATGTGTATGAGCACATCAACAGGTGATTTCACAAATAGTAAATTTAGGCAAAGAAAGATGTTGAGTGAAATATTTAATAGATAGAGCAGAAATCATGACAGTATATACTTGAACAACTGATGCTAGGGAAACACCCAGTCCCTGTAAAACTGGAAATACAGAAGCCCAAGCTGTGAAGTGTCGAGACCAGAGCCCAGGGATCCCACCTCCGATTTTATTTGGTTTTCCCTCCACGATGCTGCCTCCCTGGCTGCATCATTTAGATGCAGAGGAAATGAAAATAGACCACCTCCTTTTCCTTCTTCCACGAAAGAGGAAAGGGATCTCAATTGGACTCTATTGTAAGATTATCTGGAGTCCACTTATGTCTTTAGGGATTCTCAGTTCCCATGTTTGTTAAAAAGGCAATTCATAAAGTAAGTAGAGAGTAAACTTATACAAGCCTCTTAGATAGCCTAATCCACCAGCGGGCAGAAAACAGAAGCAAGAAGAACTACAGTCCTTCAGCCTGTGGAACAAAGACCACATTCATAGAAAGATAGACAAGATGAAAAGACAGAGGGTTATGTACCAGATGAAGGAACCAGATAAAACCCGAGAAAAACAACTAAATGAAGTGGAAATGGGCAACCTTCCAGAAAAAGAATTCATACTAATGATAGTGAAGATGATCCAGGACCTCGGAAAAAGAATGGAGGCAAAGATCGAGAAGATGCAAGAAATGTTTAACAAAGACCTAGAAAAATTAAAGAACAAACAAACAGAGATGAACAATACAAAAACTGAAATGAAAAATACACTAGGAGGAACCAGTAGCAGAATAACTGAGGCAGAAGAACGGATAAGTGACTTGGAAGACAGAGTGGTGGAATTCACTGCTGTGGAACAGAATAAAGAAAAAAGAATGAAAAGAAATGAAGACAGCCTAAGAGACCTCTGGGACATTAAACACAACAACATTCACATTATAGGGGTCCCAGAAGGAGAAGAGAGAGAGAAAGGACCCGAGAAAATATTTGAAGAGATTATACTCAAAAACTTCCCTAACATGGGAAGGGAAATAGCCCCCCAAGTCTAGGAAACGCAGAGAGTCCCATACAGGATAAACCCAAGGAGAAACATGCCAAGACACATAGTAATCAAATTGGCAAAAATTAAAGACAAAGAAAAATTATTGAAAGCAGCAAGGGAAAAACGACAAATAACATACAAGGGAACTCCCATAAAGTTAACAGCTGATTTTTCAGCAGAAACTCTAAAAGCCAGAAGGGAGTGGCATGACATTCTTAAAGTGATGAAAGGGAAGAACTTAGAACCAAGATTACTCTACCTGGCAAGGATCTCATTCAGATTCGATGGAGAAATCAAAAGCTTTACAGACAAGCAAAAGCTAAGAATCAAAAGCTTTACAGACAAGTGAAAGCTAAGAGAATTCAGCACCACCAAACCAGCTCTACAACAAATGCTAAATGAACTTCTCTAAGTGGGAAACACAAGAGAAGAAAAGGGCCTATAAAAACAAACCCCAAACAATTATGAAAATGGTAATAGGAACATACATATCGATAATTACCTTAAGCATGAATGGATTAAATGCTCCCACCAAAAGACACAGGCTCGCTGAATGGATACAAAAACAAGACCCATATACATGCTGTCTACCAATGACCCATTTCAGACCTAGGGACACATACAGACTGAAAGTGAGGGGATGGGAAAAAGATATTCCATGCAAATGGAAATCCAAAGAAAGCTGGAGTGGCAATACTCGTATCAGACAAAATAGACTTTAAAGTAAAGAATGTTACAAGAGACAAAGAAGGACACTACATAATGATCAAGGGATCAATCCAAGAAGAAGATATAAAAATTATAAATATAAATGCACCCAACATTGGAGCACCTCAATACATAAGGCAACTGCTAACAGCTATAAAACAGGAAATTGACAATAACACAATAATAGTGGGGGAATTTAACACCTCACTTACACCAATGGACAGATCATCCAAACAAAAAATTAATAAGGAAACAAGAGCTTTAAATGACGCAATAGACCAGATAGATTTAATTGATATTAATAGGACATTGCATCCAAAAACAGCAGATTACACTTTCTTCTCAAGTGCACATGGAACATTCTCCAGGATTGATCACATCTTGGGTCACAAATCAAGCCTCAGTAAATGTAAGAAAATTGAAATCATATCAGGCATCTTTTCTGACCACAACGTTATGAGATCAGAAATCAATTAAGGGAAATAAACATAAAAAACACAAATGGATGAAGGCTAAACAATACGTTACTAAATAACCAAGAAATCAAAGAGGAAATCAAAAAATACCTAGAAACAAATGACAATGAAAATACGACAATCCAAAACCTATGTGATGCAGCAAAAGCAGTTCTAAGAGGGAAGTTTATAGCAATACAATCCTACCTCAAGAGTCAGCAAACATCTCAAATAAACAATCTAACCTTCCACCTAAAGAACTAGAGAAAGAAGAACAAACAAAACCCAAAGTTAGCAGAAGGAAAGAAATCATAAAGATCAGAACAGAAATAAATGAAATAGAAACCAAGAAAACAATAGCAAAGATTAATAAAACTAAAAGCTGGTTCTTTGAGAAGAAAAACAAAATTGATAAACCATTAGTCAGACTCATCAAGAAAAAGAGCGAGAGGACTCAAATCATTAAAATTAGAAATGAAAAAAGAGGAGTTACAACAGACACCACAGAAATACAAAGCATCCTAAGAGATTACTACAAGCAACTCTATGCCAATAAAATGGACAACCTGGAAGAAATGGACAAAATTCTTAGAAGGGTATAACCTTCCAAGACTGAACCAGGAAGAAATAGAAAATATGAACAGACCAATCACAAGTAATGAAATTAAACCTGTTATTAAAAACCTTACAACAAACCAAAGTCCAGGACCAGATGGCTTCACAGGTGAATTCCGTCAAACATTTAGAGAAGAGCTAACACCCATCCTTCTCAAACTCTTCCAAAAAATTGCAGAGGAAGGAACACTCCCAAACTCATTCTATGAGGCCACCATCACCCTGATGCCAAAACCAGAGAAAGATATCACAAATAAAGAAAATTACAGACCAAAATCACTGATGAATATAGATGCAAAAATCCTCAACTAGCAAACAGAATACTAGCAAACAGAATCCAACAACACATTAAAAGGATCATACACCATGATCAAGTGGGATTTATCCCAGGGATGCATGGATTCTTCAATATATGCAAATCAATCAATGTGATACACCACATTAACAAATTGGAAAAGAAAAACCGTATGATCATCTTAATAGATGCAGAAAAAGCTTTTGACAAAATTCAACACCGATTTATAATAAAAATTCTCCAGAAAGTGGGCATAGAGGGAACCTACCTCAACATAATAAAGGCCATATACGACAAACCTACAGCAAACTTCATTCTCAATGGTGAAAAACTGAAAACATTTCCTCTAAGATCAGGAACAAGACAAGGATGTCCACTCTTGCCACTGTTATTCAACATAGTTTTGGAAGTCTTAGCCATTGCAATCAGAGAAGAAAAAGAAATAAAAGGAATACAAATTGGAAAGGAAGAAGTAAAACTGTCACTGTTTGCAGATGACATGATACTATACCTAGAGAATCCTAAAGATGCCACCAGAAAACTACTAGAGCTAATCAATGAATTTGGTAAAGTAGCAGGATACAAAATTAATGCAGGAAAATCTCTTGCATTCCTGTACACTAATGACGAAAAATGTGAAAGAGAAATTAAGGAAGCACTCCCATTTACAACTGTAACAAAAAGAAGAAAATACCTAGGAATAAACCTACCTAGGGAGACAAAAGACCTGTATACAGAAAACTATAAGACACTGTTGAAAGAAATTAAAGATGATACAAACAGACGGAGAGATATGCCATGTTCTTGGATTGGAAGAATCAGTATTGTGAAAATGACTATACTACTCAAATCAATCTACAGATTCAATGCAATCCCTATCAAATTACCAAGGGCATTTTTTACAGAACTAGAACAAAAACTCTTAAAATTTGTATGGAGACACAAAAGACCCTGAATAGCCAAAGCGGTCTTGGAGGAAAAAAACGGAGCTGGAGGAATCAGGCTCTTGGACTTCAGACTATACAACAAAGCTACAGTAATCAAGACAATATGGTACTGGCACAAAAAACAGAAATATAGATCAATAGAACAGGATAGAAAGCCCAGGGATAAAACCATGCACCTGTGGTCAACTAAAATATGACAAAGGAGGCAAGGGTATACAATGGCGAAAAGACAGTCTTTTCAGTGAGTGTTGCTGGGAAAACTGTACGGTTACATGTAAAAGAATGAAATTAGAACACTCCCTAACACCATACACAAAAATAAACTCAATATGGATTAGAGACCTAATTGTAAGACCGGACACTATAAAACTCTTAGAGGAAAGCATAGGAAGAACACTCTTTGACATAAATCACAGCAAGATCTTTTTTCATCCATCTCCTAGAATAATGGAAATAAAACCAAAAATAAACAGATGGGACCTAATGAAAGTTAAAAGTTTTTGCAAAGCAAAGGATACTACATACAAGATGAAAAGACAGCCCTCAGAATGGGAGAAAATATTTGCAAATGAATCAATGGACAAAGGATTAATCTCCAAAATATATAAACAGTTCATTCAGCTCAATATTAAAAAAACAAACAACCCAATCCAAAAATGGGCAGAAGATCTAAATAGACATTTCTCCAAAGAAGACATACAGATGGCCAAGAAGCACAGGAAAAGCTGCTCAACATCACTGATTATTAGGGAAATGCAAATCAAAACTACAATGAGGTATCACCTCACACCAGTTAGAATGGGCATCATCAGAAAATCTACAAACAACAAATGCTGGAAAGGATATGGAGAAAAGGGAACCCTCTTGCCCTGTTGGTGGGAATATAAATTGATACAGCCACTATGGAGAACAGTATGGAGGTTCCTTAAAAAACTAAAAATGGAATTACCATATGACCCAGCAATCCCACTACTGGGCATATACCCAGAGAAAACCATAATTCAAAAAGACACATGCACCCCAATGTTCATTGCAACACTATTTACAATAGCCAGGACATGGAAGCAACCTAAATGCCCATCTACAGTGAAGGAGTAAAGAAGATGTGGTACATATATACAATGGAATATTACTCAACCATAAATAGGAATGAAATTGGGTCATTTGTAGAGATATAGATGGATCTAGAGACTGTCATACAGAGTGAAGTAAGTCAGAAAGAGAAAAACAAATATGGTATATTAATGCATATATGTGGAACCTAGAAAAATGGTACAGATGAACTGGTTTGCAGGGCAAAAATTGAGACGCAGATGCAGAGAACAAACGTATGGACACCAAGAGGGGAAAGTGGTGGTGTTGGGGGGTGGTGGTGGGATGAATTGGGAGATTGGGATTGACATGTATACACTAATATGTATAAAATGGATAACTAATAAGAATCTGGTGTATAAAAAAATAAATAAAATTTTTAAAAACCAAAAAAACCCCCAATAAATAAATAAATAAAGTAGAGCACATGTATTGAATGGGTACAGAGACAGTGTCTTGTATCTCAGTTACAGGCCTTTCCCTGAACCAATCAGCTGAAGCCAGGAACGTGGGTCAACTGGTATAATATGGCCACTTAAATCCTCCCCTTTAGCCAAGACTCTTAAATGTTAATAGAGTCTCTTAGAAGGTGGTGGGGATGGGAAGCCCTGGCACAGCCTTGAGAAACAAGGGTATATTCTTTGCTGGTGTGCCAGGCACCTGGACGATTTCCAAAGTGCCTAGGTGTTTAGCAGGGCAGGTGACCCCAATCCCCGATGACCTAGGCAAATCTCATCAAGTCTCTCAATTCTGAACTCTTCACTCCTGACAGCAGGTGTGCACTGGGGCTACGAGGAGACCAAGGCCTTCCTGACCATTCTCAGTGAGTCCCCATTCTCTGAGAAGCTTCGCACTTGTCACCAGAACAGCCAGGTGTACCGGGCCATTGCAGAGCGGCTGTGTGCACAGGGCTTCCTGCGGACCCTGGAGCAGTGTCGCTACAGATTCAAAAACCTCCTTCGAAGCTACCGAAAAGCCAAGAGCAGCCACCCACCTGGGACCTGCCCCTTCTATGAGGAGCTGGACTCGCTGATGAGGGCTCGGACTGCGGTTAGAGACATGGGGACCAGCAAGGAGGCAGTGGGTCTTCCTACTTCTGGGGAGAGTGGTATCCAGGTTGTCAACCAGGAGGCCTGGGATGAAATGGCAGGTGAAGATGCCATCAGATCTCCAACCCCAGGTCCTAAAACCCCAGACACTGGTAAGCTTGGAGTAATTAGATGTCCACAAAATCTGCAAGCATGCAGAGAGAGTGTGGAAGCCAGGCACATTTCTTTTCTCTGAACTAAAAGAGAGAATGAAATTGAATAAGTTAAGGATTTGTGCTTCGCTGAGATTATCCAGTCTCTAGCTTAGTGTAATCCCCTAAATAAGAAAAGTAGTCAGTCTAGATTTTACTTGGATTCATCTGGGAAGTTATAGAGTTTATTCAATCTCATATGACATAGGCCGTACTGAATGTACCAGAAGAAAGTGTTCATTGTTCAGTAGTGGGATAGGGTAGCTGGCCAGGGAGACTGACAGCTGGCTGCTTGGGCTGGGGCTTACGGCTCCCTTGGTGGAGTTAGCATGTCCCAAACTCTGTTCCTAAGCTTTACAGGTCAGAAATGCATGTGTGCGCTGAAACTTGATCAATTTCATGTTAGTCACATTTATAAGCTGTGAGATATAAAATATAAGTACAAATTCATGTTAGCCAAATTCACAAGACACAAGATCCATATGTATAAATAGACACTAACTAATGAATGCATTTCTGTCCATTCTTTCAGGTTTTGAAATGAGGCATGAGGATGAAGACCAGATTTCAGAGCAAGACATTTTTGAAGATTTGCCTGGAGCCTTATCAAAGTGTACTGCAGAGGATGATTGCTACCCTCATGATTGGGGGGAAGACAGTGAAAATGAAAACGAAGGTAAAGGGCAGTGGGGAAATCCATCCCAGGATCAGTGGGAAGAATGTTCTTCTGAAGAGGACTTAGAAAAACTCATCGATCATCAAGGCCTGTACCTTGCAGAGAAACCCTTCAAGTGTGACACGTGTGTGAAAAGGTTCAGCCGGAATTCGCAGTTAATCGCCCACCAGCGGATACACACAGGTGAGAGGCCCTACAAATGCCTTGAATGTGGGAAAAGCTTTAGTGACCGCTCCAACTTCAATACCCATCAGAGAATCCACACTGGAGAGAAGCCCTACAAATGCCTTGAATGTGGGAAAAGCTTTAGTGACCACTCCAATCTCATCACCCACCAGAGAACGCACACGAGGGTGAAACCCTATAAATGTGGGGAATGTTGGGAAGGCTTCACCCAGAGCTCAAACCTTCTGAAACATCAGAGAATCCACTTGGGAGGAAATGCTGATCACTGTGGTGAGCCTGGGAAAAACTCTGGCCAGAGCCCATCCTTTAGTGCTCACTGGAGGAACTCAGCAGAGGAGACATCTCTGGAACAAACTCAGAGTGCCAGTAAGAACTTGAATTCTCCTGGACTGCAAAGCACCAACTCAGGGGATAAACTTTATCAGTGTTCCGAATGTGGAAGAAGCTTCTCCAAGAGTTCTGCCCTCATCAGTCACCAAAGAATCCACACGGGAGAGAAACCATATGGATGTACCGAATGTGGGAAAAGCTTCAGTAAGAGCTCCACTCTGGCCAACCACCAGCGAACCCACACTGGGGAGAAGCCGTATGAGTGTGCGGACTGTGGGAAATGCTTCGGGGAGCGTTCCAAGCTCATCACACACCAGAGGGTGCACACAGGAGAGAAGCCCTACAGATGCCTCGAGTGTGGGAAGTTCTTCCGTGACCGTTCCAACCTCATTACCCACCAGAGAATCCACACAGGAGAGAAACCTTATAAGTGCAGAGAGTGTGGGAAATGCTTTAACCAGAGCTCCAGTCTTATTATTCACCAGAGAATCCACACTGGGGAGAAACCCTACAAGTGTATGGAGTGTGGCAAAGATTTCAACAACAGCTCCCACTTCAGTGCCCACAGGAGAACCCATGCAGGAGGGAAGGTGTCATAGGAGACAAAAGAGAAAAACGTATATTTAAATCTCCCAAGATCCTAAGACGTATGCTAGAAAGAAACTGTCCCAATTTTTAAGATTAGCGTGTACCTGGGGAACTTACCTTGGTACAGTCCAGGTAATTCGGAAGTGAATTACAAATGCTAACGATCCAGATTTGAAGGCACTTTTCTTAAGTGTCATGTGTTTTTTCTCCTGCAAAAAAACCCACACAATCCTCAGGCTGCCCTTATATCTGCTGTCGTGTAAGAGCTTTATCAGTGTTTGAGCCAGACTGGTAACTGAGGGGATTAGAGGTAAATCAGTGATCCTGAGCAGTGATTCTAGACCTTGCTGTGCCTTCACAACGTCCACATGTACACACGTCCCATCAGTGTACGTTGGCAAATTCTCATACGTGGCCATTTTCCGTTGGGGTGTAACCTCCTGGGAGAACTTTGAGACTCTCCAGTGATGGGGGCATAATTGAGAATCAGTGGCCTAGAGCAGCCACCATGAGCTTATCAAAGGGTAGAAACAACAGTGACATCATTACTAGGTCATTATTAATAATAGCAAAAGTAGCCAGCATCTGTCGAGCTCTTTGGCAGGCTCTGTGCTAAGCACTTTGTATACATCATCTCCTTGACTCCTCACGGCAGCCCCAGGAGGTACTAATATTTTCCCCATTTCCCAGAAGAGAGAAGTGACTTGCTTGGGTCACACATCTGAAAATGGCAGAGGCAGGATTCAACCAGCTCTGTCTCTAGGGCCTGAGGTGCTTTCACTGCTTCACTGAACCCCCTTTCACATTGGGGCAGGTAACTCAGGTGCCAAAGCACTTTGTAGACCACATTTTCTGTTAAAATTCCCTATGAGTTCTGTTTTTAACATATATGGACATTGAGAATCCCAGAAGATTGAAGGACTGGGGATGTTCACAGTTGGCAATGTGCTTTGAGCAAGGCTGAACTCATCAAAGCACTTGATGTGAATTTCCATCTTCACAATAATATGGGTGAGAGACAGAGGTGAGTTGAGATTGGGAACAATAATGTAGCCAAAGTGATGTTTCTTCCAATGAGATACAGTTTTGGCTAAGGAAATGGGGTTTTTAAGAATTTCCCTTATTCTCAGGGGGTCAGCCCTGCTTCCTGTTAGACTTGGCTGGATCGTTGGTTGACCCTTAAGAAACCTGGGCTTGCTGGCCAGTGCTCACTCACCCTGGTGTGTTGGCCCCCTGGCCCTTTCCCTCCAGGCACAGCAGAAGCTTTGCGCCAAGGCTGAGGCAGAAGTGGGGTGGAAGGAGTGGTGTGTGTGGAGTGCCGCGGAGGAGGCTTTGAAGGCTATTGCTTAATCCAGGTTCATGGTTCACTCTTACTCTGAGCCATCTTGGCCCAGACCTACCCAGTGCTGTCTAAATGTTGGCCGTAAAGACCTGCCTCCAGCTCCAACAGGCTCAATCAGAAAGGTTCACACAGGATGGTTTCCTAGTTTGCAGCGCTTTGGCCTCCAGGATTTCTCCTCAGGAGGGTTAAACAATGTTGGCCAAGGACTATGGTTTCCAAAGGATTTTAAAGGAGCATCCCTCTCCTGACATCTGCCTATGATACTGGGAATGCCGTTCATACCCTGGCTCGTTCATCAACTTGGGAAGTACTATTAGATAGTAGATGTGAGGGAACCTTGAAGAGTGGAACTCTGCATGTGAAGCAGTCAGTGGGGAGATTGGCGCTCCCACCGACGCTTATCACACCTTAGTCCCTTCCTCGGCTTCCCAAGAACCTGCTTACCTCGGATCACTGCCTATCACCCCCTTCCCGGTTTACGTCTTCTGGCTCACCTTACCTCTGAGGAGCAGGGCCCGTGAGTGAGCCCTGGCTTTGAACCACCAGGTGTCAGTAACTGCAACAGTAGGATGGTGGGTAGGGAACCACCTGAGCCAAGAGGAAGGATCCTGGAGGAAGGGAAGGGAGGTCCAGGGAAAGACCAAGTGGTATGAAATAGCATGGCTTCAGGGTGGGGCTGGGACCATAACTTCTTAGCTCTATTCGGGTGTAATTGGGAGATGAGGAGTGTTAGCTCAGATTAGAAGGGTGCGGGGGTGGGTCATGGAGGACCCGTGGCTGCTGAGGGGGACATGGTCAGATGCGTGGTGTTGAAACCTAATACCTGAACAGAACCTGGCTATGCTGCAGTTAGGACAGCCTGTTGGGACACTGTTGCAATATTCCAGGTAAACGTGCGGGTCCGAACTAGAGCAGGGGTAACGTTGAAGAGGAGGGGATGATTCGAGAGGTTGCACAGGTAGAATTGAGGACAGCAGAGGAGAGCCAGGATGCCTGGGTGGCTGGTGGAGCCTGCTGTCATTCAGAACTGGGATCACAGGAGGAGGTGGAGATAGGGCAGGAGGGCAGAAGATCAGAAGTTTAATTTGGGCCATTTTGGTTAGGGACATCCAAGAGGCGATACACTACGAAGCAGGCATTTGGATATCTGGGCCTGAAGCTGGGGGGAGGTTAGGACTAGACAGTTATCTGTATGCTTGGGAGTTACCTTCATGTTCAAGTCACAGAAAGGCTGGGCCCGGGACAGAACTGGAGAAGCACCACGTGTAGAGGAAGATGCCCCTCAGAGGAGATCTAGACTACCCCCCAGTCCCACCACCTCCTGCGCACTCCAGCCAACTTTCGGACACTGCCTCAATCACTGCTGACACCGGAATTGTCAATGTAGTTCTGAATTTCCTGGAACCTTCCCTGTAGAAGCCAAGCTGAGCTCTGTGTAGAAGTGAGATAATGGCCCTCTCTCCTCCCAAGCATCACCCGTTCCCCTGCTCTTGGAAGTGTGCTGTTGTCTCATGTTCTCAAGTGAACAGTTTTGATGTTTATTACCTATTGGTCCTTTCTCGTAACTCAGGTTCAGCCATGAAATCGAGGGCATTGTGGGCCAGGAGAGAAAGTGGCCCAGGAGGACCTTCTCTCCTTGTGTACCTGACTCTTCCTTTGGAAGAAGTTCCCTTTCAGGTGGCTTCCATGTTTGGGGCCCGACCCAGCACTCTGCCAGGGCACCCAGACATCCTCCAACAGGTCTTTGCTGCTCAAATAAACCGACATCTGGTTTGACACACCCCGAGCCTTGTTACTGTCAGTCTGCTCTTGGGAAGTAGATTCACTCTGCAGAATGGGTGGTTTCTCAGCCTGTGTGGCCACAGGTGAAACCCTGGTCATGGGAGACAGAAGCGGCACCTGCCTCCCTGGGAAGGTGTTTTGTGTAAGCTGCATCTCCTTCCTTGATTTCTGTACCCTCCACCCCAGGAAGGGCATTGGCTCCTTGGAGGTGACTAAAGGGTACCACCAAGACTCTCATTCCACAGACTCAGCAGGCAGCAGACCCTAAGGTAGCGGCAGGGAAAGGCGGGACCGGGCTGCTTTAGATGCCTGTTTCTGTTCTTGCGCCTTGGCCCCAACAGCTGAAGGCACGGTCCTGGCTGCCTCAACTTTAACGTGTCCCCCAGCCCCCAGCCTGAAGGCGTGTCAGGCAGCTCGGTCCTCCTGTGCTGGAAAATGTAGCAGCCAGGTACCCTGGGTTCTCCCTGCCTCATCCTGTCTGGGGCCCGCAGTGGGGATGGCTCTCCACCTTCGGGCTGCAGAAAAGACTCCCTTTAGTCAGTCTGTGGAGAAGAGTGATACCCTTTGGGGCCGGGGGTGCGGAGGCTTTGAAGTATGAATGCAGTGATGTCCGGGGTGTGTGTGGGTGGCG
Organism: Aethalodelphis obliquidens; assembly: GCF_003676395.1. Classification (NCBI taxonomy): domain Eukaryota; kingdom Metazoa; phylum Chordata; class Mammalia; order Artiodactyla; family Delphinidae; genus Aethalodelphis; species Aethalodelphis obliquidens. The sequence goes on along the minus strand of NW_020837953.1, from coordinate 26,467,046 downwards.
GGAGGTCTCGTCCCCCAGGGCCGCCCTGGGTGTCTGTAGCCCAGCCTTGGGGCCCAGCCCTTCTCCATTCGCTCCGTTCACTCCGTTCCATTTGCATGTTTACTGCTGTGTGGATGCTGATAACTTCCGGGTGGCCTGGTGGCCAGCCCTGTTCAGGCCCCTCCTGGGCCCTCCAGCCCCGTGTCCACCGGCTGCTGCCTCCGGCCTCTTGGTCCACCGCTCAGCACTGGCGTTCACGTGCACACTTGGGCTCACAGAAAGCCGCCTTCGCCCAGCAAGACGTGCACATCCAGACGTGGCCCCCCAGACAAACGCTGTCCCTTCTAAGGGCATTTTCCAGTTGGGCTGTGGTTGCCCAGCGGCTGAGGGAGTCTTTTTCTGAACAGACTCAGAATTAATCAAGTGGAACATCACCTGACCTCAATTTTGATCCCACCCTTCCTTTGGATGTCCCTTAGCCTCTGCCTCTTAGCAGCAAACGCCCATCTTAAGCCCCTGTCACCGCCTACAAGAGGTTAGTTCTGCCTGTAGTGGGAGGTCAGGAAGGCTTTGCCAGTGAGGTGGGGTTCAGGCTGGGCTTTGGGGTCGAGGATGACAGACGTTTGTCTTCTCCCCCTGCCCGTGGCTGGTTCTCTCTGCACACTCCCAACATCAGTATTACCACCACCTTATCTTTAGCACCACTTCCCGTCTCACTCTGGTTTTAGGCAAATCTGGAATTACTTCCAAATGCAGTTTTTTTGGGTGTCGAGTTTCTCACCTCACTGTGACTTCCCCCAGCTAACCCTGTGGCAGAAAGATAACCTCATCTCCCTCTGGGGCCTCGCTTCCCTGGTCCTCGTCATGAACCCCAGTGACCCCAGCCTGTGCTGCTGGGAGGAAAGGCAGAGAGCTCAAGAGCCCCTCTTCTTCTCAGCGTGCGGTCAGTTCTCTCACTTCTCAAGGCAGAGAGCTGCTTTGTCCTGGGAGCCACTAGGTTAAGTCAAGGCCAGGATCCAATGAGACCATTTTGCCGAAACTCACTAGGGATCGATTTCCTAGTCCGGGCATGGCTAGTGATTCTCTTTGCATGTGAAGATGATTCTGATCTGGTCTGCCGTTACACTGTGCTGCTTTCTACAGTCACGTTTATTTTTCACATTTTCATTGTAGGAAAATACCCCATAATCTTGCCATCCAGAGGGTGAGGGCCATGGGAGGGGAGATGAAGAAAACAGGTCTACTGCTAAGGCTGCTTCTGGATCAGCCTTATGGGTCCATCTGAGCTCAAGCAGGAGAGGAGCCGCGGGCATGGGTTGACGGAGCTGTGGTCACTGGAATCTCTTGAGAGTCACTGGGGGTCAGGGAGCCCTACTTTGGTGCCAGACGACCAGTGTGACACAGAGGGGAAAGGGGTCTTCTCCCTCCTTCTGCACAGAACACAGCTTGGCTTTGGGGAATTCATAGACCACAGAGTCGCTTCTGTGTAGTTAGAGGCGGTAGAGACCAGCAGGAGGTGGGTCAAGGGGCTGCTCTGGAGGCGGTGGTGAGGAGCTCTGCATGCAGACTGCACCCAGGGTGCCAGGCCAGGAGCACCCTCTATGGACAGCACCCGGTAAGGGCTTGTTCAGGATCACCTACGAAGTCCCTAACCCAATCCCACTCCTTGAAGTTGCCCAGAAATAGTCGGAGGAGGTGAGGCTACCTTGGCTGAAGGTCACGCTAAACCCATCTGGCGTGTCTTGGTGGGGGGAAGAGAAAACACCGGTGTTATCTCAGGGACCTTTCTTGAGCAACTAATTTCTTAGACATTTGTGATTGATTTTCATTCCCTGTTAGTGACTATGGCATTAAAATGGATTAAATTTTGGCCACTAGGAGGCGCAGAGATGTAAGGTCCAAGCCTAAAAACAGAACAGGCTCTTTTGATTTTCCATTTGTGCATCAACCCCTGCCTTCATTTTTTTTTTTTTTTTTTTTTTTGGTGTACGCGGGCCTCTCACTGTTGTGGCCTCTCCCGTTGCGGAGCACAGGCTCCAGACGCGCAGGCTCAGCGGCCATGGCTCACGGGCCCAGCCGCTCCGCTGCATGTGGGAACTTCCCGAACCGGGGCACGAACCCGTGTCCCCTGCATCGGCAGGCGGACTCTCAACCACTGCGCCACCAGGGAAGCCCCCTGCCTTCATTTTATTTGGCTTTGTTTTCACTTCCCGATCCTTTATTATTTTCTTCTTCCTGTGATATTATGTACATCTCTTAAAATGAGTCAAATCCTATTTTGGGATGAAATGACCTGATAAATGAATAAATTATATTAATTGAACTGCAAACCACAAAAAAGAACTTGTCTTGGGTTCTTCTGGCATCTTGCTGGTTACACTAAAAGCATGGAGCAAAGGAGGAGGTGGGAAATCAGGGGGACACAATGAGACCGTCAGGGAGGATTGGGGCCCAAGATCTCACGCCCCTCGTGGTGGACTGCCATCTTTCACTGTTTTCCGTGGCTCTTCAGCCATGCATGGATGTATGCAACGCAGCAGTCTGCTTTTTGTCCATAACAGATTGCTTCCTGGTCTGCTGGCCTTCTTCACACATCTACTTTGCTGTGTGCCCCAGGGTCTCTGTGCTGGGGAATCTGAGGTGTCTGGGACCTAAATAACATAAGGGTGATGATGGATGAAAAGAAAGGAAGGCGTTCCCAGAGGACTGAATCTTATCTGATTCCCAGTTTGCTTCCTTGTTCAGGACCAGAGCTGACACACTTCATGCTTGAGAAAGAGGGAAGAGCTGGAGGGTCTTTAGGGGGGTTCTTTCCCCTCCTTCCTCCACCCATTCCACTTCTGGTAACGTCCAGAAGACATTGTAGTTTAAGGTTGAGGTTTCCTTTGTAAACTTTTACTCTTTCATCCTGAACGGGGTATAGGCAACCCTTTGCCTTTTAGACTCTGTTATCCTTGAATTCTGATCGTGAATTAGAGAAAGAGAGTGATATTTCAGAGTTTGACGTGACTTTGATCAGAATCCACAGGAAACTGTTTCTTCCTGTAGGAGTCAGAATGTCAAGTGTAGGTTTAGTAGTGGTTGGAATGCACTGATGTCGTGCACATCTTGGGACAAAGATGAGACCTGGGAGAAAATGAGTCATGGTCTCCCTGGAGGAGAAGTTCTAGCTCTTGTTTACAGGTTTTCATGGAACTTCTTTTCAGCAGTTGCTCCAACAGTGACCAGAGCCACAGGGCTCGCCTTCCTGGAGACAGGACAGAGGCCATAGATAACTCATTGTCATTCTCTTGCCGTTAGCAGGGCCCAGAGATCAGTTACAAACGTTGGGGTCACTAAGGCTGACCAGCCCACCGGGGCGGGGACAGGAACTCTTTTATTGATCTTGACAGAGTGCTGGCCAGGGCCGGCACGACTGAGAATGTACTACTAGGAAAGAAACCCTGCCTGAGGGGATGCCTGTGGGCTGGACCGGCTCTCTGTTGGCCTCACGTCCACAGGCTGCTGGGTGCTCCTGTTGCCAGAAGTTCTAGGCTGAACCAGGAATCGGACTGGCAGGGCACCTGGTCCCCAGCTAAGCAGTGGGAATCACCAGGTGAGGTCCGGGCATCCTTGCGGTTGAGGTCTGAAGAGGAGGCGTGTGGGATCCGATGGTTACAAGGCTCAAGCAGCTTGAGGAAGGAGCCAGGTCAAGGTCAAAGGAAGGACTGAGGGTGGAGGGAGCAAGTTGGAAAGGATGGTGGGTGTATGGGGAGGGCAGAGAAACAGAAGGGGAAGAGGGGCAAAGGGGCAGGCAGGGGAGGAGGCAACCAAGACTGGGAGAGAGGAAGGGTAAGAGGTAGAAGCGGGAGTGGGCTATCCTGGGTGTCCAGTGAGTGAGGTGGGGGATGGGCAGGCAGAACTGAACAGGGAGGAGCCAGAATTGCAGCAGGTGAGGGGCAGGGAAGCAGGGAAACGGGAGGCAGCTTCTTCATGGTTCCCAAGTTAGAAATGGAGGGCTGGGCTGCTTGGGTCCATAAGCTCTATCCTTCTCCTGTTCCTTCCTCCTGTGATCCAGACTCCATAGTCACCGAGATCGAGCGTTCTCGGCTGCGCTGCCCTGTATGGTAGCCACCAGCTACACGTGCTGTTGAGCCCTCCACATGTGGCTAGTCTGAACTGAGATGTGTTGAGATGTGTAATATATACACCAGATTTTGAGTACTTATGTGAAAAAATGCAGACTCTCTCAAAATTTTTAATTTTGGTTATATCTTGAAATGATATTTAGGATATATTGGGTTAAATAAAATATATTATTAATATTAATTTCACCTGTTTCTTTTTGCTTTTATATATGGCTACTAGAAAAATTTAAAGTGCTCATGCAGCTTGCATTTATGGCTTGCGCTATATTTCTATTACACAGCATGGTTCTAGGGCATTTGAACTAGAAAAGACCCCTGAAAGCCTCATTATATAGGTAAGGAAATCAGATCCCAGAGGCTTGTACATGGTCACCAGGCAAATGTAGCAGCACTTGGACTAGGATCCAGATTTGTTGATCCCCGTCAGTGTGGGGTCTTCTCCATAAGGTCAAGCTGGTTAGGCACAGCCAGGCTTGTGCACAGGCATGAGGTCACCCCCCAGGTATCGCGTGAGAAGCATGAAAGGCATACCTGTTGCCCCTCTATCTACCTCTTTTGCAAGCCCAGGGCCTTAAATGGCCCCATTATTGCTCTTGTCAGGAAGGCCGCTGAATGATGGGCCGTGTGCCCCAGATGAAAACAGTAGCACACCTGACCTCCTCAGTGAGCTGCAACTGAGCAAAGCTGAGTCTGGGTGCTGGTAACCGGGAAGAAGCTTCTGAAGCTGGAATAGGTTGAAGGAGAGACGTCAAAGTCACAGTTTCAGCCTATATGTCACAACTCAGGTTTCAAAATCTTCTTGGAGTTTATCCCATTGAAATCTACTCATGTGAAGATTTCAAGAGAAGATGTTATGCTCATTTTCCAGGTAAGGAACCTAAGGCTCAGAACAGACACTTGTCCAGAAGTCTCCGATCCAATGAACAACAAGGTAGAATAGCAGATGCCTTTCAAGCAGGCTTCCTCGTGTTGCTTCAGTGCTCGCTCTACTTAATAGCCAAAAGGCAGGTGGCTAGGACACAGGGCATGAAAACGAAGGCCACTGGCCGCTGGTGAGCACCTTTCCCACTCCCTTGGCCCCAGTGAAGATAAAGACTCTTGGGCATTTCCAGCAGACACTTTCCAATGCTGATTTACTCTTGGTGTCTGTGGGATTCTGGGATGTGGGAGGAGGATTTCACTGGCTGCTCCACATGCACAGGGCCAAAGTCCACACAGCGCTGCCCATCCCAGGGTGCCGCCTGACCCGACTCAGCTCTCTTGTTCCTCGCCCTCTGCTGTGTGCACTTCTCAGGCGGCTACTGCTCCACAGCCTCTCCTGGACCTCCTCTCACTGCCCGTAGAATAGAAATAACCGTAGCAGAATTCTCTGAGGCTAAAGTGCCCAGGGCCAGGGCCACCTCTGCCAGGCCCCTTCTCACATCGCTGACTTTACTGATCAACCTCTCTACGCCCTGGGCGGCTGCTGCCTCCTTGAGCCAACCTCTTCAGACATTTGCTCTCCCCCAACCTGTCCATCCAGCCCTTTAGAAATCCTGGTCTGCACTGACCAACCCCTAGAGCCTCCACCCCCTCTTCACCTAGCCCTTGCTGCACCGCCCACCTTGTGCAAGCCCGCCGTTCTCAGGGGACCCTGCCCCCTCATCCCTCTCAGGCAGGCTGCTCGCCTGCTCACAGAGTTCCTCTTGCTCGGGAGGTAGGGCTGCTGTCCTCCTCATTCCTTCCTTCTGCCTCCAGATCATCACTTCTGTTTCTCCCTTATGCATGTGACCAATCACTGAGAACTAATAGCTCTAAAGGCTCACATTTGTCCAGTACCCAAGAGGTAGGCACTCGGCTAAGGACCGTGGGTGATGTCATTTCAGCTTCATCACAACTCCAGGAGATCATGTTGTCATGCCTGTTTGGGGGCCAGAGGCAAATTCACAACTTGCCTTGGGTCACACACACAACTAGTTAAGTGGGAAAGTCCAGAGTCCAAATCCAGTAGTTTGGCTCCCAGGCCTGCACTCTTAACCTTGGGGTCCTTTGAAGCTTGCTTCTTTGATGTGAATCCCATTCGCCTGGATCACCTCATAGCCCCTCCCTGCCTGTGCCAGCCCCAGCCCCTGGACATGCTCCCGCACTCACTGAAGACTCCCTCCTCTGCCTGGCGTCTTCCTCTGCACCCCAGCTCTTGCCATCGCCCTGGGTGACTCACACATCCCCAGGAGGGCCACGCAGTCTTTGACTTCACGGCGGCCTCTGCCACGCCAGCTCAGCCACGTTTGTCCTTGAACCCACCACGTCTGATGTCATCAATCTGACTTATCGGGACACTAAGCTGTCTCCTGAGCTCCAGGTGTGCATACCTCATTGCTTGGCCTCTGCTCTGGGCCGATTCCCCCAACCTTGCTCCTCCAGCCTCCACCCCTTTCTTTTTCATCCCAGGAAAGAGTATCATGATCCATCCAGCTGCTCAGGCCAGACATCTGAGAGTCACCCTTGAATCTTCTCTCTCCTTTGCCTCTATAACCAATCATTGAGTCATGGGAATAACTCTCCAAAAGATATCTTGAATTCACCCATTTCTCTCCACTCCCATTGCTACTGCCTTCGTCCTGGCTACCATCACCCCCGCCTGGTTGACTGCTAACCTGCTGTCTTCTAACCTGCACTCCTACTTCTGCTCTTTTTTTTTAACATCTTTATTGGAGTATAATTGCTTTACAATGGTGTGTTAGTTTCTGCTTTATAACAAAGTCAATCAGTTATACATATACATGTGTTCCCATAGCTCTTCTCTCTTGCATCTCCCTCCCTCCCACCCTCCCTATTCCACCCCTCTAGGTGGTCACAAACCACCGAGCTGACCTCCCTGTGCTATGCAGCTGCTTCCCACTAGCTATCTATTTTACGTTTGGTAGTGTATATATGTCCATGCCACTCTCTCACTTTGTCACACCTTACCCTTCCCCCTCCCCATATCCTCAAGTCCATTCTCTAGTAGGTCTGCATCTTTATTCCTGTCCTGCCCCTAGGTTCATCAGAACCTTTTTTTTTTTTTTTTCAAATTCCACATATATGTGTTACTATAGGTATTTGTTTTTCTCTTTCTGACTTACTTCACTCTGTATGACAGACTCTAGGTCCATCCACCTCACTACAAATAACTCAATTTCGTTTCTTTTTAAGGCTGACTAATATTCCATTGTATATATGTGCCACATCTTCTTTATCCATTCATCGGTCAATGGACACTTAGGTTGCATCCATGTCCTGGCTATTGTAAATAGCGCTTCAATGAACATTTTGGTGCATGACTCTTTTTGAATTATGTTGTTCTCAGGGTATATGCCCAGTAGTGGGATTACTGGGTCATATGGTACTTCTATTTTTAGTTTTTTAAGGAACCTCCATACTGTTCTCCATAGTGGCTGTATCAATTTACATTCCCACCAACAGTGCAAGAGGGTTCCCTTTTCTCCACACCCTCTCCAGCATTTATTGTTTGTAGATTTTTTGATGATGGCCGTTCTGACCGGTGTGAGGTGATAACCTCACTGTAGTTTTGATTTGCATTTCTCTGATGATTAGTGATGTTGAGCATCCTTTCATGTGTTTGTTTGCAATCTGTATATCTTCTTTGGAGAAATGTTTGTTTAGGGTTTCTGCCCATTTTTGGATTGGGTTATTTGTTTTTCCGATATTGAGCTGCATGAGCTGCTTGTATATTTTGGAAATTAATCCTTTGTCAGTTGCTTCATTTGCAAATATTTTCTCCCATTCTGAGGGTTGTCTTTTCGTCTTGTTTATGGTTTCCTTTGCTGTGCAAAAGCTTTTAAGTTTCATTAGGTCCCATTTGTTTATTTTTGTTTTTATTTCCATTTCTCTAGGAGGTGGGTCAAAAAGGATCTTGCTGTGATTTATGTCAAAGAGTGTTCTTCCTATGTTTTCCTCTAAGAGTTTGATAGTTTCTGGACTTACATTTAGGTCTTTAATCCAGTTTGAGTTTATTTTTGTGTATGGCGTTAGGGAGTGTTCTAATTTCATTCTTTTACATGTACCTGTCAAGTTTTCCCAGCACCACTTATCGAAGAGGCTGTCTTTTCTCCATTGTATATTCTTGCCTCCTTTATCAAAGATAAGATGACCATATGTGTGTGGGTTTATCTCTGGGCTTTCTATCCTGTTCCATTGATCTATCTTTTTGTTTTTGTGCCAGTATCATACTGTCTCGATTACTGTAGCTTTGTGGTATAGTTTGAAGTCAGGGAGCCTGATTCCTCTAGCTCCATTTTTCTCTCTCAACATTGCTTTGGCTATTTGGGTTTTTTTGTGTTTCCATACAAATTGTGAATTTTTTTGTTCTAGTTCTGTGAAAAATGCCATCGGTAGTTTGATAGGGACTGCATTGAATCTGTAGATTGCTTTGGGTAGTATAGTCATTTTCACAATGTTGATTCTTCCAATCCAAGAACATGGTATATGTCTCCATCTGTTTGTATCATCTTTAATTTCTTTCATCAGTGTCTTATAGTTTTCTGCCTACAGGTCTTTTGTCTCCTTAGGTAGGTTTATTCTTGGGTATTTTATTCTTTTTGTTGCAATGGTAAATGGGAGTGTTTCCTTAATTACTCTTTCAGATATTTCATCATTAGTATATAGGAATACAAGAGATTTCTGTGCATTAATTTTGTATCCTGCTGTTTACCAAATTCATTGATTAGCTCTAGTAGTTTTCTGGTAGCATCTTTTGGATTCTATATGTATAGTATCATGTCATCTGCAAACAGTGACAGCTTTACTTCTTATTTTCCAATTTGGATTCCTTTTGTTTCTGTTTCTTCTCTGATTGCAATGGCTAAAACTTCCAAAACTATGTTGAATAATAGTGGTAAGAGTGCGTATCCTTGTCTTGTTCCTGATTTTAGATGAAATGGTGAAAACAGTTAATTTTTTGCAGTTCATTTTGTCTTTAGTTCTATCCTGCTAAGGATGTACAGTTAATTTACTGTATTTATAAAATCATTTGAAATAGTGCCTTTCTTGTGATCATTCCAACTCCATAAGAATGTGTATTTATTTCATTTTGCTTTCAATTAGTAAATTTAGTCCCCTTCTTTATCATACAAGAGTACCAAAATATACTCTTCTGCCCTTAGTCTTTTTTTTTTTTTTTTTTTTTTTTTTTTTGTGATACACGGGCCTCTCACTGCTGTGGCCTCTCCTGCCGTGGAGCACAGGCTCCGGACACGCAGGCCCAGTGGCCATGGCTCACGGGCCCAGCCGCTCCACGGCATGTGGGATTCTCCCGGATCGGGGCACGAACCTGCGACCCCTGCATCGGCAGGCGGACTCTCAACCACTGCACCACCAGGGAAGCCCTGCCCTTAGTCTTTTTAATGTAATATTATATCTTGAGAATCATTCCATATTAGTTCTTGACCAGCTTCCTCATTATTTTTAACAGTTGTGTAATACTTCATTACATGGATGTACCCTGGTTTATGCACAGATCTCGTACTAATATACATTGAGGTTGTTTCTAGTCTTTTGCTTTTATGAATAATGCTGCTGTGAGTAACCTTGTATATATGTTATTTCATATTTGAGGAGGTATATCTTCAGAAAAATTCCTACAAGTGGGATTGCTGGGTCAAAGGGTAAATAATTATGAATTTTGATATACATTGTCAAATTCTCCTTCGTGAGAGTTGGACCAGCAGAGCCTGAGAGTGTGTTTTCCCCCACATCTCTGTCAGCAGAGCCTGTTGTCCAGCTTTTGGATCCTTGCTCATCTAATAGGTGAGAAACGGTATGTCTGAGAAGTGAAACTGAGCATCTTTTCATATATTTAAGGGTCTTTGCTTATCTTTCTTTTCATTGTTTTTGACTATTTGCCCATGGTAGTACCTTTAGTCTTTTTTTCTCAATTATGAGGGCTATTTGCATGAATGTGTCACACCTACTTTAAAAAGAAATATATTCTCTAATATTGGGTTGCAGAGTTGGACACACAACTCTGTTACAAACTTGAGCCCTTGGACACTTTAATCCATAGAACTTGATAAGAGGCGAGACTAGGAATTCAGGCAAGGCTTTACTGGGACTCATGATGCAGCAGGAGGGAATGAAAACAAGTAATAGGTTCCCTTGTTTGCTCTCTGAGGAGGGCCAGCTGGTTCCTTAAATGGGGTGAGGGTAGGGGCAGATCAGTGGGTCAGACCAGCGTGGGGCTTAGGTGGTCTTCCCATCCCCTTGGTGGTGCTGTGTGGAGGGATCATGCACAGTACTCTGCTTTTGCTCCCAGCACTCAGTAGTGGCAGTTGGTTTGTGGCCTTTTTCTATCTTATTGTTCATAATTGCCCCAACTGAGCATGCGTGTAGTTATTTTTAGTCTCTTGTAGTTTCTTTGTATTCTGTTGCTCAAGGGGACTTTGTCTAGGGGCAAGCCCTCCAGTAAAGGGTCCCAGGTCCCAGCCTATTTCATATTCACAAAAACTTCCTTATGATTATTTTGTTTCAGTCTTTTTTGTTGTTAACTTGATCTATTGTGTTCAGAGTGATGAGTTAAAGCTCCTTTTATTGGTGTGTCTCTATTTCTCTTTGCATTTCCTAGATTCTGCTTTGTGGGAAAAAAACACAGTGGCTGCTTCTTATTTGGTGAGTAGTTATGTCTTCATTGTGAATTGTGTCCTCTAGTGTCATTCTTTGTCGTGTTTAATGCCTTTGGGCCTGAATTCACTTTTCTGATACCAAGATGGTGATCCCTGGTTTCTTGTTTGCACATGCTTGCTGTCCCTTTGCCCATTGCTTTGTTGTTGTTGATTCTCCCCTTTGAAAGACTAACAGTAATAACTGTAGCAGCTAAGTTTCCTTACGTTAGCACCAAGCCATGCCTCAGATAAGGAAGTGTCCACTTGGCTCTAGTTCTCAGGGTGCCCATATCTGGCCCCAAAGTGTGGATGTGAGAGCCCCTCCCTCCTCACCCCTCCCCCACTAAAAGTTTAGGTTTCCAGAATGTGTAAATGTCTTGGACCACGCAGAAGGTGTGCCTCTTCATTTGTTTTTAGCTATTTTGAGTCACTTTATTTTAGGTCTGCCTCTTGTGACAGCATAGAGTTGAGCTTTACTTTGTGAGCTAATCTGAAAATCTGTTTATTTTATTAGGTGAATTAAACCTAATTACATTTCATGATATAAGGACTATGTTTGTTTTCAGATCTGTCATATTATTTTATGTTATATTTACTTTGTGTATTTGTCATATTTACTAGTTCTTTCACAATGTGATATTTTGGGTACATTAAAAATGCATGTATTAATAGTTAACAATATAAATATTTTTATTTTAGCAATTTCATTTATATTAATATACTTATGTAGTGCCCTTAGTCCTCTTTTTCTCTACTTATGTCCTTGCTATTTTATTAGCTTTCTATCAGTGGTTCTTAATGGAGGGAGAGTGTGTACACATGTGTGTGTGTGTCTGTGTGAGTGTCAGTTTTGCTCCCCAGAAGATATCTGGCAATGTCTGGAAACATTTTAGGTTGTTTCACAGCTTAGGGAAGAGAGGTACAAGCATCTAGTGGGTAGAGACCAGGGATGCTACTACATGTCCTATAATGCAGAGGACAGCCAAGACCAGCAACAAAAAAGCATTCGGCCCAAAATTTCAATATTTCCAAGTTTGAGAGATCCCTCTTTATACCGTCATTTAACGCCCACCTATTACTTATGTCACAATCAATGAGTCATTTTACTTTCCCCCTTTCTCTCCCTTCTCTTCCTGTTAACAAAGTATGTTATTTCCACTTTGTCAGAAATATGGCATTTACATACTATTCTTTATCTCCATCTTCATTTTAGATTTTGATATAAACAATTCTCAGTCCCAGTCATACCAGTCCTTTTGCTGAAGTTTCCCAATCATCACTTGGTTGGATGCAACTCGTCCTCCCATTAGATTTTTTTTTTTTTGCGGTACGCGGGCCTCTCACTGCGGTGGCCTCTCCCGTTACGGAGCATAGGCTCCGGACGCGCAGGCTCAGCGGCCATGGCTCACGGGCCCAGCCACTCCGTGGCATGTGGGATCTTCCCAGACCGGGGCACGAACTCGCGTCCCCTGCATCGGCAGGTGGACTCTCAACCACTGCGCCACCAGGGAAGCCCCTCCCATTAGATTTTTGAGAAGGGCTCTTGAGTAAAATATTTCTTAGTTCTTGAATTTTTAATACTGTGTTTTCATAGTCTTGATGCTTAATAATCGCTGTATATACAACCCTTGGCTTATACTTTCTTTCCTTCAGTTTGTTGAAAATGTTGCTTTACTCGTTTCACTTTGTGTGTTGCTATTAAGAAATCTGATGACAACTTGATTTTCTTTCCTTGCAACTGACTTAATTTTTAACCTGGAGGCCCAGAGAAAGTTTTCTTTTTCTTTAAAATAGAGTTTTACTGGGATATGTCTCAGAGTTGGCTATTCCAGGATAATTTCCCCTGGAACATGGTAGGACTTTCAATATATAAGTTAAAGATTTTTAGTTCTAGAAGTTTTTCTTAGAGTGCTATACATGTCAATTCTGTTCCATTTATTTATATTTCCTTCTTCAGGGACTCCTATTGCACATAAATTATCTTTGTTTGTCTTCCATGCTTATCCTTTTATTTTATTTTTATTTTTTTAAATCTAATTTTTATTTTATATTGGAGTATAGTTGATTTCCAACATTGTGTTAGTTTCAAGTGTACAGCAAAGTGATTCAGTTATCCATATCCATATATATATCCATTCCTTTTCAGATTCTTTTCCCATATAAGTTATTACAGAATATTGAATAGAGTTCCCTGTGCTATACAGTAGGTCCTTGTTGATTATCTATTTTATATATAGTGGTGTGTATATGTTAATCCCAAACTCCTAATTTATCCCTCATCCTCTTTACTTCTTTATTTGATTTTTTTCTTAAGTGCTTTAATTTTCTTTCTGTATGTCTTTATTATACTTTCTTTCTGTGTCTATTATCTCTAGGACACTTTGCAGGTTGGTCTTAATTTCTAAACTATTGCTTTTTTTGGTAAGCTCTCATTTTACTTCTTCCTGTTATATGTCCATTTGTAGTTTGAGTTTTTTAACTTATTTGTGTTGCACTGTAATATTTGCAATTGCCTGTTTAATTATGGTTAATTAATGTTGGAATGCTTTTAAAAATGATTCTTGTCCTTTATTTCTTAAGGGAGTATTTTCATTAGCTAAAACGTTTTACTACTTATTTTCTGTTTTGTTCTTATAGAAACATTGTAGGTATGTTGAGTGCCCCTTTTCTGTCCATGATAAAATAAATGTAGAGGATTTTCCTAGACCAGGAATAACAGATGATCCTATTGGAGTGAGGGATGGAGTAATTTGGGTTCTTATTTGATTTCTTAGTTCAAAGGCATGCTCTTCTTTTGGTGTTGGGTGATCTTACAGGCACTGTCTCACAGGCACTGTCCCTCTGTGTCCTTAGGCTTATGAAAGCCTGTCCTAGCATAATGTTTGGGAGTGTTCCTCACTCTAAGGGGTGTCTAGAAATTGTATGCAATTTATTATAAAGTGTTTCTATTCTGGGTGAATTTATATTTGGAACTTAGATTTAATACTTGCTACTTTGCCCTCCCAGCTCCTAATCCACCAGTAGCCTGTGTTTTACAACAGTCCAATTCCTGACCTTGAATCCCAGCCAAGGTACTGATATCCCTGATGGGAGGGCTGGGTCTACACAGATGGTTCTCTGTGGCCAGGAGGTAAATACAAGACATTATGTCCCAGATGAAATGCGATTTTTAAAACTGGGAACGTTCATATAAATCAGGTTACTGAGATGACTGGGGGACAATGGGATCCAGGATGCAGTGCAAAAGTGAAGGACAGTGGGAGTTGGGAACCCGAAGGTAGTCTGGATGAAATTTCCATGAAAATGATGACTTCTAATATATATATGCATTTAGAGAAGGAGACTCCTAGTTCCTGCCAGTCTTTCCTTCCCTTCCTCACCTCTCCTTTAGCAGCCTTTGCTCCTGGATGACCCTCCTGATTTGGCCTTTTTCTGCTATAGATTCCTTCTGCTTAAGCCACCTGCCCTTTAGACTGCAGTCCTTAGACCCTGACCTCCTCAGTTCAGGCCAGACCCCATCCTGAAGGGGAGCACCTTCTTTGTCCCCAGGATTCTGTCCTGAGCCGACCTGAGCATCACTATAATTAAAAAATTATGTATTATTATTTATGCCATTGTGTGTATATATACACACACATACATTATATATACATGTATATATACACATACACATTTTCTTTATCCGTTCATCCATTGATGGACACAAGTTATTTCCATACCTTGGTTATTGTGAATAATGCTGCAATGAACATGGGAGAACAGATATCTCTTCGAGATAGTGATTTCATTTTCTTTGGATATACAGAAGTGGAATTGCTGGATCATATGGTGGTTCTATTTTCAATTTTTTGAGGAACCTCCACACTGTTTTCCATAGTGGTTGCATCATTTTACATTCCCAGCAACAGTGCACAAGGATTCCAATTTCCCTACATCCTTACCAACACCTGTTATTTTGTTTTTTGTTTTGTTTTTTCATGTTTTTTTATAGTAGTTATCCTAATGGATGTTAGGTGGCTCTCACTGAGGTTTTGATTTGCATTTCCCTAATGATTAGTGATGTTGAGCATCTTCTCAGGTGCTTGTTGGCCATTTTATATCTTCTTTGGAGAAATGTCTGTTCAAGTCACTTGCCCATTTTTAAATCAGGTTATTTGTTTGTTTGTTTGTTTTCACAGTTGAGTAGTAGGAACTCTTTATATATTCTGGATATTAATCCCTTATCAGATATATGATTTGCAAATATTTTCTCCTGCTCCATAGGTTGCCTTTTCACTCTGTTGTGTCCTTTAATGTACAGAAGTTTTAAATTTTTATGAAGCCCAATTCATCTATTTTACAAAATCATTGCCAAGTCTAAAGTTACAAAGCTTTCCCATGTTTTCTTGTAAACATTTTATAGTTTTAGGTCTTTTGTTTAGGAATTTGATCCATTTTGAGTTAATTTTTGCATATGGTGCCTCCACTATCACTTTTGCTGGGAGTTCCCAACATGTACTGGAGGCAACACAAAGCCATTTAAGAAAGGGATTTCCACATTTCCACTTGACTTTTAGTCCCAAATATCTTTCCTCCCCTTCCCCAACAAACACTTGCCCCTAGCCATGAAAAAGGCCATAAAAAAGGTAAGAAAACCAATGCAAAATTTATATTTTATTTGAATTCAAAAATTTTAAAATTGCTTTCAAATTCAGGAAAGTACCATAATGCAGGACCCCAGGGGGAAGCCTCATATACAGAGACAGATAAATTAAATGTATATACTGCAGACAAGCCAAGGAGGTGTGTAGATTACATATTTACAGCACTTGATGTTTTCTGAAAACCATATTTATACATTTTATTACATTTACAAAAAGGCTTCCACTACCATTTACCTACAATAATGAAAAAAATTTTACACCTTGTTTTTCTTTCTTTTTTGGTACTGTACAAACTTTGTATAATAAAAATATATCTCTGTACAAAAGATTTTTTTGTTGTTTTTGTTTTACTGTTTTTTGTTTTTTTTTGTTTTTTTTTGTTTTGCCTCATGGGATGGCGGCAGGTATATGGTGTGAATGGTGGGTGAAGGGCCTAGTTTGCCCTGGTCGCTTCCAAGCCTCTGGAGGTGGAGAGAAAATGCCAGAGGTGGGAAAGGGTAATGCACAGCAGAGTGCTGGGCGCCGCACCAGCATTTGCTCCTTGGGCATCTCCTGGGACTTCACAAGGGGAGGGGTGGAGGCAGGGCTGGAGGAGGAGTCCACTGGTTGGTCTCAGAGGAGTGTAAGAAGTGGGGAAGGGAGCAGCCAATGAGCTTCCTGCATTTGCTTCCAGAGAAAGAGACAGATGAGCATGTGAGTGCGTTTGTCTGGACTGGTCCTCTCCTGCCAAGCTCAGGGATGCTGTGACCCAGAGCAGGTGTGGGCAGCTGGGCTCCTGCCATTGCCAGTTGCATCTGCTGGAAATTGACACTCTCACTTCAGTCCATCTTCACATGAGTCAGATCTCATGGTTTCAACTCAGAATCTGCTTACAAACGAGGTGTCCCTGCCACTCCACTCCTGTATGTTTCTATCTGTCATTCCAACACGTGATCTGAATGAACATCTGAGGCCAGCATGTCACACATGCACAGGGGCTTAAGCCCACAGGGACCTTCCTGAGGACAGAGAAAGGGGCTCTAAATGCCACAGTTTGATTCCCAAACTCATTAGCTTCTCAGCAATACTTAAATGGAATTCATCAATGACCCAAGCACGATGAAACTCTAAATTAATCAAACCTACTTGCAAGGAGCTGGAGAGAATATGCCTTATTCACTCCATTCTTTTGATTCAGAAGTTCCTAGGGCCTCTGTCTGCTATGGCGAGGGGCTGCTGGGAGCCGAGGGACCAGCTCCAGCTCCAGGAAGCCTGGGGTAATGGGTCCTTTCCCTGATGCTGCCAGGGTGGAGAGAACAGGACCCAGATAGGATACGTGGGTCCCCTGCCTGGCCCACCAGCCTTGGCCACAGTCCTACTTAGAGATTCACCTACTCCTCCCCCTTCTATACCCAGATTGCAGCTGGTGTAGTGGACTTTGGAGTCAGACCCACACTTACTGTGTGGCTTCCATCTCTTCACCTTTCTGCCTTCTCATCCATCTGGAATACTATTTCCTATGTTCTGGGGTTGCTGTAAGGTCTAGAAATGAACCACCTAAAGTGTCAGGCACAGAGGAGAAACTCAGTCCACGGTAGCCATTATTTTTGGACCCTGGGGTTGTCTTGCTGTCCTGTCCCTTCCAGCACCTCTCTGATGCCTGCAGACTTGGTGTCCCTGTCTGGGCCACATACCTGTTTCTCTTCTCTTTGTCAGTTAACAGCAAGACTTGACCTTGGGCTCATGGCCAGCTTCCTGCCCTTACATCCCCTGACGTGCCCTACTTCTTCAGTGTTGCTTTCAACCTAGGAGGACTTTTTATTTTTTATTTTATTTTTTAATTTTTTGCGGTGCACGGGCCTCTCACTGTTGTGGCCTCTCCCGTTGCGGAGCACAGGCTCTGGACGCGCAGGCTCAGCGGCCATGGCTCACGGGCCCAGCCGCTCCGCGGCATGTGGGATATTCCCGGACCGGGGCATGAACCCGTGTCCCCTGCATCAGCAGGCAGACTCTCAACCACTGTGCCACCAGGGAAGCCCTAGGAGGACTTTTTAAATTCACTGGGTTTAGAGCTCAGTAAAATTATGTTAGAAAAAATAGAAACTGATTTCCAAACGATTTCTTAAGATTGTTTTCGGCCCTTGGGGTTATCCTTGCTGTTGTTCTGCGGCTGGGACCGTCCACTTGCAGATGGCTGGTCTCTGCGTACCGACCGCCATGGGATGTATCTGCTAACACATCCACTGCATCTTCTTTACCTCTTCTCTGTGTTTGTGGGGAGCAGGGCATGGGGCATCTTTCACACACATTTTGTTTTTTTAAGCTTCTGTGGTCTCTTCTGTAGGACTCAACTGAAGGAGAGGTGTGTGTTTGTGTGTGTTCAGGCCCACACACACACGTGCACACCCACAAAATCCTTTGCTGTCTTCAATCCATAATGTCCTTCCTCTGACGGCAGCCAGCCCCTCTTCCTTTAGGGCCCTGAGTCGGGGTGGGGTGGGTGTCCTCTCCAGGGTGATGGGGGTGGATGGTGGCAGGGCAAGGGCCCAAGTCCCAGTAGTAGCAGACACGGGCGGAGAGACAGACGAAGATGGGCACTGGGCACTGTGCCAGGGGAGCTTACTTCCTGTCCCCTGGAGAACTGGGAACAAACGGATCACACCAGAGTTTGTAAAACAATAGGGGCAGTGGGTGAGGGGTGGGAGCAAAAGAAGGCAAGAGGAAAGAGGCAAAGCGAGGAAGGCATAAGGGGAAAGAATGAACGAAAAGCAGTTGCCGTGATCTTTCCCTTTGCGTTTTAATCCTCCCGAACTAAGGGTGGTGGTGTAGGTAGGAAATATACACAGAAGAATATGTATTTTCCTCGTGTCATTATCTTCCCCCGGGGAAGGCCAACTTACCTGTCAGCCACAGGAGCCCCAGCGCCTAGGGGCTGCTACACTTTTAGGGGCCCAGGAAAGTGTTTTTAGTTTCTTTCAAAATCAGAAGGAAAAAAGTTAATATAATAATAATGGCCATGTAATAATGAATCCAGCCTGGATTATATTCATCTTTATAACAACATAGTTGTAAAGTACCATTTTTAATTTTAAACAGAGGAAAGGGTCCATGAAAGTCGTACCACAGCCCTGCCCCTTGCTCTCTACTTGCTGACCCCGCAGGCCTCGATGACTTCCCCGTGTGGGGTTTATTTTAACTTCAGCCATTCTTGTGAGGCATCATTTGAATTTATCACCTTGTCACTCATTTTAAATGTATGTGCGTCTATTCAGGGTGGTTTTTCATGCATCGCCTTCCTAAGTCAAGCAACACCTTCTCTGCTCCAGCTCCAGGAGGGCCGGAAGAGAGCAGGGGCCTTCGCGGAGAGCCGTGTGCTGGCGGGATGCTCCGAGGCCTTGGATGCTGGCGAGGGGCAGTGCGAGGGCTGTCTAGACCTGAAGCAACCAACCCCAGGTGACCCAGAGGTGAAACCTCGTGCACACAGGAGCACGGAGCCCCAGACGTGGAGTGGCAGTGAGGGTGTGTGTGCAGGTCTTGGGACATTCTTGTTTCTTTCCTCCACTGTTCAATAATTCTGCAACTCAAAGTTTGGAGTCACTACCGATCACCTGCAAGGCCTGATTTATGTCATCAGAGGGGATTCTTCTTTTTTCGTTTTTGCTTTCTATTTGTATGAGTAGGAAAAAGTAAAGATGGAGCAGAAAGGTGAAACCTCAAAACTAATTTGGACATGTTAAAATGACCCCACTGGAAGAATTTCTCCTCCTTCTTTAAGTATTTGTTTTGGTGCAGAAAAACTCAATCAATTACTTATTTGTATTCAATAGTTGCCTTTATATATTCTGAAGATAATTTTTATTTCTTTATGTATAAATTATCTTAGTACCTACCATTTTAAGCTTAGAGTTATGCAAGAGAGATGATCTAGAGAAAAAAAGTGGACCCAAAGACGGGATGGGAGGGGAAGATGGGAGGCAGCCTGGCAGAGCGCTTAAAGCTGGGATGTTTGAGGGCTGGGCGTATGGTCTGAGACTCAGGCTGAAGTGGTGAAAATCCCCCTGGAGTTGTTGTGAGGATGAAAGGAAGCAACGCATGCCAGGGACCGGGCAGTCAGTGCTGGTTAGTGGTTTTACAATCCCGTTCTCTCTCCTGGCATTTACCGGTTCCGCATTTCCCGCCAGCCCACCCCTCACACAGCCTGCTCCCTGCAGGAGCTGCATGCGTATCGGGCCGGGACTGCCCATCGCGTGCGCTGCCACAGACAGGAGCATGGAAGGAGCGCTGTCCCTGCTTAGGGTCTGGCTGATGACTCCCTTGCCCTGTTGGAACCCCACCTCTCTGGGCACTGGGATGCTTCTCCCCAGAGCCGGGCTCACTAAGGTCCGGGAGACACCTGAGAGAGGGCACCTGCATTCCCCAGAAAGTGGGGTGTGCGGGAGACGATACGGTTCTCAGAAGGGTGTGGCTTGCACACCTTGTGGGAACAGCTCCTGCAGGTTCCCAGGCCCCAGGAGGAGGGCTATCAGTGAGGAAGGACACAGTGGGGAGTGGCCGTGCCTTCTAGACTTGTCAGCTCCTCCTGGCAGGCCTGTGTGTGTGTGTGAGAGAGGGTGTCCAGTGGACCCATGGGAGCCTCCGTGTGCATCTGGCCCTCTGTCTGTGTGACGGGGGGCCCTCCTGTCTTGCCCAATGCCAGGGATTGCAACTGCCCATCTATTACGCTCTAGGTGATGGGTAGTTTTATATGTCAACTGCCTAGGCTCTGGTGCCTAGTGGTTTGGTCAAACACCAGTCTAGATGTTGCAGTGAAGGAATTTTTTAGATGTGATTAACATTTAAATCCTTAGACTCTGAATAAAGCGGATTACTCTCCATAATGTAGGTGGGCCTCACCAATCAGTGGAAGGCCTGAAGAGAAAGGACTGAGGTCCCCCTTGAGAGGAAGGAATTCACCTCCAGACAGCCTTCGGGTTCCAGATTACAACCTCAGCTCCTGATGGAATTTCCAGCCTGCAGGCCTGCCCTGTGGACTCCAGACTTGCCAGCCTCACAATCCTGTGAGCTAATTCCTTAAAATAAATCTCTCTTCCTCTATATCTATATATACAATACTAACATACACACAATATGTACATATATCTCTCTAGAGAGTTTATATATATATGTACATATATATACGTATGCATATATTGTGTATATATATGTATCTCTCTCTCTCTGGAGAGTTCTGACTAATACACCTACTTGGGTATTTTGCTGAGCCTAGTGGCTAAGAGCACAGCCTCTGGAGCTGCCTGCCTGGGATTGGATTCTGATCCTGCTTCTTATTAGCTGTGTGATCTTGGCCAAGTTAATTCCTTTCTCTGTGCCTCAGTTTTCCCATCTGTAAAAAGGGTGACAACAGTCTCCGACCCAGGTGTACGGAGGTGTCTGCCTCAGTGGCCAGCACAAGGCAGCACTGGGCACTCAGTCCCTCTCACACTGGACGTGTCTGTAGGGGTGTGTGTCTCACCAGCTGCCGGAGGTGGGGCTCTCAGTGGCGGTGACGAAGGCAGCCTGGCCTGGAGGCTATACCGCTGTACACACCGTGCTGACTGTGAGCTCCGCCTCGGTGGCCATGATGTCTGTGGGCTGGATGTTGCGGTCGTACATCGGGTTCTCAAACGTGGCCCGCACATTGGTGTTCTCGTGGCCAGCGTAGCCGTTGAACGGAACTTTGGGTCTTCTCCTGGGAATGAGAGAGCGTGACCAAGACGTCAAGAGAGGAGACTCGGGGCCCTAAGAGGAGAGGGAGGCTCTGTGTTCCCTTCAGAAGGTCACAGCTCGCCTGAGCCAGGAGGGTTCTGGGTGGGTCAGGGAAAGGGAGAGGGCCTGGCACCCGTCGTGCGACCCTCCTGTCCCTTCCCCGTACCTGTGCTTGTAGAGATAGAGCACAAAGCCCGCGATGATGAGCGCGATGAACGGCACCAGGATCGCGGCCGCCACCGAGCTGCTGTTGGAAGCAAAGTGGCGGCCGATGGACTCGGGGTCTGATTCCAGCAGCCTGAGGTCTGCAAAATCCCAGAGCAGAAACCTCAGGTCACAGACACAGCGGCCACCGTGGTGGGGCTTGGGGTGCTGGTCGGGGCCCCCCAGCTGCCTCCCCCATGCACTGGGCCATCCTCCCTGGAGAAGGGTGGTCAGTCCACACGAGCTGGTCAGGCCTGGGGAAGCCAGTCTGCGGGAGAACCTGAAACCGTGTCCCAGAATAAAACCTTAAAAGAGAGCAGCCCTTTAGAAGCTTCCAAACTTCTTTCGGCCATAGAAAGTTTATCCCATGAAACCTTACAAGGCAGCCGAAATATAAAGCACGTGCAGGTGGACCTGCTCTGGAGGGCGTGGTAGCGGTGCTGAAGCTCCGGCCTCCGAGGGTCTCCCCTCCTCCCCCTCCCCCCTCGCCCCAGACTGGGAGCGCTCAGAAGACCACGGTGAGAGCCTCTGCCCCTGTCAGCGAACCGAGGGGGTGAGGCTCCGCAGGGCACACCGGCAGTCAGCCGTGAAGCCAGAAGAAGAACTCGGTTTCCTGAGGTCTCTCTGGTGTGTAAGGGGCCAGGGAACTGCCTTCAAGTCTTTGAAGGGCCGCTGTGTGGAAGAGGGAGTGCTTTTAGTCCAGGCAGCTAAGAGGATAGAGCTAGGAATAACTCCAGGGCAGGAGCAGGGCGGAGTGGGAAGCACAGGGAAGCGGGTTTCCGCTTACGCCAAGGAGGAGCTTTCTGAAGGTCAGAGCTGGGAGAAAACGCAGTGCACTGCCTCGGTAGACAGGGGGTCCCGGGGGACAGGGCAGTCAGCACCTGGGGTGTATCGAGCTGCCCATCAGGCACCCGGGCCTGCCTCCTGTCTCCCCCTGAACTGCTTCCCAGAAGCCAGGACCCCTCCCCACATTAGAGGCTCTGAGTCAAGGCCAGTCTCTGGAGTGAGGATGCCTGACACTGAGGATGCTTGGTCCAGGGTAAAGATGCCGGGGAGGAACTAGGGAAGGAAGCCTCCTTGATGCTTGGTTTTCCCATCTGTAAAATGAGGACAGCAATACCACCGTTCCGGGACTGAGACTGCCCTGAGAGCCCCACGTCGTAATGCTCAGGGGGTCCCGGGGATGCCCGAGGGCTGGCCAGATACTATTGTGGGACGCATCTGAGACCCAATGTCCCTTAAGCTGGGGGCTTTCAACTCCAGGGCTGAGCATGAAACTGTTTGGCAGAAGTTGAGGGTATTATGTATTGCGCTTCCTTCTGGGGAGATATTACACAGCTTTTATCAAAATCTCAAAGGCGTCCCTGATCCAAAAGAGGCTAAGAGCCCCTCTTGGACTGTTGAACTTCACCAACCCCCTGCCCTCCATGCCAACATACAAGTTTCTCTGCCACCCGCACAAGCATACACTCCAGGGACAAATACTAGTTACCAAGTCTTTGAAAGCCGAACTGCCCAAAGCCTTGGCCCTTGACAGCGCCTTGGTAAATGAAGGTGCCTCCGGAGAACTCTGGGGAGACCTGTGAGGGAGGGAGCAGACAGAGTGAGATGGGAGGCACGCCGGAGGGAGCTAGAGGTCCGGCCAGCCAGGCCGGAGACACGCCCACAGGCACACGGTGCCCACAGGCACACGGTGCCCACAGCTGGGCTCACCTGCCTGCCTGTCATCTCCACTGACATCGGCTCTCTGCCCACCCCCAGGCAATGGCGAGGTGCTGGGGATGGGGCAGGGGCTCCAGCTGCTGGTAGGAGGGAGGGAGACATTTTTGTTTCTACTGGTCGAATCACTCAATCTGTCGGTGCCTCAGTTCCTCATTTTAAAATGGGAACAAAAACAGTACTTACGTCATAGGGTTGCTCTGAAGCTTTATATGAGCGAATATAGGTAAAGCACTTAGAACACTTAATAGGCCCTGAGTAAATGTTAGCTATTATTATTGTGATGAAAAACTGAGTTTTAGAGCACCGCGGAGCAAACCAAACCATGATTAAAATGCATCTAGCAGATTGAACGTACTTTGGAAAGTTCGTCCCAGTTCCAATAGCTATTAATTTGGGGGCGGGTAGTTGGGGACATAACTCCTCCTGGCTGTCTCTGTACTTGCCTCTGTGATGCTCGTGTACCAGACACAGACACGCAAACTTGTGGGCTGGGGACTGCTCGGCCGAGGGCGTGCTTGCTTTGAGGATGCTTTTGCTACTGGGGTTCCTTCTGACTCATGCTCCATCCCCAGGTGCAGCTCTCTGTCTGTTGTGCTCTAGGCTGACCCCCCCTGCTGTCCCCCCAAACACACCCTGGGTGACAGAGAAGTGGGCCCGATTGCTGGCTGTAGTCCCAGGCAGCCCTTCCGGCTGTTCCTGGCCCTCCAGAGCGCCATTTACACGTAGCCCTTGGCCCGCACTCCAAGCTCCCAACTTTACCCTTGTTCTCTCCCCTCTGGCCATCCTCCCAGGACAATGGAGTCTGTTGTCCTGGCATAGCTTTTGGACTACTACTATTGACGCCAGCCAGGACCAGGATACACAAGGGGATCCGTAGAATACTCTCAAGAATCCCGAGGAACGAATCCCATGTACCAGCCCCTGGAGAAGCCACTTGCTTCTCATGTGATTATCAGCAAAGTCACTCAACCCACAGCCCTCTACCAGCCAGTTTTGTCCGTGAGGATCCACCTTGACCCCTCAGCTCTCTGCTCCTCTGGCCCCATGACCTCTTCCTCCTTCCCACCCCTCCACTTCTAGCTTCAATAATCCAAGACAGGGAAGCTGAGGATGTGACAGATGACTGCTCCACTACCCTGCCTGTGAGATTGGAAGGTATGGGCAGAGGAGAATCACTGCAGAACTTCCACCTGAAGAATGCCCTTGCATGGAACAAGTCTTTCCCACAAGAGAATGCAAGAGAGTTGTCTCCTTTCCCCCAGCTCCTGGTGTCTCAAGCTGTGCTAAATCGCCCACAACAGGCATCCTCAAACGTGAGAAGACGCTCAGGGTGCATCTGGGACTCACCACCTTCTCCCAGCTCCCACCACCACATCGTGACCTTCAACTTGCTTGAATTCACTCATGTGCTGCCAGCCTCCAATCTCTTGCTTCCTGCTTACACATCAGAACCTACTTCATCTCGCTCAGATGCACTGACCTTTAGACTCTCAGCCTCCTGGCCCTTGCTATGTTTTCCTGTGCCCACTTCACTAGCAGATGAGGACTCCCTTGCTCCCAGTCCTGGCCCCAAAGAAACCCTCCTCCCAAGTTTCCATGTTGATCCAAAGAGTTTCCACCAACTTCTCCCCTCGTCCTCCCTACCAGTGATCTGGGAATCAGGGATGGGGCAAGGGCACAGGGAGGTCAAGGACTGAGTGAGGTTTTGCTGAACTTACATGCCCATCTAAGGCCCAGTGATCACCTTTGAACTTATTCACAAAGACCTCCACAGGCCCTGTAACCTGGTAAACTTGGAGGAGGAGATGGGAATCTTCTTTCTTGTAAATTCCTGGGAAAAGAAAGTTCAGAGGGTACACTTGAAAGATCCAGGAAGATTTCAAAACCCAAGTCTGTGGGTATGTGGGTGTGAGTGTCTGAGTGGGATTCCACGTGTAGATGTTGGTATCTAGATCCCATGTATAACTGGCGTTAGGTGAGTGTAGTGTGTCCTGTGAGTTTGTGCAGGCTGAGTGTGAGGATACACGAGAATGTGCATATGTGTGTTAATAATCAGCTGGATTATGACCTGCGGTTGTGCTCCTGTTTATACATGCATGTGTGAGAATAAAGGGAATTGGAATTTGTATATGTTACGGGGTCAGTTAATGCGTGGGTATGTTTACAACTCAGTGGGTACAGGAATACATGAGGGCGTGTATATGGGAGTGTGTGAATGTGTTTAGGACTATGGCTTAGAGCCACTGAGTGAATATGAACGTTAGTTGTGTTTGTGTGTGTGTGCATGAATGAGTGGCTGTGACTACACGTGGGGTTGTGTATTCATGTGTACAGTCATTCACTCATGCATCCATCGTTCTACCCATCTATTCGAATAAACACTTGCTTTCTAAGATATTCAGTTTTTCTGATTATAGAAAATTTGAAAATTGGGGAAATTTTGGAAAATGCAGAGATGCATGAAGAAAGAAAATTCACTCCTGATCTCACTTCTGAGAAATAACCATTGTTAGTATTTTGGTGTAATTACTTCCAATTTCCTTTCTTATGAATATAATTTTTTCCTTCAAAAACTGGAGTCCCATTTTAAATGCATTGTAGTAGGTGTATTTTCTCCCAAACTGGCATAATATTTTATCCGGCAGACATACTATAATTAATACATCCATTTCTTTTGAGACAATTTTCTATTCCCAGGTTTTATGTTACGGAAATAGCCCTGTAATGTGAACATTCTTTATTGGTAAATGTTTGATTCCCTCTATAACTATTTCTTATGATAAAATTTCATAGAAGTGTAATTAATGGGGTCAGTCATTTTCACGGCTCTTGATACAAGTTGCCAAATTATTTTCTAGAACTATACTATTTTATACTTTGACCAGCACTGTCTTAGTCCCTTCACTGGGCTAGCACCAGAGTTTATTGCTTAATAAAATCTTAGTGGGATAAGTGGAAAGTGACATTTTATGTTTACTGTTTTTTGATTATTGCGAAAAATGTTTTTTCCATTTGTTTATTAACTGTCTGTACTTTGGCTTCTGGGAGTTCTCTGCCCCTATTTTTGGTTCAGTTTTTAGGGATATACGTCTCCTTTTTCTTTATTTGTAAGAGTTCTTTGTATGTTCAATTTATTAATGTTTGTCATCTAACCATTCCCCTTTAGTCTGTGGTGCTTTTATCATGTAAACAAAGATGAATAGACACTTCCTCTTCCCCTGCCTACCAGACTAGCCCTGCAAGATAGTACAAGGAAGTGACAGTAGACTCGTTCTTGTGAAGAGCGTGTGCCCATCACCCACACCATCCACAGGCTTTCCCAGAGCTGGCCTGCCCCTTACCAGCCAAGTGCAGCTCCACGCCGCTGTGGTCAATCATGGTGGCGTTGACCTTGCTGTTGATTACCTGGAAACCGGTCACTCTGAGCATGGCTGGCTGCTTCTTCCCCTGGTACTCATAGGTCCCTTTCCATAGGGAATTCTTTGCAAAAACATCCCCAGGAACTAGAGGAATTGAGAAACAGATGTGAGAGGGGCTTTCACGTGCACTGGTGGAATTGAGGCCACCTGATGACTGACCCCAGTTCACTCCCTGAGATTGTTTTCCCCAACATCAAACACGCAGGAGGTGGTGGAGTGTTCTGGCCTCCTTGTGATGCTCTGTGTCTCAGAGTGGATGGGTGGAGGGAAAGAGAGAGAGAGAGAAAGTGGATAAAGAAAAAAGAGAACATGAGGGGATGGGGGAATGAACTAGAAGAAAGAGGAAAATAAAAGGAGGGAAGGGGTTGAAAAGATGGAGAAAGAGAAAAAGAGAGGAGAGAAAACCAATGTCATAAAATAGGAACATGGACTAATGGGGTCAGGCAGATCTGGAGTCTCATTTTGGCTGTCAATTATCAGTTGTTTGATTACATACAAGAGTCTCCACTTTCTCACCTGTGTAGGCCACAACTGTACTTCTGTAAATGGGGCTGTCCTGCTTATCTCGTCAGGGGCTAAATGATTGTATGTCACATGATGTTGGGCACATAATGAACGATAGCAACCCAAATTGTTATTTATCCTTATAATAATTTTCTAAGGAGAGTATTATGAGCCTTATTTTAACAAAAGGTAAACTGAACCTCCAGAGGTGAAGTTTCTTTGTCCAAGGACACAGCTGGTCAGTGACCAAAATGGAACTTTAATTGAGTTTGATACCAAATCTAGTTTTCTTTCTTGTATAACACACAGGCTAATATGGTAAATAAAAGTATAAGGTTCAAAAAAGGATATGATAGTCTAGAATAATTTTGCATTGGTCAGGCCATACCTCAGTTCTGTGCCCAGTTCTGGACATCACACTTTGAAAAACACAATACCTGTCTTAAAAATGTAACCATTTCCAGCAAGCTCCCTAGGCAGGACCTGGGTGTACGTGTCTGACCCCACACTGGCCAGCCCTGTGCCAGATGGTGTTGGCTCCAGAGCTTGAAGCTCTGGACATGTTTCTAGAAGGCTTTGGCTCTCAATTCCGGATGCAGTTCCTGCTTCCTTCAAGCTCACTTCCTCCTGAGGTCTGCCTGGGGTTGGGAGGTGGGTGGGGAAATCTGTTCGGCTCTATAGACTGTTTTCACACCCTCCTATTGGGTACACAGAAACTCATGTGCATGTTTCTGGGTAAGGAGGTGAAGGAAGCAATACCAGTTTCTTGAGCCAAAGATCTAGAGCATACCTACCTGAAGCTTGAGTGAGCGGAGGCTCCCGGGCAGTGTTGATGGGTCTCCCACTGGGCCGGACCTCTGCTGGGGAAAGAGGATGGAAGAAAACAGGTTCACCCTCTGGTCTATGTTCTATTGGAAAAATAACGGTCAGCTCTCTGACATTAGGTCAGTGGGTTCTTTGAGATCTTGCTTTGGACTTATCCTCTTAGACCCGGAGGTGGGCTACTTTGTCTGGTGAGATGTAAAGAGTTTAAAGGAAATCCATTTACCAATTATAGTCATTGAAATATTAAGCAAAAAGTTAGAATATAGCTATATATGTGTTTTTTATTACTGCATTAAATAACAGAACCTAGTAGTAGGTCCAGTAACTATTCTAATCTTGAAGTAGTCAGGAACATAAACAACATTTTTTTCTTTTTTTTGTCCATGCCACACGGCATGCAGGATCTTAGTTCCCTGATCAGGGATTGAACCTGTGTCCCCTGCAGTGGAAGCGCGGAGTCCTACCTACTGTACCGCTAGGGAATTCCCAACAACATTTCGTGATATCCATAACTATTGTAGCGTAATGTGGAAATCTCTGCAGTTTCTACTGGTGACAAATTTATAGGTATTGCTAACACTACTACAAGTTTTTGTCTATATCCTAAATTAAAGAAATGCTAAATTTCAGTAAGAGGTAAAGGAAAACAAAGATGTCTATTTCCCATCCTAGCACACAGATCTGCTGAATGTCACTACTGAGGACCCTTGGTTGAAGGGCCTCTGCTCTCCTCCCAGAGGTCTGGCACAAAGGACGGCCTTCCGCCAGTCAAGAGTGAAGTGCCTAAGTTCTAGTAAGGGTCTCAGTGGTGTGCTTCCCTCCCCTGGAGTCACGATATGAAGACAGGGAAGCCCTCACAGGCAAAGGCAAAGGAGAAGGCTTTGGGCCTGAGCCCGACAGCCTAGGTTCCGGTCCCAGCAGTGCTACTTAGTGATTGTGTGACCTCAACTAGTCACGTCACCACTCAGAGTCTTGTCTCCTCGTCTGAAACATGGGAAAATACTGAAACATATCTCACAGGTTTATGCTGAATAAATGTGGTTATGAATGTGAAAGTCACAGTCAATAAATATTAATGTCTTTTCTTCTTTTGCAGAGAAACAACAGAAATATCTGTCTTGTTGCTAAGTAAAGGGGGGGACTCCCCCTACTGTCTCCAACTCTGAGGTCAGCTTATGTTTGGGTGTACAGAAGGCTGTGGACATATTTTCCAAGTGACTCCATGAAGGCACACCTCTGAACAAAAGGCCTGTATTGTCTTCGGTTTTATAAGATGAAGGGAGCAAAGAGGGAGAAAGCATTTTATGTGCCAGACACTGTGCTAGGCACTTTATTCATGTCATTTCATTTACTCCTTCTCTCAGAACTGTGAGGTAGACATTATTGTCTTCATTTAATAGAAGAGAAACTTGTTAGAGGCAGAGAGGTGAAGGGACTTACCCAGGGTCTTATAGTAAGGGGTGGAGTTGAGATTCAACTGCATCTAAAGCATTTTGTATTTTTAAATGCAAGTACCTATTATAGCTTAAAAAAATACTTAAGAATAAATGTAAACAAGAAAGTGCAAGACTGTACATTGAAAATTACAAACCGTCACTGAAAGAAATTAAAGATCTAAATAAATGGAAAGATATCCCATGCTCATGGCTTGGAAGACTTAATATTGTTCAAATGGCAATACTCCCCAGATGGACCTACAGATTCAACACCACCCTTATCAAAATCCCAGCTGTCTGTTTGCAGAAACTGACAACCCATTCCTAAAATTCATATAGAAATAAAAGAGGCCCAGAATAGCCAAAACAATCTTGCAAAAGAGGAGCAAAAAGGAGGACTTAGACTTCCCAACTTCAAAACTTGCTGCAAAGCTACAGTAATCAGAACTGGGTGGTAATGGTATAAGGACAGTCATACGGATCAGTGGAATAAAACTGAGGATCCTAATGTAAGCTCACACATTTGTGGTCAAATGGTCTTTGAAAAGGGTGCCAAGACAATCCAAAGAGGGGAGAATAGTCTTTTCAACAAATGGTGCTGGGACAATTGGATATCCGCATGCAATAGCATGAATTTGGACCCCAAAACTCTTAGAAGAAAACACAGGTACAAATCTTTGTGACCTTGGATTAGGCAATGGTTTCTTTTTTTTTTTTTTTTTTGCGGTACGCGGGCCTCTCACTGTTGTGGCCTCTCCCGTTGCGGAGCACAGGCTCCGGACGCGCAGGCTCAGCGGCCATGGCTCAGGGGCCCAGCCGCTTCGCGGCATGTGGGATCTTCCCAGACCGGGGCACGAACCCGTGTCCCCTGCATCGACAGGCGGACTCTCAACCACTGCGCCACCAGGGAAGCCCCAGGCAATGGTTTCTTAAATATGATAGTAAAAGCACAAGTAAACCTACAAAATATAGATAAATTGGAGTTCATCAAAATTAAAAGCTTCTGTGTTTAAAAGGACACCAACAGGAAAGTGTAAAGATCCAAACTCATCAAATCGCATACATTAAATATGTGCAGTTTTTGTATATCAATTATATCTCAATAGGGCTGTAAAAAAATCCACACCTGAAAAAAAAAAAGAAAAAAATTAACACAGGATAAAATGGAGCTTAAATTTTAGGTGATGAATAAAATAAAAAAGAAAGTACTGTAAATTAAAAAAAATAAAGGCAGTGAAAAGACAACCCACAGAATGGGGGAAATATTTGAAAATCATGCCTCTGATAAGGGTCTTTTTTTTTTTTTTTTTTTTTTTTTGCGGTATGCGGGCCTCTCACTGCTGTGGCCTCTCCCGTTGCGCAGCACAGGCTCCGGATGCGCAGGCCCAGCGGCCATGGCTCACGTGCCCAGCCGCTCCGCGGCATGCGGGATCTTCCTGGACCGGGTCATGAACCCGTGTCCCCTGCATCGGCAGGCGGACGCTCAACCACTGCACCACCAGGGAAGCCCTGATAAGGGTCTTATATTCTAGATATATAAAGAACAGTTGAAGGGACTCTGGACCAAGATGGCAACATAGGAGGCTCCTGAATTCCCCTCCTCCCACGGATACACTGAATGTGCAGAAGAAAACAGATCAACTCTCTCCGAGAGAAATCCAGAAACTAGCTGAGTGACACCTACACATTGACTGAGAAAATACCCACATCAAAACAGGTAGGAAAGGCTGAGACACATTCTTGAAATAAACCCCACACCTGGCACGGCACCATACAATCAGGAGGGACTCCCAACTCCCAGCTTTTCCCTGAGAGTGTTGAGTTTGTACCACACGTCTAGCACCCTGACTTTTAAGGATGCCATCTGAGGGATGGGTACCCAAATCACCTAGCTCTGAAGGCCAATGGGGCTTGGGGCTTGTGTTCATGAGTTCCACAGGACTACAGCAAACAAGGAAGCAGTTTTTAAATGGACACAGTAGAAACCCCTGTGGCTATATATATACCTGGTCTCACACTGAGGGAGCAGGTAAAAATGCACATCTCCCAGTTTCTCCCTGGAAGGGGTCTGACTGCATACTTTTCCAACTGTTGCCTGAGAGTCTGCTTCTAATCAGCCTGCATCTAGGTGCTGACCTCTGTGGGACACTGATGGGTCTTGGTACACCCTCAACTACTGGGAGCCACTAGGAATAAAGACGACAGCTTGGACAATCACAAAGGTTTGGGAGGCACCAGGAGATTGGGCTGCACTGACTGGTGAGGTTCATTGCCTAAACGAGGCCGGTCAGTCTGTGAAGACTGGGTGGGAGAGCTGCCTGTTTTATCTAATGAGTAGAAACCAACACAGAGAATCAGGGAAAGTGAATCAACAAGGGAAAACGTTCCAAACCAAATAATAAGATAAATCTCCAGAAACGGATCCTAATGAAACAGTGGTAAGTGATTGACCCAATAGAGAGTTCAAAATAATGGTCATAAAGATGCTCACTGAGGTCGGGAAAGCAATGCACAAAGCAAGAATTTCAACACAGAGACAATATTTTAAAAGTACCAGATGGAAACCATAGAGCTGAAAATATAATAATTGACCTGGAAAATTCAATAGAGGGGTTAAACAGCAGGGGTTTAAGTGGAAGTGAAAATCTAACATAAAAACACATGAAAGTATAAAACTCACTGGTAAAGATAAATATATGATTAAATTCAGAATACTCTAATATTGTAATGTTAGTGGGTAAATCACTTGTAACTCTAGTATAAAGGTTAAGAGACAAAAATGGTAACAATAACTATAACTACAATAATTTTTAATGGATATACAATATAAAAGATGTAAATTGTGACATCAAACACATAAAATGTGGGGGACTGTAAAAACACGGAGCTTTTGTATGCATTCCAAGTTAGGTTGCTATCAGCTTAAAAAAAGACTGTTGTAAATATGTGTTATGTAAGCTTCGTGAAAAACACAAAGCATAACCTACAGTAGATATACAAAATATAAAGTGTGAGGAATCAAAACATTGCCCTTGTACCAAAGTCAGACAAGGACACTTCAAGAAAAGGAAATTCCAAGCCTGTATCCCTGATGAACATACACGCAAACATCCTCAAGAAAATATTAGCAAACCAAATGAACTGTACATTAAGAGGATCATACACCATGATCAAGTGGGATTTATTCCTGGGAGGAAAGGATTCCTCAATATACACAAACCGATAAATGTGATACTTGCACACTGTTCGTAGGAAGGTAACAGTGTGGCGGTTCCTTCAAGAATTAAAAATAGATAATGTGTAATCATAAATGTAAAGGATCAATAGTCAAATCTAATGTGTAATTATGCAAAGGAATAATACGAAATTTTTAGAAGCTGGACTGCTGTTAGAGGAGCAGACATGAATAGTAGATATTCTCTGTAATGAAGAAAATAATAATGTAAACCAGTACAAGGATATTTTTATTCTACAAAAAAAAGAATTAAAAATAGAAATACCATATGATCCAGCAATTCCATTTCTATATATCCAAAGGAAGTGAAATCTCTGTCTTGAAGAGATGTTCACTGCAGCATTATTCACAATAGCCAAACTATGGAAACAAACGAAGTGTCCATTGATGGATGAGTGGATAAAGAAAATGTGGTGTATACATACAATGGAATATTACTCAGCCTTAAAAAGAAGGAAATCCTGCCATCTGTGATAACATGGATGAATTTGGAGGACATTATGCCAAGTGAAATAAGCCAGACAGAGAAAGACAAATATTGCATGCTACTACTTACATGTGGAATCTAAAAGTCAAATTTATAAAAAGAGAGTAGAATAGTGGTTGTCAGGGGCTGGGGGGAGGGGGAGATAGGGAGAGGCTGGTAAAAGGATACAAGCTCTCAGTTATAAGATGTATATGTATAACATGGTAACTATAGTAGATAATACTGCATTGTATAATTGAAATTTGCTGAGAGAGTAGAACTCGTGTGCTCTCATCAAAAAAAAAAAGATAAATACGTGAGGTGATGGATGTGTTAACTTGATAGTGGGAATCCTTTCACAATGTATATCAAATTATCATGTTGTATACTTTAAATATATTTCAATTTGTTTGTCAATTATACCTCAATAAAGCTGGAAAAAAGAAATCAACAGGACATAAAGGAGTTCTTACAACTCAACAATAAAAAGACAAATAGTCCAATTAAAAAATGGGCAAAGGATCTGAATAGACTTTTCTCCAAGGAAGATACACAAATGGCCAATAAACAAATGAAAAGATGCTCCACATTAGTAGTCATTAGGGAAATGTAAACAAAACCACAATGTAATACTACTTTATACCCACTTAGGATGGCTATACCCAAAAAGCTGGACAAGGGCTTCCCTGGTGGCACAGTGGTTGAGAGTCCGCCTGCCGATGCAGGGGACACGGGTTCGTGCCCCGGTCCGGGAAGATCCCACATGCCGTGGAGCAGCTAGGCCCGTGAGCCATGGCCGCTGAGCCTGCGCGTCCGGAGCCTGTGCTCCGCAACGGGAGAGGCCACAGCAGTGAGAGGCCCGCGTACCGCAAAAAAAAAAAAAATAATAAGCTGGACAATAACAAGTGCTGGCAAGGATGATGTAGAGAAATTAGACCCCTGGTGCATTGCTGGTGGGAATGTAAAGTAAATGTAAAGGCACTTTGCAAAATGCTTCCTTACACTGTTAAACATTGAGTTATTCTATTCCTGGATATATACCTAAGAGAACTGAAAACAGATATCCAAACAGAACATGTACATTTATGTTCAAAGTAGCATTATTCATAATGGCCCCAAAGTGGAAACAACTGAAATGTTCATCAATGAACAAATGGATAAACAAAAGGTGGTATATCCATCAATAGAATATTATTCAGGCATAAAAAAGAATGAAGTAATAACACGTTACAACATGGATGAACCTCGAAAAACTTATGCTAAGTGAAATAATCCAGACACAAAAGGACAGATATCATGTGATTCCACTAACATGAGGTACCTAGAATCAGCAAATTCATAGATATAGGAAATACAATAGAGGTTATTAGGAGCTGGAGAGTAAGGGGAATGGAAAGTTATTGTTTAATGGGTACAAGTTCTTGTTTGGGACGATGAGAAGATTCTGGAAATGGATAGTGGTGATGGTTGCATAATATTGTGAATGTACTTAATGCCATTGAATTGCACACTTTAAAATGGTTAAAATGGTAACTATTATGTTTTGTATATTTTACCACAATTAAAAGTTAAATGTACTCTAAAAAAGAAAAATTATACCACTACCATTTGTGGAACACAAAGATTACTTTCCCTAAGTAAAAGAAATTTACAACAATTCATACAATGAAAATACATCATTAAATTCTAGCTCTGATAAAGGCTCTGAACCTGAAGCCTTCTCTCTCTGAGGGGCAGGACAGCATTCTGAAGTTAGACCTGCAGGATTTGAATCTCAGCTCTCTCCCTTTACCAGCTGGTGACCTTGGGGCAGTTACTTAACCTCTCTGTGTGTCAGTTTCCTCATATATTAAATGAGGATACGAGTAACACCTGCCTCATAGGATGACTGCAAGGATTGAGTTAGTACACGAAGTACTTAGAACAATACCCGGAATGTGGTGAGGTGAGGTCAGCACCCGCAAGAGACATCTTACTGAATGCCATCCTAGCACCAAACCCATCCTTTATCCTTGCTGGATTCTTTACTTAAGACTGGACTCAGATTACCTTCTCCAGGAAGCCTTCCCTGATTCTCCCCTCCCCCTTAGGCTGAATTAGTGCCTTTTCCAGCATCCCCACAGCATTCAGTGCATCTCTGTGTTCCTGAAGGTACTGTTACATCTGATAATGTGTGTGTCTTCCACAGCTGAATGTGAGCTCCTTTAGGGCAGGGTTTGTGTCTTTCACCTCCCCATCCCCCATGCCCAGCACAGCCACGCACAGTGATAATGCTCAATGAATAGAGAAGGAATGAATGAAGAAGAGGGGGAGGGAGGTGTAAGACGTTGCGGTAACCCGGAGGGATCTGTGAGTGGGTACTGTTTTATCAGGGTTATGATAGGCATATATGCATAACGTGTTATTCCCGTTTAGTGGGACACAGAGCTTTTCTCCATCTGATGATTAAGTGTAATCCTTAGACACTGTATCCTTAGCGCTGGGCAGAGTGTTTAAGCTCATGCAGAAGGTAGCAAGGTAAAACTTGGGATGGCTTCACCCTGTGCTCCTTAGACTACTCTGGTTTGATCTCCTAGACTCAACACCTCAGAAGACCAGAAGCAGCCTCCAGCTTCCGGAAATTACATTTCTTTCTTCTCTTTGGCCCTCTTTCACTCAAGCTCAGCGGTCCCCTTTGCCCCCCCACCCTGGAGAAGCTCACCGAGGGGGCACACTCACCCAGGCAGACGGGTGGTTTGCCTGTCCAGCTGCCGTCTGCTTTGCACGTGCGGTGCTCAGAGCCACCCCTGAGGGAGAAGCCCTCCTGGCAGGAATAGATGAGCGTGTAGCCCATGGAGGGCAAGTCCAGGGCCCCAACGTTGGCGTGGGTCGGCATCTCTGGCTGCTTGCAGTGGTGGGCTGGATGACAGGGAAGACGCTGCTGGGAGATGAGGGTCTCCAGGAGGCCTCTCCACCACTCCCCTGCTCCTTGATGGGCCACCCGCTTCCTTTCCCTTATGGGCCCCTTTCAGGTCCAGCATCCCCTTCCCAGCCCCAGCCCCACCCCAGCCTTGATGTCTATACGAGAGGCCAAGATGGAGATCGTGGGGATATTGGCTCAGTCAACCCTGGGGGAACCTAAACCTGCAGCAATTTTCCTGAAGGAAAAGGAGTAATTATGGTCAAAAGCCTGAAATCTTCCATCCTGAGGGCAGGCCTTGTAGTTGTTAGTATTTGCTGCCATGGGAAACTTCTTTCTTTTTCTTTGTGAAGGTATAGGAATTGCCTTCTAATATCAGAAAGGCTTCTGTGTGTAAATATCTTCTGTGGGGCTCCAAGGGGTAAGGAGTACAAAGAGACCAATACTGGTCCCAATGAGGAGTTGTGAGCTCTCTGTCATTCAGAGCACTCAAGCATCTCCTAGATGCCCAGCTGGGGGAGATTATGAGTTGCCAGGAGGAGTTGTCTGGGCTGTAGGCGAAATTTCCACTCACAGACGCAGTCGGGCGGGGTTCCGCTCCAGGTCAGGTTGGGAAGACAGGTCCTGGTGGTGGAGCCCTGGAGCAGGTAACCTTTCTGACAACGGAAGAGCACGGTGCTTCCAACCTGCGGCCAGGACGAAGTTCCCACAATCACCTTCCATCCAGCGACGCTTCATACCTGTCACCTGACTGCTTACTTTCCCACGACATTACTCCTACCGACCCTTCTGTTTCTCTGCCTGATTAAATCTTATTTATCCCTTGAGGCAGCTTACGTTATGCCTCTTCCACAAGGCCTCACCCAATTCCCTGGGCCAGATCAACACTCTCATGGGATATATCATATTCTGCTGCGGGGGGCTGAGTGTCTGACCCAGCAACAGAAGACCCTGGGTTTGAGTTCTGGTATCTACGTTTACTCACTGGATGCCAGGCTGCACGAAACTCTCTACACCTTAGCCTTCCTGTGTAGAGCTGGGATGAGCAGCCCTGCCACACTACACTGGAATGTCGTGACACTCAAATGTGAGGTAGAGTTGAAAGCATTTTATGAAATGTGAAGAATTGTGCAAAGTAGAATATTACTGTGTGTGTCTCTTCCCTCCATGAATCTATAAATTCTTTTAGGACATGTCCCCTATAAAATCTGGAGCTACGCTTTGTAAAACATCTCTTGAGCAGAATTGCTACCCTCCCTGCATCCCTCCCTCTGCTCCACTAGCCCCTCACCGTCTGACCTGACATTCCCTGCAGCCACCAGCTCCATCTCTCCATCTCTAATCCGTGCGGCACCATGCTGCCTGATCAGCTTCTGAAACTGCAACTCGGATCACACTATTTCCCAGCTCAAAACACTCACGTGTCTCTATTACCTCTGGGAGCAAACTGAAACGCAAGGTGAAACCTAATTTCCACTCCCTTCCTCCACGCCCATCACCTCGTTCAGCAAATGGTACCCCTATCCACCCAGTTGTGCAAGTCAAAAACTTCAAGTCGTCCTTCATTCCTCCCTTGCCTTCAACCCCTCCATTCAATCCTTCAAGAAGTCTTCTTGGTTCTACCAACAAAACACCTCCCGACCCCTTCACGTCTCTCTATGTCCACTGTCGCTACCCTGGCTCAGTCCCACCCTCATCTTTCTCTCAAGATGCTGCAATAATATCCTATTTGTCTAAGTGCTTCCATTCTTAACCCCTATTGTTCATCCTCTCCTCAGGGTCCTGAGTGATAGTTCAAACGATGGATCAGATTAAGTCACCTTCAAATGGTTTCCTATGGCATTTAGAATACAATCCAAAATGCTTATCATGGTCTCAAGGCCCTCTATGACCTGGTCCATGCCCTTCTCTTTTCCAAATTTATTATGTGATATTTGGTGCATAGAAAAGAATATATGGCACATATACAGACGTGAATCATCATAATAAACTGGACACCTGCAGTGAAGCCCACGACTCAACCTAAGGGTTAGAACATCATTGACATGTTTGTCATCTGCGTGCTCCTTCCCTGCCCTGCGCCTCAGCTCCCCTCGGTGAAAACCAGTCTCTTGAATTTTGTGTTTTTTTTTTTTTTTCCCCCGGTACGCGGGCCTCTCACTGTTGTGGCCTCTCCCGTTGCGGAGCAACAGGCTCCGGACGCGCAGGCTCAGCGGCCATGGCTCAGGGGCCCAGCCGCTCCGAGGCACGTGGGATCTTCCCAGACTGGGGCACGAACCCGTGTCCCCCGCATCGGCAGGCAGACTCTCAACCACTGCGCCACCAGGGAAGCCCGAATTTTGTGTTTTTCATTTCCTTGCTTGGCTAAAAAATAATTCTATCACATATGCCTACATATATCTCTAAACAATATAAATTTTTCTTGGTTTTAATCTGTCTAGAAATAGTATCCTACCACTTTTGACGTTCAACACTATGTTTCTAACAGTCATCCGGAGCTATGGTTCCTTAATTGTCACTGCTGTGTGATGAACCATCCTGAGACTACACCAGGATTTTTCTCCTTTCTTGGTAACACGGACGAGAGCGTCTCTGGGGTGGCTTACTCTGGGTCATAGGATGTGTGGATATTTAACTTCACAAGGCAGTGGCAGCCTAGCTCTTTGGCTTCACGTCCTTCTCCTCTCTCTTTATGTTCCTGACCCGCTGGCTGGCCAGCTTTCCAGTCCTGCAACCTGCCAAGTTCCCTGCCTGAGCACTCCTCTGCCCTGGCCGTTGCCTCTGCTGGGAACGCCCACCCAGCTCTGCACAGGGCTGGCCCTTCCCACCATGGGCGCCACAGTCCAAGTTTAGGAGGCCTCTTCCCTCACTCCGCTAAACAGCAACCCCCCCCCCCCCGTCACACCCTTTTATATTATGCCGTGTGTAGTGCCTATCGCTCCCAGAAGTGATCTTGTTTGTGTATTGTCCCCAGCCAGGGAACTCCCATAGAGCAGGCGCTCGGCCTGTCTTGTTCCCACTGTATTCCTAGCGCCTAGAATAGTTCACGGCAGTAAATATTTGATAAATCCCATTGCTAGGTAAGATCCCAACCCGCCATTTCCGGCTTAGTCCCTGATATCCCCCGAGCACACTGGCGGCTTCGGTTCATTGTCCTGCCTTGAACACACCCATACTCTCCCGCTTCCTTCTGCTCAGAGGGTCCCATCCAGGCTGTCCATATCCTTTCCTTTTGAAGCGCATTCTGAGATGTGTCCCTGGAGCCTGTATCCTGCTGGGACGGGCCCACTGGGCAGGAGACTGTCTCCCGTGTGGCACTCGCTGGCTCCCGCCACCCTGTCTGAGCCCCGTAGGGTATGGGTGCCCTGGGGACAGAAGGTCCATCTGTCTCTCTCATTTCTGTCCCTGCCCCAGTCACAAGGGGCTGCCGGGAAGTGCCTGTGGAGCTACACGCGAGTCTGTTCTTCCACATCAGCTTCTCGGGTTGGTGTAAACGCCTGCCTGTTTCTGAGGGGGCATCCTGTGCAGCCTGGCTTGAAGAAGCAGGCTGCTTTCTCTCTCCAGCTTCCAAGGTCTCATGCCCCCTAGTGCTGTCCTGAGTCCTCTGAGACTGATGACAGTGACAAGGACAGAAGGCAGAAAGGCCTGATCTCGGTTGACCTCGTTACCTGGTAGCCCTGGGAATTGTTCTGTATCCCAAACTGTGGCACGCCAGGGTCTGCACACGTGGTCAGCGTGGGGTCTGGATGGCAAAACAAGGAAACAGACCATGGTCAGGGAAGCCTTCATCGCCCCTGCTCACTCTGAGAAACAGATGCGGGATCGAGGATGGAGTCACACCCTGACTTCCCTGCCCTTGGGAATCTCCCCCCGAGTCATGCCCCGGCTGACAATGATTTCTGGCAGCACATGAGCTGTGGCCACTTCACCTCCTGTTCTAAGTAGCTTAGGGGAGCGCTCGCCCCTTTTCGCAGATGAGATCGATGAAGACAGGGAAGAAAATTCATCATCTCGGGCCCCAAAGAAGGATGCCCACCAGCTGGGACACTCTGCTCCCGGTCACCTCTCACCTATGCAGCTGGGCTGGGTGCCACTCCATGTCCCATCTGACTGGCAGAACCTCCGTGGAGAGCCCACCAGCACCAGAGGGGGCTGGCAGGAGAAGAAGACAGAAGACCTGTAGGAGAAGCCTCGGTCCTCTCTCCTGCCACGGGCCGGGACGCCAGGATCTCCGCAGAACACAGCTGGGAAGACGAGGGAGAAGGGCAGGTCCAAGTTGCTTTCTATAACTCAGTCTGCTCGCCCCCCTTAACCTCCACCCAGCCTTTGGTCCTTGTACTGCTTTCCTCTTGGTTCCACTTGAACTCTGGCTGTGGGGCAGCCCTGGGTCAATGATTACACCTGCCTCAGCGCTGCTGTGTGTTTCCTCTCCTTTCCACATTCAAATGCTTATTAATAACCATATCCATGTAATAGAGTAACATTACAGGAAGCCTAGAACATGGAGAAAAAATAAACTATCATCGTACTACCCAAAATATTTTGTTCATTTTTGTGCTCATTCCCTTCTAGCGTTTGTTCAGTTGTATGGAAACTTGTGCATGGCTGCAAACCTGATGTCCAGGTGCTGTCACCTTTGCTTTGTTCACTTGACGTTCTGTACACATTTCCCGTGTTTATGACATCAGTATCACTTATTGGCTATGTAAATTTGCAAGGAGATGGTGTAACATGATTATCCTAACCCTCACATTAGGCATTTTCTATTATTATAAAGTTACTTATGGCTTTTCTTTAACTTGTATTATTTTCTTAGGGGAATTCTCTAGGAGTGAACTTACCATCCTTAAGGGCTTGAGTGTGTTCGCAGCTCTTGATGCGTATTGCCAAATGTCTTTCCGTGGACTGTGTATTTACCCTGCAGTGAGCAGTATCTGAGTGTGCCCATTTCATTCGGATCAGCAGAGAGTATCTTTAAAAACTGACTGTGGAAGGCCAAGTTCCCCAAGACATCACTTCAAGCGTGAGGAACCTTCTTTATGCTATGGTGTGTGTGTATGTCTTTACATAGAGTCATGAGGTTCACAGTCAGATGCGAGATCAGATGGAAGCCTGGCCCTGGAAGCTGCGGAGTCTGGATGGAGCAATCAGAAGCCAGTTAAAGGCTGAGCCAATTGGAAGTCACCACACCCAGGAAGAGGCAACTCAAAGAATAAGAAATACGGGTGGATGACACAGAACAGCTCAGTTTGGCTAAGAAGCAATATGATGCCAATTAAAACAATGAGATATCTTTTAAAACTCCTCAGGCTGGTAAATATTAAGAATATTGGCAAAAATCAACTGGTAGTGAGGGTGTGAGTCAAGAAATCTTCTCATCAACTGCTGGTGGGAGCGTAAACTGGGACACCGTTTCTAGAAGACAGTTTGGCAACATGCGTCAAAATGTATAGCGTGCACACCAGTTGGCCCAGAATCATCACTCCTAGGACTTCAACACAGGCATAAAGAAATGCTACTATCGAGGCTATATATTGCAGAACTGCTTCTAACATGATTAAGTTGGAGAAACCCAACTTCATCACCAGTAGGAGAAGATTAAACCAGTTATGGCATATATAACAAGGGAATTCTTTAAAGCCATTAAAAATGATGATGTATAGATTAGTATGTATTGATAGAGCAAGGGGCTGATGGCCTGTGAATGAATACAAGTTGTGAAGAGCACGATTCAATACCATTTATAGAAAATTGCATACATACTGCTATGCATGCAAAAATGCATAGTGATTGTGTGGAAGTATGACAAGCCTAACTATGGCTATCTTTGGGAAGTGAGGGTTCAATGAGGGTTCATTCTTCTTTGTATTTTTGGACATAGTACAGTTTTGGGGTTTTTTTTAACAATAACCATCATTCATTGTTAGAAAGCAATCCAGCTATTTCTCAAGACAAAAAGCAAGGTTTCTGAGTCCAGACCCAACCTGGAGCCTTGCTCTCTTCCTAATATTTCCCTGGAGGAATACGAAGGTCTAAGGGGTTAACCACACACCACATGCTGCCTTTCCTGTGTCCGCTTTTACTGGCCCTTGTCTCTGCTGAAATTTCCCAAACTGAAGTAAATTTTCAGAGGTCCCCAAACAGTGTCATGTGTAGTTGATAGTTTTCTGCAGCATTAGATAAATGCCAAGTAGAAAGAAAAAATAGGTCCTACTGTTTGTCCAAGTTCCAGAGCCAGATTATGGGGTAAGGCAAGAAAAAGTGACCTGGAACCTGCTTCTCTGGGGGACTCGGTAAGAAATGAGCCCTGGCGTGGACTTGAGGCTCTTTGAGACACAATCGGGCCAGGTAGGTCAGAAATAACTCTCTCACCAGAAAATCACAAGGGCCCCAGCATCTCTTCTGTGCAGGGTATTTTCCTTGAAGACAGGCATGTTTCTAGCACTGCCCTGCTTTCCTGTCTATCACCCCAGCTTTGGGTTCTAGCTCATCCAGTTAACAACCTTTCAGGTTAAGAAACACCTCCCTTATCTCTGGCTTAATTTCCTTCCACTGTGACTCCACACGGTGAGAGGAGCCAGGGCTCAATTAAGATAGTCTCATATTCTTCCTTTAAAATCCCTTCCTTCTTTAATAGTGTCTTTGACAAAGCTCCTCCCTGATTTGGGGCCGGGAACCTCCATTCTAGGCCTCCTAGCAGCAGAGCTCTGGAAGCAGAGCAGCAGAGGAGGGAAGAGGATGGAGCCAGCAGATGGGATGCCTCGGAGGCCCCCGTGAGCGACTTACGGAAACACTGAGGCAGCTCTCCAGTCCAGGACCCGTTTCCCTCGCAGGTGAGCACCGCAGGCAGAGAGAGCTGGTACCCCTCCAGGCAGGCATACGTCACGCTTGAGCCCCACATGAAGTCGGACCCCACCACTTTCCCGTTGGGGATGAGCTGAGGCGGTTTGCACATGATAGCTGGGGGAGACCAAAGCAGGCTGAGTGCTGGGGCTGCCCCGGGGGAAACGAGGCCCTGTTGGCCGCCGGCACTGACATCACTGGCTCCCTGTGCCTGCCGGGAGTCTGGGCTAAGCGGCAGGAAGCAGGAACGCCCCCTCTTCCTTTGGGAGCTTGTTCTTTTTGCACCTTAGGACAACCCACTCCTCTCTGCACGGCCCTGCCCTCAATGTTCAAGGCCCAGGACCTTCCCGCTCCCTCCCTGCAGATGTTCAGGGACCACTCCTCACCGTGCACACCCCCCGATAAGATGTTAGGGCTCTGCCTCATCACACCCTCCCTTCTAGATGTTCAAGACTTTTGTACCTTCTCTGACCCTGTGTCCGCATCCGAAGCCCCCAGACACACCTTTGCAGACCGGCTTGGTGCCGTTCCACGTCCGGTCCTTG
Source organism: Aethalodelphis obliquidens (assembly GCF_003676395.1). Lineage (NCBI taxonomy): Eukaryota > Metazoa > Chordata > Mammalia > Artiodactyla > Delphinidae > Aethalodelphis > Aethalodelphis obliquidens. The sequence goes on along the minus strand of NW_020837953.1, from coordinate 26,423,837 downwards.
GTGCAGCTCAGCACGGACACCCTATGTGACTCCATCATGTAGCCAGGGATGCACTGGTAGGTCACAGTTTTGTTGTACCTGAAGTCACTGCCCAGCCGGAGGCCATTGGCTGGAATCCCAGGGTCGCCACAGTTTATGACTAGGATGAGGAGATAGAGCATTGTTCACTCTGAGCACAGGCCCCCCCTCCCCAGCACCCCAACGCCATCCCTATCACTCCCTGCACGTGTCTGGGAAGGAAAGCTGTCAGGGTAGGGGTGTCCTGTCCCCTCCCCGGTTCCTAGTCGGGCACCATCCATTCTAAGTCCCCGCAGCCAAGTCTGCTTGCAAAGGCTGTCCTACACCCCCCATCCTTGCCCGCACCATCCTTACGCACCCCAGCAACCTGGGCTGGGAAACCCATCTTTTTCATTTAAAGCCCACACCTCTAAGAGGAAGTATCCAGACGGCTCGCTTCATAAATGAGGCTGGGGTCCGAGGAGAGGGACGTTTCCAGGCTGAAGAGCTTAAGATGTGCGGACGGACCACATAAGACAATTTGTCGCCAGAAGGGGCATCTTACTGCCTGCTCTTCTGCCCAGGACACCTCTGTGGGTCCAGTGGCCTAGGAGCAGGGTCTTGTGACCGATGCAGTGGTCATACCGATGTTATGGTATCAAGTGAGGGTGGGGTTTGGTGAGCTCTGGCCTCAGAACAAAAGTGAACTTGACAGGGGATTTCAAATGGAGCCTGAAATCACAGCTAGGATTTTGAAAGGGAGAATGTTGTCAGATTCCCTTATCTTATCACTTCCTTCCATCTGGGCCCCACAGTGATTTGCTTTTCAAGGAAAAGGGTCTGGAGATGCCCTTAAGAGAAGCAAGAAAGGGGAGCCAAGCTGGGGTGGGGATGGGTCCAAGGGAGAGAAGGAACTAACAAAGATGGTAGATGGCAGCAGCTTTAAGGTGGAAAGAGAATCAGGCTGAACACTGGGGGTTTGCCCTAAAAGAGAAAAAGAAAGCCCAAGGAACTGGCTAGAGTCTGAGAGATAGCAAATAATTATATATTCTCAACCTCTCTGAGCTTCAGTTGTCTCATACATAAAGTAGAGCTAACAGTACCTACTTCATGGGGTTGTGGTGAGAATCAGAAGATGTGATGCATGTGAAACAAAGCACTTAGCTCACTGGCTGTCGCATACCATGTGCCCAGTAAGTGGAGGCTATTTGTATGATTCTCATTCAGGGTCAAGTCCCACCATGTCAGCCAGCCTTCCCAGTCTCTTCCAGACAGCCTTCTTCTTTGGCACGGAGAAGCCCGATTGCCTTGGCCACCATTTGCCATGGAGCCCAGAGGTTCTCACCTATGCATTCCGGGTCGCTGCCTGTCCAGGTGCCATTGACCGAGCAGTGCCGGCTGAGCAGGCCTGTGGCGTAGTAGCCTTCCCGACACTCATAGACGATGGAGCTGGAGAAAACCAGGCCATCGCTGAACATGACTCGGGCATTGCTTGGAGTCCCGGGGTTCCCACAAGAGATCACTAGGAAGCCGAAAGGACACATTATTCATCAGAACAAGAGCAGGCATCCTCTGGGGGGCTGGGCCCTGCCCAGAGTGGAGACCTCGTGCTACGTAAGGACGCTGTGGATTGAAATGCCTCTTGGGATGCTTTCATGTCGGATCATCTCTCCCTTAGAAGGGGAAGAGAGGCCTGTAGGGATTTTTTTATGATTTCTAAAAATTAAAGACTATATCTGTTTTATTATCACACCTGAAATTTTAAACAATTCCTTAATATCACCAAATGTCCAATCAGTGCTTAGCGTTTCTGTCTCTTTTTCACAGTTGATTTGTTTGAATCATGATCCAAGTACAGTCCACGCGTGACATTTGGATGGCACGTCTCTAAGACTCTGAATCCAGAGATTACTGGATTACCCTCTCCCACAACTTATCTGTTACACAAATCAGGGCCTTTATCCGGTAGAATCTCCCACTTTCTGGAGTTTACTAACTGCACCAATGAGGCATTGTTCAGCATATTCCTCTGTCCCCTGTACTTACTGTAGTCAAGTTCTACTCTTTGGCAAAGGTACTTTTCAAAGGTTTTGTGTTTTTCTTATCACGTCGCATCGGGAGGCACAGAATGTCTGGTTGTTTCCTTGTTAGTGATGTTGAGGCTGACCAGTGGGTCGGCTCTGCCTGCCTCATCTGGCATTATAAAATTCCTGTTAGTTGTCACTTAATGGTTTTACCAGAAATTAAATATTGTTGACCAGATTGGTTATTTCATTAGGAGATAGAAATGGTGACATTCTAATTCTATAATTCTTTCTGCTTTAGCTAGTGTTTAAGAACTTGTCCATCATCAAATATTTGCTTACCCAGAAATAGAGTTCATGTAGGACGGCTGGATTAATGCTTGATTTCTTTTTTTTTAAGTGAGAACAATGAGTTGGTTCCCTAGCAAGCTCCAAAGGACAATATTTGAATTCACAGATTCGAATTTATTTGCTATGTTTCCATCTGTTGCCTCTTTTATTCTTATTGACGCTCAAATTATCCCATCTTTGACTAGTGGGAACCCCTTCAAGTTGGCTCCTGAGTTGCTTTGACATGACCCACTTGTGTTTGGTACATTCCTTGTTGTAATGACAAGATTTTCTATGTTCACCTTGCATATATCCTGCCCCAGTCCTGGAATCAGCCATTTCTCTAAAGAGCTCTGGTTCCTTTGAATGGGCAATGGATTTAAAAACTACAATCTGGGCATTAAGGGTACTCATCGCTACTGAGCTGGTCATTGATTCTAGACTTTTAGGTTGGGAAAATAACTTTTCAAATTGAAAATACATTATGACTTTATGCTGATATTACCAAGCCAAGTTTAGAATTGAGTTTTTCCTTAAAATTTTGATTTTTCTATGATATCCCTTTTATGTTGAAAATCTTGGTTCTTTTTTTTTTTTTTGAAATTTTTTTTATTTTTTGCGGTATGCGGGCCTCTCACTGCTGTGGCCTCTCCCGTTGCGGAGCACAGTCTCCGGACGCGCAGACTCAGCGGCCATGGCTCATGGGCCCAGCCGCTCCGCGGCACGTGGGATCCTCCCAGACCGGGGCACGAACCCGTGTCCCCTGCATCGGCAGGAGGACTCTCAACCACTGCACCACCAGGGAAGCCCGAAAATCTTGGTTCTTAATGACAATAAATATTTTTAACTTGTTTTATCCATATATATTATGGTATTATATACAAAATAGTTTCAGAATAGTAATACCAGTTTTATTACTAGCAATATGATTGCAAAAAACAGTTTAAGATTTCATTGTAGTTCTTTGTCCTCAGGATATATGTACCATAGTCAGATTTCATTTTTTTCAAGTCAGTTGAAATAATTCTCTGGGTTATTAAATCACCAACTTGATACATAGTTCAGTTCATTTGTTTCCATTTTGATTTGATATTCGGAGAGTACTTGTTTCTAATCTTTCATTTAATTTTATTTTGTAAGTGTGTACAACATTTACATAGTCCCAGAGTCAGATCTACAAAATGATTCCTATGTGATTAGCACAACAGATAGACCCTATCCATCCACTCAACAAGTATTTGTGCTGCCTAGGTGCTGGATGTGCAGTGGTGACCAAGCCATGTCCCCGGCCCTTGAGGAGCCCAGTGTATCTTAAGAACCTACCTATAAACAGATGAGTTAAAATATGATGTAATAAGTGCTACACTTGAAGGAAAAAAAGCACTAAAAAGAGAGCAGTTTATTGGGGCTGGAGATAAGAATCTGAGTAGAGCCTAAAAGATAAGTGGGAGCTTGCCAAGGGAAGTCACAAAGAGCTGTGTACATGTTACACATACACTCACTCAACAAATATTTGCTTCCAGGTCCAAACTCTCAGCTGCCCACTTTCTGTTCCCTGAACACTCCTGACATTGATGGCTGACTCCATCCTGGGACCTGAGTGGCAAGAAAGGGAACCTGGGTCACAGTGGATATTTGAGAATATACTAAATTCTCCCCCTGCCAAAACACTCTCTCAGTACCACAAAACCTCTCTTACTATGCCTAGGAAATCCTATAAAAACTAACTTTGCACCCCCACAAAGGCAGGACTTTGGACAGACAAGTGGGCGAAGGCACTGACTCCATTTCTATCATTGGTGTCCCCTGATCACGGGACAGAGCATCTCCCCTTGCTCTTCAGGACTATGCCACAATCTCAATTTCATGCAGCCCATTCTCTAACCACTGCCGTTTTTATTTTATTTTATTATTATTATTTGTGGTATGCGGGCCTCTCACTGTTGTGGCCTCTCCCGTTGCGGAGCACAGGCTCCGGACGCGCAGGTTCAGCGGACATGGCTCACAGGCCCAGCCGCTCCGTGGCATGTGGGATCTTCCCAGACCGGGGCACGAACCTGTGTCCCCTGCATTGGCAGGCGGACTCTCAATCACTGCACCACAAGGGAAGCCCATGCCTCTTATTTCTTTAGCTCGTTCCCTCTGGAATTTGTCCTCTGGTGATTGGGACCTTTGATCCACTGATCCTACCACCTTTTCACAGCCTCTTACTCCACTCATAAACCCATCTCCTCCTTACCCAGCTTAGATGCTAAGATTTATCATAATCACTGCTTTGTGTATACCCTCATCTTCCTTGCACTTTCTTTCAATGTCTTAGTTGCCTAATAAAACCCCAACCCTACACCTAATGCTTCACCTACCCTGTGCCTGAAACTATGTAGCTAAACGTGTTTGAACAAAAACCCAGACCAATGCTGACTACTGTCACTTTATGTTAATGGCTCTTACCTTAATGAGCCCTCGGTGCTGCCTGGCAAGTATACATTTCCCTATTCCATTCCCACTCCTCCCTTGCTAGATGATGATTTCATATTGCGTCCTTCCTCTTCCAACACCTCAGTCAATCTTACTCTTACTGTTAAACTGCTTCCTAACTAGGAGAGTGCTATGCAAGTTGTATTTTAGAGAGGGGGTGAGAGAGAGGGAGAGACAGAGAGAGAGAGAGAGAGAGGGAGGGAGGGAGGGAGAAATTTGGGGAGCAGGTACAAAACATTGGACATTAGGGAGAGAGGTTTTAAAAAAGAGTTTTGTTTTTTTTTCCAGAAATTTAGGAGTGCGTGGAGAAATATATTTTCCCTACTGGGCCTACCTCAGGAACCATCATTAAGAGCTTATATTACTTTTAAAGGATTTTTAAAAGCTGGATCTGTATTTCTTTTGGCACTTTGGATGCTATTTAAACACAGTGTTTTCCCTTAAACTGTAAGCTCCAAGAGGGCAAGGTGGGTCTGTCTCCATCACCATTGTGTCTCTAGCCTATACTACAGTATTTGGCACACAGCTGTTGAATGAAACTGTATGGAAATAAATACACAAATGTGCTTAACTTAGTTTATCCTGGTGTCTTCCCTTCTTAGGTAAGTGGGGAATATGTTTGCCTTTGGATTACTAATGAGATGAACATGAACTCTCTGTTGATGCCCACTATTCACCAGGCCAAGTGTTCAAATGGGGCCCTGCATTTTATCTGTGTATGTGAGGGCAGGTGCTAGGGCGTAGGAAAACGGGGGAAGATCCTGGGGCCAGCAGAGGGGAGAAGCAGAATGGTCACATACATTACCTCCACACTCAGGCTGCGTGCCGCTCCACGAGCCGTTGGCTTGACAAGTTCGCTCCGACGATCCCCGGAGCACGTGGCCAGCTTCACAGCTGAAGCGCATCAGGCTGCCCGGGGCAAAGCTATCTCCCAAACGGATGCCATGGGCTGGGATGCCAGGGTCACCACAGATTCCCATGCTGGTTCCTATGGACCAGAACCAAAAAACCCGTTGTTTTTAGCATGGCAGGAAAGGCAGTGGAGGACTTGGAGAGAGAAAGATGCTGGGCTGATGCTAAGGAAGGGCAGTGGGCCCTAAGAACGAGGGCGGTGAAACTGACCATGTGCCTAGCCTGAGTCACCAGGACAGGCTCCTGCCTTAGCGCTCAGTGATCAAAGGACACAGAGGGCTGAGGTCATGTGTGGGTCCCTGGGGACCATGAGGCAAGGGAAGAAAGAAGGCAGAGGGAAAGCTTTGTGGAGGAAGTCATGCCTTTTTGTTCTTTGGCTTGTGCCAGCGTGGGATGCCCGTGGTCCAAGCTGGCCTTCTCCCTTTCACCTCTTCTCCACCATCTGTTGATCTGGTACCCTCTCCATTACCAGTTCCACTGTCTTAGCTCAGATGTGCAACGTCTCTCTCCTGAACTACATTGCCGGAGCCTCCTAACTAATGTCCCTTCCTCTCAAACTCTCCCTCTAGTCTATCTTCACTTTATCCTTAAATCTTAGCAATGAACAACCACAACCACAACTACAATCTGATTTTGGTTCTTTCCTGCTGAATTAGCTCCACTGGCTTCCCACTGCTGAGAGAAAAAAGTTCCAACTTTTTAGCAGAGTTTCTGCTCAACAGCCCAGCTTGAACCTTGATCCTGGGCCTTTAATTGAGGATTTTCTATTCACAAATTGCGCAATACAGGTGAGCTCTAGATTACATATCTTAGATCCCTCATTTCATCCTTTCTTTGCCCCATGCCTCCTGCCATATTTCTGCATTTATCTGGCTTATTGTGCAAACCCAACCCAGGAGAGTTTTAAGGACCCAAGAGGTGGGGGAAAGTGGAGAACAGGAGATAAAGCTACAAGACCTAGTGCCTGTGCGAACCAGCGCATCTCAGAATACGGAGATGCACGGGAGACACCACTGGATCAGCCTAGGCCATGGTAAGCTTGAGGAAGGAGGAAGAAAATGAAGGAATGGCAACTCCATGAGAAAATAAAGTTTCCCATTGATGTGGAATGCACCTCCTCGTGGATCCACGTGTGTAGGCATCGATAGTACCATCTTGACCACAGGTGGCTTAAGCCATGTGTACCCCACCATCCACTGCTGATGTATCTTCCTCTCAGTTTGGGGATTATTTCCTTTTCCAGTCTAGTCTCAGAATATGAGAACACTATATAACCCCATGTTCCCCATTCTGCTCCTTACCATGGGAGGGGGATTCATTCAGCCTTCAACTCCAACACTTGAAAAAACAAAGCCTATAACGTTTGGCCAGGTTTTCTTATCTTTTGACGTTTTCCAGGTTGTAGCTCATGCAACAGGCAGGACATGGTCCCCTTGAAGGCAGCCCAGATGGTGAGTCGCTCGCTCTCCCTCACTGGCTAGCTGGCCTCAGCACTATTACACAACAGGCCTGAGGGTGGACTCCCGGGTCCTGGGCATTATCGGACAGAACAGTCCCCACTGCTGTGTTTGGCCTCTGTTTCAACGATATAAGGAAGTCTGGGACAGAACACTGTACCATGGGGGCATACTGTTGACTCTTTACTGAAGAGGTACATCAGCAAGATGATGACACTGCAGAGGTAGGCAATGAACTTCCTGAAGCGTGTCTCAAATGCCAGAAATCTCTGCAATGTCCTTTATGGCCCAGGGACTTACGACTCCTGTTATGCACCATCTGGGTGCACTGACTGTACAGAATGAGGTTTGAACATCTGACCCTGGAACTCCTGAACGTGTATCTTTTAAGGCTGACGGGAGATGACGTTGCAAAAGATGATATCTGTATCACTGGTGGAATTATATCCCACTCACTAGTACAGATCTAGCGTTACTTCCTAATCACCTATTTTTTTCCACCTTCACTTCCTTATCTAAGGTATTTAAGATTCATTCACTCCTCAGCCTTAGTATTTATGGAATCCCTTCTACTCCTGTCCTCAGAGGTCTCCAGAAAGCTCTGCCCATGATACTGTTCTCCTAAGTGTCTGTCGCCCTTGAAGAAGACACGGGAGAAGTAAGATTGCAAACTATTCTTCAGAATATTCAGGATTGGGGATCAAACAGCTTAACGCAACATATCCCCTAATGAGTGAGGTCCACGTCTTCTGAAGGTTCTTTTCTGCTTCTTATTTTTTCATGTTCCCAAGGTGTCAGCGTGTTTCTAGTCTCCCCTTGACATTTGATGTGGCCAAGGAAGAGTCCTTGCTTCCACATGCAGAACCAAGACTTAGGTAGTCACAAAATTATGAAATCTCAGGGTTGAAAAGGTTTTAGAGGTTTTCTAGCTTCGTTACCTATAAGAATTGTTTCTGGAATATTTCCAGTATGTCATTTCACAGCCTTCACAAAAACAACTTCAGAGAAGGAAAATCACAGTTTGGGAGAAAAGACTTTGGATTCTGTGCTTCTGGGCCAGGAGACACACTGTGTGGTTGGGTTACATATGCTAATGGGTAGGAGACGCCGAAGCCTTTCTTTCTGATTTCTTCCTCCCCTACCTTGCACTTCCTTTTCCCATGGAGAACAAAGATCCCCAAATACATAAAACAGACCTTAAGAACACCATTAGTCCCATGTCCTAGAGAAACGTCTAGAGGGAGGACTTTATGCAAAAGGGACTGGTCACCAAAGAGACGGGGGCAAATGCACGCTTGGATGGGCATCTGGATGCGAAACGCATGCCTTTCTTCTGTGGACTACTTCTTCCTCCTGGAACTTGCTCTGTGGACAACTCTGGAGGCCTCGATATACATGATCCTTGTCGTCCCCATGCCAGCCTCCCCAAGACACTTCCAATACAAGTCCAAACAGACAGGAGTCTGGGGCCCAGCTAATAGGCTAAAGGAGTCCCAGTGGCTCATACCTAGTCCTGCCGGTTCATGAACTGGGTGATTAATGAGATTAATGAGGGTGAGAGGCCAAAGTCTGGGGTGTTAACAGAGTGATGTGTCTGGGATTGTCCTGGGCAGCCCACCACCCTTTGAAGCAGTGGCCAGTGCTTCGGGAATTTCCTTCTTAGGAGCCCTAACTAATATCTGGTGGGTATTCCGGCCGTGCCCTACATTTTGGAAGACAGGCTCATCTGGGAACTTCAAACTGCAAGAGCAGCTGCACATCTTGTGGGTGAAGTCCCACTTTGAGGAGAAGGCTTCTTTCTATATTAGGAGGAGGTCAGGATCCTTACCTCTAGAGGGCATCTGGCATGGGAAGGCATAGGGGTTAATTTCAGTGCCATGGTAGGTCCCCTGAGGAACGGCAAGCTACATGAACAGCTGCCCGCAACATCCCATGTGGCATCCCTTCTTGGGGCCAGGCAGGCTCACCCCAAAGAAAAGAAAGCTGTGGGGTGCTAACTTTTTTCCTTAGTGGTTTCTTCATTGGTGGGACAATTCAATTTCAAATATTTTGTTCTTTTATGACATTACAGATGAATATCTGGAAATATGGACACTTCCCTACATGTGCTGTGTTGATAACATCTCTTCGCGTCCCCATAGAGATTAAGAGGAAAACAAACTCATTCATAGGAAACGTCTAGGGGCTGGTGTGTTAGTGCTAAAGGGAAGAACTGTATTCACTGGGCAGTCAGGACACAGGACAAACGGGAGAGGTGGTGATACAGAAAGGGAAGCAGGCTGGGGCCCAGCAGTCCATAACAGGGAAGAAGAGAACACAGGAGGGGGTTTGGACCTGGGCCGAACAACAGGAAGGCTAGGACTATTCCTGGGACCTCATGGTAATAAGGTCTGGACAGGATTCTGGCCATAGGGTGACCTCACAAACTGCGTCTTCACTAGTTTTGCAATCTCTTGGCTGTATGGGCTTGGCCAGCGCTGACTGAGGGCATGAAGCTGGGCTCAGACCACCAAGGGCTGAAGTCCAGTTGGGATCTCTGATAGCCGTGCTCTCTGCCTGGGAGGGATGTGATGAGGGCTCTAAAGGTCTGCTTCCCTCCCGTCCACCTGTCACACTCACACCCTCGGGAGCTCGCTCGCCTCCCAGCCAGGTGTTCCTTTGGACCCCCTTCTCCCACACCAGAGCCCATACCTGAGCAGTGGGGGAGGGAGCCAGTCCAGTGTCCATCCAGCCCACACATTCGGGTGGCATTTCCCACTAGAGTCCGCTTGCTGGTGCAGCTGTAACGCACAACCGCCCCTGCGGTATAGTTGTCCCCGGACATCTGGGAATGGGGCGGGGAGCCCGGATGGCCACAGGACACCACTGTGGGGAAGAGCAAACATCTCTCAGCAACTCTGCACCAGGATGGATCATCACAGGACATGTGCTAGGCTTTTCATGGCGACAGGCGGAGAAGAAGAGAAGCTGGGGTATCTACTGAAGCAAACTTCCTGCTGGCACACCCACTCAGCATCAGCAGACAATGCCTACCCACCTCGCTGTCCAGTTTCCGTATCTGTGAACTGCAGAGCGATATCTGTTGTTTTAAGAGCTGAATGAGATAATACATGTGAAACTGCTCAGCACACAGTAGGGACACAGTAATATCCGTTTCTTCTCTTTCTTGCCTCTTGTGCTCACCTCTCCCTATTTCCTCACTGCCATACGACGTACCAAGAGGTCTCTGGCAGAAAGGCGGTACATATAGTGTACCTATAACTACATATAAGTCAGACAGAGAAAGAAAAATGTCATATGATACCGCTTATATGTGGAATCTTAAAAAATGGTACAAATGAACCTATTTACAAAACAGAAATTGAGTCACAGATGTAGAAAACAAACATGGTTACCAAGGGGGAAAGGAGGGGATAAACAGGGAGACTGGGACTGATATATACACACTACTCTATATAAAATCGATGACTAATAAGAACCTACTGTATAGCACAGGGAACTCTATTCGGTGCTCTGTAATGACCTACGTGGGGTGGAGTTTAGAAGACAGTGGATATATGTATATATATAACTGATTCACTTTGCTGTACACCTGAAACTAACACAACATCGTAAATCAACTATAATAAAAAATTAATTAAAAAAAGGACAAAGGGGTGATCTGTCATCCTGAGACTGTCGGCATTGGCGACAGGATCCAGAATGAGGGCCAGTTAGAGTCCTCGCCAAAGGCATCGCACAGCTGCCCACATCAGTTGTCTCCAACTTGTCCTCTTCTGTTGCAAGTTCCCTTTTCTGAGACACCAAAGTGTAACTGTGGAAACCAGTGATGGGGTTAGAGTGCAGAGTTGAGATGTACGGGCCATGGCAGGACAGTGCTGTCGACGTCGCTGGGTCTGCCTTGCCGTTGTTCTTGCCACGGTTGATCCCAGGCTCTTTCATTTGCTCAACACATGTGTATTGAGTGCGAGGCACTGTTATACGTGTTTGGGAGAACAAAGTCCATGCTCTCATGGAGGTTATGTTCTAGTGAGGATGAGAGACCATGAATAAGAAAACAGGTAATTCTAGGGGTTGCTATGAAGGAAAATAAAGCTGCATCAGGAAAAGGGTGCTCACGGTGGGTGAGCAGCTGATTTTGAGTAGGATGGTGATGGTCAGGGAAGATCTCTCTGAGGCAGCATTTGAGCAGTGATCTGAGTGATGTGAAAAGGCCAGCCATGTGAGATCTGGGGGAAGAGCATTCTGAGGGAAGGGACATCTAGTGGAAAAGCCCAGAGGCCGGAATGAGCCTGGGGTGTTCGCGAAACATTAAGAAAGCCAGGGTTGCTGGAATAGAACGAACAAGGAAGGAACTGAAGGAGACATGGGTGGAGAGGTTACTGGGAGCCAGATTATGGCATAGAATTTGGACTTTATTACAAGCATGATAGGACCCCACTGGAGTGATGTGATCTGATTTACATTTTAACAAGATCATTCTGGCTACTGTGTGAAGAACATTCTAGGGCGGGGCAAGAAAAGAGGGGGCTGATGCAGTAGTTCAAGAAGAGATGCTGGTGATTTGGACAGACTAAACCTTGGGGTCTGGCATGCAACTGGGAAGGATATGTACTCTGGTGGCCAAAGGGCTGTCTGTCTGCGAAGACAGCCACCACAACTCATCCTGGCACAGGCCTACCACTCTTCCCACTCCCAGATGTAGAGTCTCTTATTTCCTCCCTCCTTGAACCTGGGTTGGCCTGGGACTTGCTTTGATCAACAGAATGTCGTTTTAGGAATTCTGAGCTCTGGCTTAAGAGATCCTTTAACTTCCTCTTTTTCTCTAGGAATACAGCCTCCAAGTAAAGAAGACCACGTATCATCCTGCTGGAGAGAGTGGCCACGTGGAGAACAGCCAGCCACGAGTCCTCAAACATGTAGGTGGGGTCATTTTGGATCCATTTTGGATCCTCCAGTCCTAACTGAACCACGCTGGGTGCAGATGAGCCAGCCCTGCTGGGACGGTTCATTTAATGTATCAACTTGACTAGGCCACAGGATGCCCAGATAGTTGGTCCAACATTATTCTGTGTGTATCTGTGAGGGTTTCTGAATGAGATTAACATTCGAATTGGTAGACTAGACTGAATAAAGCAGATTGCCCTCCCCAGTGTGGGTGGGCCTCATCCAATCACATGAAGGCCTGAATAGAACAAAAAGGTGGGGTAAGAGAGAATTCTCTCTGCCTGTCTTTGAGCTGGGACATCAATATTCTCCTGCCTTTGGACTCAGACTTGGACTGGAATTTATACCGTTGGCTCTACCTAGTTCTCAGGCCTTCAGACTCAGACTGGAACTCTGCCATCTGCTCTCCTGTGTCACCAGCTTGTGCACTACAGATCTGGGGCCTTTTTGGCCTCCAAAACTGTATGAGCCAATTCCTTATTATCTATCTATCTATCTATATTTGTATCTCTATCTATATCTATAAGGAATTGGCTCATATAATTTTAATATATATTATACATTATATTTAGAGGCAGATACATAGATGGCTTATGGTTTCTATAGGTACAGATATATAGGTAAAATCATATATCTAAATCTATATAGATATAGATCTTATTACATATCTATATATACTATATATTCTATCTATCTATAAAATATATGTAAAAAATATATATATATCCTATTGGTTTTTGATTCTGTTTCTCTGGAGAACCCAGATTAATATATCTGCTAAGCTTCACCTAAATTCCTGACCTTTAGAATTGTGAGAAAACAAAAATAGATGCTATTTTAAGTTTTGAGATGGCTTACTACACAGCAATAGGTAACTAATACAGTGAGTTCCAAGGATTACACTATCTATTCCTCAAGACAACCCTTTGAGGTAGGCACTGTTTTAATCTCCACCTTCCTGATGAAGAAAATGAGGCATGGCGAGGCAGAGTAACTTCCGCAAGGTCACAGGCCTGTTCAGCAGTAGAATTAGTTGAAACCTGGCAGATTGACTCCAGAGGGCACACTCTCAAGCACTGTAACTGACTCCCTTCTGCAGTACTGCTTTAATACTGCTGATGAATTCTCTCATTCTGGAAGGAATGGAGTCCCCAATTATAATTTAAATGATTCTATGAGTGTTTACTAGAAATTTCTGGACTTCCAGAAATTGTCCAATTTTAACTCTGAAATGATTTTTCAAAAAAATTCTTTTTTAATGGAAATGCAACATACATATAGAAAAACACAATAACCATAAAAACAGAGCTTAATGAATTGTCACAAAGTGAATACACTACCCAGATCAAGAAAAGCATATCAGCAGTGCCTCAGAAGCCCCTTCACACCCTCTCTCTATCACTATCTCTCTTCTTCCCTCCTCAAATTAAACTACTATCTTGACTTCATACACCATTAATTAGTTTGCCTGTTCTTGAATTTTATTTAAATGGAACCATATAGTATATATTCTTTTGTGTTGGCTTCTTTCACTCAACTTTATGTCTGTGACATTCGTCTACGCTGTATATAACAGTAGGTCATTATCATTGCTGTATACCAGGGTCAGCAAACATTTTCTTTAATTACTGTCCAGACAGTAATTATTTTAGGTTTTGAGGCTACATAGAGTCTGTGTTGCATATTCTTCTGTTTCTTTTTTTTTTGTACAATATTTTAAAAGTATTAAAAATAAAAACTCTTCTAAGCTCAAGGGCCATACAGAAATAGGCCATAGGCTAGATTTAGCCCAGGAGCCAAAGTTTGCTGACTTCTGCTATATAGTTTACCATTTGTGTTAGTTATCTCTTCCTGTGTAACAAATTGCCCCAAAGCTTAGACAACAATAAATGCATTACTGATCATGGTTTCTGTGGGTCAGGAATTTGGGAGTGGCTGGGCAGGTGGCTCTGACTCAGACTCCCTCATAAGTTGCAGCCAGGATGTTGACTGTGGCTGCATTCATCTGAAGGCTTGACTGGCTTCCCCCAGAGTGACTGATCCAAGAAAGCCAGGTGGGGGTGGGATAGCTCTTATGACCTAGCTTTGCAAGTCACATCACTTTACACAGACCAACCCTGGTACAATGTAGGCATATGCTACATAAAGGTATGAATAGGTTGACTGTCACACCACTGTGGGAATATACCACCTTTATCATCCGTTTCCTATTGATGGATGTTGGGGTTGTTTCTGGTTTTGGACTCATGAATAATGCTGATAACATTTCTGTTCATGTCTATTAGTGTACATATGTACACATTTATGTTGGTTACCCGTAATGATTTCTGTGACAGCAGCTGGTTGTTTTTTCTGATGTTCTTATTTGGCTTTAAAATGTTTCTCTGGGGAATTTGAGGGTAGTGTTCAATTATGGTAATATCTAATAATCTCTAAAAATGTATATGCAATGCCAGAAATTATTTTTTCATTACTGGCTTGATCTAGCTACTTGGGTGTCTGTAAAATTAACAACTACAGTATACTCTATTGTTTTATTCCCTTCCTGTGGTTTGTTCTTTTAAAGGAGGAAAAAGTCAACAATAATGATGCTTGTGACAAAAGAAAAATTAATGACAATACAATCTGCCTGCTATGGATAAGGAGAAACAAGAAAAGGACATATGATAACAATAAAGAGAAACAACTTGCATTCATTGCATGTTTGCATAAAAATCTAGAAGGCGAAGAACAAAGACAAGGTGAATAGCTGTTGCTGCATTTCTCAATCTGTCGATATAAAAGATTAATGTTTTTAATGTTCATGCCCATGTCCAAATGGGATCTCTTTGGATCATTCCAGTTTCTGCAGTGGCTCTCTAGCTGCTAACTATGTATTAAGCTTAAATGTGTACATAAAAATCAGCAAGATAGGTATTTAGCACTCCTAATAGCAGCAGATTTTCTTGCATTACACAGGATACACATATAACAGGGGATTGAGAAAGTATAAAATTGTAATTAAGCAAAAAACAATAATATAGGGCTTCCCTGGTGGCGCAGTGGTTGAGAGTCCGCCTGCCGATGCAGGGGACATGGGTTCGTGCCCCGGTCTGGGAAGATCCCACATGCCGCGGAGCGGCTGGGCCCGTGAGCCATGGCCGCTGAGCCTGCGCTCCGAGGCCACAGCAGTGAGAGGCCCGCGTACCATAGAAAAAAAAAAAAAAAGAACAATAATATAAATCAGCAATTCATGATTGGGTGCGGACTATGCTGAGTCCGATGGCAAAATGAAAAAGCCCCGCACCCTGGTTCCTAAACCATAAGTATGAGAGTTGGACTAATGGCCAGCCACCTCCAGAGCTTCCACTGTTTCTTAAAGCACTTTAGCAGGGAAGCGGCATATAACATAGATACGGATCATGCATTTTCCTTGGTCCCTGCATGTCCACACTAATTAAAGCAGTTTGCCTTCACCTGGAAGGAACAGCTGACTGACATGGTTGACTAGGGGATATGTACAGTCATCTTCAATTTGTCACAATCCTATTCACAGGTAATGGGATCTTCTAGGAGTAGAAATGCAATTAGTCCACTAAAATAATGTCATGATAACCATGAAACATCAGTGAAAATTATTTTACTGGGAGTCACCCGGGACCTAGAGACTTACAGCCAGTGGAAGTTCCTCAGGGCTGGTGTTTTTGAAATAGTCTCACCAAATCTCAGGGAAAACGTCTATGTTTTCCCCCTTCAACAAGTGAATAGGCTAATTGGATTCTGATGCTAGTATATCCCTTTTATGGGAATCTTGCTGAAGTTCATATTTAGAGGAAGTAATAAACATTGCTGTCTTTGAATGGGGTCTGCTTTGGGAAAATCTACTCCAAAAAGAACTGGTCGGTCCTTTGGTTTCTGTGTCTCTAATAAAAACTAATGTGGTGGTGTCAGTGATTACTATAAGCAGAGTTTGGCACCATGTAAAACCCAAAGAGAAAAAGAAGTGACCGCTGGCTTTCTGTAGTAAAAAATACCAGCAATTGTTGAGCATTAGCCACTTTTTTTTTTTTTGAGAGAGAGAGAGAATGCCTAGCCTGTTTTTAGGCATTGGCTTCTACCAGACTGAGAGCTTGGTTCCTGATTCCCACAGATTAAGATCAGTCAAACAAAAGATCATAATGTAAACATAATGAAACAATGAGAAACAAGTCACCAAGAGTGAGAAGCAGCAGAAATGACAGTAGCAGAACTAGACTTGAAAAGACGCTGATATTGGAAGTGTCAGATAAAGAATACACAGTAAGTATATTTAATATGTTAAATATAAAAAAGAACACATTTACATAGGAACAATACACTATGGAAATAATTAAGCAAATTTGAAAAACAAATATTGCCTTGATTTCTCAAATGCCAAATAAATAATTGGAAATAGGAACTCAATGAACAGTTAAACCTCAGCTTAACTAAAAAGATAATTATTGAATGGTAAAACATTCAATAATTATCTAGCTAAGAAAAATAAATCTCCATAAATTTTAAAAGACTGAAATCATACAAAGTATGTTCTCCAACCAAAATGCAATGAAACTAGAAACCAATAACAGAAGGAAATTTGGAAAATCCACAAATATATGGAAATTAAACAACACTCTCCTAAATAATCAGTAGTTCAAAGAAGAAATCAGGGGAGTGATTAGAAAATACATGAGGTGAACAAAAACGAAAACATAGCATACCAAAGCTCATGAGATACAGTGAAAGCAGTGCTCAGAGGGAAATTTATAACTGTAATTGCCTACATTAAAAAGAGGAAAGGTCTCAAACCAACAACCTAACCTTCCCCTCTAATAAACTAGGAAAAAGAAGAGCAAAGCAAATGGAAGAAAAGAAATAAAAAAGGTTAGAGCAGAGATAAATGAAATAGAAAAACAATAGAGAAAATAAACAAAATCAAAAGTTGGTCCTTTGAAAAGGTCAGAAAATTGACAAATGTTCTAGTCTGATGAAAGAGAGAGAGCCAGAGAGAGAGGGAGGGAGAGAGAGATAGATACGGGGGGAGAGAGAGGATTCAAATTCTAAAATCAGGAATGAAAGTGGAGACATTACTACCAACTGAGTTTACAGAAGTAAAAACTTCTGTAAGTTTTTACTTACAGAACATGAACATGAACAGTTGTATACCAATAAATTAGATAACCTAGATGAAATGGAAAAATTACTAGAAACACACAAACTACCAAAAGTGACTCAAGAAGAAATGAAATATCTGAAGAGAATTATAACAAATAAGTAGAAACAATCAATAATCAAAAAATTTTAACAAAGAAAAGCCCAGGACCAGATGAATTCCACCAAAATTTTAAAGAAGAAACAATACCAGTCTTTCTCAAACTATTCCTAAAAATAGAAGAAGAGGGACAATTGCCAACTCATTCTATGAGGCCAGCATTGTCCTGATACCAAAGCAAAAGATATCAAAAGGAAAGAAAACTACAGACCAATATTCCTTATGAATGCAGTTGCAAAAATCTTCAACAAAATACTAGCAAACCAAATCCAGTAGCATATTAAAATGAATTTTACCGTGACCAAGAGTGATTTGTTCCAAGAACACAAGAGTTGTTCAACATATGAAAATCAATCAATGTAATACACCATATTAATAGAATGAGGAAAAAAAAGCCCCACGTGATCATCTCAATAGACGCAGAAAAATCATTTGAAAAAATCCAATACCCTTTTGTGGTAAAAATGTTCAACAGACTAGGAGTAGAAGAGAACTTCCTCAATCTGATAAAGGGAATTTGCAAAAATCCCACAGCTAACATCATACTTAATGGTGAAAGACTGAAGACTTTACTCCAAAGACTAGAAACAAGACAAGAATGCCTGTTTTGCCACTTCTATTCAACATTGTACTGAAGGTTCTAGCTGGGCAATTATGTAAGAAAAAGAAATAAAAGGCATCAGCTTGGAAAGAAAGAAGTAAAATTATGTTTTTTCACAGATGACATGATATTGGATTATGATATGACATTGGATTAGGCAGTGGTTTCTTAAATATTCCTTCAAAAGCACAAGCAACAGAAGAGAAAATAGATAACTCAGACTTCATTATAATTCAATACTTTCATGCATCAAAGGACATCATCCAGAATTATCTTTGGGAGAAAAGTTTGCAAATTATATGCCTGATAGAGGTGTAGTATTCAGAATATATCAAGAACAGTTAAATCAAAAGATATTAAGACAAACAACCCAATTAAAAAATGTGCAAAGAACTTGACTAGACATTTCTCTAAAGAAGAGAATGGCCATGCAAATGGCCAATAAGCACATAAAAAGATGTTCAACATCATTAGTCATTAGGGACATGCAAATCAAAACCACAATGAGATACCACTTCACACCTGCTAGAATGGCTGTAATAAAAAAGATGGACAATAACAAGTGTACATGAGGCTATGGAGAAACTGGAACCTTCATACAGTGCCAATGGGAATGTAAAATGGTGCAGCCACTTTAGAAAAGAGTGAACCTTAAAAAATTAAACACAGAGTTACCATATGACCCAGCAATTTCATCCTAGGTATATATTCAAGAGAACTGACAACATATGGTCACACAAAAACTTGTACATAAGTGTTCACAGCAGCATTGCTCATAATATCCAAAAAGTGGAAACAACCCAGATGTCCATCAACTGATGAATGGATGAACAAAATGCAGTGTATCCATACAATGGAATAATATTTGGCCATAAAAAGGAATGAAGTAAACGATACATGCTACAACATGGATGAACTTTGAAAACCTTATGCTAAGTGGAAGAAGTCAGACACAAAAGGCCACACACATAATTTCATTTATATGAAATGTCTAGAATAGGCAAAGTCACAGATGGAAAGTATGGTTACCGGGGGATAGAGTGGTGGTGGGCAATGGGAAGTGACTGCTAAAGGGTGTCCTCCTGGGGTGATGAAAACGCTCTGGAATTAGATAGTGGTGATGGTTGTATAATTTTGTGAATATATTAAAATCACTGAATTATATACTCTAAAAGTGAATTTTCTGGTATGTGAATTATATTTCTCTACAAAAAAAAAGGAAGAAAAATGGAAGTGGATTAAATCCTCCTAAGGAAATGATTATAGATAATATTGATGTAATGATATATTAATTATATCAATATTAACATCAGATAAAATAAGCTTTGGGGCAAAAAATGAACATAGATAGGGTCACTTGATTATGATAAAAGCCTCATTTTACCAGAAGATACAGCAATTTGAAACCACCATGCACTCTGAATCTCAGCTGTCACCACTGTACTCAGGTGACTGTCCATTTCCAACCCCAGATGACTTGTCAGTCATAAATGGGGCTGGATGGCCAGGTTGGGGTCCTCAAGCAAGCGAAATATGGGCAGGTGAGTAGCTGTACCAGACTCCTATCATACCTAGAGGCACAAGGGCATAACGGGATGGAGTCATCCAGACTGGGGGGCCTACAAAATATGTATGACTCACCACAGATAAGAGGACTACTGAATGGTACCAGCTCAATGCCCATCAGTCCCTCGGGACTGCATCTTCACCTCTACTACTGGGAAGAGAGGGGAGAGAGTAACCCACAGGGTTCATCATTAGCAACAAGAGAAGAGATCAGGAGCCCAGGGAACGGATTTTCTCTTCAGGATGTGTGAGGCTAGCCACCAGGTGTCAGGGTTCTGAGTGCCTCCCCTATCCTTTTTTTCCCCACATGGTGTCCCCATATTTTTTCCTAATTACAGTTAAAGCAGTTATTGTTTATTGAGTAGCTACTATATACCAGACATATTGTACTAGGCACTTTTAATGGATGTTCTCACTTAATCCTCTAATAACCCTATGGAAGAGGCATTAGCATCATTGTTACAGATGAAGAAATGGAGGATCTGAGAGGTTAATGGACTTCTTTCAAACCACACAGCATGTTTAGTGGCAGAGCCAGAATTCAAATCCAGGTCGGTCTGCCTCCAGGGTCGGTGGCATTTCTGCTTCAGTCTTTCAAGAGAAAGGGGTTCATGTGTTGTCTTTCTGGAAAAGCAAGGAGGGTGTAACATGGGAGACAGTGTCCCGCTATGCAGCCGGGACCCCTGAAGGAAGGGAACCCTGGAGGCTGAAGAGGTTGGTGGCAGCACTAGAGAGGAAAGAGAATAAGCCTGTAGCCAGGAACAGAGAAAGCGTGAGAATTGGTGTGGCAACTAACCCAACAGGGCCCAAGATGCTCTGTGACATCCGTAGAGCAGACACAGTGACTGCCATCGTGAACACACACACACACACACACACACACACACAGAGGAGGGCTGTTCTTTGATATGGACCATCCTGTCAGAAGGCACGGGTGATCATTGTGAGTAGATAACATCAACTTACAGAGACACTGGGGGCGGGGACGGTCCCATGTGCCATCTCCCTGGCAGCTGAGCACCGGGGTGCCCAGGAGGTAGAAGCCGTGGTTGCACTGGTAAGACACGGTGGTGCCGTAGCTGAACGTGTGTGGGCCGCTGGCGTGGATTTGACGAACGCTGTTTTCTTGGTGCCCAGGATCTGTACAGTTGATGACTGCAATGGAACGGGATGAGTAGATGTAGAGACCTGGACGTGAGGATTTTCCTACGCTTTTAAATGAGAATTCCGAAGTCCAAACAGGCACGTATTTCCAGTACAGCAAAATTTCCAGACCAAGACAGACTACACAAAGGAGATCCTGCTGGGAAGGTGAGCTTGTCCTGAGGCTGCTGTACTTCTCCCCTCACCTTGATCACCTGGTTAAGGGATTCATTCTTCCATGTCCAGCTAGACATCACCTCCCTGCAGAGGCCCACCCACCTCCTCCCAGACTGGTTAACCTCTCCCTCCTCAGTGCTCCCGGTACAAACCTGGATCGCTCCATTGTGACTTGTTTGAATACAAGAATCCCTTGAGGGCAGGGATGCCTCCTCTCTGTGAGCAGATCCCTGATACAATGTCTCCCTCAGCAAAGCTGTGGAAGCGGGATGGGCTCTTCTGGAAACTGTTTTAACCACGTTTATGAGTATTTCAGGGGGAGATTAATCCTGGGGGATAAATTTGACTTTTAAATCCTGAAGTGTTTCCAAAGCAGCTTAACTCAAAATCGAGTGAGATTTGAGAATAATGACCATATTATTCATAACCCACGATGTGTACTTTAAAAAAAAAAGTAAATAATTTATTTATTTTTGGCTGCATTGGGTCTTCGTTGCTGTGCGCGGGCTTTCTCTAGTTGCGGTGAGCGGGGGCTTCTCTTGCTGCGGAGCACAGGCTCCAGGCGCGCGGGCTTCAGTAGTTGTGGCTCGCGGGCTCTAGAGTGCAGGCTCAGTAGTTGTGGCTCACGGGTCCTGCTGCTCTGCAGCATGTGGGATCCTCCCGGATCAGGGCTCAAACCCGTGTCTACTGCATTGGCAGGCAGACTCCTAACCGCTGTGCCACCAGGGAAGCCCGATGATCTGTACTTTTGCTTTCAAAACACTTTCACATCCATTATTTTACCTGAATCTCATATGCATCATAAGGGGGGCAGGGCCAGTACTTAAAATCTTTGATAAGCTTTTCAGGTGTGAGCTGTTTTAACTTCTGATGAACCTCTCTGAGGCTCAGAGCGGTTGGAGTCACAAAACAGGTTAAGTAGCCTTTATTCATTCATGTTGTTTATCGTGATATACTGAGTGCCAAGCATTGTGCTGGGCAGTGAGGATATGACAGAACTTACAATCTGGAGTAGGGTTTCTCTACCTTGGTACGAAGGATATCTTGGGTTGATAATTATTTATTGAGGGGGCAGCCCTGTGCATTGTAGGATGTTTAACAGCATCCCTGGCCTCTGTCCACTAGATGCCGATAGAAACCCTCCAGTTGTGACAACCAAAAATGTCTTCCGACATCTGCCCCCTGTTGGGACAGGGGAGCAGGTACAATCATCCCCAGTTGAGAACTACTGGTCTAGAGAGAAAGGGACAAATGAACAATCATCCTGTTTGATAAGTGCTCTGATAGGGACAGCAGAGAATGTTCCGCAGCACAAAGCAGAGCATCTAGCCCCGCGCAGGGGGTGGAGCAGGAAAGGCTTCCCAGAAGGAGGCTCTTGATGACTGGGTAGAAATCACCCAGACAAAGAGAGGGCGGGAGGGGACAGAGAAGAATGCATTGGAGGAAACTGTGTCTGGTGCCCCGGGGGGTTTATGGGCACAGGGCACTGTGTGAGGACTCCGGAAGAGGTTCAGTGTGGCTGGGACCCAATGCAGAGCTGAGGCTGGGGGTGGACGAAGTGGAGAAGAGTGGGCTGGACAGGAGGCTGGGCCAGGTCTGTGGGCCCCGTTAAACCAGCAGAGGAGACTTTTATTATCTTAAGGGCAGTGGGAAGTCTCGGGAGGTGTTTTAAACATGGAGTGACTTGATCAGATTTGCATTTCAGGCAGGTCACTCTGTCAGAGTAGAGAATAGGCCGGTGGGGAGAAGGAGCAGAGGCCATCATTTCTAAGGATTTTACCCCAGCCGTCTGTTTCCAAGATCGGCCCTTGAGTACAGCACCCCCGGAAGGGGCTGGGACCGGGGGAGCTGAAGTTACAGGACAGGACCTTGTGTTGCGGAGACAGAGCACAGTTCTTGAGGAGAAGGGGGTAATGGGATAACAACACCCCAAAGCATCAGTTCTCAGCTCCTTCCTGCCTGGATAGGTGATGGAAGGAAGGTCAACTCAAGGTCATGACAATTTCCCCTGTGTTCCCTAGAACCTTGTCTCACTCAAAATGGCACCTTGAAATGTTGAGAGGAATGTTATTTTAAGGTTAGCTGTGAATGTATCTTTAATGATTTTAAAACATCATTTGAAAAATTTGGTTCTTTAATATCAGTTACAAATGACTTGTGACACGCTGCACAGCCAATCGCCGTGCACCCCCAAACACCGCGAGGAGGAGCTGTCATCTGAGGGAGTCTCAGTCCTCACACCTTACAGCTGTGAAGACTTGATCAACCTCCAGACCAGGGCTGGCCTCGCTCACAGTTCACTCTGTCTGACTCTCCTGAACCTTGGCTAGCCTGCCAGGCCACTCTTGGGTGGAGGCAGACAGCTCCACTGCCCTTCATTGCTGTGAGCAGCCTTTAAAAGCCTTAGAAGCTATTTCCTAAATAGACCGAATGGGGCTGGAATATCCTCTACGCAGAGTCTGCCTCTGGAGTCCGTGGTTTCATTTCTTCCCTCCCCCTTCATCCCAACTCCTAGACTGTTGGCTTTTTATTTTTCATTTGAACCCTTGTGGGTTTTTTTCTTTCATCAAGAGTGGGGCTCTATATGATAATGGTGAATTATTGGGTCTACGAAATGTAAACAGAAGATGGTTTTCCATTTCTAGTTTGAAAGATGACCGTCCTTTGCTCTCTTTACATAACCAGTGAAGAAATTTGACGTGGCTGTATCTAGGGGTTGAGAAAGCCCCCATTTATCGTTCTTTTCTGTCCCAAGTCTTCCCCATTTGGTCAAAGTAGCACCACAATGGAATCCACTGGCTTCCGCTTGTGGGTCACAGACCAGAGATGGCAGAGGTACTGGGGGTGGGGGAGGGGAGAAGAAGGGTGACTCACTTCGGCAGGTGGGCAGCACGTCGCTCCACTGCCCGCTGGCCAGGCACTGGGACCGAGCAGCCCCCTCAGCCACATACCCAGGGTTGCAAACAAACTTGACCACATCGTTGAGGTTGAACTGGTTGCCCTGGGTGAGGCCGTTCATTGGGTTGCCTGGGTGTCCACAGGTAATCGCTGTAATCAGAACAGAAGAGAGGTAAGCCCTCCTGTTATTCCATATCCCCCAAAGTCCATCCTCTCCTCACCTGGCGTTTCTCATACCCATCAGTGAAGTTCAGCCTTAGGTCTAACTTTAGTCTCTTTTGCTGCAAAATTCTGCTTCCCTGAAATCAGCATGTGGACATTCCCTTTTCTTTGAAGGCATGTCCACCGCTTGGACAGCACGAGAGAAGTCATTCTTGGACTTCCACAGGGTGTTAGGTTCACAGCGTCGTTCTCTGTCCCTCCCGCCTCGTTTCCTCTCCCTTATCCCCTGGCTCCCCAACTCCACTCTTCTTCGCCAGATACACTGGTGACTACCCCTCATGTCATGCAGACCCAGCCTAGTTCCTGGGCCAATCTGGATGGAGCCAGAGTCAATACTAACCATGCCTGCGTGGAGGGACTGGTCACTCTGACAGACCAGTGGGAACCAGAGCTCTTAGTGGGGGCACAACCCTTCCCCCACTCCTTCCACGTGAAGGGAGTTCAATTCATGTAATTCCTGGCCTTTCTCTCTGCTCTCTTCCTTACTCTGCCCCGGGTAACGTGGAGCGGCCCATCGTGCAATTTGGGAAGAATAAAGGCTCAGCCCTGCCTTTCTCCTCTTGGGACCCGGCGGCCTGGGGGCAGCGCTGCTCTGCCCCACTCCTCCAGAGACAGGCTCTCCGCAGCAATGGAGCGATGCCCGCCCCAGTGCAGTGCTGCCTCTGACTGTGTGTGAATCCACCCTGTTCTGGGGTTTATTGAGCAGATTCCACTCGGCTCTCACATTAAGCTATGGGTTCCAACTTAGTCTTTATCTGGAATAAAAGTGATATTTTGTCTTCCACCTATGACTCTGTTTCCTTTTGCAATTTGTTCAACCCTGGGCAGGGAAGGAAGAGTGTTCTGGTGCTTGTAGGGCCCAGGCTTTCCCCGCTTCCTCCCAGTAGTGGAGTTCACTCCACCCAGTGGCGCTGGTCTCTTCGAGGTTTCTTGAACCAGCAAGTTCCTGCCCCAGAGCCTATGTACTTGCTTCCCTCTTGGCTGGAACATCCCTTGGTTCCTGCACTCATATCCTCCGGTGCCCCCTCAGATGTCACTAGCAGAGAGGCCCTCCCTCACGACCAGATAAACAACCTCCCCAGTACTGCCCAGCCCCCTAGCCCTGCCCTGCTTTTCTCCATAGCAGTTGGCACACTCTGCATGTACTTCTTCATGTGTTCATTGCCTGTCTCCCTCTACCTGAATGGAAGCTCCCTGGGACAGGGACTCTGTTTCACTCCCTGCTGTATCTTTCGGGTATGTATCAGTGCCTGACACACAGGAAGAGCTTGATAAATATTTGCTGAGTGAACGAACAAATGAGTGAGCCATGAACGGATGGACGCCTGACTTCTGCTCTGCTCCCTCATCCCTAGTTCTGTTGAGTGCCTGCCTGGTACCTAGTCTCTGGGTTGAACTCCCACTTGATGGCTTTGAGGCCTCTCCCTTGGTTCTGGATTTTTAGCTGTGAGCGGTTGAGGAGCCATGAGGAATGCTTTCTTATCCCAACACTTGGATTTATGAGGACCCCACCCCAGACCCAAATGGTATGGACGGAGGTCGGGGAACAAGGCCAAGTAGGACCCGCTTTTGGCTGTGGCCACGTCTGCTGTCTTTCTGGGCCCGTTCTCTTATGTAAATCCCAACAGTAGCATCCCTGACTCTAGCAGAGAGAGCTGGGCAGAGGCGTGCTGTTATAACGGACTACAGGTGTTCAAGACTGCCCGGTGTGGCGGGACGAGAATGCACTAAGAGGCCAACAGCCCAGGGTTTATAGTTCAGCTCTGTCTTTTCCTTCCTTTGGACAACTCACTCTACACCTCAGCTCCTATATCTGTAAAGTAAGGATTTCAATATGCATTAACAGGGTTGCTTTAAAAACAGATTCATACATTTGCTCTTCATTAAATGTTTACCGCGCACTAAGTGCGAGACACTCTGCTACATACTGATGATATACAAGGAGCTCAGGGGGCTCACTTCTCAGCCTAGTAGGAGAGCAGGCAGAGATGCAGGCCGTCACAACACCACGGCTGGTGCCGAGACAGGCCGGTGCCCAGGAGGGGCACCTATCCTCTGCTAGGGAGGGAGTGGTTAAGGAGGGTCCACAGAGGGCATGGCGTACCCTATGAGCTGGGTCTCAAGGCTTAGCAGGACTTTGCCAGGTTAGTGAAGTGGTGGGGGAATGGAGGTAAGCTTCGTAGGGTCTGTGAATCCCCCAAAATTATATGCAAAATATTGGGTGTTTGAGATCAGCTTGGGAGAGGATCCATTTTCTCACCAGACTCACAAAGGGTCATGACCCCAAAGGCTAAAATAACCACTTGTATAGAGTGAGAGAAGAGGGCTGAAGAGTAAAACCTTTGGGAGGAGTACCAGCGTCTGAGCTGCAGATTGACCGAAATGCCCGCAAAGGACACGGAGGTGGTCAGCAAAGCAGTAAGTCAAGCTCACAGGAGGTGGGAGTGTCACAGACCCACGGGGAGAGTTCAAGACTCGTCAGATGGCCCAGAGGGCTCTGTTTCTCTGGAGAGCCCTGACGAATACAGGCGCGAAGGGAGAAGGAGAACACACCACTGGGAAGGAAAAGAGGAGTTCTGCTGGACTGGGGCTTAACTGGACGTCGACCACATGCACCACTGGACCCAGATTTCCTGAGGGCCGAGACTACAGCACATTGAATTCATCTTTACCCACAACACCTAACACAGCACCTGGCACAAAGTATGTACTAAGGAAAGGTTTCTTGAATTCGGTCTTACAGGCTGAGGGAAATTAATAGAAATGGAAGGTCCACAGTTCAGAGGAGAGAAGTAAAAACAGACTAAGCTTACTAGGAAGGCAGAAGGGAAGGAGGTCCAGAGACCCATGGAGGGATTAGCCTTGGGCCTCCTTCTAGATGGGAGGGAAGTGACAAGGACAGACATGCGAGCCAGGGAAGCAGGAAGTGGAAGGGGTTATTACCTGATGGCTTTTATTTTCTTTGCACAGTAGAAAGTGAGATTATATGATTAGCTAACAATTATTGGGGTCTATATGCATTATTTCATTTAATCCTGACAACCCCCTGAGGTAGGCACCATCGTTATCCTCATAGGAAAAGAGAGTTTCAGAGGAGTCTGGGGACTTGTTCAAGAGGTACAGTTTCTAAGTGGCTTGTCTGAGTTCTAAACCTAGCTTCTCTGCTTTCAGGACATCTTCACTATTTGCTATTTGCTGACAAACAGAACACGGGTGTTCAGAAAGGAGGTGAAATTGTGAATCAGCTGTGAAATTGTGCAGAATGGACAAGGGAGCTGACTGAGGAAATGTAGATGGGTGGCTGGAAAGTTCTGAGAGTCTGGTAGATATTGTAAACCTTGAGTCCATAGGTGATGGCAGCTAACACAGTACCTGCCACAGAGCAATCACTTGTTCTATTACTCTTGCCGTCTTACTCCAGATACTTCCTAAAACTCTGTGCTCCAGGAGAGAATGGAGCTTGGTACAAGAGATCCTGGATTCTGTGATGTGACAGGGCAGGTGGTAGATCTGGAACTTGAACCCAGGCAATCTAGGTCCAGGGTCCAAGTGTCCAAATGCTTTACTAGACTGCCTTTCAGTAAGGACCAGGTGCAAAATTAAGTATCTTAGGTTCGGCAGACATCCTCCATTTTTTCAGACTCCAACATTCCCTATTATTGGTAACCCAAATCTTTTCACAGATATTCTGTGTCAATTTCTTAAAGGCATTTGAATTTGCATTTCCTGGATTAAACCAAACATGTTTTGTTTAGACACATCTAGAAGGCTGACTGAATATAGATAGGTCTTCCTTTCTGTAAACCTTCCTTTCTGTAAAGCATTTCTTAATACTTAAGAAACTATCAAGACTAGTTTTCATGCATTGCTTGTTAAGGCTCATTATTTCATTGTTCCATCTCATATATGAAAAACCAAATGAAAAAGAATTAAAAACAAAAACCTGCCTTACAAAAATTAAGAACAAAACCTGCACTCTATATAAAGGCTCACTTTATGGAACTTTAGAAAGTGAAAATTTTTCCAAATTACTTCCAGGCAACTGAGAATAAACAGTGGCCATCTAAATTCCCAAAATGCAGACTAACAAGAAGAAGAAATAAAACTGTAGAAAGGGCAGGCCTGCAGCATAACTAGAAGACAGACAATGCTGTAAACTTTTAAGTTACGTGTAAGTAGAAAAATAAACACTAAACCCAGGGAGAACTATTTCTCATGCTTCTGTCGCAAGCCTTTGTAGAGAGCAAGGCTGTATGGAGAGGAGAGGAGAGGAGGGGAGCAGGGGAATATTGATCAAAGTCACTGCTAGAAAGAGAAAGTCTATCTTAAATGTGAACATATTGAAAAAGGATCCTGGTATGTCAATGCACTGATTACAGGAAAGGGACATACAAGTTAACAACCTTTCCTAAATATCAAATGAAAAAAGAAAAAAAGCAAAGCAAAAAAAGCAAAGAGAACACATCATACAGAGAAAGAAAGAAATATGTGTATTATATTTTACACATAATAATTAAACATGACAGAATTAAAACCAAACATATAAGTTATAACAATATATGTGAATGAATTTGACTAACCTATTAAAAGAAAAAGATCTTCAAACTGGCTCAGAAGGCAAGGCCCAACTCTATGATGTATATAACAGACACATCTAATTTAAGTGATTCAGAAAGTCTAAAATAAAGGGTGGTTAAAGGTATACCAGGCAAATGGGCAAAGGATGAGAGTAGGGGGCATAAGCCTAATAGTATTAGACACAGTACAATTCAAACTAGAAAATACTAAAAGTGATAATGAAGATATTTTTAAAGGCTAAAACCATAATTTGCAATGTAGCTATAATAGTTATGAATATCTATGTACCAAATAAAGCAATTACTGTTACATAACAGAAACTACGGGAAATGTAAGAAAAAATAGAAGAATACTAATAAAAGAAAACTTTGAAACACAAATTTCAGAACAAAACAGGTCAGGTGGACAAAAATAGAAGTGAGCATACAGAAGACATAAACAACAAAATCAATAAGGCACGTCTTACGATTATACATAGAACTTAACACACTAATACACTTTCTTCTCAAATGCACATGGAACATTCATAACAACTGATCAAATATTAGGCCACAAAGGAAGCTTCAGTAAATTCCATGAAGTAGAAATATTATATACAGTGCAATCAATTAGAAATGAATATCAATGTAAAAATCCAAAAGGTCGGGGCTTCCTCGGCGGCGCAGTGGTTGAGAGTCTGCCTGCCGATGCAGGGGACATGGGTTCGTACCCCGGTCCGGGAAGATCCCACATGCCGTGGAGAGGCTGGGCCCGTGAGCCATGGCCGCTGAGCCTGTGCATCCGGAGCCTGTGCTCCGCAATGGGAGAGGCCACAGCAGTGAGAGGCCCGCGTACCACACAAAAAAAATAAATAAATAAATAAAAAATCCAAAAGGTCCTTCCATCTGGAAATAAAAACCACACACTCTTTTATTAAAAAAAACTTCTAGGCAAAAGGGGGAATTAATATCAAAATTACAGAATTTCTGAGAAATAATAAAACCCTAATTTTTATAATCTGTGGGGTATGATTAGAGCAGGGATCAGAAGAAATTTTATAGCTTTAAACACTTACATCCATAATAATCAATAAAAATGAAAGACTGAAAATAAATGAACTAAATTCCTAATTCAAAAGCAAGAAAATGAACAAAGAAGTTAATCACAAGGAAGAAAATAATAAAGGTGAAAGCAATAGTTAATGATGCAGAAAACTGAAAACAACAGCTGTAATTATTGTCTTTGAAAAACATTAACAAAACACACAAAAACCTCTAGCTAACCTAATCAAGACAACACAAGAGAAAGTCCACGTTGCACCTGAGCCCGTGACTAGGGAGAGTGGGTACCATACTTACGCACACAGAAAGGGGTCTTGCCTGACCAGTGATGATCCTGCTGGCAGATGCGCACAGACATGCCGATCAGGCGGAAGCCGGCGTTGCACTGGTACACCACGCTGCCCCGGTAGTTGTAGTTCTCCCCATTGATTTGCCCGTTGACAATGGGCTCAGGGGTCCCGCAGTGTCCAGCTTTGGTGGGATGTGGGAAAAGAGAGTAAATTGAAGAGGAGCTTATAGAAAATAAGGTGGGACTTGGTCAAATGAGGGGAGGGGGAGACATGGACGGTGGGGAAAAGGACCACCCATCGTTTTTCCCACCTCCCCCTGACTGCAGCATCCAGGACTGACTTCAGGAATCCTAGACGTGATAGAAGTGGTGTTGAAGACTTGGCAACCCCAAATCCCAAGGTTGCATTCCAAATGGCTACCCATCTCTGAGCTTTAGTTTCTGTGTCTGTACATGGGTAAGAAACGATCACTGTTACTGCCCTGCCTCTGGGAACGTCCCCCTCTTTTTCTCATCAGCCAGCATTTCCAGAGCATCGACTGCATGGAGGGCACCGTGGTCTCATTAAGGCAGTCAAAGCCTAGCTGTGAATGAGCTTATTTACAAAACGGAAACAGACTTACAGACTGACAGAACGGACTTATGGTTACCAGCGGGAACGGGGAATGGGGTGGGGGTGGGGGGATAGTTAGGGAGTTTGGGATTGATGTGTACACACTGCTATATTCTAAATGTATAACCAACAAGGACCTACTGTATAGCACAGGAAACTCTGCTCAATATTATGTAACAACCTAAATGGGAAAAGAATTTGAAAAGGAATAAAAAAAATCTGGTCGTGTTGAAAATAACCATGTAAGACCAGGTGGCTCAGCTAAATTCATCCTTCTTTCTTGAGCGGCAAGGAATACAGATAATATAAACCTAGGTGAGTTATTTTTTTTAAATGGGGTTTAGGTAGAGTGAATTTCTCGTGTTTCCACTAGCATTTTTGGGCTCTGTTTGGAAATAACTCATGACTGTGTCTCTAACAGAGGCCTGAGACAGGGGGAGGGCAGTACTGTACACTCTGGAACAGACCGTCCAGTCTATGCTGTTGGGTCTGTGTAGCTGGGACCCTCCTTTGGAGTTGAGGGGTCCAAGAAAGGTGTGAGAGAAGAGAGAACTTTAGTATCTAATGTTTAGGCAGGGACTGGATTAACCATGGGGGAAATGATAACTCTGTCTTCTGTAAGCCAGGTTGCTTTTTATGCTTTTGTCATACACTGACATATTTTTGTCATAAAACAAGCTAATGACAAAAATATTTATTTATTATATAATATAGTACATATAATATTGTATTTTTGTATACATATGTATGTAAAATTTGCTGATATATATTGGGTTTGTCAAAAAGTTCCTCTGGGTTTTCCCCTAAGATCTTATGGAAAAACCAATAATATAAATGGTATTTTAGGTGTGCTGCAGGAATGTGTCTCTGTAAAGTGTCCCTGGAGGCGGAGACTGGGGCTTCACCCATCATACAAGGGCCAATAAGAAGGGGGTGTCTTTTTGATCAGAATGAGAGCCCCTCAAAGGTTTGTCTCCTCAGACTTGAAGTTCCTCTCATTCGTTTGGGTGCTCCAGGGGAAGCTTGTTCAGGGTTTTGCTTATGGTAGATGCCAATAGCTGTTTGGATTAAGCATTTTATGACAGTAGGTAAAACAGTTCAGTTCAAAGATTGGAATGCAGCTTTGGAAAGATCTAACCTGTCCTGAGGAGGGGAAAAGGGACAGGAGAGGTCCAGGGAGGTCACTTACCGAGGCAGCGGACTTCGGAGCCACTCCAGAGCCCGTTGGCCATGCACTCTCGCACCCTGGAGCCCACCAGCGTGTACCCGGAGTTGCAGGAGAAGATGGCCGTCGCTCCGTAGACGGACAGGGTTCCGATGCGGTGCCCATTGGGCGGGATGGGGAGCTCTCCACAGGAGATGACTATAAAGACCACAAAATGCTCAGGAAGCCAGCCCTGAGAGACGGCCACAGAAGCCCTGCTGCTTCTGATTAGCAAGAATAATGACAAAAATAAGATCCGTTTAACCTACTCTAATGGGACTCTTGACCAGAATACGGGTCGCCACCGTGACTGCTGTGCTGTTACGCTGGGCCCGTGATCCTTAACTGGAGGTGTCGCCAGAAGCACCCGAGGAGCTTTAAAAATGTCCAGGCTGCACTCTGGACCCACGATTTACAATCTCTGGAGATATGGCCCAAGCGTGTGTATTAAAGAAAACCAAAACTCCTCAGGGGTTTTGGATGTGCACCCTTGTTAGGAACCATGGTGCCAGAGAGATGGCGACTCTGTGGTGTGCCCCTCGGCGTCCAGGGCAGACGCTGCCAGGCACTGCCCTTGTGCTCTCTGCCGAGCCCAGCAGCAGCCCTACACTCGTTCTCCACACAGCACTGCGGACGGCCCCTGGCTGCACTGAGACGTGAGCGCCTTCATTGTAAGGAAGCTATGCCATGCTCGTGACTCCTACTCTGTCACATACATGGTTCCACTTCGGAGTCTGGACTTGGATGAACAAAGGTAACAGTGTCTTGGGTCATAGGTGTTGGGAAGATACCACTCCTCCTACCCAGTCTCAAATGTCCCCCTGTGCCCTGATAAGTGATCTCCTTCTGTCCCTTCACAAACACTTACTTCCTCTATCACATCTTTACTGATTCAGTAAATAGCATCAGAATATCCCTACTGGTGGAGGCTGTGCTGACCCACTCAGACCCCCTTTTAGGACTGAAGGACTTCTTCCCCCAGCTGCTGGCAAACAACCCCTTGCTGCGAGCCCTCTTCAGACTGCCTTGGTTAAAGAGTCCTCCCACCTAAGGTCATGCTCTCTTCCTGGGGCAGCCTGCACCCAGTGTTTGGTCAGTGTGGAAGTATAAAGGCCTCCTGCCCTAACTTGTGACAATTCTGAAGGGCCACCAAGATTCAGGGCTCTTTGCAGGGTCAGCTGAGGCCTTCTCTGATACTGCATCAGAGATCACCTTCTCCATCTTCCCAGCCCCACCTCTTCTCCTCCTCTTGCCTCCCCTCCCTCTCCCCTCCCCTTCCCTTCCCCAGGTGGTGATCCCAAGGGCATTCCCGAACAAACCTCCATCTCAGAGGTGCTTCCCAGGGACCCTGACCTTTGAAACTATCTTAAAGAACCAAAG
Organism: Aethalodelphis obliquidens; assembly: GCF_003676395.1. Lineage (NCBI taxonomy): Eukaryota > Metazoa > Chordata > Mammalia > Artiodactyla > Delphinidae > Aethalodelphis > Aethalodelphis obliquidens. The sequence goes on along the minus strand of NW_020837953.1, from coordinate 26,390,712 downwards.
AAAAACAACTTACAGTGGAGAAGAGGCAGGCACACATAGGTGGCCTGGTCCCTTGCGCTATATTCATTCCCCCTAACCACACTCCCATTATAGGTCTTATCACACTTTGTTATCCTTGCTTCTTTATTTGTCTGCCTCTCCAGTAGACTCTCAGCTCCTTGTAGGCAGGAACCACAACCTTTTCTCCTCATACCTCTACAATACTTGGTATGAATGTGGAGTAAATGAATTAGTGGATGCTCACCTGGACAGAGGCAGCTTTTTAATAAGATGACAAGATGCTGAGAAGTGCTTCCTTAAAGGAATAGGCCTCTCTCCAGCTCCTGGTTCTAGGTGAGTGATCAGAAGGGGGTTCACTGCAGTCCCTGGCTATACTCCTCTTCTCCCCCCCACCCCCAATTCAGCCCAGGTATGAGACGGCTCAGGGTGTAGGCACTGTGCCAAACTTGCCCACCCTGCCCTCCTGGGCTTACTTTGGCAGGTGGGCATAGAGTTGCCGAGGCTCCACTTGCCATTGGCCTGACAGCGGATGACCCTCTGGCCAGTGTAGTAGTAGCCAGGGTCACAGATGAGCATCAGCTGCGCCTGGAACTGGTACTGCGTCTCAAAGATGAGCCTCCATCGGCCGTGTTCCACACTGATGCTGCTGACGTCGGGACAGGTCACAGCTGGGGAGATAAAAAGCAGAGAGGATTAATAAATTAATTATGGAAGACGCTGACAACCCAGAGCTGGGGACTGGGAGACCGTAACGCAGCAATGATGAATCCAAGAGCCGTTCGTCCCCAGGCAGGTGTGGTCAATGAGTGAAGTGAGCCGGGTGGGGAATCAGCAAGCTGGGGTGGGCAGATCTGCCAAATTAAAAAAGAAAGGGAGGGCTTCCCTGGTGGCGCAGTGGTTGAGAGTCCGCCTGCCGATGCAGGGGACATGGGTTCGTGCCCTGGTCTGGGAAGATCTCACTATGCCGCAGAGCGGCTGAGCCCGTGAGCCATAGCCGCTGAGCCTGTGTGTCCGGAGCCTGTGCTCCGCAACGGGAGAGGCCACAACAGTGAGAGGCCCGCATACAACCAAAAAAAGAAAAAAAAAAAAAAGAAAGGGAGGTGGCACTCAGTCAGTGTTGACTGTGGATGTGAGACTGCAAATTCCAATTGGTCAGATCTGCCTTTTTCAAGAGAAGCTAGAAATACGAATTTTTATGTAAAATTTTCTGATTTTAAAATGTTGGGAAGAAATTCAAAAATTTTTAATAAAGCACTGCATAGGCCAAAGAACCAAAGCAAAACAAAAACAAAAACACAAAACCTTGTATCTTCAGACTAGATATAGCCCATGAGGCTGCCAGTGTGTGACTTTGGCCTTAAAACCGAAGTATATCTCTGTTATTTTGGAGTTCCGTGATCAAAGGACATTCATGCCAACTTTCTGACAGTTTTTCCATCTAAAAGGAAGTGGACCAGTCATTCCTACATTCTGTGATGGTTTATGGAAACATCTCAGGGAGCAGTGGTCTATCAGTGCTTTGAAACAGTTTCAAATGGGAAAGCAGGTTGGTAGATGGCAGTACCCACTTGTCTCAGCTCTCTGAGTCCCCAGCTTGCATGGCCATGTCTTTTCCCATTGCTGGATTTTTAGCTCGCTCCTTGCAGGAATCTTTTCAGCTGCTTATCCAGCCCTTTGACACACCCCCTCCCCTACCCAAGGACTCACGGACACACTGTGCGGGGACATTGTGGTTGCTCCATAGGCCTGTCTCCAGACATTCTGCTGTGGCCTCGGCACCTGCCTGGAGGTGGTAGCCTTCGCTGCAGCTGTACACAGCCTTGGTCCCCACCGTGTACTCTTTGCCAAACACCATTCCGTTCTTGGGGGCCTCAGGAAGCCCACAGGAAAGAGCTAGTGGAGGAAAAAAATGTCATGAACATGTCTGCTTCAAGGATGGTGTTCTGAGAACATATTTTTATCTTTCCTCTCCCTTGAGGCCCTAATAAAAGGATAGTAAAGACTAATAAGAGGGAAAAGCCTCATAACAAAAAAGAAAATGGGAAGATCAGTAGAGGAGATGAAAAAAAAAAGCTTTGGAAGATGAAATGCACATAGAAGTGTGTTGATGGATTAAATGGAGTTGAGAAGCTGCAGCACAAAATATACAGGAGGGAGCTATGGAGTGAGACCAGTTCTCCATCCCTTCCCGCAAACACGGTGTAGAGACATTCAGGCGGCCATTCTCCAAACTAAACAGAGAGGGTTTTCTTACCCACTGAAGGAAAAAAAGAAAAAAAAAAAAAAGGAAAGAACTCCCTTGAGAGAATTAGGGATGCTACGGTAGAAGGAGGCATCCTGGAATAAAGCTCTTTTAATCCTTAAATATAAAGGCTCTCAGCCTAAAGCCTGCCCCTCTGTCTGCTTATCTCTGCCACATACTCAACTCAACTTCTTATTCATGGGAGAGACCTAGTGGGCAATGATAGCTACATATAATAACAGCAGAGGTAACCCACATCTGTTACCTGGAAGAATCAACCTAGCCTTTACTTTGAAATATGAACAATTAAAGATCACTAGACAAATGAAAAACACCAGCAGCATGAAAGTGATAAACAAAGATAAGATTAAAAATAGAAAGAAAAGTCTCCTTTAGGAAACAGAACTAACTCAGGTAACAGAAAACATATAACTTTAAACTTCTCATCTTGAGAAAGTCAAGGTGACATATAATAAAATGAGAAGAGAGGGCTTTGAAAAGAGAACAACAAAAAGTGAACAAGGAAGGGCTCTGTTAAGTTAAAAATAGGATCACCAGGGCTTCCCTGGTGGCGCAGTGGTTGAGAGTCCGCCTGCCGATGCAGGGGACGCGGGTTCATGCCCTGGTCCGGGAAGATCCCACATGCCGCGGAGCGGCTGGGCCCGTGAGCCATGGCCGCTGAGCCTGCGCGTACGGGCCTGTGCTCCGCAACGGGAGAGGCCACAACAGTGAGAGGCCCGCGTACCGCAAAAAAAAAAAAAAAAAAAAAAATAGGATCACCAAAATACGCATTAAATAGAAGGGGTGGAAATTGTAGACAAAGATATGGCTGCCTGCCATTTCAGCAAACAAAGGATATTGCAGCCATCTCAGCCCTACAGCCACCCCCAACAGTGAGCGCTAAGGGAGCTCAGGATGGAGACAATAGGCTGCCCCCTCAGCCACAGCAGCGGCCCTCGACACTGCATCCTGAGGGGATTCAGGAATGGAAAGAACAGGATGCTGGCCCTAGATAGCTAAGGTGCATTTCAAAGGAATGATTTCAACGAGCCCTGACTCTGGCATCTTGTATGGAGAAAAGCGCTAAACTCATTAACCTGAGAGGTCTGGTTTTCTTTAATTAACAGTAATCTTTTGATGTCCTGACCACCTGGTTTTTGTTGCAAAAACTCCTATACATCCTGGCTCTTCCCTTGCCACTTCGGAGCAGTCCCTCAGAGCTATCTGAGAGGCTGTCTTCTGGGCTTAAGTCTGTTGAATAAAAACACAATTTTCAACTTTTAGGCTGTGAAATAAAATTCATATTTTATGCAAGACAAGAAAAACTTAAAAAATTTTCTGCCTAGTGTGCATGGTGTATCTGCCTTATGTCTCGACAAAACCTCCCCCATTGTCAGACATACCTGCTCCACCATAAAGAGCTACATTCTCCTACCATCAACAAGGCAACCCCTTAAAAGATAACATTCCTCTTGATCTTGTAAGGGGCCACGATGACATTTAGGTCTGGTTTGTGTAAACTGTCAATAATACGTCATTTAACGTAGAGCCCTCTGCTCCAAAAAACTTATATAACTCTGACATCTAACGGGTGGAACAGTTCTCAGAGCTTTCTGAGATGCTGTTTCTGGGTTATAATCCACTCATTTGGCTCGAATAAAATTTTCCACTTCTTTCATTGATTGACTATCAATTTTTGTCGACAAGGTTGTCCTTTTTTTTTCAGTCGACAGTTTCGGTGACTGACGAAGGGACCTAGAGCAGACTTCTCTCCTTCACCTGAACTCTACAAGGGTCTGGAATCTGCACCAGCAGAGGCCTCTGGCGCCCATCTGCCTCCTCGGAGAATCCAGACAAATTCGGGTGAATCTCTCCTGGTTCTTGGAGCTCCTGATTATTGGTTGAAGATCCTGAGTTTTATTTGGTGGTGTCTTAACAGGTACCTGCCTCCGCATTTGAAAGATACTAAGAGAGCCCAGTTGAAAGACACTGGGATTTGCTCAGTCGAAAGATGCTGAGCGGTCTGGGCTGAGTGGTCAGGGAGGAGGCTGGGCTGAGTGGTCAGGGAGGAGGCTGATCTGACGTTTTCCCTCAAATCAGCTGCCTATGCGAGAACGTGTTGGGATAAAAGTGCAACATGAGAGCTTTTAGCTCCGAAGAAGGGACATCTCCTCCTGGCCGAGAAGGGCTTTCTCAGGCAACTGAGAAACCTGCGGGAGTGGTGGAGGCAAGTCCTCACACTGTGCAGTGGTCCCACGGGGATGCAACAGGGAAGAGCCAATTTTGACTGCATGTTGGATCTGTTTCTTTGACTTTAGCCTCTGCTTTTCGTTACTTTCTTTCTTTTTCTTTCTTTCTTTTTTTTTTTTTTTTTGCGGTACGCGGGCCTCTCACTGTTGTGGCCTCTCCCGTTGCGGAGCACAGGCTCTGGACGCGCAGGCTCAGCGGCCATGGCTCACGGGCCCAGACGCTCCGCGGCATGTGGGATCTTCCCGGACCAGGGCACGAACCCATGTCCCCTGCATCGGCAGGCGGACTCTCAACCACTGCGCCACCAGCGAAGCCCTGCTTTCGTTCTTATAATCATACATCATGGCCTCTCCCAGGGAACCCTGCCCACCTGTGAATGGCTGCAAGAAAGAAGAAATTAACACTTCCCCTCCCCAAGGTTGGCCATTCCAGGAGATGTTTTGCAAGACTGATGGCCCTTCTTACTTTACTTCCTCCCCGCCTCTCCCCCTCTATTCTGCCTTTTTACTTTACTTCCCTCTCTCATTCTATAAAAGAAATTGACATCCAGACTCTGATAAGATGGCTTTTTGGGGACCCTAGTCCTCCATCTTCTCGGTCTGCCGCCTTTCCGAATAAAGTCGTATTCCTTGCCTCAGCCCGTCTCCCGATTTATTGGCCAGTTGTGCGGTGAGCAGAGTGAGCTTGGACTCGGTAACAAATCTGGCTGAGCCAGCTGGGAACCTTGCTGCTCGTGGCTAGCAGGTCCCCGTTGGGGAATATCGGGGCGAGGCCCTAGCAGCTGCCAGGATCATTTGTCCTGAGGCTCTTCCCTTCAAAGTTCCCTGAAGCAGCACCGGCTACCCCAGCACTGGGCAGTTGAAGCAAGGAACTGACAAACTTCTACGAGTCGACGGACTCGATTTTGGAGGGTAAGTCGCTCTGGCGTGCACACAGGGAACACATTCCCCCCTCTGTTTGGGCTTTTCCTTTATGGGACAAGCCAATTTGGTTGGGGTACCCTGGTGGAGAGGGGAATTGTTGTTGGACTCGACCTGATTTTGGGAACTGGTCCGTTGGGAACTAGTTCGTTGGTTTTGGTCTTGGTTTTGTTTTGGTTTTGTGTGCACTGATGCTAGAATTTGTTTGTGCCTTTTGTGTTGTAATTTGCGTCTTTTGTGTTTTGGTGTTATCAAACTTATAAAAATGGGAAATACTCCATCTATCCCGAGAGAGAGCCCTTTGAGGAGTATATTAGATAAATGGGCAAAACATAGCCGTGAGCCTATGACTAAGAAAGACATGATATACTCTTGTAATATATGGACCCAATATATGTTAGGATCAGAAGAACGATGGCCCCTGCATGGCTCACTCAGTTATACGATCTCGCAGTTAGGAGTGTTTTGCAAAAGAGCAGGGAAAAGAGATGAGATTCCGTATGTAGAAGCATTTATGTTATTGGATCAGGAGGAAAAGGAGTCCGAGGGCTGCCACTTTATGGTGCAGCGATCTGAAAGAAAACCTAAGAAGGAACGTATTCTACAGGGGGAAGAGGGAAAAAATTAGAGTGGGGACATGTTATTTCAAAACGTAACCCCCCCTCCAGCCTATCCAGCTCCCCCAGTGGCTGAGCAGGCTTCACCAGGAGGTGTTCCACCTGCACCCCCCCTGCTGCCAACATATTCACCACCTCCTGGTTCCCCTACCCATGGGGATCAAATAGCAGTTTCTATAGTAACCCCTGGAGCACAGGAACCTGGTTTAGTATCACCATCTAAGACCCAATAGAGCAACCAATTTGGACCGGGAGCCACTTCTGCAGCAGGGCAATTTCCCTTGTGCCGATATCCTGTAAGAGGCCAGGGGACTCCCTTAGACTTGAGGCGTCCAATTCTAATGTCCCCTCAGGAGCCCCGGGTAACTTTGACAGTGGGGAACAAGTTGACTGACTTTCTAATAGATATGGGTGCCACATATTCTGTGGTAAACACCAAGGTGGCACAGAAAACTTCTCAGCCTATCCCGGTCAAGGGAGTTTCTGGAGAAGTACAAAACCGTTCGTTCTTACAACCTCAGAATGCCAACTAGGGGACCTCACCCTACAGGGCCATGGGTCCCGAACATATGTGGATCCCTCCTACCCCAAGGTACTGGACCTTTTGGCTATGCATTTCATGGCCCAGTCTGCCCCAGACATCAGGAGCAAAATTCAGAAAGCAACTGCTGGTCCTCAGACTCCAATGAACGATTTGTTCCAATGGGCTTATTTGGTTTTCAATAATAGGGATACGGCCGAAAAGGCTGAACGTAAGTACCCACAGAAATATGAAAAAGGCCCGAAAGATTGTAATGGCTTTGTCTGCTCAGAGACCAACAAAGGGGAAACAAAGTCATCCTAGGAGAAACTTGCCTGTATCTTTGAGATGCAAATGTCCTATCTGGTCTTCTCAGGAACCCTTAACTCTGCCATCTTTTTAAAATGCAAATTTTGAAAAAGAGGGTAAAGTAATTTAGAACCTGTTTTTCCATAAATATTAGTAAAAAGGGTTTAGCCATCTAGACAAGTGAGGTTGATTTGTTCCATCTGCCAGAAACCCAATTTTAATCCAACCTCTTTTGTAAATTGATGGGTTTTACCTTGCTGTACCCGACTCAGGGCTGAAATTTTGAAATGAGAGCTATGATATCTCTCTGTTTGTGTGTCTGTATGTGTCTTTGTCTTTGGATAACATTGCTGCGGTTAATCTGTAAATGATCTCTATTTAATTAGCTTAAAGAAAAGTAAGTGCTTACAAACCAAACAATTCTAAATACAAGAGAAATTAAGATAAATGAATTTTCAGGTTCACGTGAACTGGGAAATATTTAGTATTAAATTAATACCTGGTATTAATGTTTGTTTGTTGATCTAATTAATATAGGCATGTCTTTAGAGCCATCAACATTAAGTATAATACTTTCACTGCACCTAGGTTTAATAGAAGTTAAATAAAATCTTGTTATACCTGTTGCAAATTTGTCAGCAAGAGAAATAACTTGATATAATGAAACTTTAAAGTAAATGGAAACGAGATAAGAGCTTTTAGGTAAACTCTATAAGAATAATTATGTTCTAAAAATCATCTAAAATACTCTCTCCAGATTTTGGTAACTATTACTTATCTCTTGGTTTTCACTAGAAATTAAGGTTTTTAAGAGTCGGGGATTCTAATTTAAATATATAATTAAAGCTATTGAAAATAATAAAACATTTCAGTATGGTAGAATGTGTGCTTTCAGTTAAGAAGGTATGAGGAATGGAATTACATTTTACTGAGAAAGTTTTATACAAGGTCAGGATTAACTAAATTTAGATTTTTGGATTGAAGTTAACTAAGTAAATGGATTCTATTAAGTAAGCTAATGCAAGACGAATTTGATCTCTCTCTCTGTTAGAAGTGATCCTTTTTGATAACAGATTGTATGAGTCTCTGTGCCCTTAGGTGATCCGTATTTGTTTTCTTTTAATCATTTTGTGACTTTGGTTAAATGAATAAGTTGTTTCACAGTGACCTATGATCCTGTTGTGTTTTTTTGTTTGTTTGTTTGTTTTTTGTTTTTGTTTTTGCGGTACGCGGGCCTCTCACTGTTGTGGCCTCTCCCGTTGCGGAGCACAGGCTTCGGATGCGCAGGCTCAGCGGCCATGGCTCACGGGCCCAGCCGCTCCGCGGCATGTGGGATCCTCCCGGACCGGGGCACGAACCCGTGTCCCCTGCATCGGCAGGTGGACTCTCAACCACTGCACCACCAGGGAAGCCCCCCTGTTGTGTTTTAAAACATTTTTGATATTTTTAACAAACTTCCCAAATATCAAAATCTGACTAAAGCCTTTTAGCCTCCAGCTGACTCTGGAATACTTTGAAACAGCATCTCTGAGACATCTCAGAGAGGAATGTCAAACTAAGTTTATTTGGTATGTTAAATTACTTCAAAAACATTGTCAAGTGATTGGAGATGAACCTTAGGTTATAGAATATTTAATATAGATATTCCAAAATTTATACAGAATCCTTAACAGCTAATATGATGTCCTGATATGTTATCAATTATAATTCTAGTTATTCTAAAATGTTATATGTCACAGAAATATCAGTTTCCTGCTATTTGCATTGTACTCAAATCTTTAACCATGCTATTCTAAGTTTTGTCCTGATGCTTTAACAAAATGAAGATTTTCAAGAAGACTCATAAAAAGGAACTTTTTGACAAATATAAGTTTCTGATAGCCTTCAGATAATATCACTGGATTGGGTGACAAATGACAAAACTAATGGAAAACCTGATAACTTCAACTGGATCAACAGGAATTAATCAATGAACTAGTAAATATGGGAGTGAATGAACTGGTAAATATGATTTATAACTTTATGACTTTAGGAAATATACTGGCTTTAATCTTTGTTTTTCAGAAAAAAACCTTTTCTCTTTTGCTATGACCTACAACAAGTTGATAAAGTACGCCTTTGTAAACAAAGATGAAACATTTATCTTTTTCTCTCTACCGGGTTGATCCTGCCAGTAGCATATGCTTATCTCAAAGATTAAGCCATGCATGTCTAAGTATGCATGGCCAGTACAGTGAAACTGTGGATGGCTCAGTAAATCAGTTATGGTTCCTTTGGTCACTCGTTATTGGAACTGGAATTACAACTAGTTATATACTTATATATATCGTATATACTTATACGTATATCGTATATACTTATACGATTATACTAATCGTTTTTAATTTGTTCTTTGTTTCCAAATTGTTTGTGCTTTGTGTGTCCCTGCTGCACTATGTCTTTGTCAGTGTTACTAGCTGCATTACTTATATCCTGTCTATTTCATAAGACTGTTGTCTCTTACGGTGCCTAGTGTGTAACCAGGCCCCCAGCAACACTTCTCACATTTATAACATAAAATAGTTGTAATAGTGTGATTCTACGTATGGGAAGAAGCAACAAGGGAAAATGTCTCCTGATCATAATTAGACAGAGGATCCAGAGAATCTTTAATTATCAATAGGGCCTAATCCAAAAATTAGCGCCTGGAGTGGCATATCAACAATTTTCGCCTGACCTGGGATGAGACTCCCAGCACTGTGGGACAAAATTTGATCAAGACATGTCTCCCACATATTGGTCAAATTCCCCTCCAACGTCAGCCGGTGAACCCTGAGGAAACTCAGGAAGGAGAAGAATACCTGCCATCTAGCAGGCATCAGACTGCAGCCATTTCCTATGGTGAGCCGTGAAGAAACTCAGAATGTGAAAACACAGGATACAGACCCCAGATGGCTGTGGTACATATCAAAGGAAAGATTTCAGTGAGCCCAGACACTTGCATCTTCTCCTACATAGAAAAACGCTAAATTTTTTAACTTGAGATGTGGCCTCCCAGGCTTGAAGACCTCAAAATTCCCGATAACTCTCAACTTGCTAGGTTGTGAATATTTTTTAAGTCTACAGGTGTAAAGCAGACACTTCCAAAGAGGAACAAAAGAAGACAAATCTCATCATTTGGATCACTGGCACCAATGGCGGACACTCCCAGAAAGATCCATCTGACTGAGCAGTTAGAATGGTGGTCACCCCTTTCCCACAAGATTGTGGAATACACATTCACAGTGGGGAACTGTAACAGGGAAGAGCCAATTTTGACTCCATGTTGGATCTGTTTCTTGGACTTCAGCCTTTATAATCGTACATCATGGCCTGCCTCAGGGAACCCTGCCCACCCGTGAATGGCTGCAAGAAAGAAGAAATTAACACTTCCCCTCCCCGAGGCTGGCCATTCCAGGAGATGTTTAGCAAGACTGATGGCCCTTTTTACTTTACTTCCCTCTCTGATTCTATAAAAGGAACTGGCATCCAGACCCCATAAGATGGTTTTTTGGAGACCCTGGTCCAACATCTCCTCAGGCTGCCAAACTTCCGAATAAAGTCGTATTGTTGCCTCAGCACCTCGTCTCCTGATTTATTGGCCTGTCGTGGGGCAAGCAGAGCGAGCTTGGACTTGCTAACAGGGAAACCAACTCATTTTAATTAAACAACTTTCTCTGCATGAATAAGAACCGGCCGTTCCCTGATCTGAGCACCCACCGTGCTCGGGAGGGAGAATCCGAGACATGAAGAGGAGCTGAAACAACTCTAGGGTAGAAACCTAGAGGCATTAAGATCGTAAGCAGCACATTGGCCCACCACACAATTCCACTAGGAACTTTTATCCTCAACAAATTCAACTTTAAAGTGGGAAGTAGAGTCTCTCAAACAGAAAAAATGAGGGGCATCAGAAAGCCAAACTCCAGCTAACACCCCAGCCAGATTCATGTCTTACACTTGCAAGTACCTAATTAATTGGGAAAATTATATCAAAGGAGGTCTCAACCTAAAATGGCCAATATAGGGCTCTTTTATTGCGTATGCCGTTAAGTTAAAAAAAAGCCGGCTTGATAAAATATCTTTTCAGAATTCTGACCTTAAAAAAACAAAAGCTCGGGGCTTCCCTGGTGGCGCAGTGGTTGAGAGTCTGCCTGCCGATGCAAGGGGCACGGGTTCGTGCCCCGGTCCGGGAAGATCCCACATTCTGCGGAGCGGCTGGGCCCGTGAGCCATGGCCACTGAGCCTGCGCGTCCGGAGCCTGTGCTCCGCAACAGAAGAGGCCACAACAGTGAGAGGCCCGCGTACCGAAAAAAACAAAAACAAAAAAACCCCCCCAAAACCCAAAAGCTCTTCTAGGGGGAACTTGCATTTCTCTTCCTGTGTCTTTGAGGTGTAAATCTTCTACCTGATCTTCTTAGGTGTTGTGTGTGTGTGTGTTTTCAAAAATCGGTCTCTGCCATCTGAGAGCTGCACATATGATACACATCTGGCAATCAAGGAGACTGGGATTCTGAGCCGTCTTCTGTCTGACTGTGCCGACTCTCAGCGGCTTTTGCCGTCTTAACCTCTGTTGCATCAGCCTGTACAGTGAAGACCTTTACTTTCTTAGACTGTTTTGGGGAGTAAACTTTCTAGATCTTGTGAAGGCTGCATCCTTCACACTTTCTTATGGGGATGCCTCTTGCGTCTTATTGATTTGAGTCCACTATTTACATGTATCTCATTAATGGCCAGATTATGGATCCTTTAAATTGGAGGAACTTCTAAACTGATCAATGTTTAGAGAACTTTCATTATGAAGCGCTGTTTTATTGGTACCTTTGGGGGTGGGGGAAACAAATTAGAAGGTGGAAAAATATATAATGGTTAACCTAAGAACTCCTTTAATTCAAAACAGACAAACAAAAACTGGTCTGGGAAGCCTTATTTCTGGTCTCTGATTCCCCTCAATGGGTCTAACAGATGCTAATAAAAACATTAGAATAACTGAGAGGCTATCTTCCGGGCTTAATTCTGCCAAATAAAACATAATTCTCAACTTTTAGGCTGTGCATTTTTTTTCAGTCGACAAAATGAAAAGTAAATGAAATTTCCCAGAATATAGACCAAAAAGACAGAGACTGAAAATGAGAGAGAAAAGGACTGGAAACACAGGGAATCAGCCCAGGAGGTCCAGCAGGTCTGGGCTGCGGAAAAGAGAACAGAGAAAGTGGAGGGGATGGAATGATCATAGATGGGAGTTTCCCAGAGCTGGAGAGAGACAGTGTTCAGATTGAAAGGTTCCAAAGGCAGCTCATCTCACTGCCCCTCCTGGCCCTTCTCTCTTGGATAACTGAGAGGACAGAAGGTAACCTCTTAGCCTGAGAGACTACCAGGCTGTCTAGTGATCTCCATCACACACCACAGTCCCCCAAACCCAGAGGGACACCTCCCGTGGGTAGGAGAGGAGGGGGGAGAATCACAAAGTACCTGAAAGCTTGTGGTGGAATGAGGCCTCTGAGGGAGAGAATGCGTAGTGAGAGAACGGGCAGGGGAAGGAGAGAGAAAGCATTAGGATGCATAGACTCTCCAATGTGCTGCGTTTGTCAGTGGAGAAGTATGGTTTGGAAAGCAGCAGCAGGGAAAGGGAAGCATGCCAGGCCTTTCGCCCTGGGTTCTGTGGGAAATAGGGGATGAGCCCCCTCCCCTGAAAGGGCCACAGCATCTGTGTTCTCAGATGAGAGCCACAGTCTCCGTGGAGGAAGGAAGTGAAGAGAGCCTTCTGGGCGGTGACTGAGGGTGTATACTTGTTGGCCATGGAACCAGGATTCCAGAGAGCACGGAGGGAATGGCAGAGAGGGAGGGCATCGGAGAGGAACTGGGGCTGGGGCTGGGGATGGAGAGAATCAGCACAGAGCAGTGTTGGGATGAGTGGACAGAGCTTGGTTTTGGGAAGTGACAAAAGATAGAGGTGAGAGGCCTGGTTGCTTCCAACTAGAACTTTGGGAAAAAGACTTGTCTGTGTGGATACAGTTAGAAAAATGGAAACTGAAGCCAAAAGACGTTTGCCACTTGTGGACAATCAGTTCTCTGTGAACGTTGCTTAAAGCATTAACGAGAATATCAATGATGCACTGCTTCTGTTCTTTGAGAAAGCTCAGGCACAGGCCCGAGAAGGTTGTGAGGGTCAGAGATGACAGACGTCATTAAAAAAGTACGTCACCATGCTGGGAACCAAAACACAAGAACCTCAACCTTAAGTGATTTCTTGTTTTTGTCTATATAATTGGTAAATTTTTTCTTTCTTTTTTAAAATGCAGTATATAATGTTGAGAATCTGGGAGGAAGGACAACAAGCTGCTGGTGGAGGTATAAGTGAAGACAAACTTTTTGGATGGCAACCAGTATCAAAAGCTGTAGACTCTGTATACGTATGATTCAATAATCTCATTTCTGGGAATTTATTTTAAGGAAATAAATATGGATGATCCCAAAGATGGAATTATAAGGATTTTAACAGCAGCATTGTTTATAGTGGCAAAAAATACAGAAAGTCAAATGACCAACAGTAGGATGATACTTGAATAAATGACAGTTTTTCTATAATGCTACACAACCATTGCAAATATTGATGACTAAGTGTATTTAATCACGTGATAGACGCTAACAAAATATGAAGAGATTTGTACACCAATAATGCCATTTTTATAAACAATATATGAACGACCAAAGGAAATGTTAACAGCAGTGATTTCAGTTGATGGGGTTATAGGTCATTTTCACTTTTTCTTTGGCATTATCTATAGTTTCTTTTTTCTTCTTCAGATTTCTAGTCTGAATGTATATTACTTTAAGGAAAATAAAATCCCATAAATGATCAAAAGCAATGCATGCAAACCTCCTGGTATATATCACGTGCTTGATCGCTGATGACTGCGCAGGTGATGGTCACTGTTCACCCTGCTTCCCTCTGCCCCTCGTCTCCTCCCACCGGACCTGGTACTTCTGCGAGCCCCAATTGCTTTGCATATTTTGTGATCTCTCTCAGAGTCTGTGGTTTTGCAAACGCTTTTGCTGTTGCCTAGAATGTTTTCCTTGCCAATGCCTGGCCCCCAACTTTCCTTGTTCTATGAACCCAAGCAACCCCTCTTCTGGAAGCCCCCTAGCTGTACAGGAGCAGGTAGGTCCCCTCTTAACCTTGGGCTCCCACAGTACTGTTTGCGCTCCTGATACAGCACTTCCTTCCTCCGTCATTTGGCATTTTTGTGGCTACATAGCCGTCTCCCTCCCTTCCCTGAAAACACTGACGCTGTGTTTTACACACCTGTGTATCCCCAGGGCTTCAGATATTACGGATCCTCAGTATATGTCTGCTGAAAGAATGAATTAATTATCTATGAGGAAGCCCACATTTGGAAGTGATTGGTCCTGGGACAAGCCCAAGTTGCGGGTAGGACCCAAGCCACCTGTCACCTCTTTCCCACCTGCTTCTCACCTTGACAGAGAGGAATGGCCTCGCTCCACAGGTGGTAGCCCTGGGGGTGCCGGGTGCAAATGGCCATGCTGTGTCCCACCAACCGGTAGCCAGCGTTGCAGCCAAAGTGGATGGAGCCTCCAGGCTGGGTGGTGGTCTGGCCCAGAAGGAAGCCATGGAGCGGAGCCCTGGGCAGGCTGCAGTAGGGAGCTGGATAACGAGATGAGGGTCAGGGGACCACACAGCAGGAAGACAGAGGTGGTCCTTCATGCAGGTCCCGCCCCCTTGCTTCTCCCTCTCTGTCCCTATCTTCAGCACTGCCAGGTCCACTGCTAGTGAGGAGGTTGATACTGAAAAGCAGCCAGTTTAGGAAAGCCGAAGAAAAGAAAAGAAAAGAAAGGAAAAGAAAGGAAAGGAAAGGAGAGAAGGGAAGGATAAGAAAGGAAAAACAGGAAAGGAAAGAGAAGAAAACAAGAAAAAAACAGCTCCATGAAGCACTGGGTCCCCTTTGCACCTGGAGGCAGCACTAGTTGTGCAGCTGAGTTCAGGCTCTCGAATCCCACCATATCCCAAAGGGACACAGAAAATAGAACCCCATGGGGTTGGTTCCAGAAGGGTGTGACCGCAGGGGCGAGGCCTCTGGAGTCAGGGCTGTGCTCAAGTCCCATTTCCCACCTTTCCACAGTTCTGTGACTTGGGACAAATCGCTGAGGCGCTTCCAGGTCCATTTTCCTCACCTGTGTATTGCGACTGGCAATGCCTCCCTCATAGGTTTGGGGACAATTTAAATGGGATCGTGTCTGTAAAACCCCCAGCCCAGGGCAGGGCACTCAGTGCTCAGTAAATGGTCCCTGTCCTGCTTTCTGCTGTGTGTGGAGGATGGGGGGAGAGAGAGCTGTGGCAACCCAGGGCATCAAACCCACATTCCTGATTCCCCCTCGACATCTGGCTTCAACTTATTTCATTCATTTATTCAACAGACAGATAGCGAGTGTCTATTATATGCTAGGTGCTGTTCTAAGTGCTGGGAATACAACAGTGAAGAGAACAGACAAAAACCCCTGCCTTAGAGAACTTGGCAATAAAAACCTCTGCCAGGGATGCTCGGGGGAAGTTCTGTGAGGCCGGGAAAGAGGGATGACCAAAGGAGCACAGAGAGCATCTGCTCTAAGAGTCCGTGGCATGGGATCAAGGTAGGATGAAGATGAGAGGACCCTTCCTGCATCCTCCCCACAGTATGGTCCTCTGGCCTCTTACATGATCACATCCCTCTGCTGGTGAAATTGATGTGTTAAACACCTCCTTTCCAAGCCAGAAACGCTTCCTTACTTCTGCTTTGCCACCTGTGTCCTGTTTATGTGGTATCTACAAGTCTACCTCGGTCAAGAACAAGAATCTCAGTTATAAAATATACTTAGTCACAGTGATAGAGGCATGTGCAAAGTACATGACTCTACTGTATTTCCATTAAGGACTCATTGTTTCACCATGTAATTAATTCACTTCCTATGTGGCGTATGTATTGTAATTATAACTGACTCATTACCCACAAATAGGTGATTAATCTTTAAAAACATCAAGGGAAGCACAACTCCTTAATGGCTTTTAGTTCAGAGTTTAGCAACTAGCATAGTGAAATGCTCCTAAATTGCTTTATTTCTCTTTTGTGTTAGTAGCTTCTAGGAACTCAGCCTGAACCTCCCTGACAGATGGCTTAAGGTCTCTTTTCCATCATGAGGAAACCGAGGCCTGAAGAGGTTGAGTGACAGAGCCGACTGCTGACCCTGGGGGGCGTGAAGGTACCCTCCTTCTTGTGTGTGTGGGGGAAAGGAATTTGGGGTCCACTTTGCAGAGGAAATGGACGCTGAGATAGTAAAGCTCCTTCTCCTCCCAGGCTCCCCTCAGCTTCATCTGGCTGGTCCCCCCACCCCCAAAGCCATACCTAAGAGTTTCTTAAGACTTCAATAGCCCGCTAAGTTTGGGTTGGCCTTCCAAGTCGGCAGCCCATGAGAAGAGATGGATTGAGACAAGGGGCAACTCAGGCTATAATATGTATATCTGACATCTCTTCTAACCAATATTCTTTGAAAATTTGTCCAACGTTTGTTTGGAACTCAGGCTAAATGCAGCCAGGGGAAAGAGTGCTGCAGGGGGACTGGTGCCTGGTGGAACTCGCCATGGTCTTAAGTAATTCATTTCTGCTCCCAAGCTCACAGAGCCAGCCAGCAGTTCAACGGACCCACTGCCCTGCAAAACGGGCAGCAAACAGCTTTTCAAATTTTCTTTCCAGCGACAGACAGTAATCCCCGTGATGGGAGTTCAGATAACATTGATTTTCTCCATCTCATTTTATTTCCAAGGATATTTTTGTGCTCCTTGTAGATGGCTGGCTGTTCAGCTATCCGGTTGGATTGGCCCTCGATCTGACACTGCCTATGAGATATGGCTTGCAGAGCAGAAGAGAGGCTCCTGGACTTGGAATATAACCCATCGTTTGCTGCTTGTCTAATATTTGCCAGTTGGGGACCCACATCTTAGGGTTTTTTGGTTTAAAGGACCTTCTATTAACATTTCAACAGTGTTAGGGCCGGGACCACCTATAGGCCTTATCAGGTCATATACAATAAACTTATCCAAAAGACACAGGCTGGCAGTATGAGCAGAAAGAGGGAAGAGCTTAAAAGTGGGGAGAGGTATAGAAAAAGGGGAGGTGGGAAAATGTCAAGGACACTGTGCAGCTAGAGGTGAGAGTGCCTACGAGGAGGAGAAAGGCTGCCAGTCCCCAGGCGTGTGGAGGAGCTCGGCCAGGCACGAGGACATGGCCCATGGCTTATTCTTCTGGGTGAGAAATGTAAGGGGCTCAGGGGTTGTGGCCCTTCTCATGAGTCCTTATGTTTTACTCACCTGCATACCGAATCTTAAAGCCCTTCCGATTGTAGGCATGGTCAGACGACCAGCGCAGGTACACAGAGTTGCTTGAGCTGGTGACAATCAGGGGAGCTGAGTAGTTCCCACTGAGGGCTTTCAGTAGAGGACTTTGTCCTGAGGGACCTGGGAGGAGAGTGTGGACACAGGATTACAGACTATCACAGCTATCAGAGATACTAGATGTGATACCTTTAATGTAACCACCTCCGATTTTCCCCTCCTCAAGTGAAGACGTGAAGATTTGGGATGGTAACTCAGCACCACCACTGGTCCATCTGCTCCTCTCTCAGTATCCACAGGCTTTGCTCTAGGTGCTCTCCTCTCCTGAGCCCTAAAGCAGGGATCCAAGAAGTCCCTGACAACACATAGCCGTTGGCAGGTGAGATGACATCTATTTGCCATCCTGGGACTTGCCCACAGTCAAGCAGCGGGTTAAGAGAGCTGGTTTTCAACCTGGGAACATTTTCTATCTCACCATCCTACTTGTGCATACTAAAAACAGTTCAGTCCCTGCCACATAGAAAAAATATTTATGAATGAATAGATAGCAATAAAGCTAGAGGAAAACACGATCATGTCTCAATGTCATAAATAACATAGCTCCCCAATGGTCCCTTCCAAGGCTCTTCCAGAAAGGCCTCCCTGTTCTTTCTCTCCTCCTTAGATGCCTGGAAGTGCATCCCAAGGGTGCTGATTCAAGGGAGGCAGAGTACAAAGCTAGATAATCCAAAACACAGGATTTATTATCCTGGAAAGAGCCCTAAGTGATGGTTCTCATATGCTGCCGAGACAGCTCTTGGGAGCTTGGCAGAAGTAATAGACCACATTAAACAAAGGAGAGCCATCAGAACTGCTGTGACAAACTATGAAGGAAGGGGTCAAATGGCTCAGAGGAATGGCATGCTGGGATAGGTCTGCTGTATTAGACCAGAACACCCACCAGCTGACCGTGACCTTCGGGAGGATCTGGGGGACACACCAGTTCCTAAAGCAATAAGGAATGCACTGCTGAGGGGGTGAGGACGAACATCAACAACCTGAGAATTGGCTGTCCTCTGTAGGCGGAAACTGATGGGAGGAGAGGCTGTCACCAAGCTGGGCTTCCTAGTATTGATGGGGAGGAAAGGAGCCTAAACACAGAGGCCAGGCAGAAGCACTGGTTGGCATAATTACTAAAATGGGCAGCAAGGTTGGGATGGCAGCCAGGAGGGCCTGACCTGCAGGATCTATGGAGATGGCTGACACAACATGATATTCCTAAGGGCAAGATAGATGGGCGGCCAAAAAAAATGAACATATGAAGAAAACAGATCATGAATATATAACCAAAAGGGTGTAGAAAGTTCCAATCCCTGGAGTAATTTGGAGACTTGAGCCAGGTTTCGTTTCTTACTCCAGAATACTTTGGCTGAAGGAGGGGCTGGGTCCTTACGAAAAAGGACCCTGCAAAATAACAACAGTTGGATACGGTAGTGATTCCCGAGTCCTTATCCCAAAAGACCCACCACTATTAATTCAGGTAACTGAACATTGGGGAAAAGGGAATGCCTGGATATTTGGAAGACTTTTGTATACAGAGTGTGTGAATTGATGCTGATACCTGGGACCCAAAGCACTATTATGGCTCCTTTGTTACAACAGGGTTATATGAGGGATGGGATTGGTAAGAAATGGAGTCTTGTCCCCAAAACTTAACCCAGTAGTAGCCTCAACTGCAGTAGCTATGCCAGATGTAGTATATTCATTAGAGTAGATTATCATAGCTTTGGTTATGAAATGCAGTTATTGATCTAGCAATGCATTCTTTTCTATACCCACCAGAAAGGAGGATTGTAAGCAATTTGCATTTACATGAGAGAGACGACAGTATACATCCATGGTCTTGCTCCAGAGCTATGTTAATTCTCCTGCTCTGTCATAATGTAGTATGAAGAGATGTGGACCATCTGTACATCCTGCAGAATACAGCTTATTGATTTACTATATTGATGACATTGTATTAATTGGATCTGATATGCCAGAAGGGACAATTAGTGTAGATGCCTTTGCAAGACACACGCTCCAAAGGGTAAGAGAAAGCCTACAAAGAGTCAGGTGAATTTTTTAGCGTTCTGTGGTCTGGGGCATGCTGAGACATATCCTCCAAATTAAATGGCAGGTTATTGCACCTTTCCCCTCCTACCACCAAGAGAAAAGCATAGTGTTTGGTAGACCTCTTTGGGTTTTGGAAGCAGCATACTCTTCACTTGGGAGTACTGTTATGACCCATTTATTGGTTGACATTCAAGGGGCTAGCTTTGAGTGGTGGCTAGATTAAAGAAAGGGTGCTGTAGCAGGTCTAGGCTGTAACATGAGCAGGCCTGCTCATACAACTCATCAGCTTCCATGGTACTGGAGTTTCTGTAGTAGGGAAAGACCTTGTGTGGAGCATCTGGAAAGTCCTAATTGGGAGGTTGCATCATAGACTCCTGGGGTTTTGAAGCCAGTCTGTGCTATCTTTAGCAGGGCACAATTTGATTTACTTACCATCAAAGATCTCAAACTCATCATACTGCTTCTCACTGAGAAAGTACTCCACTGTGAGGGTGATGTTATATTCGGGCTCCACTCTCACCAGCCAAGAGCAGGTCTGGAACTGGGGATAGCTTCCTGGGTAGCTCTGACTCAGGATCACACCTGTGGAGTCTGTCAGAAGCTCATTCGTTGGGCAGTGCACTTGGAGAAAGAAAGAGAAATACCAGGTACATGGGATGGAAATGGAACGAGTGCCAACACATTGGCTTTTCTCTGGTGAAGAAGACAACCATTGGAAAACCAGATGGCATCTGAGCACATTCAAGCAAGACTCCAATACCCATCATTTTACTGCTCCATGGCATGAGTTGGTCTCAGATTCTGTGTCAACGTTACTATATTGCTGAGACTCAGGCTTGGTCAGTTGGTTGGAATCACTTCTTAGCTCAGATGTGGGCTTTGGAGCAGGTGGGGATGATACGTACATACAGATAACTGTAAGGCATCCTCAAATCCAAGAGCTAAATGAGTTTGATTTGGACAAGGAGAGTATAGGGCAGAGGTAAGCCCATGGGATTTTGAGTCAAACACACCTGGATTTATAGTCCACCTCTGTCACTTACTACCTGTGTGGTCTTGAACAAATTATTTCCTTTCTGTGCAATAGCTTCACCATCTCCAACCCAAAAAGATAACACCTACCTTACAGGGCTGTTGTATTACACAAAATGTTATATAATTATATATAATTATATATTATTTTAAGGTCTCTTTTTCCTTAAAATAATCTTTTAAGGAAAGATTATTTTAATCTTTAATATTTTAAAGATTTAAAGATTATTCTTTAATCTTTAAAGATTAAAAGATTAAAGATTATTCTTTAATCTTTAAAGATTAAAGATTATTCTTTAATCTTTAAAGATTAAAAGATTAAAGATTATTCTTTAATCTTTAAAGATTATTTTAATCTTAATAAATTAAGATTATTTTATTATTATAATATATAATCTTAATAAGATTAAATATTATAATATAATATATTACCATATTATACTAAATAATATATGTATGGCATGCCTCCATAAATTATAGAGATGATGATGATAATTACACCAGGAACAGAAGGAAACAGCAGAGCGTGGCTGTGACCTGATTAGTAGTACTAAGATATCTAGAAAGAAATTGAAGATGAGACAAATAAATGGAAAGATATTCTGTGTTCATTGGCTGGAAGAATTACTATTATTAAAATGTCTATACGACCTAAAGCAATCTACAGATTCAATGCAATCCTTATCAAAATACCCATGGCATTTTTCACAGAACTAGAACAAATAACTTCAAAATTTGTATGGAAGCACAAAAGACCCTGAATAGCCAAAGCAATCTTGAGAAAGAACAACAAAGCTAGAGTTATCATGCTTCCTGACTTCAAATTATACTACAAAGCTACAGTAATCAAAACAGTATAGTACTGGCACAAAAAGTGACACATAGATCAATGGAACAGAATAGAGAAAAATAAGTCCACACATATATGGGCAATTAATCTATCCTAAAAGAGGCAAGAATACACAATGGGGAAAAGACAGTCTCTTCAAGAAGTGGTATTGGGAAAACTGGACAGCTACATGTAAAAGAATAAAACTAGACCATTTTCTCACATCATATACAAAAATAAATTCAAACTGGATTAAAGACTTAAATCTAAGACCTGAAACCATAAAACTCCTAGAAGAAAACATAGGTAGTATACACTTTGAAATCAGTCTTAGCAATATGTTTTTGGATCTGTCTCCTCAGGCAAGGGCAACAAAAGCAAAAATAAGCAAATGGGACCATATCAAACTAAAAAGTTTTGGCACAGCAAAGGAAACCATCAACAAAAATGAAAGGGCAGGCATTTCCTCTTGGTTAGTAAGCTGAAAGTCTTTAACATTTGGAGATGATTCCTGGTGACTTTGCCTGAGCTCCCAGAGCCGTGTGGCTGACAGGGTCTTGGTGCTCTGGTCCAGTGTCAGGCCTGATTCTCTGAGGTGGCAGAGCCGAGTTCAGGACATTGGACCACCAGAGACCTCGTGGCTCCATGTAATATCAATCAGTGGGAGCTCTCCCAGAGATCTCCATCTCAATGCTAAGACCCAGATCCCCCCAACAGCCAGCAAGCTCCAGTGTTGGATGCCCCATGCCAAGCAACTAACAAGACAGGAACACAAACCCACCCGTTAGCACACAGGCTGCCTAAAGTCATACTAAGTTCACAGACATGCCAAAACACACCACCAGACGCGGCCCTGCCCATGAGAAAGAAAAGATCCAACCCCACCCACCAGAAGACAGGCAGCAGTCCCCTCCACCAGGAGGCCTACACAAGCCACTGAACCAAACTCACCCACTGGGGGCACACATCAAAAACAACAGGAACTACGAACCTGCAGCCTGTGAAAAGGAGACCCCAAACACAGTAAGTTAAACAAAATGAGAAGACAGAGAAATATGCAGCAGATGAAGGAGCAAGGTAAAAACCCACCAGACCAAACAAATGAAGAGGAAATGGGCATTCTGCCTGAGAAAGAATTCAGAATAATGATAGTAAAGATATCCAAAATCTTGGAAATAGAATGGAGAAAATACAAGAAATGTTTAACAAGGACCTAGAAGAACTAAAGAGCAAACAAACAATGATGAACAACACAATAAATGAACTTAAAAATTCTCTAGAAGGGATCAATAGCAGAACAACTGAGGCAGAAGAATGGATTAGTGACCTGGAAGATAAAATAGTGGAAATAATTCTGCTGCAGAGCAGAATAAAGAAAAAAGAATGAAAAGAATTGAGGACAGTCTCAGAGACCTCTGGGACAACATTAAATGCACCAACATTCGAATTATAGGGGTTGCAGAAGAAGAAGAGAAAAAGAAAGGGTCTGAGAAAATATTTTAAGTGATTATAGTTGAAAACTTCCCTAATATGGGAAAGGAAATAGTCAATCAAGTCCAGGAAGTGCAGAGAGTCCCATACAGGATAAATCCAAGGAGAAACATGCCAAGACACATATTAATCAAACTATCAAAAATTAAATACAAGGAAAAAATATTAAAAGAAGCAAGGGAAAAGCAACAAATAACACACAAGGGAATCCCCATAAGGTTAACAGCTAATCTTTCAGCAGAAACTCTGCAAGCCAGAAGGGAATGGCAGGACATATTTAAAGTGATGAAAGGGAAAAACCTACAACCAAGATTACTCCACCCAGCAAGGATCTCATTCAGATTTGATGGAGAAATTAAAACCCTTACAGACAAGCAACAGTTAAGAGAATTCAGCACCACCAAACCAGCTTTACAACAAATGCTAAAGGAACTTCTCTAGGCAGGAAACACAAGAGAAGAAAAAGACCTACAAAAACAAACCCAAAACAATTATGAAAATGGTAATAGGAACATATATATCGATAATTACCTTAAATGTAAATGTATTAAGTGATCCAACAAAAAGACACAGACTGGCTGAATGGATACAAAAACAAGACCCATATATATGTTGTCTACAAGAAACCCACTTCAGACCTAGGGACACACACAGACTGAAAGTGAGGGGATAGAAAAAGATATTCCACATATGGAAATCAAAAGAAAGTTGGAGTAGCAATTCTCATATCAGACAAAATAGACTTTAAAATAAAGACTATTACAAGAGAGAAAGAAGGACACAACATAATGATCAGGGGATCAATCCAAGAAGAAGATAAATGATTGTAAATATTTATGCACCCAACGTAGGAGCACCTCAATACATAAAGCATTTAAATATTAACAGCCATAAAAGGGGAAATCGACAGTAACACAATAATAGTAGGGGACTTTAACACCCCACTTTCACCAATGGACAGATCATCCAAATTGAAAATAAATAAGGAAACACCAGCTTTAAATGATACATTAAACAAGATGGACTTAATTGATATTTATAAGACATTCCATCCAAAAGTAACAGAATACACTTTCTTCTCAAGCGCTTATGGAATATTCTCCAGGATAGATCATATCTTGAGTCACAAATCAAGGCTTGGCAAATTTAAGAAAATTGAAATTGTATCAAGTATCTTTTCCAACCACAAATCTATGAGATTAGATATCAATTATAGGAAAAAACTGTAAAAAGTACAAACACATGGAGACTAAACAATATGCTACTAAACAACCAAGAGATCACTGAAGAAATCAAAGACGAAATCAAAAAATACCTAGAAACAAATGACAATGAAAACACGACGATCCAAAACCTATGGGATGCAGCAAAAGCAGTTCGAAGAGGGAAGTTTTCAGCAATAGAATCCTACCACAAGAAACAAGAAACATCTCAAATAAACAACCTAACCTTACACCTAAAGCAATTAGAGAAAAAAGAACAAAAATCCCCCAAAGTTAGCAGAAGGAAAGAAATCATAAATGTCAGAACAGAAATAAATGAAAAACAAATGAAGGAAATGATAGCAAAGATCAATAAAACTAAAAGCTGGTTCTTTGAGAAGATAAACAAAATTGATAGACCATTAGCCAGACTCATCAAGAAAAAAAGGGAGAAGACTCAAATCAACAGAACTAGAAATGCAAAAGGAGAAGTAACAACTGACACTGCAGAAATACAAAGGATAATGAGAGATTACTACCAGCAACTATATGCCAATAAAATGGACAACCTGGAAGAAATGGACAAATTCTTAGAAAAGCACAACCATCCAAGACTGAACCAGGAAGAAATAGAAAATATGAACAGACCAGTCACAAGCACTGAAATTGAGACTGTGATTAAAAATCTTCCAATGAAAAAAAGCCCAGAACCAGATGGGTTCACAGGTGAATCCTATCAAACATTTAGAGAAGAGCTAACACCTATCTTCTCAAAGTCTTCCAAAATATAGTAGAGGGAGGAACACTCCCAAACTCATTCTACGAGGCCACCATCACCCTAATTCCAAAACCAAAGATGTCACAAAAAAGAAAACTACAGGCCAATATCACTGATGAACATAGATGTAAAAATCCTCAACAAAATACTAGCAAACAGAATCCAACAGCACATTAAAAGGATCATACACCATGATCAAGTGGGGTTTACCCCAGGAACGCAAGCATTCTTCAATATACGCAAATCAATCAATGTGATATACCATATTAACAAATTGAAGGTTAAAAACCATAAGATCATCTCAATAGATGCAGAAAAAGCTTTTGACAAAATTCAACACGCATTTATGATAAAAACTCTCCAGAAAGCGGGCATAGAGAGAACCTACCTCAACATAATAAAGGCCATATATGACAAACCCACAGCCAACATTGTTCTCAATGGTGAAAAACTGAAACCATTTTTTCTAAGATCAGGAAAAAGACAATGTTGCCCACTGTCACAGCTATTATTCAATATAGTTTTGGAAGTTTTTTAGCCACAGCAGTCAGCAAGGAAAAAGAAATAAAAGGAATCCAAATTGGAAAAGAAGACATAAAACTGTCAGATTTTGCAGATGACATGATACTATACATAGAGAATCCTAAAGATGCTACCAGAAAACTACAGGAGCTAATCAATGAATTTGGTAAAGTAGCAGGATACAAAATTAATGCACAGAAATCTTTTGCATTCCTAAACACTAATGATGAAAAATCTGAAAGAGAAATTAAAGAAAAACTCCCATTTGCCACTGCAACAAAAAGAATAAGATACCTAGGAATAAACCTACCTAAGGAGACAAAAGACCTGTAGGCAGAAAACGATAAGACACTGATGAAAGAAAGTAAAGATGGTACAAACAGATGGAGAGATATACCATGTTCTTGGATTGGAAAAATCAACATTGTGAAAATGACTATACTACCCAAAGCAATCTACAGATTCAATGCAATCCCTGTCAAACTACCACTGGCATTTTTCACAGAACTAGAACAAAAAATTTCACAATTTGTATGGAAACACAAAAGACCCCAAATAGCCAAAGCAATCTTGAGAAAGAAAAACAGAGCTGGAGGAATCAGGCTCCCTGACTTCAGACTATACTACAAAGCTACAGTAATCAAGACAGTACGGTACTGGCACAAAAACAGAAATATAGATCAATGGAAAAGGATAGAGAGCCCAGAGATAAACCCACGCACATATGGTCACCTTATGTTTGATAAAGGAGGCAAGAATATACAATGGAGAAAAGACAGCCTCTTCAATAAGTGGTTCTGGGAAAACTGGACAGCTACTTGTAAAAGTATGAAATTAGAACACTCCCTAACACCATACACAAAAATAAACTCCAAATGGATTAAAGACCTAAATGTAAGTCCAGACACTATAAAACTCTTAAGAGGAAAACATAGGCAGAACACTCTATGACATAAATCACAGCAAGATCCTTTTTGACCTACCTCCTAGAGAAGTGGAAATAAAAACAAAAATAAACAAATGGGACCTAATGAAACTTAAAAGCTTTTGCACAGCAAAGGAACCCATAAAGAAGACGAAAAGACAACCCTCAGAATGGGAGAAAATATTTGCAAACGAAGCAATGACAAAGGATTAATCTCCAAAATATACAAGCAGCTCATGTAGCTCAATATCAAAAAAAGAAACAACCCAATCCAAAAATGGGCAGAAGCCCTAAACAGACATTTTTCCAAAGATGATATACAGATTGCAAACAAACACGTGAAAGGATGTTCAACATCGCTAATCATCAGAGAAATGCAAATCAAAACTACAGTGAGGTATCACCTCACACCGGTCAGAATGGCCATCATCAAAAAAATCTACAAACAATAAATGCTGGAGAGAGTGTGGAGAAACGGGAACCCTCTTGCACTGTTCATGGGAATGTAAATTGATACAGCCACTATGGAGAACAGTATGGAGGTTCCTTAAGAAACTTAAAAATAGAAGTACCATATGACCCAGCTATCCCACTATTGGGCATATACCCTGAGTAAACCATAATTCAAAAAGAGTCATGTACCCCAATGTTCATTGCAGCACTCTTTAAAATAGCCAGAACATGGAAGCAACCTAAGTGTCCATCGACAGATGAATGGATAAAGAAGATGTGGCACATATATACAATGTAATATTACTCAGCCATAAAAAGAAATGAAATTGAGTTATTTGTAGTGAGGTGGATGGACCTAGAGTCTGTCATACAGAGTGAAGTAAGTCAGAAAGAGAAAACAAATACTGTATGCTAACACATATATATGGAATCTAAAAAAAAAAAATGGTTCTGACAAACCTAGCAGTAGGACAGGAATAAAGATGCAGACATAGAGAATGGACTTGTGGACAAGTGGAAGGGGGATGGTAAGCTGGGATGAACTGAGAGAGTAGCATTGACATATGTACATTACCAAATCTAAAATAGATAGCTAGTGGGAATTAGCTGCATTGCACAAGGAGATCAGCTTGTGGCTTTGTGACCACTTAGAGGGGTGGGATAGGGAGTGTGGGAGGGAGATGCAAGAGGGATGGAATATGGGGATACACGTATACATATAGCTGATTCAGTTTGTTGTACACCAGAAACTAACACAACATTGTAAAGCAATTATAATCCAATAAAGATATTTAAAAAAAATGAAAGGGCAACGTACTGAATGGGTGAAGATATTTACAAGTGATATACCTGATAAGGGATTAATATCCAAAATATGTAAAGTACTCATACAACTTAATATCAGAAAAAACAAATAATCTGATTAAAAATGGGCAGAGGACCTGAACAGACATTTTTCCAAAGAAGACATACAGATAGCCAATAGGCACATGAAAAGATGCTCAACATCACTAATTATTAGAGAAATGCAAACCAAAACCACAGTGAGATACCACCTCACACTTGTCACGATGGCAATCATCAAAAAGACAAGAAACAACAAGTGTTGGTGAGGATGTGAAGAAAAGGGAACCCTTGTGCACTGTTGGTGAGAATGTAAATTGGTGCAGCCACTATGGAAAACAGCATGGAGTTCCCTCAAAAAATTAAAAATAAAACTACCATATGATCCAGCAATTCCACTTCTGGGTATTTAGCTGAAGAAAATGAAAACACTAATTCGAAAAGACATATGCATCCCAATGTTCATTGCAGCATTACTTACAATAACCAAGATATAGAAGCAACCTTAGTGTCCATCGATAGGTGAATGGATAAAGAAGAAGTGGTATATATACACAATGGAATATTACTCAGCCATAAAAAAGAATGAAATCTTGCCAATTGCAACAACATGGATGGACCTGGATGGTATTGTGCTAAGTGAAATAAATCAGACAGTTAAAGAAAAATACTGTATGATTTCACTTACATATGAAATCTGAAAAGCAAAACAAACTAACAAATATAACAAAACAGAAACAGACTTAACAAATACAGAGAACAAAGTGGTGGTTGCCAGAGAACAGAGGGATGGGGAGTTGGGAAAAGAGCTGAAGGTGATTAAGAGGTACAGACTGCCAGTTAGGAAATAGAGAAGGCCCAGGGATGTGATATACAGCATGGGGAATATACTCAATAATATTATAATAACTGTATGGTGCATAATCTATAAAAAGATCAAACCACTATGCTGTGTACCTGAAAGTAATGTAATATTGTAAGTCAATTATAATTTGATTAAAGGAAAAGATATCTAAAGATAAACATATCACCCTAAGGAAGATGGTCAGTGTGGGACTTAGA
This sequence comes from Aethalodelphis obliquidens, assembly GCF_003676395.1. Lineage (NCBI taxonomy): Eukaryota > Metazoa > Chordata > Mammalia > Artiodactyla > Delphinidae > Aethalodelphis > Aethalodelphis obliquidens. Next base: position 26,362,224 of record NW_020837953.1, on the reverse strand, counting down.
AGAAATGGAGAAGCAACATTGGAATTATATAAGAATGGCTTCTAAGGAGGAAACCAGCCTGGCTTTTGAAATGTTCCAGATTTCACTAACCTGACAGCCAGCACAGGTCACTGAGGTGTGGTGATAATTAAGTTCCCCAGGCCTTATGGTCTGCTCCTTCCAGTAGCAGGTCTCTTTCAAGCTTTTTACCTTCTACTTGAATCTGCCTCCATGAGGGGGAAACAGGGCATGCTCTCTCAAATGAGATGGGTCCATAGGTTTGCCTTTTTGTGTGCAACGTTATCAGATTTAGGCATTAGTGTTTACAAGTTTTTTTGCTTTTTGTTTTTCCTATGCTTGAGATATCTGGCCTTTGAAGATTTAGTAGTATTCTTCCGTGAAACCATCTAGTCTTGATGTTTTTGGTGGGGCTTCCTCTGAAACCATTCTCCCCACCTTTTTAAAGAGAATATTGAAAGTATAAACTTTCTCTCTCTACTGGGGTCAATTTTATTAAATTATAGCTTCCTAGAAATTCATTCATATCATTAATTTTTTGGCATAGATATGTCCAAAATAGTCTCATAATTTAAAAATTTCCTTGGTTCAACGGTTATATTCCACTCTTCCTTTTTTATTTTTGTAAGCTCCTGCTTTTTCCCTTTGTTTAACTTACCTAATGGTTTGATTATTTTGCTACTCTTTATTTCAGGTACTTCTTTTTACTTTACCAGTAAGCCTGTTTTTCTGCTTATAACTCATGAATTTCTTTTTAAAATTCAAAAACTCAGAGATATAATTTATGTACAATAAAATGCACACATTTTAGGTACACAATTTAATGAGTTTTGGCTAATGTATGTATCTGTGTGACCACTACCACAGTCAGGATATAGATTATTTCCGTTGCCCCAGAAAATTCTCTTATGCCCCTTTGCAATCAGTATGACCTGCCCCAATGCTCCAGGAAAGCAATGATGCTATTTCTATAAGCAGTAGTTTTGCGTACCAGAGCTTCATGTAGTTGGAAACATATATGCATTATTTTTGTGTCTGGTTTCTTTTGCTAAACATAATTTTTGTAAGAGTCAACTCATGCTGTTTTATGTATCACTATTTCCTTTGTTTTTATTATTCTGTAGCAATCATAGGACAATTTGCTTATTTATTCTCCTAGTGATGAACACTTGGGTTGTTTCCAGTTTGGGATTATTACAAAATTCATATAACAGTCTTTTTATGGATATGGGTTTTCATTTCTCTTTGATAAATAACTAGGAGTAGAATTGCCAGGTGATAGTGTAGGGGAATTTATCTTTAAAAGAAACTTCCAATCGGTTTTCCAAAGTGACTGTATGATTTTACATCCCAACCAGCAATGTATGAAAATTCTATTTGTTCCACATCCTTTTTAACACTTTGTATGGTGAGTCTTAAATTTAAGCTATTCTAGGGGGTGCATAGTAATATTTCATTATGGTTTAATTTGCATTTGCCTTATGACTAATGATGTTGAGCATGTTTTCATATACTTATTGGCCATTCATACCTTATTTTACAAAGTGTTCAAGTCTCTTGTACATATTTTCATTGGATTATTTTATTACTGAGTTGTAAAAGTTCTTTACATAGTCTAGGTATAAGGCCTTTTAAAAAATATACATACTCTGAATATCTTCTCTTATTCTGTAGTTTGTCTTTACTTTTTACATTCAGTTCTGTTGATTTTTCCTTTATGTGTTTTGAATCTCTTTTATCATCTGCATATACACTTGTATATCTTTTTTAATGTAGTTAGCTTATTTGTCATTTCTAAATATCTCTATTTTTGGTAATACTCCTTGATTGCAGTATTATTTGAAATTTCTTTATGTTTCCCATTTGTATGGCATATCTTTTTCTCTTCTTTCCCTTGCAATCTATCTGGTACTTATATTTAAAGTACAACTTTTGTAGAAAATAAATAATTACTGTTTAAAGCCTCTAAATTTTGGCATGGTGTTTTTGCAACAAAAGTTCAGTAATATAACTATATTTTGCAAATATTTTATGTTAACTACTTATTCTTGGTCTGTCATTGAAAGAGATGTGTTGAAGTCTACCACTGTAATTGTGAATTTGTCCCTGTCTCCCTGTAATTCTATGAATTTTCCCTTTATACATTTCAATACTATTCTTAGGTGCACAGAAGTTTATGACTATTATATATTCTTGGTAGATTATGTTTACCAGCATGAAATACCCCTCTTTATGTCTTTTAATGCTTTCTGCCTTAAATTCTATTTTGTCTGTTATTAGCTTTGCTACACCAGATTTTAGAGGTTAGTACTTGCTATCTATTTTTTTTTTTAACATTTTGCTTCATACCAGGGATGAGTGACACCTTTCTAGCTATGACCTTAGAGAGGCAAATGAATATATTCAATTCTAAGGTCATGGAAAGCTTATAATTAGACTTTTAAAATTTAACCAATCTGAAAATCTCTGACCTTTAATTAGCAGTTGGATTCAATTATATTTATCATGGTTGCACATATATTTGCACATGGTTTTTTGTTTAAATAAATAAATTTATTAAACATTGTCATCGTTGCTGTGCTTGGGTTTTCTCTAGTTGTGGCAAGCAGGGGCTACTCTTTGTTGTGGTGCGTGGGCTTCTCATTGCGGTGGCTTCTCTTGTTGCGGAGCATGGGCTTTAGGCACGCGGGCTTCAGTAGTTGTGGCACGTGGCTTCACTAGTTGTGGCTTGTAGGCTCTAGAGCGCAGGCTCAGTAGTTGTGGTGCACGGGCTTAGTTGCTCCGTGGCATGTGGGATCTTCCTGGACCTAGGGCTGAAACCCATGTCCTCGGCATTGGTGGGCAGATTCTTAACCATTGTGCCACCAGGGAAGCCCTTGCACTTAGTTTTGCTACCTCATTTTGTATTTTCTGTTTACCATGATTTAAAATATATTTTTCTCCTTCAATGTTTCCCATTTGATTAACCAAATTTACTTTATTCTCTTTATTTTTGGTTATGAATTTAGAACTTACACATACTATGGACATACATACTTTAAGAAAACTATGCAGAGATTTAAACATTGTATTTAAATGTATATATTTTTAATAATGTACATGGTTAATCAATATCTATGGCTTTCCTCAGCAGGAAAGGGTCCTCAGCTCTTTTTCTTTCTTTAAAATAGGTTCTCCAATGTCATTTATTTCTCAAATTGTCTTCAGATTTTTTATTTTCTACAGTCAATATATTTTAGATTTACTACCATATTTTACTGATTTCTTAGCTTATTGTTAATTTTTGCATCTGAATCATTCTACCTGTATTCATCTTTTTCTTGCTGAATGTGGTGGATATTTCTGGTGTTTACCAGTATCAGACTTTCTTTTATTTCCTGAGCATAAAAAAAACTTCACTTTCCATCCATGTGCCTATTTCTGGCCAGTTAGATGTGAGTAGAATAATGTGTGTCACTTTGGGGCTGAGGAAGTGAAAAGCCCTTATGTGAATGTCCGTTCTCTTTCTTCCTCTGCTGCAATGGAGGATGGAGGCAGGGGCCTAGTTTTCAGATGGCAGCACAAGATTGAAGCAGCCTGGATCACTGAGTTATCAGCTCTATAGAGTTACCTGGACTACAGAAAATTTTGCCAGAAGAAGATATAAACTTTTGTTGTGTTAAGCCACTGAGATGTGGGGATTGCTTGTTATTGCAGCATATGCCTATCCTATCCTGACTAATGCACTGAAGTGTATCCTTTAATTATGCTTTTAGTAAGGTAGTAACTTAGTCCTTGTGTGTCTGAAGATTTCATTAATTCATTCTCACTCTTAATTGATAATTTGGCTGGGTTTAGAAGTTCAGTTTACAATTATTTTTCCTGCTGCATTTTATCTTTTGATAGGTATTATCGTTGATGCAATAATGCTATGAGTCTGATTTATCTTTTCTCCATGATGGTTTTAACATTTTATCTTTATCCTTGACGTTCTATAATTGCACTGTGATGTTTTTAGGTTTGAATTTCACCAAATTTTCTATGTTGCTATAGCAAGCTTCTGAGCTGATAGAAAAATGTCTGATCTTTGTCATAGGAGACTAGGACATCATTGGACAAGGCATTAGCTGAAGCAGAAAAGAGAAGAAAAAGGCAAAATGTAAAAGAAAGTTGTACACTGAAGAGGTTATGAATGGAAAAACTTCCTATATTCATGGATTGGAAGACCTAATATTGTTAAGATGGCAGTGAGACCCAGACTGGTCTATGGATTCAACTCAATCTCTACAAAAACCCCAGTTGGTTTCTTTGTAGATATTGATAAGTTGATCCTAAAATTCATATGGAAATTCAGCAGATCCAGCATATCCAAAATAATCTTGAAAAAGAAGAACAAAGCTGGAGGACTCACACTTCCTGATTTCAAAACATATGACCAAGCTACAGTAATCAAGATAGTGTGGTACTGGCTAAGGATAGACTTATAGATCAAGAAAATAGAATTGAGGATGAAGAAATAAAACCCCAAATTTATAGTCAATAGATTTCAACAGGGTACCAAAACAATTCAATGGGTCTTTCCAGTAAGTGATAGTCTTTCCAGTAAGTGATGCCAGGACCACTGGATATCCATGTGCAAAATAATGAAGTTGGACCCCTACCTCACACTATACATAAAAATTAACTCAAAATAGATACAGTCCTAAATGTAAGAGCTAAAATTATAAACTCTTAGAGGAAAACATAGATGTAAATCTTCCTGACCTTGGATTAGGCAATAGTTTCTCAGCTATGACACCAAAAGCACAAGCACCAAAGAATATATATATATAAATTGGACATCATCAAAATTAAAAACTTTTGTGCTTCTGAGAACACCATCAAGAAAGTGAAAAGAAAACCCATAAAATGCGAAAAATTTTTGAAAATCACACATCTGATAAAGGACTTGTATCTAGAATATATATAAAAAAACTCCTACAACTCAATAATTAAACAGATAAATAACTTAAAGATGGGCAAAGGATCCAAATAGACATTTCTTCATGCAAATGAACAATAAGCACATGAAAAAATGCTCAACATCTTAGCCATCAGGAAGATACAAATCAAAACAACAATGAGGTACCCATTATACACACTAGGATGGCTATAATTAAAAAGACAGTTAATAATAACAGAGAGGATGTGGAAAGATTGAAACCCTCATACACTGCTGGTGGGAACAGAAAATGGTTCAGCTGCTGTGGAGAATACTCTGGCAGTTCCTCAAAAGTTTAAATATAGAGTTACCATATGACCCAGCAATTCCACTCTTAGATACATACCTAAAAGAAATGAAAACATATGTTTCATCCAATAACTTGTGCATGAATGCTCATAGCAGCATTGTTCATAATAGCTAGAAGTAGAAACAACTCAAGTGTCCATCAATGATAAGTGGATAAACAAAATGTGCTATAGGTACAATGGAATATTATTTTCAACAAAAAGGAATGAAGTGCTGATACATGCTACAACATGAATGAACCTATAAAACATTACGCTATGTGAAAGAAGTCACAAAACCCCACACATCATAGCATTCTATTTATATGAAATACCCAGGATAGGCAAATTCATAGAGACAGAAAGTAGTTTGGTGGTTGCCTAGAACTGAGGGGGCTGGAAAGAAATGGGAACTGACTGCTAAAGGTTACAGGATTTCTTTTGGGGGTGATTAAAATGTTTTAAAATTGATTGTGATAATGGCTGCAAAACTCTGAATATACTAAAAACCATTGAAGTATACACTTCAAGCGGATGAGTTGCATGGTATATGAATTATATCCTGATCAAGCTGCTATTATAAAAAAGACTATGAAGGGTCACACCTTGGGAAGCCCAAGTATGATACCAAGTCCCAGAGGAAAGCACAAGGCTGAGAATGGGGAGTGAAGCCAGGAAGACTGGAGCCACGTAGACATAGAAACGGAGCCAGAGATGATGAGAAACTTGGGCTGGAGCAGATTAAGGAGATTCTGGAGCAGAGGAAGGTGAAAGTTCACTTTTATTGGGGACTGGTCATTTGGTATGTGGGTGGGTCAGCTCAACTGAAATAAATACTGTATTTCTCAGTGTATCAGCAGCCTAATTCTGGGGCTTGTAGCCCCTCTCTTCCTCGTCAATAATCCATAATGCAGATTCTCCCTACTCTTGATTTCCTAGAGATGGAGGAGAAGCTGACCTGTTTCTCCATAGGCTACTAAATATCTGTCGGTAGCAACAGCGCTAGAAGCAGTAGTAAAACTAATAACAATAATAATAGCCCACATTGAACAGTTACTATGTGCCAGGCATAGTCTTCCAAAGTGCTTTACATTACTGACCCATTTAATTCCTCATAACAAGCCCATGGCATAAGTAATATCATTATCCTTATTTTACAGATGAGAAAACTGAGGCATAGCACAGTTAGATATCTTGCCCCAGGTCAGATGCCTCGTGAGTGGAAAGAATTGTTTCTGGTCTTAGTTGGGATAACTTGGTGAAGCACATTCATTTTCATCAAGGCATCACACTGGATTGAAGACAACTGTGGTTTCTCGGTTGCCTAGTTCAGCACATAGGGTTTTGGACGCACCTGCACGCCAGTAAGGCAAGGTTGGTGTGTGAGTCCCAACTCCCACCAAGGTCCCACAACCTCCTGCCATTTCCAGGGAATGTCAGTTAGAAAAAAGGGAGACAGAAATAACTGCGGCCACTACAGCCAAATCACAGCCCCGGACCTAGGAGCAGAGCAGAGAACCCATCTAGAGCACTTGTTCACTCACTCACTCAAACATTTACCAAGTGACTTCTTGCTTCATGGGCAGGGACTGGGAATATATAGAGAGAAGGAAAACAGGGGAGATGTTTTGGAGGAACTCCAAGGCATGGCTCGGTGTGATTACCTTCACATATTGGGGGCGGCCCTTCAAACTGCAGGTAAGTTCCAAGTTTGCAGGTCAGGATTTCATTCCCAACTAAGGTAAAGCCAGGGAGGCACCTGTAGCGTACGATGTCACCTGTCAAGGAGAGACCAGTGTGGGGATTCCCTGGAGAAGTCTGGGCAGGGCTGACTGGCACCCCTTAGTAGCTTGAACCTACTTCCAGGCAAGACGATCAGTGGCGGGTTGTGCTCTGTTCAGACTAAATTACTAGCTCAACTCCAGTCAAATGACCCAGATGACTATGGCTCCCCTCTCACAGCTCAGCCTTGCTGAGCCTAACAGTGTTGCACATTCTAGGAACTTTTTATAGTGTCTTGCATGGACTTATTTTTCAACACATCCTGACTTGAAACATGGAAGAAAACTGCTTTCCTAGCTCCTCTGGCTATTTATGGCTAAAAACAAAAGTGATTGTATTTTGGGTGAAACTCAGTTGACAGAATATCAACCGTCTTGCACTGGGCCTATTGTTTCTCTCCAAGGACAGGAGGCAGAGATAAGCCCCACGGGCCAGGCCCCACCCCTCCCCGGCCCCTCCTCGCCAGCCCCATCCTTGCTGGTTTGGGAGGTCTAACCTATGTTGAATTCTTCATTCTCTGTGACGACTTCAGCATTGGGGAGGATGGTGGGAGGAGGGCATTTGGTGAGCGGATAAGCTGAAAAGACAAAAGCAGACAAGTCGGTGTAAGAGCATCATTCTTGGGGCATGTGGTCATTCATTTGTTCAGTGCTTCACGTTCTCACTCATCTATCCACACAGCAGATATTAACGAGTACTTATCTGTACACAGGGCAAGAGTAGCAAAGCACTATTTTGCTTATCTGCTGCCATCTGTTTTTATTTGCTTTTGATGCAAAAACCAGGAACCATATATCAAGAGTAACAATAAAGGAGAGGATCTAAGAAGGCAGTGATGGTGCCTAGCGCTGAAGGGAAGGGAGAGAAGCATTTACTGAACACCTACTATACGCCAAGCATTTTCACACGCTGTCACTTTGAATTCTCACAATAGCTGATCCCCCTGAGAGATGTTCCCACTCTACTTATGAGGAAGCTAAGATTCAGAAAGCTTCAGTTACCTCTCTAAGTTCACACAGGAAGTAAGTGGCACAGACAGGATTTCAATCCAGGTCTGGCTGCTCTCAAATCCCATATTCTTTCCACTACTCAGCATCTAAATGCTGTGTGTGGCTTACGTGGGTGACTAGCAAAGACAGCTTGTTTCTCTTCTGACCTTTGGCTAAACACTCTGGCTTCAGTGGATTTTCTAAATCAGAAGCCATCCCTCTGGGCAGAGACTGGCCTGTGCGGGGAGGGTGTTACCGAGGCAAAGTTCAGGGTGGGCTCATAACTTGGCTTTCTTTCATTATCTGGTACGTGGTTGAGTGCTGGATGTGTTAGCTGCTGTTTCCGCTGCTGTTGCTGTTATTATTTCCCAAGTCACTTCAACCCTTGCTATGTTTTTTGAAGTAGCATTTTTTAAAAAATTTACAAATGTAACACATTATCATTAAAGAAAACCTGAGATTTTCTATGAGAAGAGTAAGAGGAAAATTAAACTCATCCATTGCCTTCTCAGAGATAACCTGTTAACCCTTTACTGTAAATTCTTAGGGTGTATATTTTCTGCACATAGATTTTTCTTTTACAAAATTTGCACCATGTGACATACTTTGTGTTGGTCCTTGTGCACTTACTATTCTATTGCAAGAATTTTCCCATGTCATCACATTCCTTCAAAAGTATGATTGAAATGACTTCATAGGATTTAATCATATAATCTACTAAAATTTATTTAACAGATACTCTATTGTTAACCATTTAGATTTCCAAAGTTTTGCAATTTAAAATGAAACTGTGATGAACATCCTTCTATATATACATCTTTTATGAAGTTTTTTCTTTTTATAAAACTAGGAATGATTAGAGTGTATGACTTTTTTTTTTTTTTTTTTTTTGCGGTAGGCGGGCCTCTCACTGTTGTGGCCTCTCCCGTTGCGGAGCACAGGCTCCGGACACACAGGCTCAGCGGCCATGGCTCACGGGTCCAGCCGCTCCACGATACGTGGGATCCTCCCGGACCGGGGCACGAACCCGTGTCCCCTGCATCGGCAGGTGGACTCTCAACCACTGCGCCACCACGGAAGCCCGAGTGTATGACTTTTTTAAACTACAGGCATCTCTCACTGAACATCAATAATCCATTCCTGGAAATCAGACATTCTGTGTCAAGATGCTACTAGGAGCCTACTTCCCATTACTTTAAATGGGAAAAAATTATAATGCATAACCCAAGACCCAAAAAGTACTGAAAACTACAAAATACCTATATATATATGCAACAAACCACTATGCTAGAAGGTAAATACTTAGAGCATCACTTCATGATCACCCAATGATTAGTACATTTGTAACAAAACAGCAGTTCTATGCATCGCATATTGCACTATGAACACTGCAGACTTTTCAGCTTGAGACAGAAACCTTAGGCAGAAACAAAGGCTAAATACGAAAGGCACGGCGGGAACGTGTTTGGGACAGCGCTGGGTGGTGGATGCTTCACAGTGAACATCACCACTCTGGGATAACCTCAGAGCCAGTGGCACCTGAAACACCTGTTCCAAATGTTCATGTGGCATTCTGACATTTTACCAATCGTATCTGGAATGTAACTTAAGACGACTCCTGCATGTAGTTTTATTTAAAATGTCGTAGTATGTTTTGAGGATTTAACTTTAATTTTTTCTACAGATGTGTCCACTGAAACACGTCATATTGAGTGACACATAGCTTTATGAAGCCCTCTTGGGGGAACCAGACAGGTTTAATCTTGATTTAACATAAACCAGGGAGGACCAGGCCTGTGTTTGATACATATTTCCATTTTTCTTTCCAGGAAAATTGCTCCAACAGATACTGTCCACAGAACGACAGTTTCTCCAACCCTGGGTGCTTTCATTCTTCTTTCATCTGATCCTTTTAATGATTATCTATTGGGGGTTTGCCCTGGGTCAGGCACTGTGTTAGGTGTGGATGATGCAAGAGTATAAAGAGACACAGTCCTTACCTCACAGAACTTAGAGCCATCGGGGGAAATAGTCATCAATTTAAATCTTTGTCAACTTGATAGACAGCAAACAGAGTACCACTTCTTTTCTTTTATTGGCATTTGACAACCAGTTAGGCTAAATATTTTTTTCATATGTTACTACACTCTTTGCATTTTTCTTTTCCTTTTTTTTTTAACATCTTTATTGGAGTATGATTGCTTTACGATGGTGTGTTAGTTTCTGCTTTATAACAAAGTGAATCAGTTATACATATACATATGTTCCCATATCTCTTCCCTCTTGTGTCTCCCTCCCTCCCACATTTTTCTTTTTAACTCTATTCATGTCCTTTGCCTCTATTTTTCCTATAAATTTGAAAAACTCTATGTACAATATATTTAAGATTGCTCTTTGCCTATTATTTCCCAATTTATCATTTGCTCCCATCTATTTATGACACTCTTTTGACTTGTACAAGCATTAAATGTTTATTTAGCCAATTCTCAATGTTTTCCTTTATAGAGCTTAAAAAAATTTGATTCCTTGCATTCTCAGCCTCATGCTTACCTTTAAAACATACCTTCTAGAACCTTCTAGGACACACTTAACTTTCCCAGAAAAAAACTCAATAAAAGACATCTCCACCTAAACACTGTGAGGACACTTTACAGTTTGTGGTTATTAGTGTGATCGGGTGATTTCCCATTACATTTTTAAAATTAACTTTTAAAAAATTACAAATTTCTGCTCAATGCAGAAAGCTGGTGGAGTACTGAAAAGCAATAAAACAAAAATTCCCCAAGTCCCACCACCTGGGCACAGCCATTGCTAGCATTTTGGTGTATGACTTTTGATATTTTACAGATAACTCCCCTCCCCTCCCCACCCCCAAACACACACTGCATCTACCATGTTATTGCTGCAGAACTCTAGGGCAGGGGGCCATTCAGGACTCCTGTTTCCTTTTGTCTCCATCTCCCTTGTTCCCCTGGGGGGTGAGGCACTGATACAGCTTTGACTCCATTATGTGTTAACATGCTAACTAGTGGGCAGGGCTCATTTGCTTATGTCATCCAAGTTTTACCACTTGTCTCAATAAAGTCTTTAATAGCAAACGCATCCAGTTCAGAACCATATGTTGCATTTCATTGTCATGTTTAGTCTGTCTCCTTTAGTCTGCAACAGTTCTAAAGTCTTTCCTTGACCTTCCTGACTTTTACACTTTTGAAAATTATATGCAGTTAATTTCTAGTATGTAACACTGTATTACATACATTACCCTCAATTTAGGTTTGTCTGATTCCTCATGATTAGATTCAGGTTGTACATCTTTGATGGGACGATTACAGAAGCGATGCTGGGTCCTTCTCACTGCATCCTATCAGGTGGGGTATGATTTCCCCTTTTATTAATCTCTCAGCCAGATAGCTCTTATTTGGAGTCCATGTTACCTAGACTCTCACGCTGGAAGCAGATGCTTCCCAAAATTTCCTTCTATTTCCTAAACTATAAGTTTCCAAGGGCATTTTTCTCTGCAATTCTAATCCTATTTTGTCACTAAAAAAAAAATACTGTAGAATATTGCCATAAGTCTCCTTAAGGTAGTTTTCTTCTTTTTGGTTCTCATATGAAAGGAAATTTATTTAGGGCTAATGTTTGGCTATAAAAAGGCAAACATTCTTTCCCCCATCCCATTCCCAATCCCGGCTCTTTGCAAGTCGGCCTCCTTCTTTTTCTTCAGTTTTAGTCTCAAATACCAACTCTTAAGACACATTTTCCCCAATTATTCTACATGAAGTAGATCCTCTACCTTTTCATTTGCTATCTTACTTGTTTCTTTCATAGCACATATTACAAGTTGCAAAGATTTTATTTGCCTACTTACTTGTTTGTTATCTCTTCTTGGGGGAAGAAAGCTGTATGGGGAGCAGGCATTTCACAGAGCAGGAAGCAATAAAACATACTTATTCTTTAATGATAATGAATAGATAATGAATAGATAATGAAGATATGAAAGGATGCTAATCCTCATCTTCATCATAAAAGTGAAATGCTATCCACCAGGTTGGCAAAAATTTAAAAATCCAATAAAGCCCAGCGTTTGCAAGGATGTAGTGCGACAGAAGCTCTACCTCTGTTGCTAGGAAGAGTGTAAACTGTTATAACTACTTCGTGCGATCAGTTTGGCATTACCTAGTAAAACTGAATATGTGAATACTCACAACCTCACAATTCCACACAGGCATGTACCCTAGAGAAACTCTTGTCCACAAGAAGGAATGTACAACAATGCTCAGATTGTTTGAAATAAAATAACTTGAATGCCTATTAAGAGTAGACTAGATAAATCACTATTTTCACGCAATGGAATACTAGATGGCATTGAAAAATGAACTAAATCTAGTCACATGCATCTGCATGAATTTCAAAAGCTTAATTATGAGTGAAAAAAGCAGGTCACAAAAGAACACTTATTGAACGATTCTATTCACATAACAGAAATAACATGTGAAATGAAACAGTATATATTTTTGGAGACATACACCTATGGAGTAAAATTATAATGTAAAGCAATGAATGGTCAACAGAAAATTCAGGACCGTGGTTAACTCTGGGGGTCGGGCAGGGGGAACGTGTTGGGGGCGGTGCACAGGGGCTTCAAAGGTACTGGTGTTCCTTTTCTTAGGCTCAGCGATGGGTGTTCATCTTATTCTTCTTTAAATGGCACATGTATGTTATCCACAATTTTTACACATTGCTATATTCCACAATTTATCAAAAGCCCTATGAGTGGGTGGAAGGGGCCTTCATGCTCACTCGGCCCCTTGCAAAGAGCCTGTCCCACCCGAGCCCGTTGGCCTGGGCCTAGCAGTGGATCCTCTCGCCCAGGCCCATGTCTGCTCTCTGGTCAATGAGGCCTTGGACCATGGTCTGAGCAAGCACCTAAGGGTCTCATGTCTCATCTGAGGGCATCAGGGGCACAGCGGCCACACACAGAAGCAAGCGCTCTCCTGGGCAGATTTACTCAGGAGAACTCGGGAACAAGGCTGCCCCAGGGCAGGGCTGGGCCTCCTTCACCTGGTCCTGGCGCAGGTGAATGCTGAAGAGCAGGGACCAGAGATCTGGCCTAGGACTGAGGTGATTTCATATGGATCCTGTTAATATCTAAATATAATAATAATGGTGATCATGATAATGATGATTATTAACACTGCCATTTATTGAGTACCTTTTATACTCTGTGCCTAGAGCTAGGCATTCCCATGCATGATTTCATTTAACTCTGTGAGGTTAGGTACTGATATGATTCCCATTTTGTGGATAATGAAATCGAGGCTCAGAAAGGTAAACGACAGACCCACAGTCACACAGCTAATATGTGGCAGAGATTTGAACCCAAGTCTGTGTGACTCTGGAGTCCACACTCTATCACTCTATGGGCAAGTCACATGGAGTCAGAATGACATAGCCTTCAAGACCTGGGTCCCATTAATGGGGTGTGCCCGACAAGAGGGGTGTGGGTACCAAGGCAGATTGAGATGGTGGGTTTCTCATCTCCATATCATGCTCACCTGGGCCCAAGCTCCTTGGGGACAGCGGCTGGAGCCGCCGATGCTCTCAACAATGTTGTTTCTGGCTTTCTGTCTCCATATCACTAACTCTCCCAAGGACTTAAGGCTGAATGCGTTCATGTTTCTATAAATGCACGTGTGAGGCAGAAACACCCTGCGGTCCCACTGGAGCAGTCAGTGCAGAGCTACAAGGACTGGGTTCTCCTCCCAATTATAGCCATGCAATTTTGGGCAGGCTCTCCTGCCTTCCTTGGCCCTCATTTGTAAATTGGGGGTAATAATAGCTGCTTCACTACCTCACAGAATTCTTAGAGGTCACAAACTCCAAGCCCCTCATTCCGCAGGTGAAGAAACTGAGCTCTCAAGCTGGGGAGAGACCTACACAAGGTCAGACATTGACTTGAGGTGGAGCCAGGAATAAAGTCAAGCCTTCCTGATTTCCAGTCCAAATAGATGCAATGTTCTGCAAACTGTAAACAAGGGAGGTTATTTCACGGCTGGGCACAAGCCCACAGAGAACTTTTTATAAGTTTTTCTATGCTGTGTCCACTAGAACAAAAATGAGGAAATACCTGGGTCCATAACCCTGGACTTTTAGAAGAAAGTAGGCTGTCGATAAGGACAGATGCACCCTGAATTGATCATGCTCCTCTATTTGAATTCTCCCTGATTTTGTCTGGGCACAGTAGTTCCTGTGGAGTCGACAGAGGCCCTGGATTCCTTTGGAGTGGACAACCCTCTAGAATGTGCTGAGGGGCAGGGTGGGGCACAGGTAAAGGGATAACCCAGCCAGGGAGCTGGTGTGAATGACGGATAAGAAAGAAGCCTCACTCTGCTGCCTCTGAACTTGAACTTGGTGCCAAGGATCAGCGTCACGGGCCTCTCCTCCCTACTAGTGTGGAGGGGAAGGAAGAGAGCTCCGGTGCTGGGAGCTCTCACATACCCTACACAATGAATTCTCATAACCCTGAGGAGACCAAGGCAGAGAAGCTATGTTACTCTTCCAAGCCCCACAGCTGGCAAATGCGGGAGCCAGGAGTCAAGCCCAGCACTTGAGAGTCTGCACCCCCTCTCCCCCTTCCCCCACAGGCTTCCATACTGACCGGAGAAAGCTATGGCGAAGATCCCACCCGCAGCTGCATCACGGTGGAACTTGAGCAGGACCTGGTTGGATGAGCTGTGCATTGTCTTCTTGGCCAAGCTGTGGCTGAAGGTTCCGAGCTGTGGGGCTGTCTGCTGCGGCCCATCCCTGCAACAGGAAAGAAGGTCCTGCATGTCACGGGTCACCATGCCTACCTGTTCCACCTGGTGTGTCAGAGGCCTTCAGTGAGCAAAGAGACATCCCTGTGTTGCCTTCCCTGGAACCTTATCCAGTCCCTCCCATTTGTTCTTAGCTATTGTCTGGAAACTAAATGAGAAATCAATCCAGGGCAGTCAGGTGACAGTTATCCAGCCCTGGAAATTTTGAGAAGAAATCCCACTATCTTCTGCCGATTCCCAGAACCTCCAAACAAAGAAATTTTTAAATTATATCTTTGTCCAAAGATTCAGTGGTTTGGAAAAAAAGCTGTCTAGGAAACTGCACTTATCAACTAATAATTCACATTCCCATTTTAAAATTACTCAAGATATGCTAACTACATAATTCAGAGCTGAGCTGTCCAGTTTGGTAACCGCTAGCCTACATGGGACTATTTACTTTTAAGTTATTTAAACTTTAATAAAGTTTAAAAATCAGCTCCTCAGTCACTCTAGTCACATTCAAGTGCTCAATGGCTACATGTAGAGTGGCTGCCATATTGGACCTCACAGATATGGACTATTTCTCTCACTGTGGACAGTTCTGTGGTCAGCACTGGCTCAGCATGACGTGACCAGTGGGATTTCACAAAATTCCACTCCAAAGCTCTTTCACTAGTTCAGGTAGCTTATCTTAGGAAAATGTAGAATTTTGGTTTGGGCTCTGGAAATACTGAGAAAAGTCAGCCCATCTACGCCCTTTCCCATTCCCACACCCGTTAGTACTTTGACCCCCAGCAGGACTCCAGGTTGGGAACCACTGTCTTGCCATTCCTTTCCCTCCAAGGAGTCAAAAAGGCTAATTGAAGCTGAGTCCTCATTCCACTATGTTTATTTGAGACCCAAGAGGCTGACAGCCATTTAAAACCATTCTGCTCGTGGTATTCTGGACAAATAGATGGGTGACCCAGTTTACAGCCCAGTTAGTGCCCTTTTCTCATCGGCTGCTGACATGGCAGCTGGTCCTACCAGACGGTGATGAAGTCTCCAGAGGGCTCCGTCTGTAGCAGGCTGATGTTGAGGCGGATGCCGTGACCAATGGGTACGGTGATCAGCCAGACACAGTCCTGGGAGCTGGAGTAGGGACTGGGAAAGCCCGGGGAGTACACAGTGCCATTGAAAGAGGTGACGTTCCCGCCACAGGGCACTGCCAGGGAGAGGATACAAACACAGATGAGTGCTGGAGATCACCTCCCCGCTGAGAATTCAGATGACTTCCTGATGCAGTCCCAGCCCCCAGCACGAACCATCCTGCTCCATGAGGCTGGGCGGGATGGGGAGAGGAGATGGGGCTGAGGGAGGGCCAGGCCTGGCGTTCCCTGCTGTTCCCAACACACCACAGCTCTAGTGGCCCTCCATCTTCAGTGCAGGTCCTCTGTGGGCCTGTCTCAGCCCCTGGCCCCCCTCTTTCTCTTTCTTGTGGAAGAGACCTGTCCAGAAGGAAGGACACACCAAAGCTACCCCCTCTCCTTTCCTAGGAATACTAGAGTCAGGGCTTCAGTACTGTTGCTGGGAAGAGGTAAGAAATTATGATAGTATCTCTTTCTTTCTCTTTTTATTCTGAGATTCTTGGAGTCGGACTTTTGGTCTTGACTTAAGAGTGGTGGATTCTTGTGGTGAGGCTATGGTTGGGTTCAAATTATGGCTAAACCATTAATTGACTAGATAAGGGTAGCCTCTCTTTCTTCACCTAGAAAATGGGACTAAGACTTCGCTCCTCATAGGATCGTGGTGGCAATCAGATGAGCTGCTCCGTGTAAAATGCTCAGCCAGCGCTAGCTCACGGAGAGGGCATCTGCTACATAGATATGATCCTCCCTCCCTATCCTTCTGTCTCCCCAGAGCAAACTTACACTTAGACGCACTCTGATCTAGGCTTTAGGCAGGGGTATAAAGAGTCCTGGAAGTCTCCATGGTATTTGGATTTAATCACCATGGAGGAAAATAAAAAGAGGTTCTGGGCAAAAAAACCCCCCCAAAACAAAAAAAAACCCCGGTCCAGAATAATAAGTGTATTGGTTGGCATGGGTCATCACACAGAGATATGGATGGGGCCGGACCAGGCTGAGAAGAAAGAGTCCCAATGCCTCCAAGCAGCGGCCAGGGTTCCTGCGAATGTGAATGCACCCTGAAGCTGGTGCACATGGGCATGCCATCCCTCCTCCGTGTACTGAACCTCCATCCGGTGCCAGGCATGGCCAGGGGAGGCAAAGGACAGCAAGGATACCACGGCACGTGATTCTGATCTGTGAGTGTGTCCCAGGGGACTGTGAGTGCCCTGGGACACAGCTAAGTGTACCGGCATCTCCAGCCCAGGGTGGAGCACGCCATCAACATGGAATGCCACAGAACATTTAGCGGGGGGGCCCTCATCTGGTCCTGTGAGGGGGTGAGGGAGTCCTGGCAGAATTCACATTTAGACTCAGACCTGAGGGATGACAAGGGCCAAACAGGTAAGGCAGGAGAGAAGAGCAATGTTCTATAAGGAGGGACCAGCATGTGCTCAGAACCAGGGGCCAGAGAGGACGGCACATGGTGAAATGGAAAGTATTTCAGCTGAGCTGGAGCGTAAAGTCTGAGAGAGTGGAGAACAGGGGGAGGTAAGTGGGGACCAGGCCCTGAGGCACACCGTGTGCTACCCCAAGGGGGTTGGATGTTACCCCAAGGGAGATGGGGACGCCTTACTAGCTTCTGAGCAGGGCAGTGTCTGGAGTACATGAATGGTTTCAAAGGCTCACCCTCACTACACTGTGAAAGGTGGATTGAGGAACACAGACTGAAGGCTGGGCGCCCAGTGACGAGCCTCATCTAAGTGGCCTGGATTAAGGTGGAGGGAGCACACAGCGAGAAGTGGATGCATTTGAAGGGCAATTAGGATGTAGAATTAGCAAGACTTGGTGACTAGGTCGGATAAGGGAGAGGGAGCCTGCCCAAATTGAAGGCTGAATAACCAGGGGACTAGAGGCACCCTTCACTAGGTGAGGATCTCAATGTAAAGGCAGAAAGACGATGACTTCCATTTTGAACACGCTGGGATTTAGATGCCTCTGGATAGGAGAAGATATTCAGTAAGGAGTTGGATGTACAGGTGAAGAACTCAGGAAAGAGACAAAGGTTGCAGATACAGATGGCATTTGGAGATGTGAGGGAAAGAAGATAGTCTGGGAAAAAAATTCAAAGGACAGCAACACTTAAGGGACAAAGAAATAGATGAGCAAAAAAGTTGGCACAGGCAGAAAGGTAATTGGAAAAGCAAGAGAAGATGGCGTCTAAGAAGCTAAGGGAAGAGGGCTTCCTTGGTGGTGCAGTGATTAAGAATCCGCCTGCCAATGCAGGGGACACGGGTTTGAGCCCTGGTCCAGGAAGATCCCACATGCCGTGGAGCAACTAAGTCCGTGCGCTACAACTGCTGAGCCTGCGCTCTAGAGCCCGCATGCCACAACTACTGAAGCCCACGCACCTAGAGCCCATGCTCCACAACAAGAGAAGCCACCCTAATGAGAAGCCCATGCACCGCAACAAAGAGTAGCCCCCACTCATCGCAACTAGAGAAAGCCTGTGCGCAGCAATGAAGACCCAATGCAGCCAAAAACAAACAAACAAATAAATAAAAAGCTAAGGGAAGAACTTTCTTAGGAGGGAGAAGGGATTGTGGCTCAAGATGTCTGATGGAGGAAGCACTGCTCATTCCTCTCTCCTGTGATGCCATATAAAGGAGTAAAAAGGGAACAAAAGTCCACAATGAAGCTTGTCATATAGCAGGTGACCAGCCAACAATTCCAGAATGATGGACTGGTTATACACAAGGATGGTTCTGAAAATCTGAAAAACGAACTGGAAGTTGAATAGTTTTAGAGATTATGATCTTATATTCCAACACCAGAACAGCTCAGTTGTGCAAACAAGGTCTCTTTATCTATGGAGAGTTAATACTTCCAGCTTATCGTTTCTGGGCCAGTTACTGCGCTGGGAGCTTTACATGAGCCATCTTGCAACCCTCACAGCTCTTACAAAGCAGAGGTGAGAAGCTCCATTGTACTAAGGAAGAAACTGGAGGTCAGAGAGGTGAAGTGGTTCAGAGATGAAGCCCAGGGCAGTCTGATTCTGGAACTGGGGTGCTTTCCCCTGGACTATACTGTCCTCCTGCCATATTTTCCCCTTTCAAGACAAATCCCAGCTTCTCCTCCAGGAAAAGGAAGGAAAATGGAACTGAGGTGTGCAAACAGGGGTAGGGACAGCATGACCTCCTGGTCCTTCTCCATCCTGGTTCTGGTTAATGAAGACCCAGGAAAGTACCACCTCTAGCTCCCTGATATCATCAACTCAGATCTCTCTAGGCTCGTGTAGGAGAGGGAGAATAAGCTGGGAGGTGTGAAGAGAGGAACAAGAACTTCCTAGAAAGATGCTTTATTCTCTCCTCCCCTTAGGAAAGTGTCATGATTACCTCTCTCTACCCCTCAGCATATCAGTGTCTTCCCTTCTGACTGCGGACATCTAACCCACGAGGTTGGCTATTCCCAAGGGCTGAGTATGTATTCCTTTGGCTGCGACCCACATCTCTTCCAGGTCCTCCCTAGGGCTGGCCCAGAACTCTGTCCCAGGACCCTCTTCCTGGATAGGCTTGGTCTCATCTCTATGGAAACAGGATGGACAAAGTTTGCCAGGACCTCCCAGCATGGGTGATCCCACGGGGCGGGCACGTGGAGGCAGGGACTACTCTGGATCAGTGGCCCTAAAAAGAATCACCAGGGATGAGGGAGGGACATACCTTCACACCTGGGCAGCGGGTGGTCCCAGTTCCGGTTGGTGCCGTGTTGACATGTGAGGACAGGGTGGCCCATCAGTTGATACCCTGGGAGGCACTCGAAGGTCACCGACTGCCCAACATTGTAGCCAGCTCCCCGCACAATGCCATTCGCAAAGGGCTCGGGGTCTGGGCACTCTTGAAGTTCATAGGCTGGAAACGATCACGAGAGAAGGTTACTTTCTCCTCTCTGGGCATTTTCTCCCTGACCAGAATATAGGCGTACCAGGGAGTTAGCATAGTGGTGGAGAACCAAGACATGGACTCAGATGGGCCTTCCTCATTTTCTAGCTATTGGCTTTGGGCAAATGATTTAAGTTCTCTATGCCTTTGTTTTCTTATTTAGAAAATGGTTATTGTGAGAATCCAGTAGGATCAAATATACACAGCTCTTTGCACAGTCCCGGCACATGGTGAGAACGTAATCAATGCTATCTGTCATTATTGTTCCCATGGGAATAGGGGACCCAAGGAAGACAAGGCTAGATTGAACCATTCTTCTTCTTTTTTTTTTTTTTAACATCTTTACCAGAGTATAATTGCTTTACAATGTTGTGTTAGTTTCTGCAGTATAACAAAGTGAATCAGTTATCCGTATACATATATCCCCTCCCTCTTGTGTCTCCCTCCCACCCTCCCTATCCCACCCCTCTAGGTGGTCACAAAGCACCGAGTTGATCTCCCCGTGCGATGCAGCTGCTTCCTACTAGCTATCTATTTCACATTTGTGAACCATTATTCTTTGAGCACCTCACTGGGGCTCAGCATTGACCTCCGCTCTTTCCTGTTGCTGATCTCATTCAACCACCAAGGTCACAAACATGGGAAGTGGTCAGGTGAGGACATGAGTGGGGCCCTTCTAACTGAGAAATGAGAGCCCATTGGGAAGGAAGAAATGGGGTGGGAGGAAGCCAAACCTGTGGCAAAGGACAGAATAGCTGGGGTAAAAGTCCCTCTAAAGTACAAGGAAGTTGCTTCCCTGAGTATGAGTATACCTGCCTCACACTCCTTAATGGGAGTGGCTGAGTCCTGGCCCACCAGGAGAAGTCGTTGAGGGATTTGCTGAGCGTGTCACAGAGCAGAGCCTTCACTTAATTGGACAGTAACTGGGCCCACCAGACAGAAAGTCAGCCATGGGAGTAGAGGGAGCGTTCCAATAGTGGAAATTCTAAGGGGGAATAGCTGAGACCCAGTGAGTGCTCCATGCAGGCCGGTGCACGCATCACGTGCAATAACGACACGAATAAGAGTCCTCATGAGAGTGCCGTTACTGAAGTTCTCCCTCTGTGAGGGTGGCTATTATGTATTTCCTTTCAGGATCGTGCAGGGAGGTCTCTGTGGGAAGAACTGGGCAGGTTTCACTGGACATCATCAAGTAGTTGGCTGTGTTGAAAACTCGAGCAGTTCTAGAGAGAGTGGGTGGGCTGGTCAGCCAAAAGGAACGTGGCTCTGTTAGCAGCACAGGGTTTGGACGACCTGGCAAATAAGTCTTAGTAGAAGTAGGGAGCCTGTAGCTCAGGGAGGTGACTGAATGGATGAATTGGGCTTTTTTTTTTTTGGTAAAATATTTCATTTATTTATTTATTTATTTATGGCTGCGTTGGGTCTTCATTGCTGTGTGCAGGCTTTCTCTAGCTGAGGCGAATGGGGGCTACTCTTCATTGCAGTGAGCAGGCTTCTCATTGCGGTGGCTTCTCTTGTTGCGGAGCACGGGGTTCTAGGCACATGGGCTTCAGTAGTTGCGGCACGTGGGCTCAGTAGTTGTGGCTCACGGGCTCTAGAGCGCAGGCTCAGTAGGTGTGATGCACCAGCTTAGTTGCTCCGTGGCATGTGGGATCTTCCTGGACCAGGGCTCAAACCCATGTCCCCTGCATTGGCAGGCGGATTCTTAACCACTGCGCCACCAGGGAAGTCCGAGCTGGGCTTTTAAAGAGAAGCCTCGGTGGGAACAGGGGGACCCAATGATGGGGAGGAGCCTGAAGACCGAGGCCTCATGAGAAACCAGAAGCAGCCTGGAGGAGAGAAGCTGGGTCTTTATAACAGGAATTGTCTCCAGTGGACGAAGCTGCACTTTTCACAAAGAGAGACCCTGAAGTGAGGGTACCAGGACTGCTTTCACAGGGAGAGAAGTCTGAGAGCCCGTTCCACCAGAGGAAGCTTCAAAGGGAGAGGTTGATGAACTAGAGACTGTCATACAGAGTGAAGTAAGTCACAAGGAGAAAAACAAATAGCGTATAATACTGCTTATATATGAAATCTAGAAAAGTGATACAGATGAACTTATTTGCAAAGCAGAAATAGAGACACAGATGTAGAGAACAAATATATTGATACCAAGGGGGGAAAGGGGGAGTGGGATGAATTGGGAGATTGGTATTGACATAGACACACTATGTATAAAATAGATAACTAATGAGAACCTACTGTATAGCACAGGGACCTCTACTCAATGCTCTGTGGTGACCTAAATGGGAAGGAAATCCAAAAAAGAGGGGATATATATATATATATATATATATATATATATATATATATATATATAGCTGATTCACTTTGCTGTACAGTAGAAAGTAACACAACACACTGTAAAAGAAATAATACCCAAAAAAAAATTAATTAAAAAAAAAAAAAAAAAAAAAAAAGGGAGAGGTTGGGCCTAGAGGGCAGACGTGACCCCTAAGAGGTGGACTCATTAACTTTCCCAGGAAAGGGCTCCTTAGGGAGACTAGTAGTAGATGCTCCAGTGGGAACAGGTACAATTTCAAACAAAGCACCAGATTAAAAACACTAGTAATGATGATGTCTAACATTCTGGAACAATGTCATCATTTTGCTAAGTTCTTGTGTTTTTACAATCTCCTGAGAAATTTTAGTGGAATAAGTTAAGCCTGTCAGACTAGGAGACCTGGGTAGGCGTAGCTTATGCTGTTACTGAAAACTTTATGGGAATATTTACCTGAAGAAGGGAAAGGAGAACCCCAGCCGAGGATGTTCAGAGTGTCTAACAGGAGGGATTCTGAGGAAAAGTAAGGATTTGGATTTCTTTCAAAGAAAGTCAAGGAACCACAGAGAGCTAGGCCTGCTCTATAGAAATGGCGGCTGTGGTGACAGGTGGCTCTTTCATGAAGCAGGTCTTTTCATAAAGGAAAAACCTGGGGTGAGTGGTCAGGCTAAAGAATGTGGGTCTATGGGGCAGGGAGGATTATTTGGGCCTGACACATTGGGAGGCCTTGGTGGGAGCGCCTGGGCCTCCGGCACTAGAGACAACCTAGTCGGGAGGTTGGGGTCATCATACACGAGAAGGCTTAACGGAAGCTGAGGTCAGGTCTGAGGGGGGCAGCTGCCCTGACACCAAGAGTGGCTCCGCAGGGGCCGTCAGGATTGGGGCAGTGGGCAGGTGCTGAGGAAAGAGCTGGGCCTGTGACCCAAGGGAAGCCTCAAGGGGAACAGCCAGGCAAGTGCTGGGGTACAATGTGAGTGAGGGGAGCTGGGCTACCACAGAGTGGAAACCCCAGTGGACGTCGCTGGGCCCCTCACACAGTTGGGCCAACTCAGGTGAAGGCGCTGGTCCTCTGAAGGCAAACTTACCACCCCTCCTCCCTGCTTCCACCCCTGCCCCCCGCCACACACACAGCGAGCATCCTCAAGAAACCGGCTTCCTCTCAACCTGTGGAGCCTCGGTGTGTGTGGCGCTAACCCAGAGTGCCGGCCTGTGTCTGGAAGCCTTAGTGCAGGGCCCGTGTGCAGAGGAGCCTCAGGTGAAGCTCCTCAGAGGTGAGAGCTTGGTGAGCATGGGAGGGGCTGAGACCAGGGCTCCGTGGGGATAGTTAGGTCTCTTCTACAGGGAGGGAGTCTGCAGGACTCAGAGGGCAGCTGTGACAAGGACAAAGCGGACTTAACACGTGGGGAATGCAGCGTGAGTGTCTAGTCCCACCACGCAAGCTTGGCGGGCAGGGCTGTGCCCGTCACAGGGGTGAAGGCACAGGGCACGGGTGGGCCCCAGAGCGGCTGTCCCTGTCACAATGGTGGCGTCATCAGACCTTGCATTTATCCAAGAGGAGGAGCCTCAGGGAGAGCCCTTGGGCATGAAAGAGGATGTTACAAGTTGAATTGTGTCCTCCGCAAATTCACATGTTGAAGTCCTAACCCACCCCTGTGTCTCAGAACATGACCTTATTTGGAAACAGCGTCTTCGCCTGCCTTTACCTAAATTAAAATGAGCCCATTAGGGTGGGCTCTATTCCAATATGACTGGTGTCCTTATAAAAAGGGGAAATTTGGAGGCAGACAGACAGGGAAAACAACATGTGAAGATGAAGCCAGAGATGGGGGTGATGCTCCCACAAGCCAAGGAATGCCAGATGGCCAGCAACCCACAGAAGCCAGGAGAGAGGCATGGAGTATATTCCTCCTCACAGCTCCCAGAAGGAACCAGCCCTGTCCACACCTTGATCTTGGGACTTCCAGGCTCCAAGACTGTGAGAGATTAACTCTGTTGTTTAAGCCACCCAGTCTGCAGTACTTTGATAGAGCAGCCCTAGGAGACTAATAACTAGGAAGCCTGAGAGAGGCATGCGTCTGTCCCAGAGAGGCACCCTGACCTTGTATTTGGGCCTGAGTCTCTCCTGGGACAGCCTGTGGCCGCGGGACGCATCATGACCCACTGGGCAGGGCTCACTGCCCACCGAGGCTGTGTACACTTCACAGGCACAGGCTCCTTTAGTTAGGGTTGGCCTCTGCGATGCACCCACATACAGCCCCTCTGGGTGGGCAGCTGCGTTACCGCCGACGAAGTGGCACTTTCTGGGAAAGAGGCTCGGCTTCTCGCTGCTGCTGCCTTGGTATGAGGGTCCCAGCTCCTCCTCCTGAGGCTTCCCAGGTGGTAACAACCCTGACCATACTCAGGGACGGTCCCCAGAGGGGGCAGTGCCCATATAATTGGCCCAGCGGTGGGGTACCCTTTAAGGCTTTCCCTCAGTGACAAGCCCAAATCCTTGGTCAGTATTCACCTCCGACAAGGGATAAAAAAGCCAAATGTCAGAACCGTCTGTATATAGAGATTCTATATTACCATAGAAAACACAACCAAAAAAATCGTGACGTATTACATATTCTTCACAAGAAACATGTAACTAGGTGTGGGAAAAGATCTGGAAAGATCTCATCAAAACATTAGTGGTTATTTCTGGGGAATAATTCTGGGTTTGGAGGCTGTAGACAAAGAAAGCTCGGCCTTACCTGTAATGTTTTAATTTCTTAATTCCTCCCTCCCTCCCCTCCTTTCCCTCCTTCCCTCCCTCCTTCTTTCCTTTCCTCTTTCTCCCTCCCCCTTTCTTTTTTAACACGGTAGGTGTGTTTATAGACTGTCTGTGTAATTAAAAACTAACTTAAAAAAAGCAGATTGCAAAACAGTATCTATAGTGATCCAATTTTGGTTAAAAATATAGTTACATCAGTATATGTACAGAAAAAATGGGAAAAGCAAACTGTTACAAGTTGATATCTCTGCATAAGGCAGGGTTATGGGAGAATTTTGACTTGCTGTGATGCGCTCACAAAAACTTCCGTGATGTTTTAATTTTTTGACAAGCATGTACTAGCCTTGGAAAAAAGTCTAAACACATGAAAAAAAATTCAGTGGAAGAATCTGGGCAAAGAGGTTAGAACAAATGGTTCAGTCAGTCACACTCGGAAAGCCCCCGAGGGAGACGTCGGGTCCGATCGGGGCCCGTGTACCGCTGCACAGGTGGGCACAGCTGCACGGCACAGGTAACAGCCCCTCCACAGGGGAAGCCTGAGCTGGAGTGGATGGAGCTTTTCCAGGAGGAGAGGGCCGGTCACAGGACTCCAGCTCAGGATGGGGGAGCTGCGGTGAGCGTGGTCCGGCCTCACACAGGGAAACCCTCAGCGGGAGTAAACGCACCTGTCTCATCCTTAAGGCTCAGTGGGCCCTTCTGGGCTTGTTACAAGAATTGTTACTGGAATCCCCCATCATGTCAGAGGAGGAGCTTTGCCAAGCAAAACGGACACACAGGGGAGGACCCAGAGGAGGAAGCGAGCCTCTCAAGGCCAAGGGGCAGTGGCTGGTTGGACACTCGGGGATGCCTGAGCGGGACTGATGGGTCACTTGCTCAGGGGAAGCTGCTGGCTGTTGGGTGGGGATGGGGATGGAGCCTGAGAAGGCGCTTTGGGGCTGCCACCCTGGGAAGGGCTTGTCGAAGGGGTTCAACAGCCTCTGTGGGCCAGAGAGACATGTCACGGTGGTCGGGCCTGCCCCCCACCTCCCCGCCCTTCCTGGTTCCCTCCTCCGCTACGCAGAAGGCTGGGAAGACGGGTGGTTGTAAGAGGTGGGGATGGACGGGCCTTCCCTCTCCTCACCCTGATACTCCAGCTTG
The DNA here is from genome assembly GCF_003676395.1 of Aethalodelphis obliquidens. Lineage (NCBI taxonomy): Eukaryota > Metazoa > Chordata > Mammalia > Artiodactyla > Delphinidae > Aethalodelphis > Aethalodelphis obliquidens. Next base: position 26,336,156 of record NW_020837953.1, on the reverse strand, counting down.
AATCCCGGCCGGTTCTGTGAGTGGTCGCTGTGGAAATACACGGTGGTCTCGTGGGATGTGGAGAGCAGGGCGCCAGGAAGCTCACTTCCGCTGAATCTGCCCATCATGCGGCTGGTCTCATAGGGGCCATTCCGGATTTCTATGAAGTCATGGTTGGGCTCGGTGGAGAAGTTCAGGAACTGGATGTGAGCTCCTGGGAACAAGACAGGCAGACAGTGCCCAAAGCAATACAGTCCCGCACCCCATGTGCCACCTCATGAGAGCATCACCAGCCAGAGCCCACGGGTCCCCTCTACGGACTGCCCACCCAGTTAGGGTCCCCAGACCACATGTGGGGAGTCACCAGTCCAGCCCAGTCTCTCGTCTTCAGGCAGGACTGAACTTAAAAGTATTTCTATTATTCATTCGAAATGAAAGGCATCAGTCATTTCAGAGTGCCGTCTTGAGTCTGTTTTATTTTATGGAAAACGACGTTCAGGGTTAACACCTGATTAGATTTAGGATTCATATGTGTAGTATCAGTATAAAGATAGCTTTGTTAAAATAAACTTTTTACTGAAAAATACCGCCACTTAAACATAACTACACCCAATCAAAAGACATGAACTTCAATACTGGTATTTTCCAGAGCACTTACGATGATTCAGAAATTAGAAGAATACATCGTCCTATTGGTTCTATTAAGACGCCAAGTGGGGGCTTCCCTGGTGGCGCAGTGATTGAGAGTCCGCCTGCCGATGCAGGGGACACGGGTTCGTGCCCCGGTCTGGGAAGATCCCACATGCCGCGGAGCGGCTGGGCCCGTGGGCCATGGCCGCTGAGCCTGCGCGTCTGGAGCCTGTGCTCCGCAACGCGAGAGGCCACAATAGCGGGAAGCCACAACAGGGAGAGGCCCGCGTACGGCAAAAAAAAAAAAAAAAAAAAAAGATACCAAGTGAAGTTTATACTTTGGGGTCTTATTGGATTAATCAAGGTCTCCTAGCAACCCAACAGGTTAAATGGATCTCATTAACATCTTAACTTACATATTAATATATTCTTTGAAGAATAAAGGTGGGACTACTGATGTTTATTTATTGATAAGATCTCTCAAAATTAGATTACTATTATTGAAGAAATATATTTCTAAGCATAGAAAGAAGTCTGCAATGTTAATTATGAAAATCTGACTGCAAAGCAGTATGTAGCATACAGTTCTAATTTTTGTATTAAAAAACTGGAGGACTATTTATTGATTCACTAACAGCATTTATTGAGCTCTTGCCATGCATCAGGGCTGTGCTAGGTGGGCACTGCATGGGGAGGAGCGAGATCTACAAGGCCCTTGTCTTCATGAAGGTCACACTTTGATGGTGAGGACTAAGCTGTGAGTGATTATTTCTGCATGGTGGGATTACAGATAAATTGGAATTTTTATAATTTGCTCGTCTGTACTTTATAATTTGCTTAGAATGAGCACATAGGCGTGAATTTTTTTTTTTTTTTTTGCGGTACGCGGGCCTCTCACTGTTGTGGCCTCTCCCGTTGCGGAGCACAGACTCCGGACACGCAGGCTCAGCGGCCATGGCTCACGGGCCCAGCCGCTCCGCGGCATGTGGGATCTCTCCGGACCGGGGCATGAACCCGCGTCCCCTGCATCGGCAGGCAGACTCCCAACCACTGCGCCACCAGGGAAGCCCAGGCGTGAATTTTTTGCATCTGACTATTTAAATAAAATAAAGACTTGGCGTATACTGTTGAAGACCCTTCATGTCTCCTGCCCTCTCCCACTGTCCTCTCCACAGAGGCAGTCACTTCCATGAATTTGGAAGATAGCCGTCCAGTTCATGTTTTTAGATTCTTAAATACATATCTGGTTTGTTTTAAACATTTGCATGAATCTTATTATACTGTATATAGAGTTTTGTAAACTTTTAAATTTAGCATGTGTTTTTCAAGGTCTGTCCTTGTTGATATGTAAAGATACAGTTCATTGATTTTAACTACATATTAATTAATTAATTCCATTTAATGAATTATCCAGCCACACTATTCACTCTCCTATTACTTAACATGTATATTGTCTCCAAATTGCAGATAATTTTACATTGAGCACCTTTGTACTTATCTGCGGAACCTATGCTTTCCAGCCCACCGCCCATGCGTCATCCCAACTCCGGGGCTGCACGTCCAGGAAAGGGGCTCTTCAAGGATCGCAGAATTTCTGAACTGAGCTGCCTGAATGCTGCCATCTAGTGGCAGAAGTTTGTAAATGCAACGGTTTTTAAACACAAAGCAGGTGCCATTAGGGCCTGTTTGGAGTCCAACACTAACTTGAAAGCAAGGGATCTGGTCTTCTGTGACTGGTCCCTGCAAGAGGATGACTTCCTGGAGGACTTAAAGATAGAGGTCTCTGGTGGCTGAACATCAAGACATACAAAGAAAGTGATGCACCTCCCACTTAAACTTCTGTTTTCCTCTGGATGTAGCCCTCCCTCCAGCCCTTCATCATCTGAGCTTCTTCTGACTCATGCCTGGATGCAGAGCTACAGGGTCTCCCAGCTCCTCTTTCCTCAGTGTCTCAAAATCTGGAGTTTCCCAAGGCTGCCAAAGTCATCATCATTTTGTACCCTGATCGTCCATCCCCAGTTTCCTTCAGGAGATGGTACTTAATATGACTCCATTTTCTGGGGGTCACAACCTCTCTCCTCCCCTCAGGTAAGATTTAGATCTTTAGTTAGATCACTTTCTCTTAAAAGCCTCTTCTCCATCAGAAGACCCACTCTAGGATGAAAAATAAAGGACAAAAGAGGTGGTCTTCACTCCTGAGGTCACAGACTGGGGGTTCATGGGCCTGCTCAGCAGTGATCTCCTCGGGACATTTCATTTGTAGGAGCAGAGAAATGACTTGGGCAAGATGACCTATGTGTACAGCCTATAAATTCCATTCAACATAAATCCTTTATCTCTTCAACAGAAATACTGGGGGTTAGATTACATTCCCAGTACACAACACATGAATCTCCACTAATTTAATTTTGTACCCAGATTAGTGTCCTCTACACCACGCCAACCCCTGCGTCCACACACACACACACACACACACACACACACAAAGACACCACCCAACCTCTAAGCCCAGCTAGAAGGTGAGTATAAAGAACGCAAACTCAATTTCACGTTGACCTTGGCTCAGTTTAATTAGGATGAGAAATTAGATACTGGAATTAAAAGAACAGGCTGAAGTCCAGTCTCAGTAAAATAGATGGTTTTTTTCTTTTTTAACCAGCCCTGAGTAATTTCTCTTTCCACCTTTTAGCCCACTGCTCAAATGATAAAAATAATAATGGCAATCCCTGAAGTTTTTTCCCTATTTTATGTCCCCAAAGCCCGTTCATCTTTACCATTCCTAATTGATCCTCACGCTTGCACAAGAGGTCGACAGTTGAGGAAGCAGAGAGGCCGAGAGCTATATGGACTCAGCTGAGGTTAGTGACAGCCTCAGACAGCCGCTTTAAGCCAGAGGCCTGGGCGTGAAGACTTACCAAAGCCCACGGGCAGTGCTATTTGCCAGGAGCAGTCCGTGTTGCTGGGGTAGCTGCCCGGGAAGCCGGGGCTCAAGATCACTCCGTCCATATCTTTCACTGCTCCTCCACACTGCGCTGTGACCGTGAGACCAGACAGAGCGTTAGGACTGCAGTGAGGTCAGTACGGGGCCATGCAGCATTTGGACTTTCCCAAGTCAATTTCCCTTTGAGAACCCAAAGGAACCTATAATTCATCTCCCTAAAAAACTGCAGACAAGGGCCAAACTGAGCATGTAAATCCAGGAAGGGAAGCATCTCCTAGGTCTGCCCAGCCGTCCACAAACCCAAGTTATGGATGCTTGACCTTAAGCATGCCCTTCAAAGTCAGTTTCCTTAGCGAGGTCATGCAGCACAAGCGGTCTGCCCCAGGAGACGTGTGACCATCTCCTACACTATCCCCCAAATCTCCCTCTCCTCACTGTCCAGTCAACTCTTCCAGGACTGAAAAATAGGAAAGAAGGGGACGGGGATGCGTTGGCACGCGGCCAGGCTCTTTACAAATACATATTCCATGGGACTGGGGGGTCAACAGAAGAGCCCCACCACGAGCCCACCCTCAGAGCGTTGACACACGCCCTGAGCCAAAGTGACTGTGATTATTTCAGCCCAGGAGGGGTTGGGGCATCTGAATCTCCAATCGAGGTGACTTCAGTCACAGTCACCTGAAGATGCAGGGCTGGGGCACGACTGCAGCCTGGTCAGTTGACGTCGATTCTTTCCTTTTACATCTTATTAGGAAAAGGCTGTGTGAGCAGAAAGGGGTTAGCTTGTCATGGGAGGCCACAGAAAGGAGCGGAGGGGAGGCCATGTGCCGTGTGTATGCAAACGCCTTCTGGGGAGAGGACTACTCGAGCACACAGACCCGAAGGGATCAGTGCCCGGGTGCAAAGCGGGGACCTGGGTGTTGACCACTGGGGTCACAATCCCAATGCTCCCACTTCCTGAGTGACTTTGGGCCAGCTCTAACTCCCTCCACCCCAAACCCCCAAACCTCAGTTTCCCCCACCCAGCACTTGTGTCACAGGGTGATGATGAAGTTACAACAGAAGGGACTTCGCCTGGCTTGGAACAGCGGCTGGCACACACAGTACACCCTCAGCCACAGCAGCTGCTGTTCTATGAGCAGTTCCCCGGGCAAGACCTTTGTGATACAGGATGGGGAAAGGGCCCTGGGCTGACCAGTCCCATTTCTGACTGCTCTGCAGACGACCAGGTCTGTATCCTGGTGAGATCACTGAAGGGAAATCTCATATGCTCCAGTGCCACGCCCTTCGCTCACCTTGCTTCCTACCCGAAGGTTAGCCTAGATTTGCACTTGACAGTTGGCGGGGAAACCTAGGTTTCCATTCCCAACTTTGCCACTTTCTTCTGAATCCTAAAAGCCTTAGTTTTCCTATTGGCAAAAATGAGGGTGATGACAGCTGCCCTGAAGAGCTGTGGTGAGGAGACACGTAGCTCCGTGCCCGGCATGTGGCAGACCTTCAATAAAGGAATGTTCCCCCTGCCCCAAGCTGACTAGAAGCTTCTGAGGGTGGAGATCCTGTCTTTTCTTGTATCCAATGATCTCTTCATCACTACTCGGCACAGAAACCAAACCAAGTCCTCGTTTCACAGGGAACCCTCAGCCTTCCTCTATCAGTGGATTCCATCTGTCTGTCCCACGAGAAGTCACAGGGGAAAGCCCAAAGTGCCCAGAGGTTCCATCTGGGGTTTGGTCGATTATCTGGAATCTGAATGGTCATCATCAGGTTTTCGAATGGGCAAGCCTCCTGTCATGTTTCATTTGGTGGGTGAAGGTATCCAGAAGTCAGGAAAATCTTGAGAGTTAAAGCTTACACAAACCTCAGTCTAAAGTACTGCCTGTGAGCACCCCGGAATACCAAACTTCCTTTGGAGTTGAACTTGATCCCAGCGATATGTCACTGAACTCAAAGCCCTGGTAGAAATGGATTTGAATGGCCTGGAAAAGTGGGGACTCTCTTACCAATACAGAGCGGAGGAGGGTAGTTCCAGCGCCGCACGGTCCCGGGCATGCAGGAGATGTGGGCGTGGCCCTGGAGGAATCAAGAACAGGGTGGGCTAGCTGCCCCCACGGGCACAATTGCGCGTACAACCTGGAGCAGGGGGCTTGTTCTGGGGCCTGGGGTCAAGGAACAAGACACATGGATCCACTGTGGAATGGGGAGTGAGGCAGAGGGAGAGAGATCTGGGGAAGGATGCTTACTAGCGGCTATTGCTAAAGAATTCTCATTTCTAAAGGTTCCTTGCGAGACTCCTTTAATTACTAGAGTCCCTCACTGCCTTCAAAGGAAGATTAAATTTTCCTAAAGTCTAATCAAACCGAAACTTTGCAGGAACACATTCAAGGCTGGCTTGTGCCAAATGGCTAAAGTCAGCACTTTGTCTTTTTCATGAACAGCTCCAGGAGGGCATAACAGTGCCTGGGGGATCTGGGGGGCTTCTCTCTGTTCTTTGGTGACTGCAGCTCTGCTGGGGGAAGGCCGGCTGACCCCAGCTCAGGGGACATCTTTCTGGCCCTGGGGGTCAACGGGAGGTACCTGGAGGGCATATCCCGGTTCACACTGGAAAGAGACCACATCGTTCACCAAGTAGCGCTCGCCAGTCTTCACCCCGTTACTGGGCACAGCAGGTTCTGGACAACTGCTCAGGCCCACCGCTAGACCAGACAGAGACAGACAACAGCAGAATGGACAAGCCCATCAGGTGGATGTAAGAGCAGGCCAAGGGCATGGCTGGCAGCAGGGAGGAGCAGCTGCCTCCAAGCTGTGTCTTCTCTGCTTTCTCTCCTCCCAACCTCTAGGCCAGGGTTTCCTAAGCCTTTCACCTCCCAGCACATGAGAAAATCAGAATGTTCGTATGGCATAGAGGCTCAACAGACCAAAGCCTCCTGGGGCAGGCGGGTATCATGTGGGGACTCTGGCTGTCCAGAGGCCCTCGGGCTCAAAACTATACAACATTGCTATCACCCCAAGAAGTTCCATCATGCTCTTCCCAAGCAACTTTTGTCCTACATGTGCTTTTAAGAAGTGAATGTCGTGCTTGGAAATGGAAGATGTTTGGGCCTAAATCCACAAATCCCAGCATACGGGCCAAAAGACTCCAAGGACAATACTAAAACAATCATCAAACTGAATTGAAAGTACTTCATCTCAACTGTCATCTTGTCTCTTTTTGCCCCACTCTTCCCTGCAGTCCAAGTAGAAGGCAACTCAGTATTTAGTGGGGTGATCAGAACTTAGTAACCTGACACCTGCTTACTGGAATGGCAGTGGTAGACAGAAGGAGGAGGAGGAGCAGAGAGAAAGAGAAAACAAGAGCAAAAGAGTGTGGTGGGAGAAGAACGCAATGGGGAGAGAGGTGAGGACAGAGAGAGGAAGACAGAAGGACACAGAGAAAAGTCTATTCTAATTTCTTTACATTGCATAGCTTGGTTTATTTAAGCCATGCTTACAACAAAGGAAGACTTAAAAAAATCATATACAATTTATTACTTCTGAAAGCACATTGTTTCATTTCCATTTCAATTAAATAAATATTAAATACACAGCAGTAGACAAGACTTTTCAGTACCCTTCAAAACCATTTGCCTCTACAATAGCAGTTAATTCTCCCCTTCTGTACCCTCTTTGTAGATTATCTACAAAACAAACACAACTACAGGGTACTGGCTCCTAGGAATTTCAGTCTCCAAATACTAATGGAGACCTCTGTTTTCCCCTAGTTCTTTCCACTGTGAGAGGACAGTGCATGATAAACACCAGCTACTGAGAAAACTACCCATTCCTTTGAACAATAGCAACAGAAAAAAAAATTCAGAAAGGTGAATTTTTCCTGGGAATGAGGCAGTAGAATGGCAAAGAGATTTAGGAAAGTTCTATCTTTGGAACATGTAAGAAAAGAGAAGATTCTAGGGAACATTTAAGAACTCAAATTTAAATATTGGATAAGGAAACAAAACTGGAGAGAACAGAGACGAGAGGGTGAAAGGAAAAGTACGAATTATTCAAGAGCCCAGGATACTTCACCCTGCTGGGTGAGTGAGGCCTGAGAGGTCTGTGGGAGGAAGGTCTTGGAGGTCCCTGTCCTATCCTCCACCCTGCAGGGTCTTGGCTTCCAGCTGCCCCAGGGCTTTCTGACCAGCTGCCCATTTCAGTTCTTCCAGGCGATGAACATCCTGGGATCCAGCTAGTCCTCTCCCAACTACCTGGACAAAGCTCGTTCATTTTGAGACCAGCTGGGCAATGCTGACCCTATCAGGCCTCTAGCAGCAAGTGGGGCTTCCATCTGCCCGTCCTGTCCAAGATGGTCCAGCCAACCACACCTTCTCCCATTTCTTACTTCTCATTCCAAATCTAACTCAGGTTAGACTGTAAAGTCTCACGTGGCCAGGGTTAGCTCCCCTATTCTGTACACCCTTAGCATATCAGGTTGAACTACAATCACTGTTTCCATGTCCATCTCTCCCCCTAGACTTTGTGCTTTGTGCCTTATTCATCTTTGTTCCGTGGGCACTTAGCACAGGGCGTGCCACATTGCAGGTGTCCAGTGTTTCTTCATGACATTCACTTCTCCACCAGCCTCTGGGAGAAGTGACTGTTCTATCCTTTGAACCACCGCTGTACCTCCTGGCGACCCCCCTGTGAGCACCTGGAATATGTCATGTCCTGCTCTGTCCACGTGTCTGCCTCTCTCCCATGGACTCAGAGGGGACTCACCCATCTTGATCTTACCCAACCCCAGCATGGCACCTGGCACATTATAAATACCCTATAAGTAATTGCTGAATGAATGTGTGGCAAACACTGCTGCCAACATATTTTTTCCTGTACCCAGTGGGGATGGGGATGGGCAGGCCGTCTCAGGATGAAGGCAGCTACCCCAGCAACCTCTGTCTTTGTCGCCCCACAAGGCACATCTGCAGCCCTTTTCCTTTTCTTTTTTTAAAAATTAAAATTAATACAATTTTTTTTTTTTTTGTGGTACGCGGGCCTCTCACTGTTGTGGCCTCTCCCGTGGCAGAGCACAGGCTCCGGACGCGCAGGCTCAGTGGCCATGGCTCATGGGCCCAGCCACTCTGCAGCATGTGGGATCTTCCCGGACCAGGGCACGAACCCGCGTCCCCTGCATCGGCCGGCGGACTCTCAACCACTGTGCCACCAGGGAAGCCCTAATACAATTTTTAAAGATTACTTTCCACTTACAGTTATTATAAAATATTGGCTATATTCCCCGTGTTGTACAATACATCCTTGAGCCTACCTTATGCCCAGGAGTTTGTACCTCTCCCTCCCCCTGCAACGCTTTTTCTTTAAGAGTTTTTAGTTGTGACCACTTAGGGATGCTGGAAGCCAGGATGTAAGGTTTTGAGAGTGGGAGAGGAGTGAAGTTTGCAATGAGGAGAAGAACTTCAAGGACAGTTGCATCATTGACCAGGGGTTGGAGAAGCGAGTTTTTAGGACTGGAGGAGGAGAGAACCTCCATTGTCTCACACCCCAAATAATTTACTGGGCCCAAGCCGGTGACCCGGCCCCCCTCCCACTCCTGTGTGGACACAGAGGAAGCACACAGGTTTTTGAGGAACGGACCCTTGGGTGAGAACCCTGGCTCCACCACTTCCTGGCTGTGTGTCTTGAGGAGGTTTCAGACCTTCTCTGAGCTTACGCATCCTCATCTAGCTTGGCGTAAGGCTTCAGTGGGGTGGAGAATATATAGCCCCAGGATAACCCCCGCTCCTTGTGGGAACTTGGGCCCTGTCAGTTCCCACCCTGAACCCTGCAAGCCGCTGACACTAGGGATTCTCACTTTTGTACTCCAAGTGGAAGCCGGCTGCAGACACGCTGATGTCGGAGTAGAAATGCAGGTAGAGCTGGTTGGAGGTGCTGTTCAGCAGGGCAGGCACGGTCGTACCTGGCGAGGAAATGGGGACCAATCAGACTTAGCCTCTCCTCACCCCTGGGAGCCCCCCCATTTTGCCGGCTGTTGCTACCTCCTGACGTTCTGCTCCCAAGGCCCCCAGATGTCCCCAGTTATCAAACTCACTGAATAACAAATTAGCTCGCCTTAGTGTGCTGGGTCTCCAACAGCTGAGGGAGGAGAGACTCCAAACAACTTCCTTCAAAAAAGCAGTGGCAGAGCCACGTGCCAGCAGCAGGGCGACTTCCCTCAGGTGGCCTATGAGTTTGGTCCCCTTCCAGGTGTCTTCAAAGTGACTCTGACGTGGATAATTCTCTAGGCCATTCAGGCAGTGTAGACAGTTTATCTGGGGCACGTGACGCCTCTTAGGTCTTGGCAGCATGAAGTTCTGGGGTCTATAAGACCCAGATAATTGCCCTGACCTTTGGGCAAAATCATACACCACACTTAGAAGTCCACTGCTGGAATGGGAAGTGGTGTGGCCACTCTGCTGACAGTCCCTCAAAAGAGTTACATATAGAATCACATATGACCCAGGAATTCCACTCCTAGGTGTATACCCAAGAGACCTGAAAACATGTTCCCATGGAAACTTGTACGTGAATGTTCACAGCAACATTATTCAAAATTAGCCAACAAGTTGGAAACAACCAAATGTCCATCAACTGATGAATGGATGAATGAAATGTGGTCTGTCCACACGGTGAAGTGCTGATGTGTGCTGTTCATCGTGACCCTTGAAAACGTTACACTGAGTGAAAGAAGCCAGACCCAGAAGGCCATATATTGTAGGACTCCATTTATACGAAATGTCTGGAATGAGCAAATCCATAGAGATGGAAAGTAGCTTAGTGATTGCCAGGGGGTGCGGGGGTGCGGGACAATGGGGAGTGTGTACAGATGGGTACCTGGTTTCTTTTTGGGGTGATGAAAATGATCTGGGATTGGACAGCGGTGATGGTTGTAGAAGCTTGTGAATATACTAAAACCTGCTAAATTGTACGCTTTAAAATGGCAAATTTTATGGCATGTGAATTACATTTCAATAATAATAATAAAAGTCCACTACTGCCCTCAGAGTCCAGGTCCCTAGAAGCCCCGCCTCACCTGAGAAACTCCCCAGCATGGTTACAGTGTTGTCTGCACCATCAAACACTTCCAGGGAGTCCCAGTTCTGCTCTGTGACAAAACTGACGACTTGAATCTGGAAAGGCAGGGGGATTGCACCATGGGTTAGGCAGCCCTCCCTCTTCTCCTCCCTTCCCATCTACGTGAAGGGAGGAGCACCTAGTCTGGACCTGACACTGTGCTAGGAACTCTGATAAAAGTAAGATGCAGTCCCTGTCCCCCAGCAGTTCATCGTCCAGTGGCGGAGAGAGGTATGAGATGCTTGCACGGCAGCGGGGTACTCCGTCAGGTAGGGAACGGAGAAAGGAAAGTCCAGGCTACTTCGGTCCAGCTGGCCTCCCCCTCACTTCTCCAACACTCCTTGGGTTTCCTCACTTTCCTGTCTCGACTGCACCAGACAGGATGTCTGCTGTGAGCCAGTAACCCGCGACCTGTCCACCTTGAGTCCCTGCGGCTCCCCTCTGTTGGCCTTGCCCGCCCCGGGCCCTCCTCCCGGCCGCTGCAGCTGTCCCGGGCCTCCTCCAACTGGCTGTCACCCCCGGGCACCAGTATGGTCCCGATTCCACTGCAGCTTCAGGCTGCAGGTGCGACCCCCCAGGTGTGCGCCGGGTGCTGTCCCTGCTTCATCTGTGCTTGCCGGCTTGCCCCCTTCCCCTCACCTGCAATGCCTCCTCTTCCATCCCCCTACACTCTGAAGAACAGAACCCTTCAAGCCGTTTGAGAAACATCTACGATTCCTCCCCAGCCTTCACACTCCAGCTCCGGGCCCACCTCCTTCTTCTGGCTTCCCTGATGGCCGAGCCAGCACCCACCCCTTGTCCTTCCTGAGCCGGGACCTGTTGTGTTTTTCTGTTTGTGGGCCTCCCCCACACACCTGGCCTGAGGGGCAGGGACAGGCTGCTGTGTCTGCCCCCGGCACCCCCTTGGCCCTCACCTGGATGCCAGCGCCTTCGGGGACCATGATCTTCCACACGCAGTTGAGGCTGTTGAGGTACGGCTCGGGGAAGCCGGGGGACAGGATGGTGCCCCTGCGCTCCGTGAGGTTGCCGCCACAGGGCACTGGGAAGGAGGCCGCTCTGGTCTCTGTGGGTCCCCAGGGGAGCCTCCCCGGCAGACCCCTCCCAGGGCCCCTGGCCTCGCTGTGACTCCACCCCCGGCTGGCTTCCCCATGCTGGGCCCCAGCCCCGCCCCCTCCTGTGGCTCCTCCCCATACGACCCTCCTGAGGGACCTGGTTCCCGCTCCCCCGCCCCCATGTCCCTCCCCCAGCAGCCCCCACTGCTCCTCCTCGCTGTCTTCACGCCGACCCACAGGACGAGGGCTTGGCTGGAAGGGGTCCCCCTCTGAAGTCACTCTGGCCGGCGGGGCTGCTGTGTGTCTTGCTGTGTGTTGGCTGGCCACCCTCGCCCCCAAGTCCTGGTTGTCTAGGACTCACCCACACACGTTGGGGCTGAGACATTCCACTGGGCCAAGGCCCCGGGAACAGGGAGGCACTCGATTTCTGGGGAGCCCTGCAGGGCGTAGCCGGAGTTGCATTCGAAGCGGACGGTGGCGCCCACCGAGAAGTCACTGCCCAGCCTCCTGCCATAGCGGGGTTCCGGCACCGAGCTGCACTGCGTGGCGCTGGTCCGGGGCACCGCTGCAGGGGACAAGGGCGCTGAGGGGCAGGCCGCACCCCTCTAGAAACTGGTCCGGGGATGGGCACACCGGGGGGCTGGAACTGGGTGGGGACCTTGACAGGCTCTGGGCACTTTCCCTCAGAGCAAGGGTAGGAGGCTTTCTAGGATGAGGCCCACCTCACTGAAACATAGCTAGACACACAATGTTGTAGCACAGCTTCTGGAAACCATGGGAGGCACTGTGAGGCCCCTGGGCCCAGACTTTAGGCCCAGTTGTGCTCTCCGCCTTCCCAATGAAGGCCCGTGCCCAGTAGGGTCCCGTGTCCCCTAACAGGGAGAATGGCCCTTCCTTCTCCCCTGACCCTGCTTTGCCCTCTTCACCCCATGTGCCTGAAGACCCTGCCCAGGGCCCTGCTCTCATGACCTGAATCTCCCTTCCTCCTACCTACAGGGGCTAATAGGACCTTTGAACCCAGGCCCCAGGGAGGGTGTCCCAGGGGCAGGATTACCCCTGCACAAGGCAATACAGCTCATCCTGGGCGGTGGAATGAACAGGACCATTTTTGGAGCCTGAGCCCTAGAAGAGTGGACGTTCTGCTGGACAGAGGGAGGCTGGGGCCTCCAGGTGGAGGCCAGGGCGCTCCAAGACTTGGCCTTTCCGGGCTCGTAAGGAAGGGAACGGACACTGATTAGCTGCTTCATGCCAGCTACTCTGTGAACTCTTTTAACGCCATCAGTGAGGTAATATGATCACCCTCATTTTACAGGTGAACAAACCGCGGCTCCAAGAGGAGGAGGAGCTGGTGCCCAGTTAGAAAGTGACAGAGCTGGGACCCAAATCCATGTCCAACTCACTCCAAAGCCTGTGTTTTCCCCGCACCTTTACTGGGTCTTGCAGACAAAACCAGGTAAGAGGCCTGGGCTGGTCTTCCCAATGCCATCAGGACTGTGCCGGACAATGGGCAGTGGGGGTGTGTGTGCAAATTAGCTTCCCTTCTATGATTTCTTCCCTTATCCAGCATGGAGTTTGGTAAGAATTGTCTGTTGGGTACATGAATGTATAAAATTCAACTGAATTTCAGGGAACTGCCCCACAAACCCGTAACTGCCCCCAAACAGCCTAAGAATGAGGCTCAGACTAGGGGGTCAAAGGTCCCTGTTTTCTCTGAAGAACTGAGACTGCCTTCACACCTCCCACGTCCACGTCCTGCATACCTTGGTAGACAAAGTGGAAGCCTCTGGCTGGAACTTGGCCTTTGGCACTGAACTTAATGAGGACTTGATTGGAGGTGGCCAAGGGCAGAGATTCTCCTGCAGAGATAAGGGGCAAAGAGGAGAGGAAGACTGTGAGTCCAGCAGTCGGGCCTGGCGGGTAAAATCCTGGCCAGGATGGAGGGGCTGCCCACACTCCACACAGCAGCCCCTTCCACCTCCCAGGTCTTCCTAAAATGAAACCTCACATTTTTACTGCAAGTTACAGTTTAAAGTTTACAGAATGCTTTCACATCCGTGGTCTTAATGTTGACCCATGTCAGTGTGAGGTTGGCATTCAGTACCTGCAGTTTATAGATCAAGAAAGATAGGTTCAGATCAAATGACCTGCTTGGAAAGGAGAAAGTTTCTGAAGATGCGTTGACCCACATGGATGGGGGAGAATGGCCGTTACCAAACTGACTGGTGGTTTACTTGGAAAACTGATATCAATCTGATAAAAACAAACAAACAAAAAAGGCACCAAGCTCTGGAAAGGAGGGTGATGTAATCACTGGAGAGTAACTGGCTTTTCCCAGATGCCCTGTGAAATGATTGACAACCAGAGTGATCATATAATTTATTGCTCATACTAGGACACTTCCGAGAGTCAAAGGGCATGCTATTAATAATTATGCTGGGACAACCAAGTGAAAGCTGGGACTATCCCAGGCAAAGCAGGGTGTATTGTCACCCAACCAATAACACAATAAAGTGGGGAAAGTCCGCACAGACACAGGAAGCTAAGGAAGCCCAATAGCTTCTATATCAGAAGATAAAGATATATCTTCTGTTTGATGTGGTGCAGACAGACCTGCAGCCGTGAGGTGGAGTCCTGCTCATCATCGCCTTCCTGTGGAAGCTGAGGGAGAATGTGGGGTGATGGGCAGTGGCATGACCACTCTGCATGCTGCCCCTCCATAGCCTTAGGGACCCCTGGGAATGTCTGCTGACCCCACCGTCAGAAGGAAAGTAGGTGTTACAGAAAGCCAGGCTACATCACTTCAGGGAGGCTTGGGGTTGGAACCACCCAAGGAGCCATTGGGAGGCACATCTGGGGTCCACCAGTGCTTCCAAAAAGCCCATGTGATGCTACTGGTCATGGGGATTAGAGAGCCTTTTTCACAACACACTTAGATTTACATAGATCCCAGGTGGCTGAGCCTAGGAGTCACTGCCCAGCTAAATTCTGGCTGCCAAAGCAAAAAGAAACTCATGAAGAAAAGCTTTTCTTGATTTTCACCACCATCTCTAGTTCCTCCTCTCAATAAATGTGAGCAGAACAAACTCAACTTTTCCATTTTTCCATCATCTGGCCGGATACATGTGGAGTAGGACCCCCCGTAATCTCTCACAGGACCCATTTCAGCTTCCAGTGCTGGACGTATGCAGCTCTCCCTCTCCAGGAATAAACACACAGTAAAATCACTGGACGTAAGAAAAGATTCCAAAGTTTTAAGGTAGGAGACCTCTCAGAAGTCAAAGCAAGTATCTTTATGTGAACTACAACAAAGAACAGGTAAAAATCTCAGAAGATTTTTAATAGCAGTTGTCACAAGATTAAATTTAGCATTGCGTCTCTGAAATTAGAGGAAGATGTGTCAAAGAACAGATCTGAGATCAATAAAAGCTACAAAGAGATGAGAAACTCTAGCACATGGAGCTGGATTCTGCAGAAATTGAACAGCAAAGTGGAGATTAAATTTGGGAAATTCTTCCAGAATCCACAGAAAAAGGATAAAGAGATTAAACTAATGAGAGAAACGACAAGCGACATGGAAGACAGGCAGAAAAAAAATCCAATATGCATATATCAAGAATTCTAGAGAGAGAAGACAAGAGAAATTGAACGAGAAAAAATAATTTAAGAAGGAAGACAACTTTTGAAGCTTGAGAAAGGCTTGAGGTTTTTGAATGAGATTGTTCACAAAGTGCCGGATCTAATTAATGAAAAGAGATTTCCACCACAACAATCCTCGTGGGCTTTTCCATTTTAAAAATAAAGACAAAAATGTGAACGGTTTTTAAAAGAGAAAAGCGTGGGTTGCCTACAAGGACAAAGAATCAGGTTAAATTTCAACTCATCTATAATATTAACTATTGGAATAAAGTAACCACTGCAGCTTTGAAATGTTTGTGGCCCATAATCTGATTTATAATCAGGTTGTCATTTATAGGATACATCAAAGGAAAGGCATTCTCATACATGCAAGGTGACAGAAAGTACTGCAGTGAGGAGCCCTACTTTTAAAAAACGAACCAAAGTAGGGAAATCAAAAACCATCAGGGATAAAGAAAACTAGGAAAATATAGTTAAACCCAATTAATTATTGTTAAAGAGGGAACAAAACTAAAGGCAAATGGAAAAACTTGTTCTTGGGGAAGAAGTCCATAATTATAAAATAATTACTAATAACATTGATGAAGTCCAAATGTATCAGCAAAGCTTGGAAATTAGAGATGGGTCAGGTATGAATGGAAACGTGAAGAAGCAAAAGCAAAACAAAACAAACAAAACCCCAGAACGAACAAAACAAGGTGACAGATAGCAGGCCACATGTTTCACTTATAAGTAAACTTCCTCTTAAAAGAAAAAGACTCTCAAAGAAAATGAGAAAAGATAAATCAGGCAAACACAGATACAAAATTGTTAGAAACACAGGGAGACAACAAAATATCACAATTGTGCTGGCAGACACTTTCACACAACATTCTCACTGATACATAAATAGAAAAACAAAATGAAGACTGTTGAGTTGTGGTCTTCAAGCTTTTCTTTTTCTCCCCCAGCCCAGCCTCAGGGACAGGGACACAGTTCACTCCCATCAGCACCAAAGGCTCATCATCAGTGTTTCTCTATATGAGGAATAAGAGATGATCTGAGGATATTGATATTAATGTATATAGGTCCTATACTTCTATTTCTCTATCCATCTATCTATCTATCCATCTATCTATCCATCCATCCATCCACCTATCCATCATCTATCTCTATCCCTATTTGTTTCTATTTCTATTGGTCATTTACATTTCTATCTATCCCTATACCTATATCCATATGTATATCTACAGGTTCTAAGTGTATACCTATCTCTCTACCTGTACCTATGCTTATACTTCTATATCTATGGATATACTTATATCTATCTATCTATCAAGAGATTTTGAAAAAGCACCTTACCCTCCAAAATCCTGATTTACACTCTTGGATGAGTGTGTATTTGTGGGGTGTTCCATTTCATTGAGAACCACTGATATAATGGGTTTGAATAATAAAAATGAGTAAGCCTTGGACTTCCCTGGTGGCACAGTGGTTGAGAGTCCGCCTGCCGATGCAGGGGACACGGGTTCGTGCCCCGGTCTGGGAAGATCCCACGTGCCGCGGAGCGGCTAGGCCCGTGAGCCATGGCCGCTGAGCCTGCGCGTCCGGAGCCTGTGCTCCACAACGGGAGAGGCCACAACAGTGAGAGGCCCGCATACCACAAAAAAAAAAAAAAAAAAAAGAGTAAGCCTTATCTAATGGCTATTACAAAGCTTACTGAATCCTAACAGTAAATCTAGGAGGTAGTTGTTTTACTTTTTGCACTTTGCACATGAGGAAACTGAAGCTCGGAGTGGCCAAGGATTGTGACGGCAAGCACCTAGCATGCAAGTTGGAGAGTTGAGATTAGAGACCAGGCAGTGTGACCACAGGGCCTGAGCTCACCCCTTCTCTCTACGTGGACTCTCTACGCAACAGAGAACACACATTCTTCTCAGATAATTAAGGAATTTAAAAAAATGTCCTTGGCTACTGAGAGGACCTCATTGAATCCCCAAAGTAGAAATGGTACAGGCCGCATTCTCTAACTACCTGGCAATAAAAATAGAGATTAACACAAATGTTTAAATGTAACGGGAACAAAATCCAGGTTCTTGGGGAAAAAGAAGAGACATCCTTAAACAACTCTTGGGCAGAAAGAGTAAATCATGATCATGGATTATTTAGAAAGTAATGATGATGAAAATAGTACATATCAAAATTTATGGCATGAAGCCAAAACTATGCTTAGAGGTGAATATATATATGCTGTAAACATGCTTCTTTATTACACAGAGATAATAAACAAAACTCTCAATTCAAAAAGTTACAACAAGAAGAATAAAATAATCTGAAAAAAAGGGGAGACGTTATGAAACAAAAGCGGCGTTCAGTTACTTATAAAACAATAACAAAGTCTACAGAAGAATTGATAAGTTGAATATAAAACAGAATGAAGCCAACACAATGAAACAAACTAAACAATATAAAACCTCTGGTCCAGCTGAGAAGGGCAACTATGAATATACCATTCAGTCTGTGGAGCTTGTTATTATTTTCTAATTAATTAACCTCTGCTTTTGTTTCATGACATCTCTCCTATTTTTCTTCAGATTATTTTGTTCTTCATGTGTATAACCACTAATACAAAAGAAATTAAACATCATCATAGGATATTATGTAAGCGATGGTGTTACATTTAAAAGAATCACAAAATAGATTTTTTTACTGACATAAAATATTAACATTGATGTTAAGGTAATATACCTGACTAGACCAATAACCATGGAAGAAAGTAAAAGAAAAACTACTGAAAAGAGATAAAATAATGAGACAAATTTATTTTCAGATGATACTGCTTCTTGCCTAGAGGACCCAGGAGAATCAGTTGGCAGTGTTAGCATTATTATGGAGGATTCAATGACTTTACAAGATGAATATACCCCAAATATCAGTCTTCTAATATACTAGCAAAGACCACTTAGAAAATATAATGGTGGGGCCGGCAGGTGATGCCGGGGGCAGACTCATTTACAGTAGCAGCAACAAAAATTCCACAAAATATCTAGAAATAAAGTTAACAGAAAATGGATACTGCCTAAATGAAAATTATAGCACCTTTCCAAAGGTGTTTTTTGTTTGTTTCTTTCAAAAGATAATAGAGAGACATACCATATTCCTAATGGGAAATAGAGTTACTATTATAAACATGTGAGTTCTCCCCCAATTAATCTATAAGTTTAATGGAATTCCAATGAAGATTCCAATGCAATTATATTTAACTTGATATAATATTTCTAAAAGTTATTTGGAAGCAAAATTAAGCAAGAATAATCAATAAAAAATTCAAAATCAAGAATGACAATGGGGGGCTTCCCTGGTGGCACAGTGGTTGAGAGTCTGCCTGCTGATGCAGGGGACACGGGTTCGTGCCCCAGTCCGGGAAGATCCCACATGCCGCGGAGAGGCTGGGCCCGTGAGCCATGGCCGCTGAGCCTGTGTGTCCGGAGCCTGTGCTCCGCGGCGGGAGAGCCCACAACAGTGAGAGGCCCGTGAACATAAAAAAAAAAAAAAAAAAAGAATGGCAATGGGGACTTACAGAACCATATATTTAAAATTATTATAGTGTTAAACATTATTATAATGTTACACTAGTTAAAGCTTTTTGATACTGATACAAGAATAAACAGAGGAGTCTAGAAACATACCTTTAACTTTATAAAAACTTAATATATGTGAATCTGGCAATTTGAAAATTTCATTAGAACAACTGATTAACTGAATTTGCAAGATGTTGGTTAGGTGTTCCCTAGTTCAAATAATAAATCAAAATAAATTCCAAAGGTATTAAAAGAAAAAATGAAACTAAAAAAGAAGTAAAGGAAAACCCAGAGGAGTATTTATTTAGTCAGCAGAAAAGTAGAGGAGAAAACTATAGCAGAAAACATTGATAGATTTAATATCATGGGAAACTTAGATTTTCTGACATTAAAACATGACCTGAAGAAAATTAAATGGCAAATGACAAACTATAGGGGAAGGTTTTTCATAGCGTATACTATAGATAAGAGGTTTTTATGGCATGTAATATATATAGCTTCTAATAATATGGAGCTCTACTAAATACATACAAAAATAATTTACAAGTAAATTCACAAATAAAAAATTCATGGGCCAATAATTACATTATACAAGGTTAACCTAAGTTGTAATAAAAAAAGGCAAATTAAAAAATGAGATACCGTTTTCACTTTTCAAACTGATGATGTTTCTGTTTTCTTAATTACCTAGTTTTTGTGAGAATAAAACATGCCCTCTTTCTTTTTTAAAAATACCTTTATTGGAGTATAATTGCTTTACAATATTGTGTTAGTTTCTGCTGTACAACAAAGTGAATCAGCTATATGTATACATATACCCCCATATCCCCTCCCTCTTGAGCCTCCCTCCCACCCTCCCTATCCCACCCCTCTAGGTGGTCACAAAGCACCGAGCTGATCTCCCTGTGCTATACAGCAGCTTCCCACTAGACATCCATTTTACATTTGGTAGTGTATATATGTCAGTGGCACTCTCTCACTTTGTCCCAGCTTCCCTTTCCCCTACTGTGTCCTCAAGTCTGTTCTCTGTGTCTGCGTCTTTATTCCTGCCCTCCCACTAGGTTCATCAGTATGGGTTTTTTAGATTCCATATATGTGCGTTAGCATAAGGTACTTGTTTTTCTCTTTCTGACTTACTTCACCTTGTATGACAGACTCTAGGTTCATCCACCTCATTACAAGTAACTCAGTTTTGTTCCTTTTTATGGCCAAGTAATACTCCATTGTATATATGTGCCACATCTTCTTTATCCATTCATCTGTCGATGGACATTTAGGTTGCTTCCATGTCCCAGCTATTGTAAATAGAGCTGCAATGAATACTGCGGTACATGCATCTTTTTGAATTATGGTTTTCTTAGGGTACATGCCCAGTAGTGGGATTGCTGGGTCATATGGTAGTTTTATTTTTAGTTTTTTAAGGAACCTCCATACTGTTCTCCATAGTGGCTGTATCAATTTACATTCCCACCAACAGTGCAAGAGGGTTCCCTTTTCTCCACACCCTCTCCAGCATTTATTGTTTCTAGATTTTTTGATAATGGCCATTCTGACTGGTGTGAGGTGATACCTCATTGTGGTTTTGATTTGCATTTCTCTAATGATTAGTGATGTTGAGCATCTTTTCATGTGTTTGCTGGCAATCTGTATGTCTACTTTGGAGAAATGTCTGTTTAGGTCTTCTGCCCATTTTTGGATTGGGTTGTTTGTTCTTTTGTTATTGAGCTGCAAAAACATGTCCTCTTATTTGTTGGTGAACAAAATGGTAAGAACTTTCTGGAGCGATATTTGACAATCTTTATAAAAAGCCTTAAAGATCACACATTTCCTTTAACTTAGCAATTCTACTTCTAGATATTCTAAGGTAATAGAGATGTATACAAAGATATATGTATACTATATTGAATTACTATTCATGAGAGTGAAAAATAAGAAAACAATCTAAATGTTCAATAATAGAGAATTCATTACATAAATTTTAAATAACTATATGATAGACTTTTATGCAGCATTTCAAAATCCTATTACAGAGGAAAATAAAAAAAGAAATGCTCACAATGAACATTTTAATAAAAATATGTATATTGTTGTGTTCAATAAAAAATGTAAAAGATTAAGTCCAAGTAGATATAAAGACTGGAAGGAAATACATTCCACCTTTTCAGTGGTTCTTTTGGGGTGGTTTTTATTTTAATTCTCTACACAATTAATTTGTCTTGCCGCTAAGTTTTCTACAATGAAAGTGCAACATGTTTATCATTAGAAAAACAGGTTGGGTCTCAATATCAACCCACAGGGGAATGCTATACCACTTGGGGGGGTGTAGACACAGCTTGGGCTGAGGGTAGCCTCTGAAGCTTCCTTCTATGTGGTGTCATCAGGAGCTGACAGCAGCAGCGTACGACAAACACAAAGGTGTGGCTCCACCCGTGGCCACGCCCTGCTCACAGGGCCTCCCTCCTCCTTCCCCTCGATGCCCCGCCCACCACCCTCACCGTGCTGGCCCAGCCCTGGGTACCTGTGTGGGAGCCCGAGAGGGAGCCAAGGAGCTGAGAGTGCGGGTTGTGGCCGTCATGCACCTCCACCACGTCGTTGAGGGCCGTGTAGAAGAAGGTAAACTGTCCAAACACCACTGCGGAGGAGACACGGTGCAGAGAGCTCAGGGGCAAGGCTGGGCGGCCGTGCTGGGGGGGAGCCCTGGACAGCTGGAGGAGCAGGGCGACCTCAGAGGAGGTTGTCGGTTCATGGGGCTAAGTGCTTGCTGAGCCTTTGCACTGGCTGATTAGACACTGGGCACAGGGATGCGGGGACCTGGGAAGGGTCGGGCTGGCATTCTCCACACAGGTCAAGATGACATTGCGGACTGCACGAGCAGCCAGGCTAACCCTAGTCCTTTCTCAAGTTGCAGTGGCAGCAGCTACTCTAGGAAACCGAAGAGCTTTCCGTAACTTCCCCCGTGTTCCATGTTGATCTCCCTGTATTTTCCTTCACTTTTTCTTCAAAGATCCAGCCAATGAGGGCATCCCCTGGATACAAGATCCCACACATTTAAGAGGCAATAGGGTGCTGAGTAGCAGCCTTCTCCTGAGGAAGGAGCGACTGTCCATGGAAGAGGCAAACATCTCTACCTCATTTCCCTCTGGCAAATCCAAGGACAGAGGCAAAATGACATGTATTGAGCACCTACTCTGTGCTGGGTACCATGCTTATCATGCACGTCATCTTCTTCAACCCTGACTCTTCCAGATATCTGATTTTATAGACAAAGAAACTGAAGCTCAGAGGTTGAGTTCCCCAAGGCCACTCAACTAGCTCATGGGAGGGGGTTGAAAAACTGGTTGTCTATGACCTCGAGGAGTCCCCTTTCAGACAAGACCTAAGGGCCCTGCCCTTTGATGGCTATCACAGGGTCTTTCCTCAACTGTCCCATCTCTGCCAGTCACTGCTGGAGGGGCTGGGGTTATTGACCCTGCAGGGCCATGGTGGGCACAGCTCCATTTCAGACCCTGGTACATTCTGCCTGCCCCGGTCTCCCATTTGGCTGGGTGCATCTGAAAGCAAGTACCAGGGTAAGCCCTTCTCTATTTTGGCTTAAGCCTTGAGCATGTAGGAAGTCGGATGTGCATGCATGTGCATGTGTGTGCGTGTGCGTGTGCGTGTGTGTGTGTGTGTGTGTTGAGGCTGGGAGGGACTTAGGCCATGGAGTTGACTGCCTGCGGAAAGAAAGCATGTGCAACGATGAGTATAGTAGTGAGTGGAGTGAGAGCTTTTTAGCTCTCAACTCACAGGCAGAGGAGAAGGAGGGAGAGCCTGTTTTGGTGCCTTGAAAATGGGCACTGAGTGAGGGGTGGTGGCAGGGAGATTTCCACACTCTCCCCTACAGAGGTGAACAGGATGGGCAAGGTTCCTGATTTCACACAGTGTGCATTCTAGTGGGAAGAGACAGTCCAAAGTGAAAAAAAAAAAAACACTCAAGCAAATAGATAAACAAAATAACTGCAGATAGTGTTAAATTTTAGAGGCAGTGAGAGAAAAGTGATAAGGAAGGCAGTCCACTTCAGATAGGGGATCAAAGAAAGATCTGCGAGGAGAGGGTGTTAAGGCTTAGACACAGGCTGGGGGCAAGTATTTCCAACCTGAGGCAAAAATCTGCACCTAAGTCCCTGGGCTTAGCATCAGTAAGAAAGAGAAGATGCATGGGACAGATCACGACGCCTCCTAGAGTCAGCTCTCCACATACAGGTTCCAGCTCAGTGAAACTGCCCAGCCTCGGGGCTGGCGGCCTGCAAAGGCGTGAGCTCTTTATTACTGGAGGAATTAAGTACAATATGCAGCCCAGCTATCGAGGACTCGGCTCTGGGTGGCAGGTGGGACTGGACAACCTTTCAGTACTTTTCTAACTGTGATCCTACAGGTCCAAAGCTCCCGCCACATGCATGTGCCGGGGAGCATGTGCCCACGCACACGAGTGTGCAGGTGCTGGTGTGGGAGTGGTGCCCGACGGCAAGAGCTGTGGGTAAAGATGAGGCTGGGAATTTACAGAGGGCAGAAAACACGTCTCTCTCATCTCTGCAGCTCTGGTTCCCAGCAGAGTGCGAGGTCCCTAGGAGGTGCTTAATAAATGTTTGGTGAATGTTCAGGCCTTGCCCCATGCTCGGTCCATCCTATCTCTGGGGAAAAGGCAGCCAGTTCTCTGCAGGCTGCCCCATCTCAGATGGCCAGGATATATACACACGGCCTTTACCCCACTAACGCCAACTCTGTTTAGAAATAGTTGTTCCTCTTCCTACAAAGAGGAGATCCCGGGAGAAAGCGGTCCGGCCAGTCACTGATTGCCCGGGTACAACTAGCCTGTGACCCTCAGGAACTTCCTGAATCCTCCAGAGCTGCCAGGGCTCTTATCTGTCCCACTGCTAACCAGGTGACAAGGCTGGCTTCTCTTTGCCGGGGCCTCTTGGAATCTGGAAGTTTCTCTGCCTTTCCAGGGCCCTAACCTGCTCCTCTCTTTTTTTCTTGCTCATCCTACCAATTGCTGCTGGACCAGGCTCCCGCTCACAGACGGAACAGTGGAATGATGGGGCGCCCAGCTCCCTCACCTGTACGTTCAAGTCCAGCTCAGTCCCACTCCCTTCCTTCTTCCTGGCCCTCCGCCACCCTCCCCTGGGTTCCCAGTCAGCCTGGGTCTGCAGCACCTCTCTGCAGACCCGGGCTGGGCTAGGGAGCCCCCGGTGCACCCTGCCTTCCCTCTGTCCTGGCTGGTCCCTCCCTAACCACCCCACCCTTGGTTCCAGCAGGTCTCACTGGTCCCTTCCTCCCGTGTTTATCAGGAGTGAACTCTACAGCCCACTGCAGAGCAAAGGCACGCAGCTGTCCTCTGAGGGAGACTGCTCGGCCCATTGGCACGACAGGAGTGGAAACAATTTGGAGTGGAATTGGAAGGCGCTGGAAAACATAAACAGATATACACAAAATCCATACCGTAGTCCTTGGGCACGGTGACAAAATACAGGCAGATCTGTCCACTGGTGTAGTTCTGGGGGTAGTTAGGGGACAAGACCACTCCATCTGAACCCACATACTGTCCCCCACAGGGGGCTGAAAAAGAAATCAGGTAGAGGGCCAGGTGACCTCATGGGCCTCTCATCAGCTGTCCACCCTCTGTCTCTGCTCTCTCTCAGCCTGACCTTCTGGCCCTGGTGGGGTTGCTCTGAGGTCTGAAGCCACTAATGTGGAGGAGGGGAATTCTGGGGACATGCCCTGCCCTGCCCCGCCCTGCCCAAAGACATCCATCCCTGGCCTGGCACGTGGCCTGAAACCCCCCACCACCCCCGATGCTATCAAGGCCCCTCCTGGGTGCCGGCCAGTCCTTGGCTTCTAACTAGTGACACTGGTATTGGTCCCTGGAGGCCCAGCCTTGGGGAGCACTTTAGGAACCTCTTCTGCCTACAGGTGGGACCCGGAGATAGTCTGCCACCCCACGGCTGATGTCTGCACCTGGGCACTTAGTGTCTGCACGACTAAGGAGCAGAGGTTTGCCCAGAATAGCCCGCTGGGAGCAGACAGCTCACGCGACCCAGCCATGGTCCCAGTCCCACGAGGGGTGGACCTCAGAGCCAGCCTCTCCCACCTGGGCAAAGGGGCCTCTTTACTTTTCAACTTAGGTGGCCGCCATGCTCCTGAAGTTCCGGCACTCCATCCGATCCCTTTTGTCAAGACCCCATGGCTAACCCAGCTGCCCTTGGAGTCAGCCCACCCTGCTGGTCTTAGTTTTACACATCTGAACCCTCAGTGATTTCCCCTAGGACTGGGAACAATCTCAGGGTCACTTTTAGATTCCCCTCTCCATGGTGTGGGCTGCTGGCATGCCTCAGGCCACCGCTGAGGACATCTGTTGGAGTGGGGGTGAGGACACTATGTGATCTGAGAGATACGACACATTGACGGGGACTGGTACACCTGGGGAATTTAGAGAGAGGAATGAGACTGGGACTGGTACACCTGGGGAATTTCCAGCCCTTCTCATTCATGGCGAACCCAAGGAGCCCTCCTGTGAGGCCCATGTCCTGCCTGCCCCTTCCCCTAGCCTCCAGCCCCTTCTGCCTCTGGCATTCCCTAGTTCCCCCCACCACAGCCCTGGGCTCCACCACCTGTGCACACTGGCTGGGGATGATTCCACACAGGCTTCCCATCAGGCCCCAGGATGCAGCTCAGGGTGGAGAAGCCCTCCACCTCATAGCCCCCCTGGCAGTAGTAGGTGATGGAGGAGCCCAGCTTCAGGTCGGACCCCACTCGCGTGCCGTTCTTGATGGGACCAGGATCGAAACATGACTCCCGTGGGTTTTCTGGAAAAAACAAACAAACACGTATATACACACACAGACACATATACACAGAGAGCTCATAAGTGGCCTAATCCCAGGGCACAGCACCTATGGGGAGACCCTGACTCTGATTAGCCACAGAGCGCATGGGGATTTGGGGCCGATGGGTGTATCCTCTTCAGGTCTGGAAACGTCTCTAAATTTGGTTACAGACTAGGGCTGGAGAATGAAATAATGCCATTTGCAGCACCATGGGTGGACTTAGAGATTTTCATGCTCAGTGAAGTAAGTCAGACAAAGACAAATATCGTATGATACTACTTACATGTGGGATCTTAAAAATTATACAAATGAGCTATTTACAAAACAGAAACAGACTCACAGACTTTGACAACAAACTTATGGTTACCAAATGGGAAAGGTTCGGGGTGGGGGGATAAATTAGGAGTTTGGGATTAACAGATACACACTATTACATGTAAAATAGATCATCTACAAGAACCTACTGTATAGCACAGGGAACCCTCATCAATACTCTGTAATAATCTATATGGGAAAAGAATCTGAAAAAGAATGGATATATGTATATGTATAACTGAATCACTTTGCTGTACACCTGAAGCTAACACAACATTGTAGATCAACTCTACTCCAATACAAAATAAAAATTAAATTAAAAATTTAAAAAAAAAAGAAAGAAACTTGGGCTGGAAGTCATCTTGGAGAGTGCAATCTCCCTTCTTCTCCCCACATTCTTGCCCTGACGCACAAAGGAGGGAGTTGCGGCTACACCTTTGAGGCTGTCCTTCACCCCTGATTCACTCCTCCCGCCGGGAGGCACGTGCTGCTCTGACCGGTGGGAGATGACAGTCCTAGGATCGTGTCTCAGTAGTGACGGGTCCCTGTGGTGAAGGTCAGGGCGTAGGCACAGTCCACCTTTGCTCAGCTTTGACCCTGCACCCTCAACATGGCGGCCTCCTGGTTTTCCGTCTGTGTGGGACACCCTCAACATGGTGGCCTCCTGGTTTTCCGTCTGTGTGGGACACCCTCAACATGGCGGCCTCCTGGTTTTCCGTCTGTGTGGGACACCCTCAACATGGCGGCCTCCTGGTTTTCTGTGTGTGTGGGAAGCAGGGACGCTTTGGGAGATGCTTTCTCTTCTCTTTCTTTTGCTGAGAGCGGTGTTGCTGCTGGGTAGGTAGGTGGAGCTGATACCAGCTTCGCAGGCTGTTACAGCCGTACCTTGCATGCACTTCTGACTCTATGGGTACTGATACTTAGATTTAGGAAGAAAGTAGGAAACCCCATTTTAGCCTCTGGGATGAGTCCAGATCTCCAGTGCAGTTTTCCAGGGCTTTGCATTGGGGTGCTGAGCGTTTGCCAGCTTATTAAAACAGCAGTATTTTTCCGTTTGACTACTGATGCTTATGTGTCTTCCCAATCAGGCATACCATGGCTGCACCTACGCTGCATCCACTCTGTCCCTGGGCACTGGACAACAGTGAACTTGATGCTGCCTGAGCCACTGAGAGTATTAGCTGGGGCTCCAAGTCTCTGGAGAAGGACACTCACTGCACAGCCTCCCTCCCCAGCAGCTGGAAATCCCGGACAGCTCTTGGGAGCCAATGTTCACATCCATCCACTGCTGCCTTTCCTCATCCTCCTTGTTCCCGAACCACTGATGGTCAAGAGGCCTGTCGTCAGGGCTGGGCAGTGTCAGGAGAATGCAAGAGAGTATCAGGATACCATCGAAACCCTGGAGGCTACGCTGCAGAAGGGTCTAGAGATGGGGATTCACAAAGAGGTGCCGACAGCCCTTGCAGAAGGAACCAGAAATTCAAAGAGCAGATTTAAGGAGGAAAGACCCAGAACACAAGGGATCAGAGTCCAGAGATGAACAGGTCAGGAGGAATTTTGCTGAGGTCTGTCCTTGTCACCTGGGTACCTTTAAGCTGCGTGTATAAGAGGCAGTCATAGCCGTGAGGGTGTTGCTCAGCTGCCGATCAGCCCGTTGACTGATGGGATGGGACTCTGAGTCTGTGATTCCGTCAAGTCTAGACACCTGCATTTGCGCCCTGATGGTGGGATGGCCCTGCTCTTTGCTTTTGCCTAGAGCTTATTTAGGATGGAGCAGTCCTGGATACATTACTAAATTTAAACTCAAGTGGGACCCAGAAAATGGCTCCTCACCTAACAGAGGACCCCTCAGTGGTTTCCTCATGTGCCCTGTGATGTATCACCTTGTCCCCCACATCAAATCTGTCCTGCCCCAAAGCGTAGTGGCTCTGGCCAGAATGCAACTGACCATTGGGTGGCCCATTTGTGAATTGCAGAGATACAGGGAAGTGTCACCAGGTCTTCTATTTCATCTGTCTTTTTTATAAATTCAGAGTGGGTCAAATCTTATTTGAAGGTCAGAAAAATTAAGTAACTTGGAACCAAGTTCACATAGCTCATAAGAGGCAGAACAAGCTGTGGCCCTCAATATCCATCCCCCCACTTCATCCTTATAATGGAACCCAGGTTTTTATCCAGAGTATCAAAGCCCCAGCTAAGATAGATACCTTCCAGCCCCCCAGGCAGCTAGATCTGGCCAAAGAGAAGTAAACACAGTCAGGTCAGGTCATTGCCTTCCATCTCACTTAGAGTAAAAGCCCAAATCCTTACAAGTCTACAAGGCCCTGTACCTTCTGCCCCAGTCCTCCCCTCTATGACCTTGATTCCTATTGTCCCTTTGCTAGCTTTGCTCCAATCACATTGACCTCTGTGTACAGAACATTTCCCCATCCGCACGGCTCCCCTGTTACCTCTTTTAGGACTCAGCTCAATGACCCTTCCCTGATCAGCTCTTCACAGCTGTGATGTTCCTCTCCCCAACACTCCCCATCACCCTTCTCTGTTTTATTTCTCTGCACTGAGGTCAATATTATCTCCTGCACCAGATAGCTACCTTATTTTCTCTATCTCCCTCCACTAGAATGTAGGTTCCACGAAGGCACTTTTCCAGTCTTGTTCATTGCTGTGGTCCAGTGCCGGGCATATGATTGGCACTCAATAAATATTTCTTAAATGGATACGTGTGGGACTTCTAGAAAGGCTGCTTAAGGGAAGGTGACTCAGGTGAGAGAATGCTCAATGATCCTTCCTTCTTTCCTCCCTTCCTCCTTCCCACAGTTTGGAACTCAGACATGATGGCTGGACCTCCAGCCACCACCCTGGATGCTGAGATAACCCTGGGGATGGGAACCACGCAGCAGGGTAGAGCAGAAAGACAAGGGGAGCCTAGGCGGGGCCACTTCGACAGCCCTGGATGACAATACCCAGATTTCTTTTACAGGAAGAAGAATAGACTTCGACCTCATATAAACAACTGTGCTTTTGGGTACCTGGCACACTAGCGTACCCAGCTGGGTATGACTGCCCCGAACTTTACACTGTGTCAGAAAGTCCTTTCCTCCCTTCTCTGTGTGGCAAACTCCTACACTTTTCAGTGCCACCCTCTCCTGAGCCAGTGTCCCGAATGTTGCCTTCTCTCTGGCAGAATTCCATTTCTCTGTTTTTGATTATCTTGGTAGGTTGTCTAAGGGTATTTCTTTCTAGTGGGTCCTGAACTCCTAGAGGACAGAAATCAATCATCTATTCTTCTCATGACCCTGGCAACTAGCACAGAACTTGGCACTAGGGCTCTATCTGGCACATAATAGGGGCTTAATAAATGGATGCTGAGTTGATTGGCTGAACAACTCCGGGCTTAGAAAATCAACAACCACATCAATGATCCGACCACAGATTCTATTCTACCATGGCTCACATGTCAGAGCAAGAAAAGCTCATCATTCCAAGCATCATCACATTAATAATAACGACAAGGCTAATGATAATGACGATAGCCCCTTACACAGGAATATCACTTCGTAATTTTCAAAGCACTTTCCAATCTGTTATCTTATTTGTGTCTCACAATAGCCTTTGAAGCAGGCAGGGCCAGGTACGCTTCTGTTCCGGTTATAGATGAGGAATGTGGTGATCAGAGAGGCTAAATGAGTTTTCCAAGCCATTCAACTATTAAGAGGTAGAATTAAAACCAAAATCAGGTCTTCAGGCTGCCAAACCGGGGCTCAGCTGTGAATGATAAAACGAAATGACTAAAACAGCATGATGATAATAATAAATAAGCCCCAAGCCCTCCAAAATGGGAAAATAAAAAGAACTAGATTCTTTTTGTCCTAATAGATAAGGCCCATTTCCAAACACCGTAACAGCAGAATACTGAAAATAACAACCCAAACAGTAAGGAACTTGTTACAAAGGTTGGATTAGAGCCATCCACTGAAATATAAGCCACCTTTGAAAAGAATAGCAAACGTCTTTGACTACTAATATGGAAAGATGCCCAAGATCTATTGCTGGGCAAAACCCAAGACAAAGCAAAAAAAAAAAAAAAAAAAAAAAAAAAGCCAACCCAGGTTACAGATTAGTATATATGGTGTGATCCCCATTCATATAGAACAGGGATCTGCAAACTACTGTCCACTGACTCGCTGCCTGTTTTTGTAAATAAAGTGTTACTGGAACGCAACCATACCCGTTTGTTTAACGTATCGTCTATGTCTGCTTTAGCATTACAACAGCAGAATTGATAGCAACACAGACCATCTGGTCTGCTAAGCTAAAAATATTTACTCTCTGGTCCTTCACAGAAAAAGTTTGCCAACCTCTGGTATAGAATGTACGTTATTTATATGTATATAAAACATCTGGAATGAGGTAACAAACCATTAACACTGGTACTTCAGGGGATGGTAGTATTGGGAGATGTTAAGTTTTTAGAGCACAGTTTATATGCTTCTGTATTATTTGAATTTTTCCAACAAACATGTGTTACTTTGAAATAAGCATAAATGAAGAGATCTTGAATTTAGAAAGACAGACCACGGGAGGGCTGGGTGGTGGGAGTAGTCATGGCAGGAGCAGATGTGGAAAGCCGGTGGTAATTCCTCGGCCTACAGTGTTACTTCCAAGGGCTTGAAAGAGAAAATAGGTACCTTTTAGTACCTTTCAGTAAAAGTCGACTCATCTTGGCCTCTCCTGAGTTATTTCAGATTCTCTGACACTTGCTTTGAGCTCTTCATCCCTCTGTCTGAAACCCTCCCCACTCTCGCCCTTACACAGGGGGCTTCTTCTCAAGCTTTAGGTCTCTGTTCACGTGTTACCTGCTTGGCAAGGCCTTCGCCATTCTGAAGTGGGCTCCCCATTTCTCTTTCTTAGGATAGTTTGCTCTTTCCTAACTTATGCTTCTCGCTTCTTGTTCGTCTCCTTATTTACTGTCTGTTTCCCTCGCTCACCTTTACATTCCCCTCGGGTGGGGACCCTGACACTTTTGTTCACCTCTGTGTCCTCTGAATCCAGCACAGGGCATGGCATGAAGTAGGAGCTTAATAAGCATTTGTTGAATGAATGAATGGTTACTAGACACGTGTATGGATGTCCTAGCCTGCCCCTCCCTCCCCAAGAGGAGGCTACCACACCTGCTGCAAGATGAGAATAAAGGTCCCTCCCACCCATCCTATTGGTTTCTCTGGCCTGAAAAAAGATACTAAACCTCCCTAGGACTCATTTTTAATAACTGTGTTCAAAAGACAGGATCCTCCTCCTTCCCTTTGCATCCTTCTAGCAGAGGGTAAAACTACCCAGGAGGCTGCATTCAGATGAGAAGTGTGCCAGAGCATGGTGTAATAGAAATCCACAGTTGACATGACTGCATTCAGAATCATCTCTTAGAAGGCCTGCCCAGAGATGACTAACACAGCACAGCCACCTTCCAGGAGCAACGGAACAGAGACATCTACAAATCCACCCCACCCATCCATCTTTGCCTTGTAATCAGGTGGACTTCCAACATCCCATTTGTAGTAGAAATGCCTGTCGATCTAGGATGTGAGCTCCATGGAGGCCGGGACTTTGTTTTGTTCCCTGCTCTGTTCTTAGCCCCTATAACAGTGTCTGGCACATAGTAGGTGCTCAATAAATATTATTGAGAGAACAAATGAATCAAAATGCCTGATCTGCCTTTGCCCCTTATGCAAAAGCCTAATCCACCACCTAATCCACCTAATGACACCACTCAGTGGATACCTGACTTAAGCTTGTCAATCTGATGGTCCTTTGGGATTTGGAGTTGCGCTACAAACTGGGAAGTAATTCAAAGCCAAGAGTGAGGCAGCCCTACTGTCCTAGGAGAATGGAGAAGCAATGAAAATTGACCTGCAGAGAAAGGCGAATGTAGCATGTACTCAGAAAGGAGCAGGGAGGAGACGGAGTGGCCCTGGAGATGGAGGAGGGTGATTTCAACCTCCGATTTTCCCATCCTGATTGTAATCCCCTTGGGAGGTCATGCTTCCTGTCCTTGGGCTCTTGTATTCTAAAAATGTATTCCCTTTCGGTGTTAAGTGAGAGTGAGTGTTTATCATCTGTATTGTTAAAATACAGAATGCTCTTTAGCTTAAATCAGTTTGGCTGTTAGTTGTTTTCTTATAATAAAGTCTTCTTTTTGTCTCAACTTGGTTTAAGTGTGTCTGTTTTTCACATTTTTTTAAATAATAAACTGCTCCTTTTTCTGCTTAAGTTGGTCTGAGTGAGTTTCTTGATATGAACTAAATGATCCCTCACTAAGATGGGATGAAACTCTTTCTGCTTCCCCCTTGGGAAGCTGGTGGGAAATGGGGAAAGGCTCCTGGTCTGTTCACCTTGGGTCAAAGGAGGAGTTGACCTGGGTCAGAGAGTGGTTTTCACTGGGCTAAGCCCAGCTGAGTCTGGCAACACCTCTCCAAGTCGGTCCTCAAACACCTCCCAGAGCAGAACCCTTGAAGCCACAGCACCTAGGAGACCCAGATCCTCAGCGTTCGTGGAGCCCTGGATCTCTCTGCCTTTGGACAGAAGATGGCTTCTAGATAGAGGAGGTCAATTCTTCTTTTCCTAAGAATCCACACTGCCTCAGTGTGCAAGTCCTCCATGGGCTACCATCTCAATCCAGGGTGTTCTATGGACTCTCAGGGAGTACAGTGTCTAAATTCTTTGCCATGGATTGGAGAAGTATACAGGACACACATACACACACATCACGAATATTCATATATTTCCCACACTCATATATATATATACGTATATATATAAATCCCACACTCCCATATATATATATGTGTGTACAAAACATCATATTCATACTTTATATCTTCAATAAACAGAAAAGAAAATCTACTTCATTCTACTGGGCTAGCCCCATGAAGAGAGGTTTTCCCCTCCAAACAAGGGCAGAACGAATGAAGTAGCCATCACCCAGGAAAAAAAGGCAATGGAACGGAAGAAGTTGGATCAAAGTATGTGACAAGTACCTACTGGTATGGGGCACGCTGCTAGGTGCTGTGCCTATTGACCAGCCCTCACAACAACCCCTTCCTATGGTGTCACT
The DNA here is from genome assembly GCF_003676395.1 of Aethalodelphis obliquidens. Lineage (NCBI taxonomy): Eukaryota > Metazoa > Chordata > Mammalia > Artiodactyla > Delphinidae > Aethalodelphis > Aethalodelphis obliquidens. The sequence continues at coordinate 26,302,971 of NW_020837953.1, read as the reverse complement.
GTCCCTCTTTGACAGACAAGGAAGGGATGTCAGGGAAGTTAGGTAACTTGTTTAAGGCCGCACAGGTGATAAGTGATGGCAGTTTCCCCTATACAGATATTGAACGTGAATATCGTCTAGGCCTTGGGATCCAGTAGCAGAGTAGACCCATTCCAGGAATCCAGGGATCCTGCGATACCGAGAAGGAGACCATGGGGTAAGACAGGGTGTCCCTGGGCTCCATCAAATGGGCTACCTGACCAGAGGCTAGGGACATAGTAGAGGGATCACCCATGTTAGGAGGTGTGTAATCTGAGAAGGAAGGAAGGAGGGCAGCTCCAGTTCTCACCAGGTACCTCCCACCCCAAGCAGACACATTTATTTGGCACTTGTACCACAGATCCTCATAAGGTGGTAGAGGGTGCGTGGGGGGGTTGTGCCTCCCCCTCCCCTCTCCCCAGTAAGTGGCCTCCTTCAGCTGCTTGCCTGGTTCAGATGGCAGCCCGGAAGGCTTTATTCTCTGGAGCTGTGTGTTGGATCTGAGGACCCCTCTAGATATGGTCTTGGGCCAACAGCTGAACGTGGAAGGGGCTTCTTTGGGAAAGGGGACCTAGAAGTGTAGCTCTAGCACATGGATTCATGGAGAAGACTTGGGGGAGAGGTGGCCACAGCCAGTTTGCCAGGAACAAGGTGACCAGGGAGGAAGCTGAGGGAGTTTCTGCCCAGTGGCCACTGTAACCAGGGATGATGAAATGCAGTCATCTTGTAAAAGGCTGGAAGTGGTGACATCTGGGGTAAAAGTGATGTAGAAGACCCAGGTGGGACGAGTCAGGTGTGGCTCTGGTCATTGCTAAGGCCTGGCTGGGGTTAAAGGATATCACTTGTGGTGGCCCCAAGTGCCACGTTTGTGCGACTTCTGGCTGTGCTCAGCCACTTGAGTGTGCATTGAATAAAAGATGCAGTTGTGCAAGGTTTAGGCATTGGAAGGATCGGGGGGCAGGAAAATTGAGGGGAGATGAGAGCGTGATTAAAGAGATGAATAATAATAAAATGATGATGATGATACGGCAGTAGGGACGGTGGTGGGCGGAGCAGGCTGAGTCTAAGTCATGCCTTCGGATAGAATCCCGCAACTCGTGACTGTGTTTGTTCTGACATCAGCGTGTGGAGATTGAGTACAGGAGGTTTATCGAATGGCAGGTGTCTGGAGGAAGACAGGATGGCAAAGTAGCCACTTCCCAGGCCAGCCCCTGAGAAAAGATGACCACAGGCAAAACATTCTCTAACCTGCACACCAAGCACCTTCTAGAACTGTATCTGGCACACAGCAAGCGATGGAGAGTGACGAGGATTTCGGTGAGTTGATGGATGTGAACTGCTCAGGACAGAGCTGGCAGCTGTCAGGCGCTAAGTTAACTACCATTATGACTGGGATTGTTTGTGAGCTCGTGTGAGATATTCCCAGGAGTTGCCACAAATATTTAATTAAGGGACACTTTAAAAGGTTGCTGAGGTCCCACATTATGCAAGTGGGGGACATGAGCCGGGAGCTTTTTAATTTTAACTGGTACTGTGACCCCATTTGTACACACAGGCTGATGAGGCCTGGGTGAACCTGGGTTACAGTAGCAATAATAAAATCGATCATCTCAACAGGATCTACAGAGTGTTTTAGTCCATAGCGGGCATTATCCTCACACATTTCATTTATCCGTATAACATACCTTCGGCAATGTAACTATTATTACCACCATTTTATAGACGGAGAAATGGGTTCCAAGAGATAATAATTTGCCGAGCTCACCAATCAAGCCAACAATGGAGCTGGGATTTGGATAACGGGGCCTGGGCTCGTTAGAGAAGAAGAAAAGGTCTAAGAGAGAATGGCAGAGTAGAAGAAAGCGGAGCACTCGAGAGCCTGGAATACTCCTGCTGCTGCTACCATGTGAACATTACAAAATGTCTGGAAGGTGCCGGAGCCCAGACCAAGGGCTTTAATGCGTGGACTCATCAATTATGTTTCTGTGCTGTAGGAATTATTCGACCATTATCTTACAGATGAAGAGATGGCGTTTCGGAGCCGTTAACTAACTTGCTCCAGGCCACACAACACACGCGAGCCATGCACCCAGTTGATGTGTCAATGCTCTTGACTGGGCAGGACCAAGACCTGTTTCTGTAAGCAAATTGTTATTGAACACAGCCACGCCCGTTGCTTTCTGTTCAGCCTTTGGGTGCTTTCATGCTACAAGGGCAGTGCTGAGGAACCGAGACAGACCGCGTGGCTCGCAAGCCTGAACTGTTTACTGCCTGGCCCTTTAAGAAAAAATTCGGCACCCTCGGCTCTCGACCCTCACACTCTTCATCTTGCCTTCATTAATCTAAAAGCAGAATGAGAATAAAAGGATGGGATAGCTGGAGGGATGAGAAAATGTGATCAGGAAGTATCAGAAAGTGTCCAGTCTACGACAAGGAGCTAGAGGATAGCCGAGGCATGGCCTTGGGACAAAGGTCCAGGCACTGTGCCCCCAGGAGCTGGATGGGCTGTCCACATGGGTGCTGAAGTTATCCAGGAGGGTGGGATGCTTTGGGGTAGAGAGGAGGACTGAGCCTCATATCAGAACCCTCAGCAAATGCAGGGGCGTGGCAACGAAGATGTCAGCTGATGGCATGAGCTGAGGTTCCGAGACTCAAGAAGACCTAGGCATGATCCTCCTAGAACAAGGAGCGAAGGGGAGTAGTGACGTGGAAGCAGAAATGAGGTGCAAGGAGAACGTGAGGCCCCTTTTCTCCCAGGCCTGGGGCACCTGGGTGTGAGGGACTAAGCCACCCAGAGGGCCGCAGAGAGGCGGGGGCTCTGCAGGTGGCAGCGGGCTCCCCGTGATCCCGTCCAACGCTCTCCTCGCCACACTACACCTTCCCCATCCCTGGCCAGGTTTGGCCAGCCCTGCTCTCAGTCACCTCTCTCTGCTCCCAGGGCCCTCGTCACCTCTGCTCCCAGGGCCCTCACCTGTGTAGTCGATGACGAAGCCGGCGTTGCTCACCGACGCATCGCTGCGGAAGGCGAGGAAGAGGCTGTTGCTGCTGCTCTCGATGCGGCCTGGGAGCTGGGAGCCGTAGAAGCTTCCTATGAGGGGGCTGAGAGAGTCCCGTCCGTCGTAGATATGGAGGAAGTCATAGCCAGGCTCCAAGTTAAAGCTGGGGAACAAAAACATCCCGCCCCCATCCCACTAAGGTCAAATAAAGACGGTACTGGCCTCGGGTTCGACCGAAGGACAGGGCCTCCATCCCCCCAGCGCCCAACCCAAGACCTACTGGTGGGGAGGGGGAGGAGGAAGCCCCTGTGACCTCCCAATAGGGAGAGAAGGTGGATAAGGCAGCCTCGGGCGGAGGAACCAGATTCTAGCATCGGTGTCCAGAAAGCTGGAGTTGAAAACCTATTTTAGCTGGAGCTAAAATATTTTAAAAAATCGAAATATATTTGACATGGCATGTAAATTTGAGGCATACAACATGTTGATTGGATACATTTGTCCATTGTTATATGATTGCCATTGTAGCAATAATTAGCACCTCTGACACATCACATAATTATCGTTTCTTTTTAGTGGTTGGAATGATTAAGATCTAGCCTATTAGCGAGTTTGATGATGATAACACAATATTGTTGTCTATATTTACTACACTGTGCACAGAAGGGAAAATCAGTTACCAGCTCTACACACAGAGTGGTCAGAACCCAGGTCTCTTACCTGCCTCTAACGTCTTTATACTGTCCACGTTGCACCCCCTTTCCTGAGGGGAAAGAGCCACGCTACGAGCCATTCCCAGGCAGGAAGGGGCCTATTCTGATGAAGGACCCTCACTTTACTCCTTCACCCTGGGGCTGGTTCTCAGCTCTCCTCAGGATCTGCTCCCATCCCACTCCTGGCTCTCACAGGTCTGCCTCTTTCTCAGCAATCCTGACCTTAGTCTAGGAAAAAACTCATTTTACAAACTGTCTTAGCTTAGCAAACTGAATATTAGAGTTTTTGAGTGTAATTTGCCCTATTGGAATGGTTAGCATGAAAATGATGGAAAACATCAAGGACTGGCAAGAACGTGGAGCCACTGGAACGCTCATATCCTACTGGTGGGAGTGTAAATTGGTTCAACCACTTGGGAAAACTGTTTTGCAGTATCTACTAGACCTGAACATATGCGTGCCCTACGATGCAGCGGTGCCACTCTTGGGTGTACATCCAACAAAGGCAATTGGTGCCAATCAAGGGTGTAAAGATGGAAACAACAGAAGTAAATGAGTTTGCAGAGAATAGAGTTCTGATGCAAACTGGTTCATAGCCCAACCAAGGGCTAGGATACTCAGACACTCCACTTGGCAGGACTGAGAACAAAATGGCGGTTCTACCCTTTAGCTAAGACATGGCAGAGAGATGAGGCCATGAAATATCGAGGACAAAAGGGGTAGGGCTGCAAAGAGACAGGATGGGGATCTGGGAGGATTGGAGGTGGAGCCAGGTGTGCACTGGCCTCGCTCCTACACAGCACCCTCTCACACTGGTGTCAGCTGCAGGGTCACCCCACCATTGCTGGGTCTATGGTCTTCTGGCTCCCATAGCTCAGCCGCTTCATTGACTCTTTCAAAGGGCACCAGGGAAGGGTTTGGGAGTGGGTCAATTTGGGTCACAAATTATGACTCCATCACTTCCAAAATGCCTTCCATCTGCCCCTGCCCTCCATCAATCATCAGGTTTTATCTGAGCACCCTCAGTACGCTAGGCACTGTGCAAGGTACCCAGGATACAGGGATGCATCCTTTCTTCAAGACGGTGACGGATCTGAAGGAAATGACAGACGTGAGGACAGCAAAGTCTAAAGTCTGTACAGGCATGTGGGAACACAGCACCAGGTTTGTGGGGGAGGATGGGAACGAAGTTTGTCTTGGGCATTAAAAGACCCTCAGTGATTGGACAAGGAGGGAAAAGGAAGTCGCTATGAAGGGAGAAGCAGAAGCAAAGTCACGAGGCGTGAAATAATTTTGGAGATTGTGAGTAGTTCGGTCTGAAGCCCAGGGGTTAGACGGGGTGGGGTTAGGACTGGGTGGGGGAACTGAGGGGAGAGGTAGGCAGGGGCCACATGGCTTGGAATGAAACTCAAAATACTGGACCAAAAAAAAATCCCAAAACAGAACAAGCAAAAGGTTTGGAACCTTAATTTATAGAGAAGAAGGAGCCATTATAGGATTCAGAAGTAAAGGATACATTTGTTTCTCTGTTTTTGAACGGAGGTATAATTTATACACCATGAAATAATCAGCTCTAAAGTAAATCACTCTCAGTTTTGATACATGGATATCAAGATCCAGAAGGTTTCCACCATCCCCCAAATTTCCCAGGTGCCCCTTCCCATCCCCGCCCCCAGAAGACACCACTGAACTGATTTTTATCACCTCGATTAGTTTTGCTGATCCTAAAATTTCCTATTAGTGGAATCATACATTATGTACTCTGGTGTGTCTTCTATCAGTCAGCGGGAGATTTTGAGATTCATCCACGTTGTTGCATGTGTCAGTAGTTCGTTCCTTTTTATTGCTGAGTCGTATATTACCGTACGTTAAAATGGAAAATGAGGCGCATATTTCAGCGTCTTCCAGGGTCAACATCACACTGACAGCTAGCTAAAGACGAGATTGGCACGGGAGGCAAAGATGGGGAGGAACCAGTTAGGAGCCTATGGCAGTAATTCAGACAGAAAACAATAAGGGCTTCAACCAAGCCAGCAGCCAGGGGAATGCAGAAGGGAAAATCTGAGGTTAAGGCAGCAGAGGCTCATGCCTCGGCCTCTAACAGAAGGAGCAGTGAAGGTGGATGACGGGGCTGCTCCCCCAGTTTCAGAATAGAGCTCATCTGTGGGGAGAAGCAGGAGGCTTAGTTTTGTATGTGTTGTAATTGAGGAGCCTGCAGGCATCAGACAGAGACCATCCAACAGTTGGCTATGGAGTCTGAAGCCCACAAGAGAGTTTGGGCGGGTGGTAGAGGGGAGTCTCCAGTTTACAAGAGGAGAGTGAAGCATCGGAGAGGATGAGCTTGTCCAGGAAGGAGGTGTGGCGAGAAGACAAGGAATCTGTGACAGAGCCTGGCAAAGGGCATGAAAAAGAAGCCACAAAGTCCCAGAAGGAGCTGGAGGGCCAGTGGGGAGTAAGTCCACAAAACCAAGGGGAGAAGCAGGGGAAGGATGGAGGGAGTGATGAAGAGGATAAAGCATGGGAAGTGCTATTTGCTTTGGCAGCCAGGAGTGCGTGGGAGTTTCAGAGGAGTTTCCAGTGGAACCGTGGAGGAAGAAACCAGATGTCAGTGATGTGAAAGTGAACAACAGGCGAGGAAGGAGAGAAAAGCAGAGATAATTCTTTTGAAGAGTTTGCTTTTAAAAGAAACCAAGGAGATGGTGGCGGAGCTTGAAGCGGGAGCAGCTGAGAGACACCTGGGCTGTTCCTACACTGGGGAAGCAGATGGGAGGAGCCAGTGAGAGCAGAGGAGGAGAATTCAGAAGGGCAGGGGAGAAAGGACCCAGCAGTGCCCTACTTTCTGCATCTTAGCATCTTAGCATCATCAGAGGTTGAAGAAAAGAAAGGAAGAAAGAAAGAAATAATAATAGCTACTTCATAAATTATCCTAAGGATTAAATAAGACAATAATATGTGTGAAGCCATGGAGCACAGTGCTGGGCACACAGGAAATGTTCAATAAATGCTGGTTTCTCTCCTTTTCTGGACTCCTTCACCCCCCTGGGATGAAACCCCGCTCACAGCAGACCTATGTATACTCACCCAGAGACCCGGGTTTGCACCCCTCGCTGCTCTGAACCCTCCATCTCCCACTGGGGGGAAAGGTACATACATGTTAAATACCAGGGCGATGACGTAGTCTGGAGAGACGGTCACCTTCCAGTCGCACTCCTTGCCTGGCGGGTAGGGTTCTGGGTAATTTGGTGACAGGATGACTCCCGATGGTCCCGTCAGGTCTCCCCCGCAGGGAGCTGAAGAGAGAGGAAGATGAGGGTGAGACTGTCCCCTTCACCTGGTCACCTTGGTATTGGTAGAGGAGGGACTGAGTCTGATATACCTAAATTAGAACTTGGCTCCAGGGGCCCAGGGGAGGGTGGATTGCAATGGGCATGAGGTTTCACCTTCAAGTGATGGGGATGTTTGGAACAGGATAGAGGAGGTGCTTGTACAACATTGTCAATGTACTAAATGTCACTGAACTGTTCATTTTTCAATGGTTACTTTTATGATATGGGAATTGCACCATGCTGTTATTAAAAAGCAAAACCAAAGTACCTGGCTCTGCCACTTCCTGGCTGTGTGACCTTAGGGAATTTACCTAACCTCTCTGGACCTCAGTGTCCTTCCTCTATTGCACAGATAATACCTCTTTCATGGGGGTAGCTGTAAAGATTTTAGAGATGTCTGTTAAAGCACTTGGCATACCGTACGTAGTCAATATATAGAACCATCACTAGGCTTTTAGAGATGAAATACACGGTCTCCTTCCAGGGCCTCACACCCTGTCTCTGGGCGAGCTTTGTGGGTATTTACCACGAGTCCCAGCGCACTTAATGTCAGGAGGAGCGGAAAGCAATCGTGTACCTGCCAAGTGTGCCTGGCCTCCTGCACTGCCAGTGCTCTTAGGGCTGCAGATACCTTCCAATTTTCTCAAAGGCCTTTGTCCAAGAGATCACGTGTTCCTCTGTTGTACGGAGATATTACAAAACCCCAAATAGTCCACAGTGGTCCCCCTCCCCTGAGATGACGGGCCTTTCCAGGGGCAGGGAGTGGGGAGGTGGCCAGGGATACAGCAAGCGATTCATCCAGAGCCCTCTGGGGGTACTTCCCCGATCCTGAATCAGGTTCTCCCCCAAATGGCTCGGTTATTGCTCCATAGCATGAGGGTCTGATAAAGTAGAGGCTGGGGGTGTATGGGGCCGCTAACAGGAAAAGATGGCTGACACTCTAAACATGGCTTGGTCTGAAAACCTCAGGGCAGCAATGGAGGTTGGCGGTACTTTAGGCAAATGGTGAGCCCACAGGAATGGACATGGAGGTGGGAGCCAAGGGTACATCCAGGACTGAACTTTAGAGTGGCCGTTTGCTCGTCCCAGGGCTGAGCTTTATTGCCTCAGTGTAGCTTTTACTCGGGGTGAGGTTACAGGGCTGGATCAATCCCCAGCAGGGTCTCTTTACAAGATGGTAGGTCTTCAGACCAGGCCATTAAAGCCCTAACGTGGCTGAACACAAAGCCCGAGGCGTCACGAGTAGTGTGGGTTTTTTTCTGTGGAGAATGTATCTCAAGTACCAACTTGAGTACCAGAAACACTCAAGTGGACACACCTATTAAGTGTCAGACACATGTACAGCATTTCAGATCCATTATCTCATTTCTGTCTCATAACAACTTGCTGAGCCATGGATTATTCTTCCTGACTCAGAAAGGAGGAAACTGAGGCTCAGAGAGGTTAAGGAACTTGCCCAGAGGCACTCTGAGACTCAGACCCACATCTGCCTGGTCCCAAAGTCCGTCACTTCCCCATTCTTCTGCACTGCCTCGGAATCGTTGGCCGCAGTGGGAGGGGAGAGGGCTGTCCCTCCCTGCAAGCTGGCAGGGGCGGGGCCCCAGGAGAAGAGATTCTAGGAGCGAGGATGGTCCCTCGAGTGTGGTCTGCCTTGTATCTCACTCACTTCTTCTCCACTGAACCCTCTCTAGACAAGATGGTTTGGATGGATGGGACAGACTAGAGGCCTGCCTGATAAGGATAAAACATTGGACTTAACAAAGCAAGACCACACAGTGCAGTCCACAGAGTGGCCCTACCGAGTCTGGGCTAGAAACACAGTGACGCAGCCAGTGAGAGTAGGAAGCCCAGTCATGGCAGCAGGTCCAGCTACCGCGGCATCTTCCCAATGATGCCTCCATTCAGGCAAGGGCTGCTAGGCACGACCTGCCTTTACAGCCCAGGGGTTCCTTCCCTTAAGCTGCCACAGGTGGGGTGAATCTGGGTGTTTCAAAACTGCTCTCGTTATTCTTCCGCCAACCCCCAAAGTGCCCTCTGTGTGTTTGGGTTCGTGGCCCCCGCCCTGGCCCAGCTCCCTGACAGATGCTCCCCAGTATCGGACAGTCAGGCATCCGCTTCCCACTCAGGACCCCGGCGTGGGCCTCACCGCCCTCTGCCAGTTGTCTTCAAGGCCCTGGCTGGACTCCTGGGCTGCTTCAGCCACAGGACAGACAGGTCCCGCTGCTTGGGCGGGGCTGGCAGAGGGGCACAAAGTCCCCCTTCCCCTTCTAGGCCCAGGCACTGGCCAGCAGGACAACTGAGCTGCAGGAGACTAAATGAGGCCTTGGTGACATCCCAGTGGCACCCCATCCTTTCAGCGGGTACTCAACCAAGCTGGACCAGAAGCCAGGCCTCCCTTCCAATCCTGGGCACTGGCGCCCCCTCGCCCCACCGTCAGGCCTGGTCTGCTCCCCACTGAGTTAGAAGGAGAAGCCAGGCTCCATCCTCAGGCCCAGGCTTGACCTTACAAACCACGTTGCCCAGGTTGGAATGGGAACAGGTGATCATTCCAGGCGGTTAAAAAGCGGGCAGGCTGTGCCGACAGGTGAGAGTTGTGAAAAGGACCAACGATTTCGACGTTACACAGTCCTGGGTTCCAATTTTGACCCGGCTACCTCCTAACTGTGACTCTGCTCAAGACCATCCCACCTCTCTGAGCCTCTGTTATCTAATCTATAAAATAAAAAAAAAAAGAGAAAGAATAATGACGATAATGGCTTCTAACATACACAACGTTCACTATGAACCAGGCATGGTTCTAAGTGCTTTACGGCATTATCTTATTCAATTCTCAAAACAACCCCATGTGGGCTTCCCTGGTGGCGCAGTGGTTGACAGTCTGCCTGCTAATGCAGGGGACATGGGCTCGAGCCCCGGTCCGGGAAGATCCCACATGCCGCGGAGCAACTAGGCCCGTGAGCCATGGCTGCTGGGCCTGCGCGTCTGGAGCCTGTGCTCCGCAACGGGAGAGGCCGTGAGAGTGAGAGGCCCGCGCACCGCGATGAAGAGTGGCCCCCACTTGCCACAACTAGAGAAAGCCCTCTCACAGAAACGAAGACCCAACACAGCCATAAATAAATAAAATAAAATTAAAAAGTGTACAGGTTTTAATTTAAAAAAACAAACAAACAAAACAAACAAACAAAAAACCCCAAAAAACAACCCCATGAGATAGGTACTATTATCTTCCCTGTTTTACAGGGCAGGAAAATGAGGCACAGGGAGATGAAGTGATTTGTCTAAGGCTACACAGTTTGTCACGGTAAAGCGGGACTCGAACCCAGGCAGTTGGAATCCAGAACCCAAGCTCTAAACTTACGCACGGTGATTTCACTTGTGAATACGTAGGTACAACGTCTATCCCAGCACCTGTCATGGGGATGACGCTCCATGAACATTTGTTATCGCCCTTTGCTTCCTCCCTATAATGAAGGGGGATGAAGACCAGCCAGACCGTCCTGGCAGACTGCCAAGGGAGCTGGAAATTAGGGGCTTGTCACTGGGATTTCCAGACTGTTTGAGAGGACAGGCAGGTGTTCACTTAGTTGCGAGGAACATTTCCCCACGCCGAGCGCAGAAGAGTGGGTAACGAAAGCTGAATTAACCTCTCCGCTCTGCTGGCTGCCCGTTTACTGGGTCAGAGAGTTGAAGCAATTTCCCCAAGGCTACTGAACTAGTAAATGGCAGAGCCAGGAACTGAACCTGGATCTGTCTTCTTCAATATCCTATACTCTCTCAACGTAGCACAGCACATAGTTGAGAACTGAGATTGCTCTGAAACCCAGGTCTCGCCTTCCTGTCTGCAGTACGTTCACGGAGATCCAACCACACATACCCATGTGACTCCTCATTGCCACCGAGGGACAGGACTTAGTGTCAACACCAGGCCTCAGAGCATGCCCAGCAAAGGCCAGTCCTCAGATGCCTGGACAGCGCCTCCCCTGAGTCTGTGTGCAAAGAGGTGCAGGGCGTCGCCGGGGTGGGCAATGCTGGGGTGCATCTCAGGAAGTCCCCTGAGCCCATCTCCGGGGTGGGAATCAGTGTGGGAGGTAGGAAAATGAAAAGCTTTGCATTCAGACTGATGTGGGTGTGACTCTTGACTCTGCCAAATCCCGGCTCTGGGATTTGAGGCAAGATCCTCAAAGTTGCCTAAGCTTGTCTCCTCTACTGTGAAATGAGGGAACGGTACTCATTACAGAGAGCTGCAGGGAAAGTTAAGTGAGGGTGTGTAAGTAAATGTCCAGCTGCACACAGTAAGGACTCCACGACTACTGGTCTCTTCTAAGAGCCATCGCTGATACAGCAGAGAACTGCACTCAGTATTTTGCCTGAGGAAAAGAGCCATGTGGACGTGAGCCCCTGGAACGTTTGTTTCCATCAATTTCTTTCTTTCCTGTCCTCCTCTCCCTTCAAGGTCCTTCCTCCTCCCAGCCTTAAGGAACTGGGGAGCAGGATCGATTCCTCAGGCACCAACCCTTACGAGCTACATGACCTTGGACACATCACAGAGCCTCCACTGCTTCATCTGGCAAATGGGGAGATTTAAGGACTAAGGACAGATCTGGAGAACCAAAATCCAGGCAACCAATAATTTCCTTGCCAAGAGGAAGAGCAAAGGTCTTTACTTTACCTCCAGGTCTGTGGGTGCCCTTCTAGCGCTCCAGGTAATAGAAGGGTCATTTCAGAACCTGAAGACCCTTGCTACCTGAGGTGATCCACAGTCCTCCTTCCAATCTATAGGGTCTGGGTCAGGAGAAGAGGGACAGGCACACCTGGCTTAACAATCTTTGGGACCATTTTGGAGAGTGAAGGATTCATAGTGTGTAGAGTGTGGGTGTGTGAATGCGAGTGAGTGTGTGTATACATAGACACGCGAAGCAGAGTAGACTTTGAGTTTTCTGCGACTTTCAGCTCTTCTGACTCTCCTGGCCAGCCTCAAGATGCAGCTGCCACTTAAGGGGGTAGGAGGTCTGGGGCACACAAGTGGTGGGACCAGAGGGGAGGGTTCACACTGCAGCTGCTTTGTACCGATGCACGTTGGTGGGCTGGGCTGCCAGAAGAATCTGTTCTCGATCTTCACACAGCTGATCTCTGCACTTCCCTGCAGCGCATAGCCGGGGTCACACTGGAACACCGTGGAGTCACCGGCTTCCCAACTGTCGCCACTCCGGCTCCCATTCTGGGGGACCCCAGGGTCATTGCACGATGTTGCTGTGGACACTGGGATAAGAAAACAGAGGAGGAAGTGGGGTTGCCTAAGTGTCTGCCAGACAGTGAGGCTCCTGGCTCACCACCCTCACTGACATCACCACGTCCATCACCAGGGCCACTGCTGGAATCTCCATTACCTCCCGCCGGTGTAACAGCGGGAGCAACAGCACCACCATTTCCGTTCTCACACCCATTACTGTCACCACCTCCACCACTACTTGTGACCATCACTTATTCTACTGACCCTCACCATTACCATCATCCACCTGTCCTGGGATACTATACTATGAGTTAAGCATGACTGCACCGCTATGACTGTAGGACTGAGTTCAACTTGTTATAACGATACAAGCCTTATTACAAAGATTAGCTTTGCAATTTTGCAAAATGTAGCTAACATGATCCGTATGAGGGAGTGACAAGGTAATTAAGCATAAACTCCAATATTCAACCAGAAAGGTCTGCAAAGGAGTTTGGGAGTTGTCCTGCCTGAATGCTGAGCAGTGGTTGAGAAGATGCTTGGAGTTACTAAGGTCGGGTGAAGGTCATGTTCTCCCTTGTATGGCAAACCACCAACAACTCATCAGACTGAAACCCGAGAGAATTCTGGTGTTTGTAGCAAGTGGCAAAGTAGAGTTCAAAATAAGTATAAATAGTTGGGGTGTATTAAAAATTCTAAAAACTCAGGAATTTGGGAGATGTTTGTAGTCTAATACCAGACAGCATAATACAGAGAAGGTGTTTTAAGAGCAAACATCAAATGAATGATGGAAGGGAGGAATAAATAACAAAAGCACAATTGACGGAACAAATGGACAAAATGCAGCATGAGAAAACACACCAAAGGAAATGGTACAACAGGAACTCCAGAGAAAAGATTCTGAGGCAGCTGCCTCCGCGGCCCCCGCCTGTGTCATCATTCACAGACTGTGGTTGGCAGGCCCCAGGGACAGGAGGTTCTGGAGGACACAGGACCCATAATGTTCATCGGCTTGTTTTTCTCAGAAATTCTGGCAGTTTTTCTCAGAAATTCTGGGAAAAATAACTTTTACACTAAGACAAATGAATTTATTATGGAGTAGAATGTAAGATTCACATTAGTTCTTAAGCAAACCAGGAAGCCTCAAAGAGATTTTATGCTTCCTACATCCCTCAGATCTCCTGGGGATATACATTCACTCTCCTCTGCTTTTAGGATGACTTCGGTGGAAAAGCCCAGGGCAACTGTATACACTAATAGCACTAATTATACCATCTAGGATTGCACGGACGAGTCGGGAGTTGGAGTATCTAATACCCTACACCCAGTAACGGCTAAGACAGTATGCAACAAACCGAGGCCCACAGCCAAATCTGGCTCTATGCCTGTTCTTACAAATAAAGTTTTATTGGAACACAGGCATGCTCACTTGTTTACATATTGTCTACAGCTGCTTTCATGCTCCGACAGCAGAGTGGAGTTGTTATGACAGAGATCATGTGGTCCACAAAGCCTGGACTTGCACAGAAAAAGATTTACCACCTGTACTTTCACGGAAAAAGCTTACCCACCCCTGGTGTATGGTCTCTCACACTCTCCTCTTTTGAGATCACATTTTAAACCTACCCTTTGCTTTGATCCAGCTTTAAATCATTAACACCCTCAATGATCTGCTATCACTACGCTCCAGGCACACTGGTAAAATCTCCTTCCAATACAGCCAGCTTAGCCCCCTCCATCTTCCCCCATCCCTGCGCCCAGGGGCCTTTGCACCTGCTGGCCCTTCTGCCTGGAATGCTCTTGCCATGCATCTTCCCATGCCAGCTCCATCCTGTCATTTAGTTTTCAGCTCCAATATCCTCTTCTCATACAGGCCTCTTTGGTCACCTTCTGGGCTCATCCCTTAACCCCCTTCCATCAAATTTGTCACATTATCCTGTTTTGTTCTCTTCATAACACCATCTGTAATCATCTTGCTAGTTCATGTGTTTGCCTCTTACTTGTGTATCTCTACAGGAATAGAGACCTTGGCTGTTTTGATCTCAACTGTATCTCCAGGGCCTAGAGTGGTACCTGGCACACAGTGGTGTTCGGTAAATATTTCTTGGGTGAATAAATAAATGAACAAACTAGCACCATCAGATACTTACTGAATTTATAAAGTCAAACAAGAACCAATCTTCTTACTACCCAATTCAAAACAGACTTAGCTTTCATCTCTAGGTTTACAGCGTACACATGTAAATGATTCCCTGGAAGAAAACTAGCTCACTGTTGTGACCACACTCAGAAAGATTATTTATAGGGGAGGCAGTGGGGTGCGATGATTAAGGGCCTAGGTTTGGGAATCAGACACAGGTGCTTTGACCCAGGCTCTGCTACTTACTAACTAGATGACCTTGAATGAGAAACCTTTCTGGGCCTCAGAGCCCACATCTGCAACATGGATTAATGATGATGCCTGTACTTTATGGTTTTTGTGAAAATTATAAGAGATAACGTTGCAGAGAGTTTAGGGTGGTGTCAGCTGTATAGATGGCAGTGGTTACGCCTTCCTCTCCTTCTTTGCTCCCGCTCACCTTTCTTCGTTCTCACTTTCCCCCTTTAATGCTACTGAATGTGAGCTGCTTGGCAAAGCCTCCAGGGAGAGGCTGGATCCACGCAGTACACACAGGATGTTAGATGTTACACAGTCATGTTTACTCAATAAAGCCAAGCCTGCACTAACCGTCCCTGGCATTTCTGTACAATCCCCCGTCAAACACACACTATGATGTTAACATGGGGTGAGCCGTTCTCTCTTCCCTAGAGTAGTGCTGGTATTTGCTAAGCGATGACAGCAACAGGGAAGGTGACCTTTTCCAAACCTCGGGTACACCAGCACACCAGGCCAGGTAGTTTGGCCCACTCCCCTGTCTGTAGGCCTAAGTGATGTTCAGGGTGGCTTGCCCAAAGCAACTCTTGTGTTAGAGAAAAACACCCTTTCATTTGTTCAAGCCTTCCTGTGCCCAGTGGTCCAGTAAGCGGTGAGTGAGCTCCTGCTGCATACACACGCTGTGCGGGAGTCTGATGGGCATGAGGTGGCCCCTACCCTCTAAGAGCTTCCTGTGAGCTGGCAAATAGGTGGCCAGCTCCCAGGCGAGGCCAGGTGCCCGGAACTGGCAACGTGCTGAAGAAATAGAAGTTGAGTGCTGGGGGCGCTATCGGCGACAGCAGTTTGTTCTGAATGGGGAGCTTAGGAAGAAGTGGCATCTGAGATGAACCCTGAAGGACGATAGGGCTTCTACGAGTTGGGCAATGCATGAGAAATCAGCTGAAGCTGCTGGGCGAAGGCCCGGCTCACCAGAGCGCCCGGGGACTCTGTCCCATGTGGCAACTGCAAGGACACATTGGAGGTCAGATAATGCAAATCCACGGGGGAATTTGCCGGTACGATGATGGGCTCTTTTTTTTTTTTTTTCTCCTTTTTTTAAAGCCATACCCATCAGCTTGAGCACAGAGAACATACGTGTCTGGCTTAATTATTCCCAATTCTCCTCCCTGCAGCTAGCGGACTGAGCTGTCTCTTCAGCGTTCTACGCTCCTTACTGCTGGGAGAGCCTTCTATTGCTTATCCCAGCAGTCTCCAAAGTTTGTTCCATGAAATGCTAGTCTCTTGAGAGGGCCTAGAAAAAAAGTCATCCATGATGAAATATGTTTGAGAATTGTGACCTACCAGACCCCTTCCTAATGCATCTGCATTAGCAGAACAAATGTTCTCGGAGGCTCCGAACGACAGATAACCTCTTCAGGTCTGCCTCAACCTAAGCACCTTCCTGACATGACGTGACCACACAGACTTCCTTTTCCTTTAAATCCCAATTAATTGTCCATGGAACTCCTGGGAACAGATGTTGGGAAATGCTTATCTAAAATGACTCTCTTGTCGCCCCGCAGTGGGACCCTAACCTTAGGTGAGTTCAATGTTACTCACTGGTTCCCGGGGACCCTCTCCATGGGTGAATGGGTGCGGGGATTTCCAGTCAGAAGACTCCCAATGAACTCCACAAGGAGCTATTCCTCGAGAGGCCGGCAGCCTGCATGAGCGTTAAGTGGGCAAGTTCATGAGTACACAGGAACATGATCCTGGAGACCCTCATTTGCCACACATGCTGCTAAATGCTCGTCTCCATGGGGAAGACAGAGGCAGGAAAGAGCTAGAAGTAGGCTCTGTAATGCCACTGCAGCCTTACTGGTGCTGGAGCTATACCCAACCACCCTTAGCTGACACACCTACCAGGTGAGAGTGTGGAGGCAAAGCCATGGCCCAGGTGCCACACAGCCTCGCTCTGGCATCACCATGGAAACCCCCCTCTCACATACACACAGTGGAGTAAGGAGATGGTAATGAAGACAGCTGCTGTATAATAAACATAAGCATAGACCGAGGCAGAGTCACTCGTGCAGGGAGATGAGTGATGGAAGAGGCACTTCAGAGGAGATGAGATGATGCATCGCAGGGAGAGGCAGGACCAATCATAGAAATGAGCCAGTACTGGGACTTGGATGTTTGAGCATTGCCCATTTTTGGTAGCTCGCTGTCACGCTCCTCCATAGCTGGCTACCGCAGCACATAATTAATTGAATTTAGATGACTCGTATCTGGCTTCCGGTCCTTCCTGAGACGTGCACCAGACTAAGAACAAGAGTGTGTGACATGTCAGCTCAGCTCTTCTGTGACTGTGCTCCAAGCCAGTGTCAGCTGTCCCTCCCCTGCCTCCCTCCCCCCTCTCCACGTTTCAGCCACAGTGGACAACCCTCCACTTCCAGAGCCCGTTATCCTGCCTCTCACACATTCACACGCTCGTTGCACCCAGGATGCCCTTCTCTCTCTCTCTCATCTAATAAGGACCCACGAATCCTCCAAGTCCAACTCCATGGCAACTCGAAATCCACGTCACAGTTGACTGTGCCCTCCTTGAAATACTGTCTTTTCTCCTGTAACTTCTACTCGCCCTTCCGGTTGGAGCTTGGGCATCACCTTTCCTGGAACATCTTCCTTGATGCTCCAAGGTGACCATTATAGCTCACGTTTCTCCCTCCAGATACTTGCTGATTTGTATGTCAGTGTTTAGTCACCTACCTGTCTCCCCTCCCCTCAGAGTAAGCTCGGCGCAGATATCGGAACAAGCACTACCCACGGACCAGGCACAGAGCACACGCTCAACAAATATCTTTATCCGAGTGGAGAGATGGAGGAAAGAAGGGACTTGCGGGAGGAGGAAGGGGGGTTACGGCAGGATTGATGGATGGAGGCTGGCGGAAGGTGGGCACAGACCTGAGAACTGAATGGCAAAACCCTGCTTGCTGGTGAAGAAGTCGGTGCTGAACTGCAGAACGACCAAGCTGAAGGTGCTGTGCAGGTCCTTGGGCAGGGCTGGGCCGCTGAGCTCCTTCAGCAGAACCCCGTTCTCCACAGGCCCATCCCAGATGCGCAACACGTCGTGGAGCTCCTCCGTGTCAAAGACCAGGAAGTGGAGTCTGAACGGAGAGAAGAAGCAGGTGGTCACTCGGGGCTCAGCCCCTTCTTTCCAGGGGCTTCCGGTCAGGCAAAGTCATACACCTAAGACAGACTTGCAGGAAGGAAGAGGATTAGAGAGAATTATCCTCTCAATTTCCATCCAGCCTGCTCCACCCGTTGGAGGTCACTAGAAAATGGGAACAAGGGTGAGGGAGGGTAGATTTTGGGCATCCTGTTTATTATCGTGGAGTTTCCTGTTGCCACTGTAAAACCCCGCCCATCTCCTCAACTCTACACGGCAGTCCCCAGGCCTCACTCCTGAGCCCCTATCCATATCATTCTAGCTGGACGGGGATGCTGAGAAGGCAGGATCTGGGGATAAAGGATAGAGGTAAAAAAACAAATACTCGGTCCAAAGCCCAGCAAGGTATTTTGTGGATATTGACAGACTGACTCTAAAGTTTCTATGGAGAGGCAAAAGATCTAGAAGAGCCAGCACAACACTGAAGAAGAACACATTTGGAGAACTGACACTACCTAATGTCAAGACTCACTATAAAGCTACAGTAATCAAGATAGTGTGATATCAGTGAAATAACAGACAAATAAATCAAAAGTCCAGAAATGGACTCATATTAATATAGTCAATTGATCTTTAACAAAGGAGCAAAGATAGTCTTTTCAACAAATGGTGCTGAAACTACTGGACGTCCACATGCAGAAATGAATCTAGACACAGAATTTATACCCTTCACAAAAATTAACTCGAAACAGATCGCAGACCTAAATGTAAACGTAAAACTATAAAACTCCTAGAAGATCACATAAGGGAAAACTCAGATGCCCTTGGGTATAGTGATAACTTATTAGATACAATACCAAAGGTACAATCCATGAAGAAAACAGGTGATAAGCTGGACTTCATTAAAAAGAAACATTGCTGCTCTGCAAAAGATAACAAGATACCAAAATCTGAGGGTGCTCAAATTCCTCATACAGAATGGCCTGGTATCTGCAAAGAACACCCTCCTGTATGCTTTAAATAATTTTTAGATTACTTATAATACTTAATACAATGTTAATGCTATGTAAATAGTTGTAAATATAATGTAAATGCTATGTAGATAGTTGCCTGTGCATGGCCAATTCAAGTTTGCTCTTTGGAACTTTGTGGATTGTTTTCAAATATTTTCCATCTGAGGTAGGTTGAATCGGTGGATCCTGAACGTGCAGATATGGAGAGCCAATTCTACACAAAGAATTCTCAAAACTCAACAGTAAGAAAACAAATAACATGATTAAAAAATGGGCTAACGTTTACCAGATACCTCACTAAAGAAGATATGCAAATGACACATAAGCATGTGAAAAGACGTCCCACATCGTATGTCATCGAGGAAATGCAAATGAAAAAAGCAGTAAGATACCAGTGTACACTCATTAGAATGGCTAGAATTCAGAACAGCACCAAATGCGGATGACGATGTGGAGCAACAGGGACTCTCATCACTGCTGGTGCGAACGCAAGATGGTCCAGCCACTTGCGAACACAGTTAGGCAGTTTCTCACAAAACTAAACACACTCTTACCATACGATCCAGAAACTGTGCTCGTCGGTATTTACCCAAAGGAGTTGAAAACTGATTTCCACGCAAAACCCTGCACACAGATGTTTATAGCTGCTTTACTCATAATTGCCAAAACTTGGAAGCAACCAGGATGTCCTTCAGTAGATGAATGGATAAATAAACTGTGGTACATCCAACAATGGAATATTATTCAGTGCTAAAAAGATATGAACTATCAAGCCTTGAAAAGACATAGAGGAACCTTAAATCCATATTACTAAGTGATAGAAGCCATTCTGAAAAGGCTACATACTGTATGATTCCAAGTATGTAACATTCTGAAAAAGGCAAAACTATGGAAATAGTAAAAAGGTCAGTGATTGCCAGAGGCTAGATCAGGGAGAGGGGATAAACTGGTAGAGCACACAGGATTTTTAGGGGAGTGGAAATACTCTTATGATACTGTAATAATGGATACATGTCATTCCACATTTGTTCAAACCTATAGAATATGGGCACGAAGAGCAAACCCTAATATAAACGATGGATTCTTGGTGATAATGATGTGTCAATGAATGTAGATTCATCAGGTCTAACAAATGTACCAATCTGATGGGAGATGCTTATAATGGGGGAAGCTGTGCAGGTGTGGGGCAAGGGGGTGAACGGGAAATCTCTGTACTTTCAGCTTTGCTGTGAACGTAAGCCTGCTCTAAAAATTTAAGTCTTAAAAAAGGTGTGTGTGTGGGAAATAAAGGTCAGGGGTTATGGCAGGATCTTCGGGAAACTGGTCCAGCTGCAGTGGGGGCAAGGGTGAGCCTACACCTCCACTTCCCAGAGCAGAACTTGGATACCAGCCTGTCTCTCTGTCTCTCTCTCTCCTAATCAATTTTTTATTTCAGATTAATTTTAGGCTTACAGAAACGTTGCAAAGATAATACAGAGAATTCTTATAGACCCCTGACCACTTCTGCCATTGTCAATGCCTTCCATTTCCCTGGTACATTTGTCACAACTAAGAAACCAACACGGTACATTACTATGAACTCAACTCCCATTGATTTGGATTTCACCAGTGTTTCCACTGATGCCCTTTTTCTGTTCCAGGATCCAATCCATTTATCACTATATCCTTTTAAAAATGTCTTTTAAAATTATGAAAATAAGATATGCTCAAGGCAGAAAAAGGCTAACAATATACAGATGTCCTGAATTTTTAAGAAGTCTCTCTCACACAAACCAATCTGTTCTCTAGAACTTTCCACTTGATATTAGGTTTGGTGCAAATACTTCCAGATTTTTTTCAATGTGCACACATACATTCCCCCCGCCTCCGCCATGGGACTATATTTTACATAGTTTTATGTAACCTTCTTCACTTAATACTATATAATGGAGATATACATCTACTTCATTTTTTTCCTGTAGAAATGTACATTGCTATATTTCACTATTTCACATATGACTGCAAGGAACATTCCCATCTTTATGCAGTGTTTCACATTTATGTTAATATTTCAGTTGGCTTGTAGGAGTACTTTGGTCGGGGGGACGGGTATACAATATATTTAAAGTTGTTGATAAATCCTGCTCAGTTATTCTCTTAAGTGATTGTGTCCATTTACATTCCCCCTGAACAGTATTCATATGACTGTTCTCTTTAAACTTCACCTTACCAACATCAGATATTACAATGTAAATGTATTCTATATTAAAATACTTGCCCGTCTGCTAAACCGAAATGGAATCTCACTAGCGTTTTAAATTTAGATAATTCAGTCAGGTTGCGGGTCTCTGCATATATTTATTGGTCATCTGTACATCTTCACATCCTTTACCCAGCTTGACTTATTTGTCTTTTTAAATTCTGTTCACACATTATAATTTTTATTTATTATCTTTATATATTTTTATTTCTCTTTTACATATTTGTTGCTGACATTTTCTCCCAGCAGCTGGTATCTCTTTTTCCTTGCAATTTTGTTTATGGTGTCTTTTTTGGTATAGAAGTTACTCATTCTATGTAATCAAATGTTAATATTTTCCTTTAAGGATACTGGATGTCATGGTACGCTTGGGCAAACCCTCTTCTTCCCTATATGATTAAAAAGCAAAGCTTTAGGGCTTCCCTGGTGGCGCAGTGGTTGAGAGTCCGCCTGCCGATGCAGGGGACACGGGTTCGTGCCCCGGTCCGGGAAGATCCCACATGCTGCGGAGTGGTTGGGCCCGTGAGCCATGGCCACTGAGCCTGCGTGTCTGGAGCCTGTGCTCTGCAATGGAAGAGGCCACAACAGTGAGAGGCCTGCGTACCGCAAAAAAAAAAAAAAAAAAGCAAAACTTTAATATTTTCTCAGCAGTTGTGTAGTTTCATTTGTTGGGTTTATTGGTTCATTATTTTTTCCAAATGGACCCTCAATTATCCCGCCACCTACCTAAAGTAGCCTCTTCCATGTTCTATCAAAATGCTCTGCTTCTTTCCTCCTTAGCATTTATTACAGTCTATACTTTATTTATTTGTTTACTACTCCTCTCCCCAGCTAGAACATGACTTTCACGAGCATGGGGGCAGGTCCTCTTCACTCTGGTAGCCCCACTGCCTGGGCCATGCCTGACCCTTCTCATAGAGCTCATAAGTACCTGAATGAAGATGCCTGTGCCTGGATAACCCAGGCTCTCTCTCTCAACGGGTCTGAAACCTCGGCCATGGGTCTGAGTCTAGACTCTCCTCTGTTCCAGGGCTTCCTCCTTTGCCGTGACGGGATTCTAAATACTTGTGGTACCAGGAGCTCAGCTACTCGGCTGATTTCAGTTTTCAGTCTCATATTTTGATATTCTTACAGGGCAAGCTCCCCTTCGTATTTTCCCCCAAAATTTCTTAGCTAATTTCCCAAATTTATCCTTTCAAATTCCTCCAAATCCCGTGGATACTATGATTGAAATTGCACACTTATTTATTTCTTTTAAATTTATTTATTTATTTATTTATGGCTGCATTGGGTCTTTGTTACTTTGTGCGGGCTTTCTCTAGTTGCGGAGAGCGGGGGTTACTCTTTGTTGTGGTGTGCGGGCTTTTCATTGCAGTGGCTTCTTTTATAGCAGAGCACGGGCTCTAGGCGTGTGGGCTTCAGTAGTTGTAGTTTTCAGGCTCTAGAGCGCAGGCTCAGTAGTTGTGGCGCATAGGTTTAGTTGCTCCGCGGCATGTGGGATCTTCCCGGACCAGGGCTCGAACCCGTGTCCCCTACATTGGCAGGCGGATTCTTAACCACTGCACCACCAGGGAAGCCCTGCACACACTTACTGATTGATTCGGGCAAATTGATATCTTTACGTTACTTATTTTCCCCAGCCAGGAACACTGTAGATGTTGTAACTTATTTAGGGGTTAGTTTAGGTACTTTGGTAAAGCTTTATGGTTTTCCTCTTTGCATTTTTCCTCTTAAATTCAATTTTTGGCTTTTAGCTCCATTGTGAGTGGGATTTAATTATTAGTTACATATTTATTGTTGGATATATATATGTATATGTGTGTGTGTGCATGTATTTCTTATTTTCAGTCACTAGTTAAGTTCTAACAGGCTTCAAGTTAAGCTCTTGGATTTCCTAGGTAGACCCTTTTATAGATACAGGTGGAGCTTCCTCAGTACCAGAGCTGTGTGGGTTTCCTCAATGGTTGTATTCTCATCCCCCTGGCAGGGCCTCTCCTCCAGGGACTTCTGATGAGTGAAAACAGGCTTCTCTTCAAGGAGTTTAGGAGGGAACAGACTGGGGCCCTACACGTGGTTGGAAGGGGAGAAGGAGCTCCGCAGGAAAAGTGGAGCAAACAAGCATCCTCCCTGCTGTGCTAAGCTGCCCCTGGCTTCTCTGCTTCCTCCATGGTCCGTGAGGCACTGGGAAATCGGCAGCCGCCTGCAGGCGCAGACCAAGCGGTAGCTGTGTGGTGCTGCCGGATGTGCTCTCAGGGAAGAGAGGTTCTCGTGGGCCAGGCTTGTCAGGGAAGGCAGGAGGAGACGAGGCTAGAAGTTTGGGTGGCGTGAAAGGGAGCGTGTTTTCTTTTTTCTTTTTTTTTCTTTTTTTTTGCGGTACGCAGGCCTCTCACTGTTGTGGCCTGTCCCGTTGTGGAGCACAGGCTCCGGACGCGCAGGCTCAGCGGCCATGGCTCACGGGCCCAGCCGCTCCGCAGCATGTGGGATCTTCCCGGACTGGGGCACGAACCCGTGTCCCCTGCATCGGCAGGCGGACTCTCAACCACTGCGCCACCAGGGAAGCCCAGAGGGTGCTTTCTTTGGATGTACTAACACAAGACAAGACCCAGAGGCAGGGGAGAGGTTAAGGTACCTGGGAAGACAGGCGATGCCCACACTGGAGTTCAGGTGGCATGAGTATGTCATGGGGACAGAGCTGGATTGAGAGAGGGACATCAGTATTAGCTAGCAGAGTTGGGGTTTTATCCTCTTCTGGTTAGAGACCGACTGAGGTTCCTGAGGGTGAATAATGGAATGGATGAGTGAGTGAATTGAAGAATGAACAAATGAAATCCCAGAAGGACCAGACCGATGGGAAGTGTGAAAAGAGAATATGTACACTAGGTAGAAATGAAAGAAAACATATTTATACAACCCCTGTGTACAAGGCAATTTCACCTTATCCCATTTAGTCCTCACAAGCAACTTTATTTTGTAGGTAGCACCATTCCCCTCTTTAAAAATGAGAATACTGAGGCTCAGAGAGGTTAAGTAACTTGCTCAAGGTCAAGTGCTGGTCAGAGAGTGACACAGAATTACATTATATAATTCCAGTCCAGGTCAGACTTTGGCGCTTCCTCTCTCTCCCCTGACAACACTGCCTGCACCTCCAGAAGGAAGAGGCTGTGGCCGAGAGCCAGGCCTGCTCCAGAGAGGCCCCATCAGTAATCAATAGTTTACATGTCAATCATACACAAGGTTAAAGGGCTGAGATTTAAGACCCTTAATTAAAAGTGCCAATTCACTGCATTCAGCTTAACCGATCTGTTAGTCAGACAAAGTCAAAGGCTTGGCATTGATGAGGTCAACTGAGGTGGGAGGACGAGGCCGGAGGAGGGAGCCTGAGGTCCTGTGCTGCAGAAACCATGCAGCTTGGCAATGGAAAGGAGAGAAGCTGAAGTTCCGGACCTCTTACTGCCTTCGTTTATGTAAATGCCTTCTGTGTGCTAGGTGCTGGGAGATAATGGCGAAGATGACAGACAGGGTGTCATTTTCCAGCTGTTTCTGGAGACGGGCAATACTCCTGCACACACAACTCCATCAGAAGACTACCAGCTGTGGGCAAATGCGATGAAGGAAACGGCAGAGCGCTGAGATGGAGCCACTGGGTTATACAGACTGGCCAGGAAGGCCTCTCTACGGAGGTGACATGTAAGGAAGAGGAGAGGCTTAGAGGGAGCCAGGCACCAGGGCAGGGCAAGAGGTGGGAGGACGTTTTCTGTGGATAAAGGGCAGCATGAGCAAAGGCCCCGAAAGGGAAGCAGCTCGGAGCATCAGAGCAACAGAAAGGCCACTGAGGCTGTCCCTGGGCCAAGAGAGGTAGGCAGAGGCCAGGTCTCGTGGGGCCCGGTGGGTCGGGGAAAATTTTGGATTTTATTCTATGGGCTAAGGGACGTCACTGAAGAATTTTAAGCTGAGGCTTACAAGATCCAATTTTCATTTGAAGATCACTCCTGCTGCCCGGATAAGAACAGCCTGGCAAGGGCAACATCAGATGCAGGGAAATTAGCTAGGGGGCTACTACAGGTGCTAGTGACCTCTTTCATGATAAATCCTTGATGCTAGCCAGTGAAGCTTTGCCAATCCGACCACGTGGATTAAGAGTCTTACTGAAGACGTTTTTCATCCCATAGAAATCAAAGTCTATAAAATGCTAATTAGAGGTTCTCATTGATAGGGATAACTCTGGGCCCAAGCAGACATTTGGGTTTGCCTGAGCAGCTCCCCTGCAGGTGACCATCCGGTCTCCTTCTGGCTTTTGAAATACTGAAAACCATTTGAGGATCCTGCGCCCAGCATGCTGTGAGAAGGTGATCCTTCATCTTGACGCCTCACCCGTTTGCGCTCTTGTTTCTCTGGGCCACAGACACAACGATAGCCCCGGAAGAGGGAGGGGGCCTGATGTGCATCGCGCTCTGTGCTGAGAGCTGCCGGAACGTGGAAGGCTGTGTCTTTGCCCTGGGGGCTGCTGCTGCTTATTGAAAGAGACACACACAACACAGTAATACGTGCAGGAGGTGCTGAACGCGTGGGATAAATAAAGCGCTATCGAAATAACTGGATGAAGAAGAGAACTAATCATTTGTTGGAAATCTACGTGCCAAGTGCTTCATGTATATTGTCTAATATCCTCATAACAAGCCTGTAAGTTGGAGCCTATTTTTGCCATCTTGCTGATGTGGAAACTGAAGTCCCGGGGGTTAATTGGGGAGACTTGCTGAGGGTGAGGGGGGGGGCGTCAAACAGCTTGTCAGGATCAGAGGGTGTATTCAAACCACGTCTGTCTGGGACCAAAGGCCTTTCTTTTACATAGTCATCTTCTTCTAATTGAGAGAGGCAAGGAAAACTTCAAGGAGGAGATGTCTTTGAAGCAGGTTTGGAGAAATAAAAGCGAAGCACAAGGAAAGTGAGAGAGGAAGGTGACTGCAAGAGAGAGAGCAGGGGCTTCCCTGGTGGTGCCGTGGTTGAGAATCTGCCTGCTAATGCAGGGGACACAGGTTCGAGCCCTGGTCTGGGAGGATCCCACATGCCACGGAGCGACTAAGCCCGTGCGCCACAACTACTGAGCCTGCGCGTCTGGAGCCTGTGCTCCGCAACAAGAGAGGCCGCCACAGTGAGAGGCCCGCGCACCGCGATGAAGAGTGGCCCCCGCTCGCCACAACTAGAGAAAGCCCTCGCACAGAAACGAAGACCCAACACAGCAAAAATAAATAAATTAATTAATAAACTCCTACCCCCAACAACTTCTTTAAAAAAAAAAAAAGAGAGAGAGAGAACAGCATTACAGAGGCACACAGAGTGTGCACCCAAACTCCCCCTCACCTTTTCAATCCACCTTTCCCACCAGGGCCAGCTGACCTTTCCGAACCACGTATCTGACCAGTCATTCCCTTTTCCCTACAGAATAAAGTCAGGCTTCCTAGGGGACGCTCCAAGCCCTCCACGAATAGCCCCAACTGCCTCCTCTTCCTCTCACTCTTTACCCATTTTCTTCTCTTTCTCTGGCTTCAGGGACTTCCCTCTGCCTGGATGTTTCCAACCCCTACACGTGCCCTCACACCACCTGTAGTGGCTTCAATGGTCTCCCCAAGAGATACGTTCAAGTCCTAACACTCGGTCCCTGTGAATGTAACCTTACTTGGAAATAGGGTCTTTGTAGATGTCATCAAGTTAAGATAAGGACGTACTGGAGTAGGGTGGGTCCTGAGTCCAATGACTGATGTCTTTCTAAGAGAAAGGAAAGGGAGATTTGGATGCAGAAGCACCGTGGAGACGCAGGGAAGGGGACCGTGTGAAGATGGAGGCAGAGACTGGAGTGATGCACCCACAAGCCAAGGAAGGCCAAGGAGTGCTGGCAACTCCCAGAAGCTGCGAAATGAAGCTGATTCTTCCCTAGAGCCTTCAGAGGGAGCGTGACCCTACTCGCTCCCCGATTTTGGACTTCTAGGCTCTAGAAGTGTGAGAAAATAAATTTTTGTTAAGTCATTCGGTTTGTTACAGCAGCCCTAGTAAACTCATACACCACCTGAATACCATGTCCCAGTAGATCCCCACCTCCAGTTGGTAAGCTTTTCCATGGGCTTTTCCATGCCCTCCCCATGGCCCCAATCTCGTGAGATGCTCCTCTGTGTGCTCTGTGTATCAGAGTCGTCCATTGAATAACCTGTCTCACTGAGTTCCTTAACTGTTGTGTTTGTGTCTCCTTCGTGTTTGTATCTTTGGTACCCAGCGCCAGGCCTGACCCACACTAAGCTCCCGGTTTGGTTGAGCTGATGAGTAAGTGAATGGCTCATCGGCTTTCGGGGACGCCCATAGTTCAGTCCGTGCCGTGTGTGCCACTTGGTGACGGGCAACTTAAATCCGATGTGCTAAGGAAGATACTTCCTATTTCACTGGAGGTTCTGACATCTCTCTTTACTGCCTACATCCCGCCCCTTGAATCTATGTCTTTGGCATCCTATCGCCACCATAGAGATAGGACCTAGCTGCACAGACCCTGGGCCAGAGATGGCTGCCTAGTTTAAAGCCAGAAGACAGGGGGATGCTGCAGCCATGGTCTCACACTCTCCAAATACAGCTCTACAAGTCTTCTGACCAATATTCACACATCCAATCAATGAATAGTAGGCAGTGGGTGCAGATATCACACCAGTCACTGGTGATACAGACAAGAACATGGCTTGTTTCTGCCCCTAGCTGTGGTGTGATAAGTACTATGGTACAGATACGCACAGAGAAGGTCCCACCTCAGGCCAAGGGGTGAGGCAAGGTCCCCAGAGGAGAGAACAACTAAGCTGAGTCTTAAGAGGTGAACAGGATTTTCCAGATGAAGGGGGTGTCGAGGAGTGTGAGAAGGAAGGGGAATGCCGGGCAGAGAAAAGAGGTTGTGCAAAGACACGGATGGGATGGAGAGACGGGCACCCCCAGGACAGTACAGGTTCTTCAGGAGGACGAGAGCATGGGTGCAGGTGGATGAGACCTGAAGCCATGTGTTTGGACAAGCCCACCCAACGAGTATCAGTGTGGGCAGCACACAGAGAAGGGTGTCCTGGAGATCCATGGCATTAAGGATGAGCAGGGGAAGGAGACTAAGAATGAGGAGTGGAGGAGGTAGAAGGTAAACCAGAAAAAGGTGCAGCCCAAGGAGTCAAGAGAGGAGAGGGGCTTCCCTGGTGGCGCAGTGGTTAAGAGTCTGCCTGCCAATGCAGGGGAGACGGGTTCGAGCCCTGGTCCTGGAAGATCCCATGTGCCGCGGAGCAGCTAAGTCCATGCACCACAACCACTGAGCCCGCATGCCACAACTACTGAAGCCCACGCGCCTAAAGCCCATGCTCCACAACGAGAAGCCACCGCAATGAGAAGTCCATGCACTGCAACGAAGAGTAGCCCCCCGCTCGCCCCAACTAGAGAGAAAGCAACAAAGATTCAACGCAGCCAAAAATAAATAAATAAATAAAAAAGAGAGAGAAGAGAGACTCAGCAGGGCAATGATGTCCAACTGTGGAAGAAGGCAAGGCAGGCATGGCCTCTTCGGTCCTTTCCATGGTGCTGGGTCAGGCTGGGGGCAGAGATGGGGGAGCCCCGTTTCCAAAAAGGAGGGGCCTTGAGTTGGTCTCAGTGTCCTAAATCTGCCTGGGGTACAGCCTGGGCTTTCACTACTGACAAGTATGCCAGCTCAGCTAATGAGCCCCGCTGGTCTCTGGTCCTCTTTCCCATTCCCCTGGGGGCTGCCCGGAACCTCTGCTTGCTCTCTCTGGAGCTGGGTCTTCATGTCAGATTGGCTGCCACTCCCTTTAACTGCAGGGCACCGCGACCGTGGGGCCATCCCTGTTCCGGGATCTCTGTACACCTTTTCATCATGGTGTTTCCACAGAGTCCCACCTTCCACCACAATGTCCCAACAGCAGCTCCCCAGGTGAGGGAGCCCTCACCTGGCCCTCACTCCCTTACCTCTGCCCACCAGCCCACCACTAAGAGTCCCCCCAGGCTTTGCGGTTAAGGTTCATGACACTCAGCTTCAACCACAGGAAGAGATTTACTGCCAGAACGTTCATCTAAAAAGCTAGGAGAGCATCAAATTGTCATTGTAGGGGGCTGCACCCCTTAAGTGCTGTCCATAGACAAACTCGAGTCTGGGACTATGGTTTTCAGCTCTCACTCTGAAGGAAACTTTAACACATCGGGTATTTATCGGGTACTGCCCACTTCCACACTTAGAAGTGGTTCATCTGTATCTGTCACACATTAGAAAAATGCAAAAACTAGAAAGGAAAAAAATCACAGCATCTTTATATGTTGATTTCACTTGCCTTCTGACTGGGCCCGAGAATATGAAAAGGCTTTGGGTGCTTCGAAGCAACTGTCACCACTGCGTGAACACATGGATATTGCACCGGGAAGAGTGTTAACAGCGGATCTTTACATCAGGGGAAAATGGCATGTGAACGAACAGCTGCTGTAGCAGGGGGAGGGGTCAGAAATCACTCCTGTCCCCAAGTGAGAACGCAGCTTAAATTATCCTCAGTGACTTTGGAAATGACAATAAGAAAATAATACTTGCTTCACAAAATGCCCCCCTCTGAGCCACGGTGCAGCAAACCAACAATTAAACCATGATTATAATAGCAGACAATAATTAAAGCATTGTGTCATCCAAAGAGCAAAACCTGAGAAGACAGACCAAAGCTCAAAGCAAGTATTGGTGTCTAGAGCAAAAATAGAGGGTGTCCTTTCCTGGTGCCAGCTGGTATTGGGAAGACAGAAAGATTCTTCTTGTGTTATTTTCCTAAGTGAAAGAATAAACCTGGGCTTCAGTCACTGAAGAAGCTGCAGTGACTGGTGTTCTGGGAGGCTGGGCAGTGTACAGATGCAGCACTGAAGCTACTGCCCTGTGTTTCACTCTTCCTTGCCGAGTAACCTTGCACCACTTGTTTTCTCGTTACCATCGCCCTGTAAATGAAGGCTCTGTGACTGCCTATTGTTCACCAGAACCTGCCCTGCAGGTGTCAGGGACTCTGTGAGGGGCAGAGGTGTTTTTATCCTTTTTGGAAGAAATGTTTTCCATGAAATGAAGCTCTGCCTCCCGAAGAGGCTATTTAACAAAATGGCTACGGGGTCAAAGACTTGGGTTCAAATACTCATTCTTGATAATTGAGTGACCTGAAAGAGCCTCAGTTTATGACTCTGTAGAATGGCAGTAACATCATCTATCCAGCAGTGTTGCCAAGAGGATTACTGTAAATGCAATCACATATAAAGTACCTAGCACTGAGCCTGACACATAATATCAAATCAAAAGATGGTCAAATCACCTAAAACAAATTACAGTTTAGTTCTATTTTTTTACAGTAAGTCCCCTACATATGCACCTTCAAGTTGTGAACTTTCAAAGATGTGAATGTGCATTTGCGTGTCCAATCACATGTTAGTTCACGTATCTGGTGTACATTGTCACGTGCGTGCATCCTCTACAAGTGGTTGTGCTTTTGTGTACTTTACTGTACAACACTGTATAGAGTACAGTAGTACAGTACCATCTCCCACCTCCTCTCCCTCCTCTGGTCAGTAACTCTTGCCTGTTTACTCGTTGCCAGCCCCTGTATGCCAGCTGTTGTACTGTACTACTGTACTTTTCAAGGCACTGTACTGTAAGATTAAAAATGTTTTCTTTATTTTTTGTGTTTGTTCTTTATGTATTATTTGTGTGAAAAGTATTATAAACCTACTACAGTACAGTACTCTATAGCCGATTGTGTTAGTTGGGTACCTAGGCTAACTTTGCTGGACTTACGAACAATGGGACTTAACGAATACGCTCTGAGAACAGAACTTGTTTATATGTAGAAGACTTAACTGTATTTGTTTTACTCCATTAAGAGAGATACGTTAAAGTCTCCTATGGCTGTCAATTTCTTCTTGTCTTTCTGACAGATTTTGCTTTAAGTTTTCTTGTTAGGTTATTTGGTGCATGAAGATTCATGACTGTTGACACACTTGTGGACTAAGCATTTTCTCATGTGAAATAATTCCCTCTGTCCCTTTTAATATGTATATATATATTTTAACCTTGAATTTTACCTTTATTTAGAAAAGCAGGGGGGAATCGGGAAGATGGCGGGGGTGGGGAATCGGGAAGATGGTGGAAGAGTAAGATGCGGAGATCACCTTCCTCCCCACGTATACACCAGAAATACATCTACACGTGGAACAACTCCTACAGAACACCTACTGAACGCTGGCAGAAGACCTCAGACCTCCCAAAAGGCAAGAAACTCCCCACGTACCTGGGTAGGGAAAAAGAGAAAAGAATAAACAGAGACAAAAGAATAGGGACGGGACCTGCACCAGTGGGAGGGAGCTGTGAAGGAGGAAAGGTTTCCACACACTAGGAAGCCCCTTCGCGGGCGGAGACTGCAGGTGGCGGAGTGGGGAGCTTCAGAGCCGCGGAGGAGAACGCAGCCACTGGGGTGCGGAAGGCAAAGCAGAGAGATTCCCGCACAGAGGATCTGTGCCGACTGGCACTCACCAGCCCCAAGAGGCTTGTCTGCTCACCCGCCGGGGCAGGCGAGGTGGGAGCTGAGGCTCGGGCTTCCGTCTGAGCGCGGGGAGAGGACTGGGATTGGCGGCGTGAACACAGCCTGCAGGGGGTTAGTGCACCACGGCAAGCTGGGAGGGAGTCCGGGGAAAAGTCTGGACCTGCCGAAGAGGCAAGAGACTTTTTCTTCTCTCTTTGTTTCCTGGTGCGCGAGGAGAGGGGATTAAGAGCACTGCTTAAAGGAGCTCCAGAGACAGGCACGAGCCGCGGCTAAAAGCGCGGACCCCAGAGACGGGCATGAGATGCTAAGGCTGCTGCTGCCGCCACCAAGAAGCCTGTGTGTGAGCACAGGTCACTATCCACACTCCCCTTCCAGGGAGCCTGTGCAGCCCGCCACCGCCAGGGTCCCGGAATCCAGGGACAACTTCCCCGGGAGAATGCACGGCGCGCCTCAGGCTGGTGCAATGTCATGCTGGCCTCTGCCGCCGCAGGCTCACCCCGCACTCCGTGCCCCTCCCTCCCCCCCACCCCCGGCCTGAGTTAGTTAGAGTCCCCGAATCAGCTGCTCCTTTAACCCCGTCCTGTCTGAGCGAAGAACAGACGCCCTCCGGCGACCTACACGCAGAGGCGGGGCCAAATCCAAAGCTGAGCCCCGGGAGCTGTGCGAACAAAGAAGAGAGAGGGAAATCTCTCCCAGCAGCCTCAGAAGCAGCGGATTAAAGCTCCACAATCAACTTGATGTACCCTGCATCTGTGGAATACGTGAATAGACAATGAATCATCCCAAATTGAGGAGGTGGACTTTGAGAGCAAGATTATTTTTTCCCCCTTTTCCTCTTTTTGTGAGTGTGTATGTGTATGCTTCTGTGTGAGATTTTTGTCTATATAGCTTTGCTTTCACCATTTATCCTAGGGTTCTATCCGTCATTTTTTTTTTCTTTAAAAAAATTTTTTTCTTAATAATTATTTTTTCTTTTAATAATTTAATTTTATTTTATCTTACTTTATATTCTTCTTTCTTTCTCTTTCTCTTTCTTTCTTTCTTCCTTCCTCCCTTTCTTTCTTTCTTTCTTTCTTTTTTCTCCCTTTTATTCTGAGCTGTGTGGATGAAAGGCTCTTGGTGCTGCAGCCAGGAGTCAGTGCTGTGCCTCTGAGGTGGGAGAGCCAACTTCAGGGCACTGGTCCACAAGAGACCTCCCAGCTCCACATAATATCAAATGGCGAAAATCTCCCAGAGATCTCCATCTCAACACCAGCACCCAGCTTCACTCAACGACCAGCAAGCTACAGTGCTGGACATCCTATGCCAAACAACTAGCAAGACAGGAACACAACGCCACCCGTTAGCAGAGAGGCTGCCTAAAATCATAATAAGGCCACAGACACCCCAAAACACACCACCAGACGTGGACCTGCCCACCAGAAAGACAAGATCCAGCCTCATCCACCAGAACACAGGCACTAGTACCCTCCACCAGGAAGCCTACACAACCCACTGAACCAACTTTAGCCACTGGGGACAGACACCAGAAACAATGGGAACTACGAACCTTCAGCCTGCAAAAAGGAGACCCCAATCACAGTAAGATAAGCAAAATGAGAAGACAGAAAAACACACAGCAGATGAAGGAGCAAGATAAAAACCCACCAGACCTAACAAATGAAGAGGAAATAGGCAGTCTACCTGAAAAAGAATTCAGAATAATGATAATAAAGATGATCCAAAATCTTGGAAATAAAATAGAGAAAATGCAAGAAACATTTAACAAGGACCTAGAAGAACTAAAGATTAAACAAGCAATGATGAACAACACAATAAATGAAATGAAAAATACTCTAGATGGGATCAAGAGCAGAATAACTGAGGCAGAAGAATGGATAAGTGACCTGGAAGATAAAATAGTGGAAATAACTACAGCAGAGCAGAATAAAGAAAAAAGAATGAAAAGAACTGAGGACAGCCTCAGAGACCTCTGGGACAACATTAAACACACCAACATTCTCTTATAAGAAGAAGAGAAAAAGAAAGGGACTGAGAAAATATCTGAAGAGATTATAGTTGAAAACTTCCCTAATATGGGAAAGGAAATAGTTAATCAAGTCCAGGAAGCACAGAGAGTCCCATACAGGATAAATCCAAGGAGAAACACACCAAGAGCTGTCAAAAATTAAATACAAAGAAATCATATTAAAAGCGGCAAGGGAAAAACAACAAATAACACAGAAGGGAATCCCCATAAGGTTAACAGCTGATCTTTCAGCAGAAACTCTGCAAGCCAGAAGGCACTGGCAGGACATATTTAAAGTGATGAAGGAGAAAAACCTACAACCAAGATTACTCTACCCAGCAAGGATCTCATTCAGATTTGATGGAGAAATTAAAACCTTTACAGACAAGCAAGCAAAAGCTAAGAGAGTTCAGCACCACCAAACCAGCTTTACAACAAATGCTAAAGGACTTTCTCTAAGCAAGAAACACAAGAGAAGGAAAAGACCTACAATAAACAAACCCAAAACAATTAAGAAAGTGGGAATAGGAACATACATATCGATAATTACCTTAAATGTAAATGGATTAAATGCTCCCACCAAAAGACACAGACTGGCTGAATGGATACAAAAACAAGGTCTGAAGAGACCTGGAAGATGGCGGAAGAGTAAGATGCGGAGATCACCTTCCTCTCCACAGATACACCAGAAATACATTTACGCGTGGAACAACTCCTACGGAGCACCTACTGAATGCTGGCAGAAGACCTCAGACCTCCCAAAAGGCAAGGAACCCCCCACGTACCTGGTTAGGGCAAAAGAAAAAACTAAACAGAGACAAAAGGATAGGGACGGGTCCTGCACCAGCGGGAGAGAGCTGTGAAGGAGGAAAAGTGTCCACACACTAGGAAGCCCCTTCGCGGGTGGAGACTTCGGGAGGCGTAGTGGGGGAGCTTGGGAGCCGCGGAGGAGAGCACAGCAACAGGGGTGCGGAGGGCAAAGCGGACAGATTCCAGCGCAGAGGATCGGGCCGACCGGCACTCACCAGCCGAGAGGCTTGTCTGCTCGCCCGCTGGGGCGGGCGGGACTGGGAGCTGAGGCTCCGGCTTTTGTCGGAGCGCCGGGAGAGGACTGAGGTTGGTGGCGTAAACACAGCCTGCAGGGCGTTGGTGCGCCGCGGCTGGCCGGGAGAGAGTCCGGGGAGGGGTCTGGACCTGCCGAAGAGGCAAGAGACTTTTACGTCCCTCTTTGTTTCCTGGTGCACGAGGAGAGGGGATCAAGAACGCTGCTTGAGAGAGCTCCAGGGACGGGCGCGAGCCGCGGCTAAGAGTGCGGAGCCCAGAGGCGGACATGGGACACATGGGACGCTAAGGCCGCTGCTGCCGCCGCCAGGAGGCCTGTGTGCGAACACAGGTCACTATCCACACCCCTCTTCCGGGAAGCCTGTGCAGCCCGCCACTGCCAGGGTCCCAGGATCCAGGGACAACTCCCCCGGGAGAACGCACTGCGTGCCTCAGGCTGGTGCAACGTCACGCTGGCCTCTGCCGCCGCAGGCTCGCCCCGCACTCCGTGCCCCTCCCTCCTCCCGGCCTGGGTGAGCCAGAGCCTCCGAATCAGCGGCTCCTTTAACCCCGTCCTGTCTGAGCAAAGAACAGACGCCCTCCGGCGACCTACACGCACAGGCGGGGCCAAATCCAAAGCTGAGTCCCTGGGAACTGTGAGAACAAAGAAGAGAAAGGGAAATCTCTCCCAGCAGCCTCAGAGCAGCGGATTAAAGCTCCACAATCAACTTGATATACCCTGCATCTGTGGAATACCTGAATAGACAACAAATCATCCCAAATTAAGGAGCCCTGTGGATGAAAGGCTCTTGGTGCTGCAGCCAGGAGTCAGTGCTGTGCCTCTGAGGTGGGAGAGCCAACTTCAGGACACTGGTCCACAAGAGGCCTCCCAGCTGCACATAATATCAAACAGCAAAAATCTCCGAGAGATCTCCATCTCAACTCCAGCACCCAGCTTCACTCAACGACCAGCAAGCTACAGTGCTGGACATCCTATGCCAAACAACTAGCAAGACAGGAACACAACCCCACCCATTAGCAGAGAGGCTGCCCAAAATCATAATAAGTCTACAGACACCCCAAAACACACCACCAGACGTGGACCTGCCCACCAGAAAGACAAGATCCAGCCTCATCCACCAGAACACAGGCACTAGTACCCTCCACCAGGAAGCCTACACAACCCACTGAACCAACCTTAGCCACTGGGGACAGACACAAAAAACAACAGGAACTACGAACCTTCAGCCTGCAAAAAAGGAGACCCCAAACACAGTAAGATAAGCAAAATGAAAAGACAGAAAAACACACAGCAGATGAAGGAGCAAGATAAAAACCCACCAGACCTAACAAATGAAGAGGAAATAGGCAGTCTACCTGAAAAAGAATTCAGAATAATGATAGTAAGGTTGATCCGAAATCTTGGAGATAGAATGGACAACAGAATGGACAAATTGCAAGAATCAGTTAACAAGGACCTAGAAGAACTAAAGATGAAACAAGCAACGATGAACAACACAATAAATGAAATTAAAAGTACTCTAGATGGGATCAAGAGCAGAATAACTGAGGCAGAAGAACGGATAAGTGACCTGGAAGATAAAATAGTGGAAATAACTACTGCAGAGCAGAATAAAGAAAAAAGAATGAAAAGAACTGAGGACAGTCTCAGAGACCTCTGGGACAACATTAAACGCACCAACATTCGAATTATAGGGGTTCCAGAAGAAGAAGAGAAAAAGAAAGGGACTGAGAAAATATTTGAAGAGATTATAGTTGAAAACTTCCCTAATATGGGAAAGGAAATAGTTAATCAAGTCCAGGAAGCACAGAGAGTCCCATACAGGATAAATCCAAGGAGAAATACGCCAAGACACATATTAATCAAACTGTCAAAAACTAAATACAAAGAAAACATATTAAAAGCAGCAAGGGAAAAACAACAAATAACACACAAGGGAATCCCCATAAGGTTAACAGCTGATCTTTCAGCAGAAACTCTGCAAGCCAGAAGGGAGTGGCAGGACATATTGAAAGTGTTGAAGGAGAAAAACCTGCAACCAAGATTACTCTACCCAGCAAGGATCTCATTCAGATTTGATGGAGAAATTAAAACCTTTACAGACAAGCAAAAGCTGAGAGAGTTCAGCACCACCAAACCAGCTTTACAACAACTGCTAAAGGAACTTCTCTAGGCAAGAAACACAAAAGAAGGAAAGGACCTACAATAACTAACCCAAAACAATTAAGAAAATGGGAATAGGAACACACATATCGATAATTCCCTTAAATGTAAATGGACTAAATGCTCCCACCAAAAGACACAGATTGGCTGAATGGATACAAAAACAAGACGCATATATTTGCTGTCTACAAGAGACCCACTTCAGACCTAGAGACACATACAGACTGAAAGTAAGGGGATGGAAAAAGGTATTTCATGCAAATGGAAACCAAAAGAAAGCTGGAGTAGCAATTCTCATATCAGACAAAATAGACTTTAAAACAAAGACTATTAGAAGAGACAAAGAAGGACACTACATAATGATCAAGGGATCGATCCAAGAGGAAGATATAACAATTGTAAATATTTATGCACCCAACATAGGTGCACCTCAATACATAAGGCAAATACTGACAACCATAAAAGGGGAAATTGACAGTAACACATTCATAGTAGGGGACTTTAACACCCCACTTTCACCAATGGACAGATCATCCAAAATGAAAATAAATAAGGAAACACAAGCTTTAAATGATACATTAAACGAGATGGAGTTAATTGATATTTATAGGACATTCCATCCAAAAACAACAGAATACACATTTTTCTCAAGTGCTCATGGAACATTCTCCAGGATAGATCATATCTTGGGTCACAAATCAAGCCTTGGTAAATTTAAGAAAATTGAAATTGTATCAAGTATCTTTCCTGACCACAACGCCATGAGACTAGGTATCAATTACAGGAAAAGATCTGTAAAAAATACAGACACATGGAGGCTAAACAATACACTACTTAATAATGAAGTGATCACTGAAGAAATCAAAGAGGAAATCAAAAAATACCTAGAAACAAATGACAATGGAGACACAACGACCCAAAACCTGTGGGATGCAGCAAAAGCAGTTCTAAGAGGGAAGTTTATAGCAATACAAGCCCACCTTAAGAAGCAGGAAACATCTTGAATAAACAACCTAACCTTGCACCTCAAGCAATTAGAGAAAGAAGAACAAAAAAACCCCAAAGTTAGGAGAAGGAAAGAAATCATAAAAATCAGATCAGAAATAAATGAAAAAGAAATGAAGGAAACAATAGCAAAGATCAATAAAACTAAAAGCTGGTTCTTTGAGAAGATAAACAAAATAGATAAACCACTAGCCAGACTGATCAAGAAAAAAAGGGAGAAGACTCAAATCAATAGAATTAGAAATGAAAAAGGAGAGGTAACAACTGACACTGCAGAAATAAAAGAGATCATGAGAGATTACTACAAGCAACTCTATGCCAATAAAATGGACAATCTGGAAGAAATGGACAAATTCTTAGAAATGCACAACCTGCCAAGACTGAATCAGGAAGAAATAGAAAATATGAACAGACCAATCACAAGCACTGAAATTGAAACTGTGATTAAAAATCTTCCAACAAAGAAAAGCCCAGGACCAGATGGCTTCACAGGCGAATTCTATCAAACATTTAGAGAAGAGCTAACACCTATCCTTCTCAAACTCTTCCAAAATATAGCAGAGGGAGGAACACTCCCAAACTCCTTCTACGAGGCCACCATCACCTTGATACCAAAACCAGACAAGGATGTCACAAAGAAAGAAAACTACAGGCCAATATCACTGATGAACATAGATGCAAAAATGCTCAACAAAATACTAGCAAACAGAATCCAACAGCACATTAAAAGGATCATACACCATGATCAAGTGGGGTTTATTCCAGGAATGCAAGGATTCTTCAATATACGCAAATCTATCAATGTGATACACCATATTAACAAACTGAAGGAGAAAAACCATATGATCATCTCAATAGATGCAGAGAAAGCTTTTGACAAAATTCAACACCCATTTATGATAAAAACCCTGCTGAAAGTAGGCATAGAGGGAACTTTCCTCAACATAATAAAGGCCATATATGACAAACCCACAGCCAACATTGTCCTCAATGGTGAAAAAATGAAAGCATTTCCACTAAGATCAGGAACAAGACAAGGTTGCCCACTCTCACCACTCTTTTTCAACATAGTTTTGGAAGTTTTAGCCACAGCAATCAGAGAAGAAAAGGAAATAAAAGGAATCCAAATTGGAGAAAAAGAAATAAAGCTGTCACTGTTTGCAGATGACATGATACTATACATAGAGAATCCTAAAGAGGCTACCAGAAAATGACTACAGCTAATCAATGAATTTGGTAAAGTAGCAGGATACAAAATTAATGCACAGAAATCTCTGGCATTCCTATACACTAATGATGAAAAACCTGAAAGTGAAATCAAGAAAACACTCCCATTTACCATTGCAACAGAAAGAATAAAATATCTAGGAATAAACCTACCTAAGGAGACAAAAGACCTGTATGCAGAAAACTATAAGACACTGATGAAAGAAATTAAAGATGATACAAACAGATGGAGAGATATACCATGTTCTTGGATTGGAAGAATCAACATTGTGAAAATGACTCTACTACCCAAAGCAATCTACAGATTCAAAGCAATTCCTATCAAATTACCACTGGCATTTTTCACAGAACTAGAACAAAAAATTTCACAATTTGTATGGAAACACAAAGACCCTGAATAGCCAAAGCAATCTTGAGAATGAAAGACGGAGCTGGAGGAATCAGGCTCCCTGACTTCAGACTATTCTACAAAGCTACAGTAATCAAGACAGTATGGTACTGGCACAAAAACAGAAATATAGATCAATGGAACAGGATAGAAAGCCCAGAGATAAACCCACGCACATATGATCACCTTGTCTTTGATAAAGGAGGTAGGAATGTACAGTGGAGAAAGGACAGCCTCTTCAATTAGTGGTGCTAGGATAACTGGACAGGTACATGTTAGAGTATGAGATTAGTTCACTCCCTAACACCATACACAAAAATAAGCTCAAAATGGATTAAAGACCTAAATGTAAGGCCAGAAACTATCAAACTCTTAGAGCAAAACATAGGCAGAACACTCTATGACATAAATCACAGCAAGATCCTTTTTGACCCACCTCCCAGAGAAATGGAAATAAAAACAAAAATAAACAAATGGGATCTAATGAAACTTCAAAGCTTTTGCACAGCAAAGGAAACCA
Source organism: Aethalodelphis obliquidens (assembly GCF_003676395.1). Taxonomy (NCBI): domain Eukaryota; kingdom Metazoa; phylum Chordata; class Mammalia; order Artiodactyla; family Delphinidae; genus Aethalodelphis; species Aethalodelphis obliquidens. The sequence continues at coordinate 26,262,972 of NW_020837953.1, read as the reverse complement.
TAAACAAGACCAAAAGACAACTCTCAGAATGGGAGAAAATATTTGCAAATGAAGCAACTGACAAAGGATTAATCTCCAAAATTTACAAGCAGGTTATGCAGCTCAATAACAAAACAACAAACAACCCAATCCAAAAATGGGCAGAAGACCTAACAGACATTTCTCCAAAGAAGATATACAGACTGACAACAAACACATGAAAGAATGCTCAACATCATTAATCATTAGAGAAATGCAAATCAAAACTACAATGAGATATCATCTCACACCAGTCAGAATGGCCATCATCAAAAAATCTAGAAAGAGTAAATGCCGGAGAGGGTGTGGAGAAAAGGAAATACTCTTGCACTGCTGGTGGGAATGTGAATTGGTACAGCCACTATGGAGAACAGTATGGAGATTCCTGAAAAAACTACAAATAGAACTACCATACGACCGAGCAATCCGACTACTGGGCATATACCCTGAGAAAACCATAATTCAAAGAGTCATGTACCAAAATGTTCATTGCAGCTCTATTTACAATAGCCAGGAGATGGAAACAACCTAAGTGTCCATCATCGGATGAATGGATAAAGAAGATGTGGCACATATATACAGTGGAATATTACTCAGCCATAAAAAGAAATGAAATTGAGCTATTTGTAGTGAGGTGGATGGACCTAGAGTTTGTCGTACAGAGTGAAGTAAGTCAGAAAGAGAAAGAGAAATACCATATGCTAACACATATATATGGAATTTAAGAAAATAAATGTCATGAAGAACCTAGGGGTAAGACAGGAATAAAGACAGAGACCTACTAGAGCATGGACTTAAGGATATGGGGAGGGGGAAGTGTAAGCTGTGACAAAGCAAGAGAGTGTCATGGACATATATACACTACCAAACGTAAAATAGATAGCTAGTGGGAAGCAGCCGCATAGCATGGGGGATCAGCTCCATGCTTTGTGACCACCTAGAGGGGTGGGATAGGGAGGGTGGGAGGGAGCGAGACGCAAGAGGGAAGAGAGGTGGGAACATATGTATATGTATAACTGATTCACTTTGTTATAAAGCAGAAACTAGCACACCATCGTAAAGCAATTATACTCCAATAAAGATGTAAAACAACAACAAAAAAGAAAAGCAATATTGTGACGCCTGTTTTTATTTATGTATGTTCTCATGCTATTCCTTTGTCTCAACTTTTTAATATTCTATTGTTCTTAGCAGCAATTTTTTTTCTTTACCGAACTTGAGACTCTTTTGCTTGCAATATGGAAATTTAACTTGTGTGCACCAGCTCAAATCTCCTTACAGCTCCCTCCCTACCCACAGGTTGGTCAGTGAAAGCTCCACACGTAACAGTAGAGTCTTCCTTTTCCTGTGTGCCCTCATCTCGGGGCCTCCCTCTGGGATGCTCACAGATCATTCTGCCCACTCCTTTTGCAGACTCTTAGCTCAGCATTTTAGTCTTGCACTCTGCTCTCCCACTTGACCTTAGTTCTTGGCTGATCTCTCAATCCTCCCCCAGCCATCCTGAGCTCCTGCAACCCTGGCCTGCTCCAGGGACCACCTCTTCTCCTCTTATTTTCTTCTACCTCGCACTGTGGAGCGGCCAGACAAAAGTGAATTTATACTCATTTCAGAATTGATACGTTTATTCTTGAAGCAGCGATGATGTTATGTGTTCACAAACTCTTGTTTCTTCTTCCACCTAGGCACAACCTCCCTTATAATTAGGTGAGCTGGGAAATGTGTTCTGGTCAGTGGGATGAGGAGGAAGACCTGACTCTTAAAACAAGTTTTGTTCTACTCTCTGATGCCTTCTCTTTCCCTTCTCAGCTGGCCAAATTTGAGGACACACTGGAGGACTGTGAGGGTCTCACGTGAAAGGAGCCTAATATAGGAAGACTAATAGAAGCTTATCTCCATCAACCTGTTTTATGCTTTTTGATTATTATGTTTTCTTGCTATTTCCTTTTTCTTTGTAACATGTCTTAGTTTTCACATTTCCTTCAGTGATTTGCAAAGTATACATTTTTGTTTTTTCATTCTACTTTAGGCATTTTTAAACATTTTCAAAAATATTCCTAAATGGGTATTTTCTCTAATTATCAACTTTAAGAAAAATAATAAGCACAGAGAGATCAGCTCAGTGTTTTGTGACGACCTAGATGGGTGGGATAGGGAGGGTGGGAGGGAGACGCAAGAGGGAGGAGATATGGGGATACATGTATATGTATAGCTGATTCACTTTGTTATAAAGCAGAAACTAACACACCATTGTAAAGCAATTATAATCCAATAAAGATGTTAAAAAAAAAAAAGAAAAAGAATATAGCATTTCACTCTCCTTTGTGTAAGACAGAAAAGCTAAAAAGATTTTATTTTCCCCTCTGCCTTCCGTCAACTATCAAAACACTGACAATACAAGCAGGGACTACAGACTCAAATTAAATATCGTCTTTCATGGTCATCAATTCTTTGTATAGTTTTTTCCTAAACATCTCAGTAGGCTAAAAATTATGTCTATTTTAGTTTTCTGTGGCTGCTGTGACAAAGTACCACAAATGTGGTGACTTAAAACAACAGAACTTTATTCTTTTGAAGTTCTGGAGGCCGGAAGTCTGAAATCAGTATTGCTATGTAGAAATCACGGTGTCAGCAGGGCTCCACTCCCTCCAGAGCCCCTAGGGGAGAATCTATTCTTTGCCTCTTCCAGTTTCTGGTGGCTGTTGGCATTCCTTGGCTTGAGGCCTCATCATTCCAATCTCGGTGTCTGTCTTCACATCACCTTTTCCTCTGTGTATATAAAATCTCCCTCTGCTTCCTTCTTATAAGGATATATATGATTGCATTTAGAGCCCATCCAGATAATCCACAATAATCTCCTCATCTCAGAATCCTTGGTTTGACCACATCTGCAAAGATCCTTTTACCAAATGAGGTAATGTTTACAGGTTCCAGGCTTTAGGACCTGATAACTTTGGGGGCCTGCTGCCCTCTCTTTGCAAGTTCTTCAACAAGCCCGGGCGCGCAATTTTCTGTGGCTCTTGTGCATATTATATCCTGGCTGAATCAATGATTCTCCAAAGTCTTTGGTCTTTGATGTTACAGAGAAGAAACTTCAGGAGGGTTGGATTAGTTGTGATTGTTTATCGGAAATGGCTATTTTATTTGCTGAGGGCTGACTGTGTGCTTACCTGTGTGTGTTTTGTCAAATGCTTGTAGGGATTTTTTTGTTCTCCATGGAACTGTTTCATTTTTCATCAAGTTGTATCTTATTCATTTTGCCTGGAACTCAGTGAGTCCTTTCAATTCACCAGGGATACGAAGAGTTTGCCATCATGTGTTTTATTGTACCTTTTGTTAATTGTTCCATTTGTTAATTGTTCTTCTTCATTTACGCTGCCTGGATTGGTGCTCTGTCTTCCACATTTGGCAACTTTTCTTTCATTACTTCCCCACCTTCACACCTTTTCTCTTCGGTCTCAGAGAGATTCTCCAGCTTGTCTCCTATTTCAATGTTTTTATTTCTTACAAGACAACTACTGTGATTGTAATTTTCATTCTGTATTTAGTTTCTTTTCATTCTTCACTTGTCTCTGTCACTGTGTTTCTAGTTCAGGAGCTCTCTGCCTCCATTTCACCGTCCATTTTCTGCTATTTCTCATCCCTATTTCTTATATTTAAATGAGAATATTATCTATATACCCATTTAAAATTTCCTCTGCCTACTATGGTAAAATCTTTTCAGGAAATTGTTTCTATTTCTTTAGGAAAATGGTTCTCTTTTTTTAAGAATGGTATGTTTTAAGTAGCATCACAAGTTTTTCATTTAATTTAGTTTAATTTTTGCTTATTTGTTTACTTATTTTTTGAAAGGGAGAGATTTATAGTGGTCCAATGTGGCCAACCAACAAGGTTTGCATTTCTTTGGTTGAACTGTTTATTTTCTTCCTAAGAGATGTTGGAATTCATTTCTGGGATTGTAAACTGGCAGTCAAATTGATGTATTCTGGCCAATTCAACTATCCAGTGTAGCTCGGCTGGATTACTATTCTTGGATAATTTGAAGTAGTTTTTCTTTTTCTAGAGTTAACCTATGAAAAGCTAAAGTGCCAGAGTGCACCACCACTATTAAAGCTACATTTATACCTACCAGGTTACCTACATCCTCTCCTTCAAACACTTTTGAGCTCCTTTTTGTTGGTTTGTTGAAATTGTAAACCTGACAAAGCCATACCCATTGTGTTTGTGCTTATCTGTTCAATTCCTTCAGGAGGTCAGTTCTTGTGGTATGAGTACATGGACCTTCTCTGTTTAAGGTCTGACTTGCTGTCACTGCAAGAAAATAAACCTTCTGGAAGCTGCTAAACCTGAAGCCACAATTCCTGGCAAGAGCTATGAACAGAAGCTTTACTTCTGGTGCCTCCTCTGGGCCAGCTGCCTGCTTGCTGGGTAAAGGGAAGCCTCACTGACCTCAGTGGGGAATTGCTGCCCTCTGATTGATATGAAACTGCAGCGGGGCCATCTGGGCTTCAGGCACAGCCAGATGTTTTGTCTAGTCCGGCATCCTCCCAGGAAGACAAGTTCCACTGGGCAGGGGTTCTGGTTAATCAAAACCATGGCCCCCTCTCTCAGCAATCCTACTGCATCTTAACCAACAGCCAAGAACAGAGTTCCCAGGTTGCCCTCGTGTTAATCATTAAGAAGCATCTCCACAGTTAAAAATCAACAAACTAGGACTATTAGCCAAACATGAACTTTATAACTAAATGGGCATTAGGAGCAGAAATCAGAGCTTCCAGGAACAATAAGTTCTCCATTCTCCAAGTGCCCCAGATCTCTTCATGGAAAGCCTACCAGCAAAGCACTGTGTCTTATCCCTTTCCCCCTTCCCTTCTTTATAGCCAGCCACATACAGCTCTCAACCTCCATCTAATTTGTACTCAGTTCTTCTGAGTGTAACCAGGACCCCTCAAACAGTTATACTCAATTCCTCCTTGGTGTCCCAGTCAACTTATCCTCTGCATTGCTGCCACTGAACTTCCTGAAGTGGAGATATCATCATGACATACCAGATAATGAACTCTTTCAGAAGCAGCTACCCACCCCTTCCTCTCTTTTACATGCCTGGAAGGTCTTTACCTCCACTCTGCATGGTGAACTACTACTGTTCGGTAAAGTGTAGCTAGACTAGCACTTCCTGTCTGTAACACCCAGCCCCTCAGCTGCCACCTAAAATTATGAACTGGCCTTGCAAATGCTTTCTATTGTGTTTTGTACATACTTCTACTATAGCATTTATTTCGTTATATAAGAATCTAGGTAGGCACTATAGGTAGGCTTCTCTGTACTCCATTTCCAAACCTCTCATCTGTCTCTGCTATTGAAACTGTAAAAGCAAAACAAAACTGATCTCTCACTTTCCCTCAGCCAGTCATGGCAAGTTCAGACTAATGGAATGTAGGGAGATGTCTGTGAGGATGGTGGTTCTTCCTCAATAAATATGTAAACCCTCCCTAGAAGAAAACTCTGCTCCCTTTCCTCTTCCCTCTTATTTGAGACTGGAACACGGACACAATGCCTGGAGCTGCAGCAGCTGACTAGGTAACTATGAGGACAAAAGCCTAAGGATGGCAGAACAAGAAGAAAAGCAATGGTATCCTGAGCAGCTGCAGGTCTGGATGGGATCTTCAGATTCTTTTTCCAGGAGAAAAAGTGAACCCCCATCTGCTGAAGCCAGCTTTAGTCAGTTTTTTTATTTTCATTCCTAATGGATAAAATTTCTACCTGTAAGACTGAGACCTTCAAGGGAAAAGACTGTTTCTTATTTATATTTATACCCTCAGTGACTGGCAGAATGCCTGGCACTAAGTGCTCCGAGTTTTTAAATGAACTGAATGTCGTTACTGTCTTCAAATTATTCCAGTGGCTGCTCGTTATCCTGAGGAATCCATGTAGAGTTCTCATCTTGGCATTCAGGGTCCCGCAGAGACCCGTCTCTACCCATGCAACCTTGTCCCCCCACATCCAGCCACATCAAGTGACTGCTTGTTCCTCCTTTGTGGACAGACCCTACCTATACTTCCCCCTAGGTTCATGCCTTCACTCTCCTTCCCCTCAATTGGCATGCTTCCCCTCTACACTTCCAGGTAGAACTTGTCTTTCTCTTCCCCATTTCTGAACTTGGCTTGCACTTACTGGCTTGGGGGTACCTGTTTATTTGCCTATTTCCCACTAGAATATGAGCCCCTGGCAGACAAGGACTGGCCGTGGTCTGACCTTTGTGTTTCCCACCACAGAGCATCACACAGTCTCTGGCACATAGAAGGTGTTCAATGTCCTGGTTTGCTAAATGGGACTAAACTAGGGTCAGAAGAGTAAACTGGGGCCAGACAGAATGGGCTGGAAATCTGTATCACTGCGTAATTGTGAGACATTCATCCTTTCTGGGCCTCAATGATCCCATCTATAAAATGGGGACAATAATAACTGATCTAGAACCTGGTATGCTGTAGAGACTGGATAAACACTAAGTAGAGGGGAGGCCCAAGAGCAAAAGGCTTTGCCTCCCGCTCTTCCCCAGTTGTCATCTGAGCTGGTCCACTGATTATCAAAAGGAAAACTCAGACCCAACACCGGAAACTGAGAAGAGGTCCCACCCATGTGGGCTGAAACTTCCATGTTCTATGAACTGACAACATAGTTAGGGGTGACATGAAGGGCACAGTTCCCTGGTCTGTTCTCCTGCTGTTAGCTGCCAGGCCTGGACAGAGTTCATCAGTCAGCCTGTCCCATTCTTGGCCCTCAGGGAGAAACACTTGCCAAATGCTGTAGGCTGCCCGCCCCCCCATGTTCAAGGGCAGGGTCTCACAGCCAGCCCACCCTTGTTGTGCACACCCAGGAAGGGCCCGCTTTCCTGCATGGGCCCCACCCAGGGGTCAGCCTGAATGTGAATCCCTGCAGCCACCCACTGCACTCCTGGAAAGGGACTCTCTTTGCCCAGCTTGCTGGGGTGAGGCAACCACGGATCCCTCCCATTGCCTCCAATGCTTTGTCGAGGCTGAGCAGGGTGCTGGGAGGCATCTGCAAGCCTTCTGTCTGCGCCCCCGGAGACAGTCTCATGGACTGGCCTGTGGGCTGCCGCACATCCCCTCCCGGCTGGCACACCCAAGGGAAAGACCTGCTTGACACCTGCCCCCACCAACAGCACGGCACCCACCATCTGTGATCTAAGGGGTGACCTATCACCTGCTGTGCTCCGGGATGCCCATCTGGGTCAAATGAACAACCACCTACAGCTCGTGGAGGGGGTTCTCCACATTTGGGAATTACGTCCCAGGCACTGTTCTAAGTGTTCGGATATGTTAGCTCACTTCATCCTCACGGCAGCCTCAAGCGGTAGGTACCATTTTAATCACCGTGTTACAGGGAAAAGAACTGAGGCACAGGGTGCCTGCTTGAAGAGCTTCCCAAGCTACAGAGAGAATAAGAGTGGTAGGTATTGTGGTGGCCGAGTCTGGCTCTCAGCTGCAACTTGATACTGAATGAATGACAACTGGGAGGACAACTGGGACACAAAGATAGTCAGCTCTTCAAATGATCAGCCCAAATGGCCCAACTGCAGGACACAGTCGATGCGGGGGTGGGGTGGGGTGGGGAACAGGAGCTGTTGTAAAACAAAACATAAATACTGTCCTCAGAGAGATGCAAGATGGTAATGCATTGATAAAAACAAAAGTAAGCTGTCAAGAGAAATCTGAAAACAAAAAGTGCAGTTTTCTTGAAATAAAAACGAAAACCAAAACAAGATTTCCGAAATAAAGAGGGAGGAATCACAGAATAAATATTGTTGAAAACAGAATTAATGAAAACACAAGACCATTGGCAGAATGCAAATGGGATACGGATCTTTCAAACCACCAGAGGAGAAACAGAGCAAATTAAATCAAATGAACTAAAAATAGGAAGAGTTAAAAATAAAAAAAAGCAATAAAAAGCATAATATATTTTGTTTGAAAGAAAGCATAATACATTGGATGTAAAAGAAATGTATGAATCCCTGAACTCTTTTCCCTTTCTTCAAATATACATAGAACATAAGTAAGAAAAAATTCAAAAAGTAACAAGGGCACAATGCAGTAAAAGTGGAACTGATTTAAAAATCATACAAAATGTATAACTTAGTAACTTTTAAGACATTCTTAAATACTCAGGTTGAAAAGAAATCTAACCTCAAATTATAGACTAGAAATAAACCCAGCTGAACAGTCTATATGAGAAAAAATAAACTCCCCCATGGAAAAATATACAAAGAGCTTGAAGCAGCAAAGGCAATTAAATACCATCTTGCCCATCAAACTGGTTAACACTGCCAGGATTGACAACATAAAGTGATGCTGGGTAGGGAAGCAGGCTTTTGGTAGATGTGTAAATTGCTGCAATAGCTAGAGGGAAATTTGAGGTCATGTATCAAAATTTGCCTTCTAAGAACATATCCTAAGGAACTCATTGGACAACTGTTTAAAGATTCATGTGTAAGGATGTCTACTGGGGCGAAAAACTGAAAATATTCACTTTATCAATAGGGAAGTAGTTAAATAAATTATGGTTGTACAGACAACAGAATTCCCTGTAACCATTAACCAGGATGAGGCTGATCTATATAGACTGAGAGGATACGATGATGATATACGAGTAAAGGGTAAAACACAAAGCAAGTTACTGAGCCACTCAAAGAGGTGATCTCGTTTTAGCAAGCATGCTTATTGCATTTGCTTTCTGTAGACGCTGGCATACAAAATACCTAAAAGAGGAAGTTGAACAAATGGATATCAGTGGCTATCTTATGTAGGGTGTGCAGAGGAGAACAGAGTAAGACGATGGGGACTTTTGATTTCTACTTTATAAACTTCTTTATGGTTTGTACTCTGAATTTTTAAAAATGAGTATCTCCTTTTTATAAAGAAAAATTCCGTAAAGAAATTCTCACTTAAAAAATAATAACTAAGTCTTACTCTGAATAAGGGCAGAAACACAAAAGGGGCTTTTTTGTGTTTGTCTGAATTCTATCTGATTACAAATTCCCTTAACTTTGTGGCCGGTGATTCCAGGGAGGGGTGGCGGGATATGGGGGGCGGTGAGGGAGAGAGAGGAGAGAGGGAGAGAACACGCTAGAGTACAGATGTGCATGAGGACACTGCAGACGCTAGCTGGCACGGCAGCCTGGGGTGGAGGGATCGCAGGAGGAAGGCGAAAGTGTCCCATCACTCCATCCCCATCTTTCGGCCACTCTCCGTGCAGCCTCTGCTCATGTGCATCAGGTCCTTGGAGGTTGTGGGGCTCCAAGAAGCCTTCCCAATGGAGGGCTGAGGTCACTTGCATCCTCTCCCCGCCATTCCCCACCTCAGGGTCCTCACACACACAGCCAGCAGGCCCCCTCTATAGTTCTTTCTATCTCTGGAGAGAATATTTCCTCTATTTGTCTCGATCCTCTCTTCCTGAGGGCTAGGAAGGGATGCTCTGCTCTCCCCTCCAGACCACCCCACACCCATCATTCCTGTAAGTGATAACAGTCCTCATGTCTGCCCAGAAATGCCATCACTGAATTCTTGTGCTCTCCCTGTCAGCCGCGCTGAGATCTCTCGGCTCTCCTCCCACCCTTCTCCTAAACCTGAATTCCCGGGGACTGATGGCGCATGTCATGGGTGTGCTAAGGTTACTATGTCATGGAGGAGATGCACGCCCAAGTACTTAGGCAAGAAGTATCAGGATGTCTACAGTTACCTTTGTGGGATTCAGCCAAAAAAGAAAAAAAAAAAAAAAAGGGACAGAGAGAAAAAAGAGAAAGAGGGCAAACATTCACAGTAGTTGAGTCTAGGTGGGAGGGAAGCAGGTGCTTGGCATACTGCTCGACTTTTCTATTGTACATATTGTATGTTGCACAACAAAAAATAGGGAAACAGAAGAAATCTGTTTCCACATTTCTTGAGGCGAGTGAGACCGGCTGGTGTGACTCCTTAAATGTCTCCTGAACTCATCCCTTCTTCTCCATCCTTCTTCTCCATCCTTCTTCTCCATCCCATCGCCACTGGCAGGGTTCAGGTCTCCTCATCCCGACGACACTCTGGAGACGGCCTCCTCCTCACTGGGGTCCCAGACCCCATCTGTCCCCTTCTCCACAAGGCTGCCACGACAGGGCCAAACTCAGCATCACGGCCGCCATGGTCCTCTGTGCTCTGGCCGCATGCAGCCCGCTCCACTGGTTTCATCCCTCACCATGGCCCATCCCTCCACCAGATCTCAGGTGATGCTCCAGCCACGGCGACCAGCTCCTTGAGCCCGCACACCCTGCATCACCTCTTCTGCCTAGTAGGCCCTTCTGTCCTGCCAACCTTCTTCCTTGGCTACCTGGCAACTCCTCTCCATCCTACACGACTTAGTCTAGTGTTTTCATTTCCAGGATAGCCTCTCTGGTCTCCTGTCCGACTGTTCAGTCCCCTGCCCCCTCCTTCCACCACCTCGCTCTGTGTACACGCACATCTCCTCTTTGCCAACAGCGGCCGTGGTCTTATTCATCTGGGCAACGCCAGTGTCTCCCACAGGCACTGCCATGTATTCAGCAGACAGCTATTACATGGAGGAACGAATGAGTGAATGAGTAACGTGCAAGGTGGGAACATGGGAAAACCTCCTGATTTGTATATGGAGACACCTGTGATGAATTCATTGTTCATTTACTATTTACTGAGGGACCTTCTAGTCATAAATCTACCTTTATACCTGGGTCCTGCTTGCTTCATTCATTCATTCATTCAACACTTGACACTTGTTAAGCCTCTGCCACTGTGCGGAGAGCCAGGAGACTTGTGAAGATGAATCGGGCAGAGAGCGTGGCTCTGGCTGGGGAGCTAAAGCAGGAGCATAAATGGAGGAGAGGAGTGGTCAGTGTCTTAAGGGAAATACAAGCCATGGGCAATGGGAACGCAGAAGTGGAGAAAGGACTCCTAGGAGTCTCCTGCGAGTGGACTGGGGGAGACTTCCTGGGTGAGCTGACATGTGCACTTGACTTTGAGGGAGCGAGAGTTGTAGACTTAAGTCTTTGGAGGGAGGGGGCATTCCGGGGAGGGCAGAGTGGAAACCAAGGCACTGAGCACGGCCGTGAGTACATGTACAGGGGCCACTAGCAATTCAGCTTTGTCATTGAAGAGAAGTGGTGGGAAATAAGGTTGGGAGGTGGGTTGAAGTCCTGACAGCCTTGAAAACCAGGATAAGATGTTCAGCTCCTGTGAGCATGGGTGCCACGCAAGGGTTCTAGTTAGAGTGTGAGTTGACCAGGCATGCTTCCAGAAAGTGATTCCAGAAGCAGTGTGGGATGAAGTTTTGTATTTAACACAAAACCCCCAAGAGCTCTGCTGACCTCATTTTGCACAGGGCCGAGCTCAAAAACTTGCACGTGGCAAACACTTCATACATTTCTTTAACTGGACTGGGTCTAAGACCATGTGTACATCAGCGAATGTGCAAACAGCTGTATCTCTGGCAGCAACACACCCGTTCAGCCAGTTCCCCTTCACGGAGACCTCGCCAGGGCAGGGAACCTCTCCTAGCCACACTTCTGCCTCTTGTCTTGCCTCCCCACTCTTCCAAAGTCTCAACAGTTCATCCCTGGATTATTGCGACAGACCTTTGACTGGTTTTCTTCCCATGAGCTCCCTCCACTGTCAATAACCCTGCTTAGGAACCTTCCACGGCGCCCTCTTGCTTACTGGCATTTAGCATCCTCCGTCAGCAGGCTGCTTCCTAACCCAGTCTGTCTCCCATTCCTTTCCGCATGCATTCCCCACGCCAGCCAGACCATTCCCGCTCCAACTGCCTGGTTCAATTCTCTTTCCATACCTCATCCATCCTGCCACGCCAACCTCCTCTTTTCCTCACAGCTCCTCTGAACCCAGTTTGCCAGCAGCAGCATCTGGTGCGAAGATTCAGAAAGACCTGGATCCACGCCCCAGGCTTTCTGCTTCACTGTGTGAGCTTAGACACACTATGAATTCTCCTGGAATCTCAGTTCTCTCATCTATAAAATGGGAGTAATAAGAATGTCTATTTATTTTTAGGGCTTACTATTCGTATTACCAGGGCTACTGTGAAGAGTTAATAAGACATTACGTGTGCCAGGCCCTGTGCTCAATAAATGGTAAAGCTCTTTTCTTCTCTGACTCTTTGGAACTCCAAAAAGTACTTCCTGTTAGTCAAGCACGTACGTGGAAAAGAAGTTACATTTTGAGGGAATATGTACACAGTACCTGACAGTATGCTGGGCTTTTCTGACTATTGCTTCCACAACTCTAAATCACAAGCATTTTTGTTCTCATTTTACAGACGTAGAAACTCAGACTGAGAAAGGGAAGCAATCTGGGGTCATACAGTTCTAAACTGACCTTTACTACCATCAGAGAAACAACCACCGAACCATGAATAAATATTTCCTATGTTTCAAGCACTGTGCTGAGTACATTACCTGCAGTGTCTCGGTTAGATGCTTTATCCCGAGAAGCCAACATTATAACTCATACGCCACAGATGGAGAGGAGAAGAAACTTACCCAAAGTCCTACAAATGGCAAACGGCTGGGCTGGGATTCACGCCTATGCCCTCAGCTGCTGTGCGGACACCGTACCGCCTAGGCCAGTGAATTGTCTGAACTTGGATTGCAGCCCTGTGATGCCGAGGCTGGCCTTTTCAGGTTTTCCATGGGCCCCGGCCTGAGCCCGGGGTCATAGCAACCACTGTTGCTCACCAGGGCCTCCAGGTGAGGTGGGCAGGGCCAGCCACTGGCTGGTGGACTGGTGATGACTCCCCTGAACAGCTGGCAACGGTTCCTCTGCTGGCCCTGGCACTTACCCGATGGTGCAGCCGGCATTGGCCTCGATGGTCCAGATGCAGTTGAGGTTGTGCTCGTAGGGAGCTGGATACCCGGGTGACAGCACCTGCCCCGACTCCTCTCCTTTCACCGTCCCGCCACACTCGGCTGAAAGAAATCCCAGAAGAGTGAGCTTCAGGGGGTGACCTGTGCTCACAGCGGCCACCCACTGGCTCCTCCGGCCTGTGTGCCAGGGTCCCTCTCGTTCATTCTAGGTGGCTGAGTGCAGCATAGAGAAAGGCCCTTGGACGAGACTTGTATCCAGGATCTACAAAAGCCCTTACAGCTCAACAATGAAAAGACAGTTCAGTTAAAAAATTGGCGAAGCCTTTGAACAGACATTTCTGCAAAGAAAGTATACAAATGGCCAAGAAGCACAAGAAAAGATGTGTAACATCATTAGTCATCAGGGAAATGTAAATCAAAACCACAGTGAGATCCCACTTCATAACCTCTAGGACGGTTATAATCAAAAAGACAGACTAACGTGTAGGTGGGGATGTGGAGAAACTGGAACCCTCAGACATCGCTGGTGGGAGTGCAAAATGGTGCAGCTACTCTGGAAGACAGTTTCCTGTCTAGGTCCTCAAAATGTTGCCCTATGACCCCAGCAATTTTGCTCTTGGATACATACTCAAGAGAAACGATCACGTATGTTCAGATGAAAACTTGTACACGAATGACCATTGCAGCATTATTCATAATATCCCAAAAAGGGAAATGACCCAAATGTCCATCAGCTGTTGAACAGATTCACAAATGTGGTATACCCGTACCATGGAATATTACCTGATCGTAAAAAAGAATGAGGTACTGATACACGATACAACGTGGATGAACGTAATGTTGAAAACGTTATGCTGTGTTGGAGAAGCCAGCCGCAAAAAGCCACAAATTGTGTGTTTCTATTTATATAAAATATCTAGAACAGACAAATCTACAGAGACAGAAAGTACATTTGTAGTTGCCAAGGCCTGACAAGGAGCGGCAGTGGGAGGGATTGCTAATGGATATAGGGTTCCTTCTGGGGAGACAAGATGTTCAAACATTAGATTGTGGTGATGGTGGTACCACCCTGTGACTACACTGGAAAGCAGTGAGTGCTACACTTTAAAGGGGCCAACTGTATGGTATGTGAGGTCTATCTCATTAAAGCTATTACAAAAACGGTCCCTGGGGGTAGGGCCGATGGCCCACTCTGTGACCAGATCTTTGAGGTCTCCTGAGAAGGCACAGACATTTGAACCTGGTCACTGACGGGAACTGGGCCTGTGTCACGTGGCCGGAGCACAAGGCGTGGCGTCCTTCCCCCGGAGACCTGGAGGAAGAGGCGGCCACAGTGTGTGCCCTGCGCCCTGACAGACGCACATTCACGGCAAGTGGCAGCACAGAGGAGGAGGTGATCGGTTTCCTCCAGCGCAGGGCAGGGAGAGGCGGGCGGGTGGGTGGGAGGCGTAGGCTGGGGAGGCCGACAGGGAAGAGTACTGCGAACCTCCTTGGGGGTGGGAAACAGCATGGCAGCTTGGGGGACGGGGTATGAGATGGGGCCTGGAGGGAGGCAGGGCTGGAAAGCTGGGCGAGCATCTTTCATCGGAGGGCACTGCACAGAACTGCAGTGTTTATGCACGAGAGTAAATTGATCACTTTACACACTAGTGCCCTTTACACATTGGAGAGAATGCTCCTGTGGCAGTGTGAAGGGGCGCAGGGGGGTGGACCTAGAGGCAGGGCACCAGTGAAGAGGTCCATCTGCCCGTGAGAGCAGCCCTCCAGGTCACAGGCTGGCCTTCTTCCTCCCCACGTCTAATCTGCCTCTGAGCCCCAGGGCTTGAGGACGCTTTTCACACCTGCCCCCCCTCTGCCCCCACTGTTAGAGTCGTGGCTCAGGCCCTTACCATCTCTAGGGTGGCAGAGTTGCGTCCCCCGCAGCAGTGCCACCAGAAGGACCTTTCTAAAATACAAAACTGGCCATATCACTGCTTGCTTTCCTCCTTCCCAGAGTGAAGTCCAAGCTCCTTAGGAGAGCCCATCAAGTCCCCCCGGAGAGGCTCCCTTTGGCCTTTTCTGGCCCCGTCCTGGCACCCCTTGGTCCAGCCAAGTGTGATAAACTCCACAAGCCCAGGCACACTGGGCCTCTTCAGGCCTCTCCTTGGACTGACAAGTCGGCCAACATCTTCCCCATGAAACCTTTTGTGACACCCTCCCCTCCTCACATCGAGTTGACACTATCCTCTTTTGCGTCTCCATTATAACATGAACTGGTTTTTATCACAGACGTGTAACCGGTTATCAAAATCTACCTCCTTCACTCCTCAGCAGCAGGAACCTTGTCTTACTTATATTTGTACATCAAGTGCCTAGCATGGTGTTTGGCACATCACAGATGCTTTAACAAGGGTTTATCGAATGAACAGGTGGGTGGATGATCAAATGAATGAGAGAAGCTTACTGCTTCCCAGGCGAGTTACTATGAAGGGTCTGAATCAAGGGAGCGTGAGAGAAGATGAAGAGATCTGTTGCAAAGCTTTTTAGGAAAGATCTGATTAAGCAAGATCTTAGAAGAAGGAGATGAGGGGATCAAAGTCACACGTGGGAGACTGACCTTCATCTGTTGCTACAAAGGACCCATCAAGTGTCTCTTGGGCCCCATGGCTTGCCCCGGGCCCACTAAGGCAGGGCGGGGGAGGGGCCCTCTGCAGTGAGCCTGCGCACGAGACCGGGCCCTTTCTTCCTGCGTAACTACCCCCGTGTTGACGTTGGGGTGGGAGATGCCAACCTGAATGAGAGATGTCGGGCTGCACAGGCCGGCAGCAGGGAGTAGGGTGTGGATAGGAGGATGAGCTGTAAGTTGTGGGGAGGAAGCCTTTCTGGCTCCACAAATAGCAGAGGCAGCTAGAAACGGGCCAGGACATTATCCCTGCCCCTGCGCTGTAGCTTCCTTCCGTATTCCCAATGCAACAGTCCCTTCTGCTTCCCAGAGGCAAGTGTTTGGACGCAGGGGCACCAGCAGCATTTCCTCGGGGACACGACTGCTCCTTCCTCAGGGGTCACTTTATCTGGGGACGGACAGGGGGGCAGGGGGAGCCAGGTGGCTGGCATGCAGCAGATTTACCAACAAGACCCTAAGACTCGTCTTTCTGGTCTTCTCCCTTATCCCTATCCTACAGCCCTGGCTGCTTCGTTGGGGCTGTAGCATCCACTCATCCACAAAGAAAACAGCTGGATGTTGACCACGATCAAGTCCATCACAACGTGACATGTGTAAAACTACACACACGTAATCCCAAACACACAGCCTCCCTCCCCTTCGTGGGGCCTGAGGGAGTCTCGGTGGGGAAGCCCTCAGAGGTTCAAAGTGTAAGTACCCTCACTAGCACTGCTTGAGTGGATTCTCTAAGTTTGGTCCAACTGGCAGGTTAGACACTCAGAAGGACCTTACGGTGGAGCTTTTTGCAAAGTAGACAAGTGTCCTGCAGTGGGAGCCATCACCTCCTCCACATTTCCTTTGCTTCGGCTTGCCTGTGGCCTCGTACTGCTGTCTGTTCATGCCTGTGTCTCCCTCACTGGCCTGGGGCCTGCTTTTCCCTGTATCCCCAGTGCCTGGCAGAGGGCCTGGCACATGAATGAAACAAGGGGACAAAAACAGGGAAGCAGGGAGGAAGGGATGGGGCATGCCTGTGGATGAGGTCTACTTGAGCAGACGGAGGAAGATTCTAGAGGCCACTGTCCTGATCTATCCACAGTCAGGTTTGAAATCCTCACCGTTAGACCCTCTGTTGGGTAGCGATGTCGAAGGTCCTGTTAACATGGAGTCGCCTGGGGTAAAAGAACATCGCTCTTACCTCCCCGCCTGTGGGTGATGTCTACCCATCCTTTCAAGTCTCAATTGAAATATCACCTCCTATAGGCACAACTTTCTCGAATTCCCTCAACGCTTTAGCACTTACTCTTTTTACAGTGCTTATCTTGTATTATAATGACCTGTTTATGTGTCTCTTCTCCTTGCCAGGGTATGGACTCCCCAGGGGCAGGAAGAACGCTTTCTTCTTTCCTTTTTTATTTCTCCGCCTCTGTACAAACCCAAACATGCACCTGCGAGGACTCTGGCAGGTGGCGCTTAGTAGGCACTTAAGCGTTCTCCCGGTGGATGGTTTGTCCTTATAAGATTAACCAGAGCTGCACAGCCATGCTGAGGTTGGGAGCCATGGGGCAGGAGATGGAGAGAGGGAAAGGTCTGGTGTTCGGGGCTGGGGATACAGGACAAAGCAGCGTGGTGGAATCCTGGTCAGCAGGGAGGGTCACACGCGCAGTGAGGCGGGGGGTGAGAGGTGGAAAGGCCACACAGACAGATGGACAGGTGTTGCCTATTTCCCACCTCTGCCTTGAACCAGGCTTCTCTTGTCCTGTGACACAGGGATGAAGCTTCCAGAGAGCCTGTGCTGACATGCTGGAAGCACCACAGGCTTAAGAAGGTGCTGGTTCATTATCTTATTCTTTCCTAAGTGTGAGATAGATGCTAGCCCGTGATCTCACTCTTTCTCAAGAACAAGACAGATGTTAGTTCATGACCTGACTCTTTCAACATTCCGGAAA
The DNA here is from genome assembly GCF_003676395.1 of Aethalodelphis obliquidens. Taxonomy (NCBI): domain Eukaryota; kingdom Metazoa; phylum Chordata; class Mammalia; order Artiodactyla; family Delphinidae; genus Aethalodelphis; species Aethalodelphis obliquidens. Next base: position 26,245,469 of record NW_020837953.1, on the reverse strand, counting down.
AGGAAGCATGAGCCCCATTTTGCCTATGGGGAAACTGAGGCCAGAGTGAGCTGGAGACTCCTCTGAGACTTGGCGTTGAAGGAACCCCTGGAACCAGGCAAAAAGTCCACCTCTTCCTTCAAACTGACCCTCCCACCTCTCCGCCAGGAGAGGATTACGATTCTGAGGGCATGACCTGGCTCTGGTCCTGCCTGCTAAATGTATGACAGTGGCAAGCCACCGCCTGGCCTTGCTGTCGTGCGGGTGTAATAAGGTGTGAGAGTGAGGACATGCGGAAGGGTGGGCAGGGCCAGCCATGACTCCGGTGAACGGGACGGTTCAGACGGCCCCAAGGCCCTGGAGTGTGAGGGCCAACGGGAGACCCTTAATGAGACCAGAGCTGGGTACTCGGGGTTAGGGGACACCCGAGGGGGTCACCTGAAGAGCAAGAGGCCTCCTACCGACACAAGTGGGGAGCGGCCGGTCCCAGGTCCTGCGCTCCCCGCTCAGACACAGCAGCGCCTCACTGCCCCGCAGGCTGTACCCAGGGTCACAGCCGAAAGACACAGAGCTCCCTGCGAAATGGCCTCCATCGCGAACCTTGTAGCCAAACTGGGGGGTTCCTGGGTCTTCACATTTGATGAGTTCAAAACCTGGGGGTGAGAGAAGAGATAAGGGTGATCAAGACGTGTCATGGCACACACCACACCCCGCCCTCCCCACCCTGCCACCAAGAGCACGCATCCTTAAGGAAGCCCCCCGGCACAGGCCCCTGGGTCCTGATGGAGATGCCCCTCGGGGTGCCACATGGTGAGGGTCTGTTCGTTCTCCCTGTTGCTATATGTAAATGACTTCAGTTATTTCTCCCAGGACAGCTTTTAATAGTTTTCAGGTGTAGAGTCCGGATTTCCTATTTTTTTTGTTGGTTTGACCCCATAGCATTTTGGTAGCGGGAGCTGCTCTTCCCATCTTGTTAACTGAGACAGTCTGATGGGAGAGTGTACTATGGAAAAGTCACTCTAAATGTATGTTTCAAAGCTCAATTTTGTCCTGCTTAAATACACTCTATTGAACGAGCCTGGAGAAGGAGACCTCTGCGAGCTTACACAGAGCTCCTAGGGCACGGTGGCCACCTGTGTTAGCTCTCACTTGTTATTCACAGGTCTTACCGGGAGGGGTAACTGTGCATTGCACAGCTGAGAATATTGACTCGGGAAGGTCACACAAATTGTTCCAAAGCCACACAATCTCAGATGATAGAAACGGCATTTGAATATGACTCTGTTTAATCCTCCTCCACTGATGGGCCTGCTGTAACAGCACAGACCCTACACACCCAGGCAAGAGGAATCTTGAGTGCATTCATCGGTTTTCTTATTTTAACAGCTTTATTGAGACATAACTTACATACTAAACGCTCCCCCAACTAAAGTATATCATTCAGTGTCTTTTAGTTTATTCACAGAGTTGTGCAACTAACATTGCAATCGACTTTAGGACATTTTCATCACCTCAAAGAGAAGGTGATTTCCCCTCAACTCTCTCATCCCCAGGCAACTAACAAATTTCCTTCTGTCTCTATGGAACTGCCTCTTCTGGACAGTTCATATAAATGGTTCATGCAATACATGTGTCTACAGGTACTGTGACAGGCTTCTTTCACTTCTCATCATGTGTCCAAGGGTCACCCACATTGCAGCATGGATCAGAACTGGATCCTTTTCTATGGCCAAATAATAGCCCATTGTATGGAGGGACACGTCCCATTTTACTTATCCATTTATCAGTTGATGGATATTCACTGGCTTTTAAAATAGTCTACAAAAGCACATTTCTTTGTAGCTACTGGGCAAGTAGAAGCTCAAATAAATCAATAAAATAGCCGTGAAGCCGAAGTATGGAGATGTCATCCCAAGTACATCCCAAGGGGCTGTGTACACACCTCGGTGCTTTCTGTTTTTGAAATCTCAGGAGTAAAGGAGAAAGTTAAAATCAGGAAAAAAGGGAAAGAATCAAGCCTCGACTCTTTAGGGAGTAGTAAAAAAGAACATAATTATACATTAGTGCTTGCATTTTTTACATCTGACTGTAGCTGAACATTAGTTTATAAATGTCACCATGAGGAAAGGCTATCTTTGGTTGTTTTAATTCAAAGGCTCAGCGCTTATTGTTTTTAGTGAGTAAATGGTGATTAGTGAGTCAAAGGTGTGCTGTGACTCTCAGCTAAGTTACTCACAGGTGTAACCGTGGAGCTGTACGCCAAGTGGCAGCTTATCCAAATCACGGGCCTTAGGGGAAACAGTTGGCTAAGCACACACCAGTTAGAGAAAATCAAACCCACTAACTGATGGGTGATGTCCCAGAGCCCAGCCTCTCTGTGTGTGGAACCGGGGAAAGCCCGATTTCACTGTCCACTCAGATGAGAAAAAGACTTACTGGAAAACTGCAGCTCAAAGCCCTTGCTGGTGTTCTCAGCATCAGAAATGAAATCAAGCCACAGACTGCTGGACGTGCTGTTCAGTGTCACCCCCAGCATCTCAGAGCGGCTGAACACCCCCAGCAAACGGGCGGAGTTGTTGTTGCCATCGTAGACCTGGACACGGGAGAGACCCCAACCCCACATCAGCATGGCCTTATCTTGAACAAGGGTTTCCCACCCAACAGCCCACATTCCCAGAGTTTAGCACTGATAACAACTGTTAGAGGGACAGTCAGTCATCAGATGCAAGGAAGACAGCAGAGTGGAGTTGCCACCGGGTGAGTTACCAGCCCCGCTAGCCTACTTGGCACCAGTTCTGTGCCCAGCCCATCTCGGTGTGAACCATACCCCTAGGAACTGGTTGCTGTTCTAACCTTTCCAGAGGAGATCTGGTCTTAGTTCCCCCACGCCCAGATGGTACCAGCTTACTCTTCAGCAGCTTGGGGAGACCAGGTTGGGGCTGCCTGAGTGCCCAAACCACCTGTTTCTGCAGACAGGCAGGCTGCAAGCATTTGACTTTTCTGCATTGCTAAACACTCCATCCTGCCCTTCCAGGAGATGAGACAATCGTCCTCCTCCCTAATCCCACCCCACTGTGGCAGTGGCCTCAGTCTCACACTCTGCTGGACATGACCCCTAGGATCCAGCAGGATGGAGTTAAAATGTCCAGCGTGTCAGGTGTCATGGTATCTTCCCCTTCCCCAAGCTCGGTCTCTGCCCCTTCCCTCCTAAAATGAGGGCTCCAACGAGGGCTGGAGCAAGCCAGGGGTGGAATCGTGCAGGCATCTGGCTTCCCTGACTCCCATCTGTCCCCTGAACTGCTGAGCACCAGCAAAGACACGAATCATCAGAATAATGAACTGGCTCCCCAGGTTCCGAGGTTGCTGCTCCTTTCCAGATAACTGTGCAAATAACAACAGAATTTGTGATTGAGTGAAGGACGCCCTGTTGCTTTGGTAAACATCAAAGATGGGATCTATGGGTGGGCGATGAATATTTGTGCGTGGCACAGGATGTGGTACCAGCTGCCAGCAAATTGGAACAATATTTCCATTCTTTCTACTATTCATGAAGCAAAGCTTTCTAAAAGAAGCCACCCTTCAAGCTAACAGTGCTGTATATCAGAGATTTGTTTAGGCCCCTGGGAGCTTCAGAAGTCTGTTTCCAGATCCTATGTGCAATTGTTTTATATCACTGATAGACCGGGAGAATTCCAGAGTGCCAGCAGACATAGACATGACACCAGTTCAAAGAGTTCAGCCCACTGCTGCATCCAGGTTGTTATAAAAATAGTTTTATCCATTAAAACATATATTTTGGGGGGCTTCCCTGGTGGCGCAGTGGTTGGGAGTCTGCCTGCCGATGCAGGGGACGTGGGTTCGTGCCCCGGTCCGGGAGGATCCCACATGCCGTGGAGCGGCTGGGCCCGTGAGCCATGGCCGCTGAGCCTGCCCGTCTGGAGCCTGTGCTCCGCCACGGGAGAGGCCACAACAGAGAGAGGCCCGCGTACCGCAAAAAACAAAAAAACCATATATTTTCTAATTAACTGATCAAGGCATTAATCATCAACACTTGCTAACATCACAATAAGAGAGACAACCAGACATCATGTGCTTGTTAATAGAAGACACACCAATACCTGTGGTGTCATTTTGCCAAAAAAACATCAAACCTGAATCAGATCAAGCCACTGGATCCAATTTCCAACTTATAGGAAATATGGAGGACAGAGGAACATATGAAATGAATACATTACAAATAAACAAGTTACAAATAAATTACAAGGGAGTAAAAAAGAAGAGATGGAGGTAAAACCTAAAGACTAAAAAAATACTTGAGTCAACTAATCCAATATGTACAAGTTATTTGGATCCTGATTCAAATAAACTGTAAATTTAAAAAATATTACATTTATGAGGTAATTGGAAATTTGAACACTCACTGGATATATTATGGTATTAAGAAATTGTTGTTAATCAATAAAAGTATAATGGAAATAGGATTTTTTCCTTAATTTCAAAGCATAATTCACCTTAATTCATTAAGAATATTTTTGTTCTTAATATGTCATTATGATAAAATATTCATTGCAGGAAACTTATAACACAGAAAAGCACGAAGAAACTGAAGGCAACTTTCAGCACTCATAACATTTTGGTGCCTATCTTTCTAGGCTTCATTCTATGCATATCTTTCCTTATATAGTTTTTAAATTTATTTTTTTTATAAAAGCAAGATCAAACTATAGATACTATATGGTAACCTGCTCTTTCACTTAATATAATGTGTATATTTTTCAAATCATTAAATATTTTTTCCACAACAGCACTTAAACAGCTGTAGAAATTACCATCATAAAATTAACCCAACCCACAATATAATCATTCGCATATCACTGTCCAGAATATGGGGAATATGTGCCCTGGCACATAAGATGCACTCAACAAATGTACGATAAATAAATAAACCAATATTTTCTTTCAGTAATTTTGTTCGTAAATCCACCTGGAATTTTGGCATATGGTATAAGATATATTTTCTTCCTGGTTGATTAGCCATTTTTAACAAAACCCTGTTTGTAAATATTCCACCCATCACCAACTTTAAATCCAACTTAATCACATATATAGTTATATAAATTTTTTTATTCAACTTTCTATTCTACTGCAGTTATCTATTTGCCTATTCCTGTGCATGATCTAAACTGTTTTAATTATTGTAGCTTTGTAATATATTTAAATATTTGGTAGAACGAGTCCCCTCACATTTGTCTTCTTTTAATGTAAAAAATTGTCTTCCCATGTTTATTCTCTTAGATAAACTCAAGAAGAATTTTCTCAAATTAAGAGAAACAACTACCCCCAATCCCTCCAAAAGCCCCAAAACAACTTGTATAATTCTGACTGATTAATATTAAATGCCTGGATTGATAAGAGAGAAAACATATCTATATGATAGTAAATCTTCCTATCCATATACATGACATCTGGCTCCATTTTAATCAAGTTGTCTTTTATATCTCTCAGTAAAATTCTGTACTTATTCCTGGGCATTTTTATATTTTTTATTGATACTGGGAATTGGGCCCTTGTATACATTTATTTCCTAACAGAATATTGCTTGTCCATAAGAAAATTGCTTTGATGGTCCAGTTCATCATTATATACAGGTGATGGATTTATCCCTGACAAATCCAAGAGAATCTATACACACCCATTACATCTAACCTTCTTTCTTTCTTTTTATCTATTATAGGTTTCCACTTTTTTCAGCTTTATTGAAGTGTAACAGATGAATAAAAATTCCATATATTTAAGGTGTACAAACCAAATTTATTTATTTATTTATTTATTTATGGTTGAGTTGGGTCTTCATTGCTGCGCACGGGCTTTCTGTAGTTGTGGCACGCAGGGCCTACTCTTCGTTGCGGTGTGCGGGCTTCTCACTGCGGTGGCCTCTCCTGTTGCGGAGCACAGTCTCCAGGCATGCAGGCTTCAGTAGTTGTGGCACACAGGCTCAGTAGTTGTGGCTCATGGGCTCTAGAGCACAGGCTCAGTAGTTGAGGCGCACAGGCTTAGTTGCTCCGCGGCATGTGGGATCCTCCCGGACCAGGGATCGAACCCGTGTCCCCTGCATTGGCAGGCGGATTCTTAACCACTGTGCCACCAGGGAAATCCCATACAACTTGATTTTTGATATGCACATACCACTACATCTAATAAGACAGTTCAGCAAGATGGCTGCCTTCAAAATGAATATGCTAAATGGATAGCTTTTAACACACAGTTTCAATGTAACATTCCTATGAACAATGCTACATGCATGTCTGCTTACACACAGGTGCTCAAGTTTCTCTAGGGCATATATCTAGAACTAAAACAGCGAAGAGAAGCAGGTTGAACATGGAAGGCACATCTTCAACTTTGTTAGATGTTGTCAGACTGCTCTCCAAAGAGTAATACCAATTTAATCTCTCACTAGCAACGTATGACAGCTTTCATTGCTTTATATCTTCACCAACACTTGATATTTTCAGGCACTCTAAAATTTTCCAATATGATGGGTGTGAAATGGTATCCCATTTGAATTTGTATGTCCCCGATTATCACTAAAGTGGAATATCTTTTTGTATGTTTATCAATTCTACTTTCCTATTCTGTGAATTGCCTATTCATAGCCTTTGCTCAGCCCTGAATATGAAACCTCCCTGCATTTATTTTAGTTTTATGTCCTTCAGTATAAAGTTTTATAATTTCCTCAGTAAAGATTATACACATTTTCATTAGGCTTATTCCTAGGTGTCTTATAGTTTTTGTTTCTATTATGAGACCTTCTCCCCACCTCTGAATACATGTTTGAATTGGTTGTAGAAACACCAGCAGCTTTGCTAAATTGTCTTATTGGTCTGATAGGTTATCAACTGGTTGTTTTATATTTTCCAAATAAGAGACAATTTGGATATTCTCTTCTAATTGTTATAGTTTCTTTGTTCTTTTCTTTGTATAATTGCAGTGGCTTGGATCTGAATACTATTGGTGGTAGCAGAACTGGTGTTGTTCCTGACTTTACTGGGAATCCTTAGGAAGTTTTGTCATTAAGTATAATGTTTGCTATACGTGTTGGCAGAAAATTTTTATTAGATTAAGAAAGTTCTGTCCATAGCTTTATGAGATATTTTTAAAAATCATGAATCAGTACTGAATTTCATCACACGATGTTTCGGGACACTTTGGCAGGATCATGTATTTTTCTCTCCTAATCTGTTTATAGGATGAAATTGCTGATATTGGACTGCTCTTGACCTACAAAAATGACAATTTCATATGGGTTGCCCAATAAAGGCAATTAGGAGCTTTTGTAATGTTGACACATCCTTACGTTCCTGGAATCCATCCTATCGGTCATTTTTGTTTTAATGCACAGCTAGATTCAACATGATACTGTATTTAGGATTTTTTGTTGTTGTTGTTGTTGCGGTACGGGGGCCTCTCACTGCTGTGGCCTCTCCCATTGTGGAGCACAGGCTCCGGACACGCAGGCTCAGCGGCCATGGCTCATGGGCCCAGCCGCTCCGCAGCATGTGGGATATTCCCGGACCGGGGCACGAACCCGTGTCCCCTGCATTGGCAGGCGGACTCTCAACCACTGCACCACCAGGGAAGCCCTGTATTTAGGATTTTTAGATCTATGGTCATAAGTGAAACTGGGCTAATACTTTATGCTGCCCTTATTCAGTTTGATATCAATATTTCTACTTGTCCTATTTAAATAAAGTGAGTGGGGAGATGGATACTAATTTTTCTCTTTTCTGACACAGTTTGATTATTGCAGGGATTAATTTTTCTTGAAGTTTGTGAGTTTACCTGTAAAATAGGCTAGGTCTGGGGACTTTGAGAGAGAATACGGGAGAATTCCAATGTTTTAAATGGTTATTGGTTTATTCAGATTTGTATTTTTTCTTGATATTAGTACTTATTATCTATAAAAATTTCCATTTCATTTAAGCTTTCAGATTTTTTGTCTTATGCTTTTTCCTAAACATTTTCTTATTGTTTTCATAATCTCTACCTTATCTATGACTATGTTCCTTTTTCATTCTTAAAATTACATATTTGTGGCTTCTTTATTCCTTGATCAGTCCCGTAAATTTTGTCTGTTTTACTATTTTTCAAAGAACCAGTTGGTTTTGTTGATAATTGCTATTTTTTAAAGTTATCTTTTTTCAGTCACTTTTGCTTTTATCTTTAAAAGTATTTCTTCCACTCTCTTTGGATTTATTCTGTTATATTATTCAAGCTACCTAAATCCTTATTTATTTTTAACCTAGGTGATACGTCAGAGACTAACAGAGGTATATTAAATCTTCCACAATGACTGTGACCTTATTAAAATTTTTTACATTTCTAGCAATTTTTATTTAATTTATTCATGCTATGTTATTTGGCACATAAAGTTTTACTGTGAATTGATTGTGCATTTTATTAATATAAGAGAATTCTCTTTTTCATTTCATTATGAGATGTGAGAGAAGTTCTCACATTTATCTTATAATAAAGTGATTTCATTTTTCTGTGGTTTACCATCTTCTGTTCATTGCGTCCATTCCATTTTTTAATTGGGTGATTATGTTTTTCATCTCTTCAGTCTTCCCTCATCTCAGATTGCTCTGTTTTCATTATTGCCTATTTTTGTGTCATAAATATAATATTCTCTCAAATCCTGTTAAGAATACAAATTAGACGTTTTTAAAGTGTTTTTTTTTTCTTTGTTGCTTGCAGAGGGGCAATTAACTCTGACTCCTCAGACGGGTCCCCTTCTTCTGATCTACTGAATATTCACACATATCCAGTTCATTTTCCGGTTGGCACACCATGACAGATGGAAAATAAAAATGGATAATGGAAAGACCCAGTAGCTCCCCTAAGGGGGAGCAGAAGAGTTAAGCCAGAAGAGGCCATAGGAGGAGCTTCTCCTGCTCCTGGTACTAAAGCATGTGTGTGTGAGGGAGATTGCATATATGTGTATGTACGTGTGCATGTGTGTGTGTGTATGATTGTGGCAGCCTCTTCTCAAATGAGCTTGCCCACTCTTGTTAGGTGCCAGCCATGGCATTACTCTGCTTTATCCAGCTTGCCAACAACAGCCAAACAGAATCCAGAAAGTCATGCTGAGAGGGAACTGTGGCTCTGTGTGGTTTCTCAGACCTGTACGCTTCCAGAAGAGCTAGTTGGATTGAGATCCGGCCCCTGCCAACAGCCCCATGGTGTGTCCTTGGCTCCAGGCTCTGCTGCTCTGAGTTAGGTGGTCTTAGATGCATTCTTTCCTTGAGGTTTCTAGCACTTAATCCACTGGCAGGATTTCAATTCACTTATGTGAATTACACTTTGATTAGGCTCTTTCTCAAAATGGACCCCTTTTGGGGGGTATTCCATTTGGCAAATATTCCTTTAAGTTGTATGTGAAAGGCACCCTTGCCTAACTTCCCGTTTTCATGTCCCTTTAGTCATTTCCGTGGGAACCATAGAGGATGTAGTTATATACATGGGCTTCGTGTGCCGTCTTGAGCTGGGAGCTGTTGTCTTTCCACACTATTGCATTTAGAGGACCTTCTGTCTTGCAGATGACAGAGGTCGAAATTTTGGTGGAGGCCAAAACAGAAGAAATCAAGTAGTTCTAGGAGACAAGCTGGAGTATGTGTAGGGGTGAGGTCTAAGAAATTTTCAGTTATTAAATGTAAGGAAAAGATTGAGAGTCACAAATGCAAGAAAACAGTCATTTCATGGGTCAGAAATCCAAGAGTGTATGGAAGGTTTGGAGGGTTGGTCAGACGCAAGTGTGGAGGAAGTGGCGGGTCTCGCTGGGCAGGAAGGAGTCCAGGTATGCACTGGGGTTCTTGGGAGGGACAGGTATATCCTCAGGTTTGGAAATACATCAGTGTTCTGGCAGATGGGCCAGTTACACCAGGGCAAGGGCAGGGTGCTCCTGGAGGTGACTCTGGGTGCCACCTTCTTTGTGTCCAGGTAGATCGGAGTGACAGGTGTAAAGAGCATTGCCACTGCAGCTGACAGTGGTTGCAGGGTGGAAACTATAACCGTGCATTTCTTTTCACTCCAAAATAATTCGTGTCCCAGGTTCTCCCTCGGGAGGGCAAGGGTCCTGAGGGGAAGAGTTAGAACAAGAAACTACGTGATCTCCCTGGATGCCTTGCCCTCCCTTCCCCAGACCCCCGACTATGGAAGCTCTGGTGGTTACAGGATCGTGTGGATGGCCTTTCGGCCAGGTCAGCACCACAGCCCAACCTTCTGAGGAGGACACTACAGAGGCCTAGAAAGGGAGGTAGAGGCTTTTCGGCAAGAAGGTGGAGCCCAGTGTTAGAAGGCTGGTAGCAGGGCCAGCCGGGCAAGCGGCTGCAGAGACCAAGTCTGAAGTCTGGGAAGATCCCTCAAAGAAACACAGGAAATCACCTCCCTCTCCCTACAGCCCTGCAGGGTCACCTGAAGTCCTGATCCCTGACCTCTGACCTGGGGATGGTGCCCCAGGTCCCTCCCTTCTTACCCTGAGCGCCTCCAAAAGTCTCTCTTCTGTCTCAACCCTGAGGCAGAACCTTGATAGTGAAGTGGGGTATGCACACCTGCTGACTATGTCTTAGGTGCTACTCTGAGTCCAGACCACCCTAGAGAGGAGGCTTGGGCACCAGCCACGCTCCATGTGGCCTCCAGCAACCAAGGCAGGAGGCCTTCTGCTGGTCCCATCAGGCCACACGCACAGAACTGCACACACTCCCCTCAAAACCTGAAAACTGTGTCTCCAAAACGCCTTTTTCTGCAGCGTTAACAGCATCCTTCCTCCAAGAACGTCTCTGCATTGTCCAGCTTTCCTCAATTCCACCTGCAGCACTAGAGCACGGAAGTCCCTCTGGCCTTGTTGGCCCTGGGTGTGTCCTCTGAGGCTCTGTTGTTGATGATGAACAAATGGATGGAGAGAACTGAGGTCAAGGGAGACGCCTGAAGACATGGCCCTTGGAAAGTACGAAGTCCTGTCTATTGTTCACTTATAGGGAGATGCACACTGCATTTCTCTGTATGGGGAGCTTAGAGGTTGAAAAGTAGAGCTTAAGGAGCCAGATAGGAACCCACTCCCTCCTGGGCCACTTTGCCATATTCTGTTCTGTTTCAGGCATATCCGGTCCCAACTGGTCATCCCATGGTACTTCCTCTTGGGTTCAAGAGTAATTGGGTAAGAGTGAGAAATGCCTTCCAAACACACACACACACACACACACACACACACACACACACACACGTCCCAGAGGGTGGGTCAAGAGTATCATCTTTGCATAAAAAGCACAGTGTACTCATCATATCTACAGAGAGTCCTAATGGATGGGGATTATTTAATGGTTTCTCTTTGGATTTTCTAGAGTGGTGACTTTTGGTTGTTTCTAATGTCTAGACTTCTCTGGCTACAGGGAATAAAACTATATTAGAATAAGATAAAAAAGTTTCTTGGCCTAGGATGAAAATGGACCTACTCAGTATGAGATTTTCCTTATAATCCTTTTAAATAAGGCAGCTCTTTGATAAGTTCTCCAGAGTCAACTCTTTGATTACACACACACGATGTGTTATTGGAGGTACAAATCACACACACAAAGAAACAGTCATAGTGTGTTCAATGTCTTAACAAGTCCCTCTCTATAACACTTTCTTTAGTCCAAGTCCTTTCACTTCTTTCTCTTATGTAGATCTTTTTTTTTTTTTTTTTTTTTTGGTGCGCCGGCCTCTCACTGTTGTGGCCTCTCCCGTTGCGGAGCACAGGCTCCGGACGCGCAGGCCCAGGGGCCATGGCTCACGGGCCCAGCCGCTCCACAGCATGTGGGATCTTCCCGGACCGGGGCACGAACCCGTGTCCCCTGCATCGGCAGGCGGACTCCCAACCACTGCGCCACCAGGGAAGCCCTCTTATGTAGATCTTGAATCCACTTTCTTCAACCCCACTGCTACATGCAGGCCATCACCATGGTACACTGAAGCTACTGAAACAGCCCACCGGTCACTGAAACATAAACTCAAAACATACACAAATGCACACACACAGAACACGAGTATGTACAGACACAGATCACCCAAACCAAATACAGACACAGACACAGATGCACACACATGTGGAAACATACACATAAACATATCTGTAGCCACACATATCTACACAAATGCACATATTCTATGAACTCTTCCTCATCTAGGTTGATGGTGAGAGTTCACAATGGAGAACCTGATCCACTGGCCATTCCAACTGAGTTTATTATGATGATTTACTATCCAGACAACCCCTACTCAATCACATACATACTTGAGCGCAGTCAGCTCCTGAGCAAACTCTAAAGCCACATTCTTTAGAATACACTCGCCTGCACTTCTGTCTTAGATCCTCACTTCTCCCAGATGCGTGAGGACATCTTGGGACTCAGGAGGGAAGAAGAAAGGTTGGGTCATTCACACAGAGACAAATCAGTGTGGTGACCATACTTTTGCATCCCGTAACATACATACTCTATGAAATCTATCAGTGTTACCTTGAGGACATCTCCTTCAGAGAGTTCAAATGCCCTGGCTTTGAGCTGAATCCCCTTCCCCGGCTGGGTCTGGATGGAGTAGATGCATTCGTGGTTGTTACTGTAGTTCACAGGAAAGTTGGGGGACAGCAGAGTGCCCTGAGTGCCCGTGACTGAATTCCCACACTCAGCTGGAAAGAGAATCACAATAATCACAGATTAACGCCCATCAGCTACATCCGGAAAACAAACAACTCACAGCGCTGGAGGACCTTACAAAGATGACAAGTTGCTTGCCTCTCTACCTGCCAGAGTGCCTGTTTATCTGTCCATTTGTCTGCCTGTCTATAGGAATGCTTATCAAAGTGTTTGTTTGTTTTTAACACCTGCCCACCTGTAGTTCTGTTACGTCCCTTTATTTCTCTCCTTCGATTTGTCTGTTTTTCTTCCGCAGAAATAGAAATAAACCCACCAGGCACCCTTTACTTTTACAGTGTTATGAAGCAGCCATTCTCCCTCCCACCTGTTCATATAGTATCATAGCAACAGAAATGACCAAGGAGGGCGTCAGGGGACGATGGGGGCAGCCAGGTGAGGAGGGATGAAGCCTTTCAGTATCAGAGGATACAAACGAAGAGGGGACAAGATTGAATAATAATTGCTAGCATCTCCCAAGCTTTACACGGATCATTTCAGCCATTAGCCACAGCAACCGATCCCCACAAGGCAGGCACAATGAGCATCCCTGTTTTCAAGATAAAGACCCTGGTACTTAGCAATTTAGATCAAGTCTCTCAATTCAAGGAGAGGAGGGGGCTGACAACTCAGCCCTCTTGGTCCTGGAATTTAGGGCCTCTGAGGCTCTGAAGAAAGTTTTGGCACAGACACATGGAAACCCTGTTTAATTCAACAGCTAATGAATTCACACCTTCCTCTCAAAATCTGTTCCTGCTCCTCCAGAATTAGTCATTCTTTCCCCATTGTTCCTATACCTCTATTTATAGCGGTCATCACATTTTTTTTTTTTTTTTGCGATACGCGGGCCTCTCACTGTTGCGGTCTCTCCCGTTGCAGAGCACAGGCTCCGGACGCGCAGGCTCAGCGGCCATGGCTCACAGGCCTAGCCGCTCTGCGGCATGTGGGATCTTCCCGGACTGGGGCACGAACCCGCGTCCCCTGCATCGGCAGGCGGACTCTCAACCGCTGCGCCACCAGGGAAGCCCGGTCATCACATTTTACTTGACTTATTTGTTAACATTTCTATCTCCTCCACTGCCCTGTGGGTGCTTTAGGGCTTGGTCATATTTCTGTATCTCCAGCACCCACTGGCTCTGCTCCATGCCTGGGCAGGACAGCAGCAGCGATGAAAGGGGTAGCTCAGTGCAGGGCATGTGCTGAAGGACCCTGCAGTTGGCTCTCTAGGGTCTTTGGTAACTGTGAAGCCTCTTCCTGGGCTTCCCCGTGGCAGAGCGTCTACCAGATCGCACCCTGATGGCTTGTTCCTTGTCTGCGCCCCCGACCCAAACTGTGCGTTACTTGAAGGTAAGGGTCATGCTTAACGAATCCATGAATTTCCAAGGCTTAGCCCAGATTGTCTGTAAAATAAATATTTGCCAAATGAATGAATGAATATGGAGGACGCTGACCTCAGAGGATGGCCAGCTCTAAAATGATTAGGTTCTGGAAGGATATAAATACAAGTCAGATGGCAGGCCCATTATTTGTCTGGACATATGGGGAGTTCGGAGCATACGTAGAATCTCTGAGGTTGGTGGTAGCACATCTGCTTTCCCCGAACCATTCCTCAGTGTCCCTGTTCTAGGCACAGCCATTGGCTGGAAGGACCCTGAGGTCACCACATATTCAACTTCAATTGCCCTGAGCCTGGAGTGTCCTAGGCCACAGCAGCGTGGAGGGAGCATGTGATACAGGAACATTCAGAGTTGAGTCTCTAGTGGGCTTAGTTGTACCTCTGTGTGTTCTCTTGTTCCCAAGGCTGCTCCTTAGAACTTTGAAGATCGTGACCATGTCCCACCAATCAGTCCTCTGATTGGTGGGACAAGCCCTCCTCCCTGGGCCCTTTCCAGTTCAGGACCAGCTTCAGGTTCCTAAGACGTCACATAAGTCATTACTATGGACAGCATGTCTGTGTCCCTCTGACAAATTCTTATGCTGAAGCCCTGATTCCCTAGTGTGATGCTATTTGGAGGTGGGGCCTTTGGGAGGTAATTAGGTCTAGATGAGGTCATGAGGGGAGAGTCCCCATGATGGGATTAGTGCCCTTAGCAGAGGAATTGACCAGAGCCTGCAATCTGTCTGCTGTGTGATGGTACAGCAAGAAGGCTGCCATCTGGAAACCAGGGAGAGGGCCTTTACCAGACACTGAATCCACTGGCACCTTGATCTTGGACTTGCCAGCCTCCGGAACTGTGAGAAATAAATGCTTGTTGTTGAAGCCACCCACTTTATGGTATTTTCTTATAGCAGCTCAAACTGAACAGGACAGCCATCATTTGTCTTGGAGGAGAAATCTCGCTTTTCAGTACTTTAAACTCAGCCTGTTTGCAGAGTGTCCGAACGCGCGTAATGAATGTGCAGAGCTGGGGCATAAAACTAAAGGGCGGGTGGTGGACGGGCACCCTGGCGGCTGCTGACGCTTTAGGTAGATATGTTTCTAAAGTGTGTAAGGATTCTGGGGGCCCTCTGACGAAGGTGGGCATTTGGGGAGGGGGTGCTGAGGGCTGTGCATATCTAGACATTTATTACTCAGTCACATCACGTGGGCAGCCCCCTGAAGCAGCTCTCCATCATCTCTGGGCATCACACAGTATTCTCTTCCGTCTAGGGAACGACATGTGGTGCAGTGGGATGAGCATGGATTTTAGACTCAGACAGACCAGTTATATCAACTCTCTGAACCTCGGTCTCTTCATCTGCCTCCATCTGGACAATGACAGCACCCACATAAAACTAGAGAGAATACATATATGAAATTTTATGATGAAAGAGGTGAACATATAGGGAGTGGCTAGCACCTAGTAGGCCCTCAACAAACGTTACTCCTTTCTCTCCCCATCTAACCTGATGAATCTACGCAGCTTATCTGCTTCTATTTGGAGCCCTAACTGCCCAGGCTCCGGGAATGGCCGAAGGCCCAAGAAGCTTCTCGGGAAGCACGTGTTAGCTGCCTGACGTTCACAGCACCCTCACTGTTCCTGATACCTCTTGCTCTCTGCCTAGTTCCTAAAAGCTGGTTTACCTTAAACGTGGGCTTTGACATATTTTTGCACCTCCTTCCTACCCTGGCTTGCTGCACAATAGCTATATGCCATCTCTGCCCCAGCATGACCCTCTCCTCTTTCCCACATGCCCGACAACTTTATGGGGAGGGGAAGGGGGCTGACAGCTTCAGATGGGGCCAGTCCTTGGCCCCTACCGAGGCCTTTTTCCAGGCACCAGCGAGTGCACAGGAGGTAGCGGGACCTGGCACTTGATTTTGGGAGAGTTTCCAAGTATCAGGGGAGGTGAGCAGATGCACGGAAAAGCCAAACACGAGCATAAATGGAAAAATAAATGTTCCAGAGAAACAAACAGTCATCTGCACCGGAAAGTGCTGCGGCTAATTCAGGCATCTACGACTTCTGTCATCCCCATCAGAAGAGGTCTCGTTAAGGGCAGGGGCTGTGTCTTGTCCATCAGTCTGGAGCTCCCGAGGCAGAGAGGTAGGTCTGCTCCATCATGCGGGGCTCCCAAGGGCAGGGCCATGACTCTTGGTGCAGAATGGGGTCCTCTGGGATCAGGGCTGTCTCTTCCACATCCAGCTCAGGGGACCCTGAGGTCAGGGGCTGTGTCGCCCTGTCACACAATGAATTAGAGCCCAGGACCGTTCATCTCCTTCTCAGCAGGGAATGTTCCTGGTAAGTTATTCAATTTACACCTCCAGTACGTATGGCGACTGGGAGCACCTCCCGGGTGGGCATTCCCGTGATACCTCCAGCCTGAGGTTCTGTTGCGGGCTGGTGGTGATTAGAGGTGATTATAATTGCTATGCGTTATGAATACATACAAAACAGAAGACAAATGTAATAATGAAAATATTGTGAGGCACCATGAACAAACAGTAATTGGAATAATAAGTTAAAGAATGAGTTTATGTAATGAGATCAATGAGGCAGAACTTGGGGCGTGTGCGTATCTGTGGTCCTGGATAATCCCATTCAGGAAAAATTCCCCTCAGGGCCACTTAGCTGAAGACATTTCTCCAGAGCAGAAAGGAGCTGCTAGCAGCCACATCGAAACTGAACCTACGCAGTGGGAGTTACATGTGTGTCTGAATGTGTGTCCAGGTCAGGGTGGGTGGAGGCTCTGGGGGATGGTTGCAGGAAAAAGGATAAACTTTGAGATTAGTTAATTGATCAAAAATGGAATTCTGCATCTATTTGTCTTAATGTTTCCCCTCTGAGATCGCAAAGGGTTATTGGTTGTTGGTCATGTCATCGATAAATAATGATAAAAAGGTTATTGGCAAAATGATAATAATATAGCACCCCATTGGTGTATGTAAATTACGTCATCTAATCTGGAATAAAACCTGTGAATTGGATATTGTTATCTCTGTTTTATAAGCGAGGAAGCTGGAGCTGCTGGGGTCTGGTGGATTGCCCAAGATATAACAGCTGGTAAGTGGCAGAGCAGAGACTCACCCTTGGGCCCAGGTGACCCCACAGCCTAAGCCCAGCCCATCTTGCCATCCTATTTACGACTGTCCTCTGCAGAGCCCCACACTCCGTGTGGCTGTCTTGGGCAAGGCTGACCTCAAGGGCTCTCAAGACGCCGGCACCTGTTTCAGTCAGTGCAGTGCTGCTTTGACCTGTTTGGTAATATTGGGGTTTTCTAGCGGAGCACTAGCGGAGAGCAGTGAGCACGGAAGGTACTCCACTGATCCAGCCTGTGTTCCATCTAGCCCCATGGTGTGAGCATCGAGCAGGCAGAGCCGTGAACCTTAGAAATGAGGGACAGCCAGCACCTGTCCCCAGTCCTTGGGATATCGCCCCACTTCTCTCCACCCTCTGGGCCTGAAGCTCTGAAAAGTCTGCTCCAGCACGCTGGCAAGGAGGCCGGCAGGACCCTGGGTCCCAGGGCTCCTGGTCCCAACTCCATCAGCTGCCTCTTTAACCTCACCACCCACTGCTCTCCCCCTCGCTCGCTCCAGACTGGCCTCCAAGCTATTCCTCAAACACCGAGCATCCTCGTGGCTTGGGGCCTTGGTACTCTGCTCCCTCTTCTCCCATGAATTAGCTCCTTGAATCCCTTCAGATCTCTACTAAAATGTCAGCTCATCAGAGAAGACTTTCCTGATTACTTGTTACAAAAACCTCCAGCACTTTCTAAGCTGACCATCTTTCTCTGTAACCCTCAACACTGCCCGACACACTACACATCCATGCGTTTACAGCCTATCTCTCCCCACCAGAATGTGAGACCAGGAGTGGAGAGACCTTCTCTGTATTGTTCACCTTTGTATTCTCAGCGTCCAGAAGCATGCCTGACCTGCAATGGGTGCTCCATAAATGAACCCACCTCCTGCTTCTCTCTCTCTTCCCCAGCGGAATGGAGGAAGTCTTTCTAGAGATTCTCAAAAGCTATCGGACCCTCATTGGACAAGTAAAATCAGCCCTCTCCTCAACCAGATGGGGATTCTCCATGGGCAGAGGTCATACCTCCTTCCTATAGGTGCACCCACACACCCCACCCAGATTTCTCCGCAAGAGGCATCAATTAGCCATGGGAATGTGTGTTAAGGGTGGGAGGTAACAGCACAGAAATGGATTTCATCCGAGTGCCTACTGTGGACCCGCTTTGTAAAGGGCAGTTGAGGCTACAGAACAGCTCATGAAGCAGGCATTGCCGTCTCTCCTGTACCGATAAGGAGGTTGGCGTGGAAGGAGGGTAGGCCACCCACCCAAGGTAACCGCGTGCTAAGACAGTCCTTAAACCCAGTCCTGTCGGCCTCTTGGCCCAGGTGCGTTCCACCACCTCCCAGCAATTGACTAAAGTCTGGCCAACCCCATTAGTGAAGCAAAATGAAAGCACGTGACCACCTACCAACACACCTTGGCAGAGGCGAGCTCCACAGGCGCCGTCTGCCCCCCAGGCACGTGATGCGGGCCGTGCCCTCCAGACGGTACCCGGGGAAGCAGGAGAAGGTCAAGGTGTCGCCTACACCAAACTGCAAGCCCTTCCGGATGCTGTAGGCTGGGACCTCAGGCTCCTCACAGGGCTCCAAGTCATACTCTGGAAAGGCAGCAGGAGAGCTGGGGTCACACACGGAGGATGGGAATACACAGACAAAGACACCACGGAGAAGAGGACGGGAGAGGAAGACAGAGGTACAGGATGCACGCCGATGCACGAAAAGTAAGGAGAGAAGGAGAGAGAGCCCGAGAGGGACAGAGACAGGCAAGAACAGGCAGGTGTGTTCTGGGCGGTCTGAGTGCCTCCAGACCACGAGCAGTGGGAGAGAGCACCGCCTTCCTGGAAACATGGCTCCCGGGAGTACTTCTGAGGCTGACCCTTCCCTCCTCTGTCCCTTCATCTCCACATGAACCCCAGCCTCAGGCTTGTGGACTCTCCTGCCTCTTTCTCCCCGGGCACCAAGCCAGATCAGTTCAATCAGCCTGGTTCTAGAGGTTCAGAATGCATGACCCAGCCTAGGGCAACTTACATTGGGAAAAAGAATGCAAGTGCTTCAGCTGAAGCTGTGTCTTGGTAACACTGGCACTTGAGGCAGATGGCATGTGTGACGGAGTGGCATTTATGCACCAGGGACCTGCCTCTAGTGACTTTTATACCTCTAGTGATGATATAGAAGTACCTTTTCCCTCATCCCCAAGGGCATCTCCCGTCTGGGACACAGTACCCCGGGGCTCTGTGTGGTGGGGAGAAAGAGCCTGGATGAGGCAGACTGGCTGGATATGTCCCATCAGCCAGGACATGGCAGGTGGCATCTGCTGGAGGGACACTGTGAGGCTAAGCTCGGCCATGTCCCATTTCCTAGAGGTCAGATATCTCTCAGCCATCCTGGGGAAATCCATCTGCTGTCTCTGCTCCCGGCTGGTGGTGGGAGGGGGGTGGTCTGGGAGCAATAGTCTGAGAGCAGCAGGAGGACTTGGTACTAGAGGAGTGAAGGGTCCTCTTTTCTCCCCGAATGCACATTAAAGAGCTTTCTTTTCAAGATTCCTAAACACAGAGATAAATGCCCATCGCTACTCAATTCGCATTGCTGAAGCAGCCCCCACACGAGGCCAAAACACTCCAAAATGGGAGTTTCAGTCTCCCTTCTTTTCCTTTTAGTTTTTTTTTTTTTTTTTTAGAAATTGCTGTGGTTGTGAAGTAGTGGAAGTGGAATCAGAAGAAGAATCTGGAATTACTAGGGCAGGATGGGACTCCTGAGGTCCTCTAGTTCAATCAGTTGGGTTGGTCATGTTCAGAGTGAAGCCTAAATACCTTCACAGAAGGAGATTCCCCAACAGACCTGCTAACTCCTTCCAAGCCCACTATAAGGAAGTTCGTCCTTGTGTCTAACCCGACTATCTTCTGCTGCAGCAGTGAGATCCCTCTCCCAGAGGCTGGGGAGGGGACCGATAGCCATCTACTGGGAAGACCAGAGGCCGGCAGCAGGGTGGGGGGGTGGGAGGGACAGAGTACTCAGCCATCACTTACCCCGAGGGACCCTCACATGCTTTACCTGAGAAGGTGATGTTGAAGCCTTCGTAGGACATGGAGAAATCGGAAATGAAGCGGACCTGGGCAGTGAAGTTGCCGTAGAGTCCAGCGCTGATGGGCGCTGGCAACCGGGAACCGGTCAGCTGCCTCAGGGGCTGAGTGAAACTGCCATTCTCCGTGATGAGGAGGTAGTCGTGGCTGCTCTCCAGGTGGAAGGTGTGGAAAGTGAAGAACACACCTGCCAGGAGACCAGAGGGTCAGGGTGATGACAGTGAGAGGCCTGAAGGGGCTCAGCTGCACGACGGGGTCTGCACAAACGTTTCCCGTTTGCAAGCGTCTATCGGTGTGCAGAACCTCAAGCTTGAGCATGACCAACACACACCAGCCAACCTGAATGAAGGAAGCCAGGTGAACCGCACACGCCCCTGCCCTGAGGTCCAGTCAGGGAGAAGGATGCTGCTTTCTGGTTGTCCCAATTTGAAAGGGAGATTTATGGCTAGGTCATTCATTCAGTCAACAAGTATTTGTACATTTATTGGGTACTTCCTATGGGCCAGGATCCAGGGCTGCGTGGGTGCAAGGGGATATAGCTACAGCACAGAGTGACAAATGCTGGAACCAATGTAGATCAGACTGTGCTGGGGGGCAGAAGGGAAAGAGGGGAGGGCAGGATGCCCTCACTAAAGAGTGAGCATTTGATTGAGCTCTTAAAAGGAGACTTAGGAATTAACCAGGTAAGAGGGGAAAGGGCACCCCAGGCAGGGCACCGGAGACAGAGCTGCTGTGTATTCCAGGGCTCTGAGAGCGGCATGGTGCGGCTGGACACACTAAGCAGGAAACATCTGGAAGAGGGGCTGGAAATGTAGGCTGGGGCTGGACTGGATATTTTTCTGGAGGCATTGAGAAGCCATCCTATCCAGAGTGTATCCGATTTCAGGTTAGCAACATGTTGGTGGCTGTGAGGAGGACGAAGTGGAGGGAGAGAGAACAGTTAGAAGGATGTCAGCCATGCACTGCGGGAAAGTGGATGGGGGCTGGCAGAGGGGGTGAGAGCAGGAAAGGGACACGAGACTCAGGAGGTGAAATGGACAGGGATCAGAGGCAACAGATGCAAAGGAGGAGTTAAGGGATGACGCGGAAGATTTTTTTAATTTTAACAATTTTTTTAAAAACATTTTTATTGGAGTATAATTGCTTTACAATGGTGTGTTAGTTTCTGCTTTATAACAAAGTGAATCAGCTATACATATACATATATCCCCATACCCGCTCCCTCTTGCGTCTCCCTCCCACCCACCCTACCCCACCCCTCTACGTGGTCACAAAGCACCAAGCTGATCTCCCTGTGCTATGTGGCTGCTTCCCACTAGCTATCTATTTTACGTTTGGTAATGTGTATATGTCCAAACCACTCTCTCACGTCATCCCAGCTTACTCTTCCCCCTCCCCATGTCCTCAAGTCCATTCGCTACGTCTGCATCTTTATTCCTGTCCTTTCCCTAGGTTCTTCAGAACCTTTTTTTTTTTTTTAGATTCCATAGATATGTGTTAGCATATGGTATTTATTTTTCTCTTTCTGACTTACTTCACTCTGTATGACAGACTCTAGGTCCATCCACCTCACTACAAATAACTGAATTCGTTTCGTTTTATGGCTGAGTAATATTCCATTGTATACATGTGCCACGTCTTCTTTATCCATTCAACTGTCGATGGACACTTAGGTTGCTTCCATGTCCTGGCTATTGTAAAAGGAGCTGCAATGAACATTGTGGTACATGACTCTTTTTGAATTATGGTTTTCTAAGGAGATATGCCCAGTAGTGGGATTGCTGGGTCATATGGTAGCTCTATTTTTAGTTTTTTTAAGGAACCTCCATACTGTTCTCCATAGTGGGTGTATCAACTTACATTCCCACCAACAGTCAAGAGGGTTCCCCTTTCTCCACACCCTCTCCAGCATTTATTGTTTCTAGATTTTTTGATGATGGCCATTCTGACTGGTGTGAGGTGATACCTCATTGTAGTTTTGATTTGCATTTCTCTAATGATTAGTGATGTTGAGCATTCTTACATATGTTTGTTGGCAAGCTGTATATCTTCTTTGGAGAAATATCTCTTTAGGTCTTCTGCCCATTTGTAAATTGGGTTGTTTGTTTTTTTGATATTGAGCTGCATGAGTTGCTTGTAAATTTTGGAGATTAATCCTTTGTCAGTTGCTTCATTTGCAAATATTTTCCCCCATTCTGAGGGTTGTCTTTTGGTCTTGTTTATGGTTTCCTTTGCTGTGCAAAAGCTTTGAAGTTTCATTAGGTCCCATTTGTTTATTTTTGTTTTTATTTCCACTTCTCTGGGAGGTGGGTCAAAAAGGATCTTGCTGTGATTTATGTCATAGAGTGTTCTGCCTATGTTTTCCTCTAAGAGTTTGATAGTGTCTGGCCTTACATTTAGGTCTTTAATCCATTTTGAGTTTATTTCTGTGTATGGCGTTAGGGAGTGTTCTAATTTCATTCTTTTACATGTAGTCCAGTTTTTCTGGCACCACTTATCGAAGAGGCTGTCTTTTCTCCATTGTATATTCTTGCCTCCTTTATCAAAAATAAGGTGACCATATGTGTATGGGTTTATCTCTGGGCTTTCTATCCTCTTCCATTGATCTATATTTCTGTTTTTGTGCCAGTACCATACTGTCTTGATTACTGTAGCTTTGTAGAATAGTCTGAAGTCAGGGAGCCTGATTCCTCCAGCTCCGTTTTTCCTTCTCAAGATTGCTTTGGCTATTTGCGGTCTTTGGTGTTTCCATACAAATTGTGAAAATTTTTGTTCTACTTCTGTGAAAAATGCCAGTGGTAGTTTGATAGGGATTGCATTGAATCTGTAGATTGTTTGGGGTAGCATAGTCATTTTCACAATGTTGATTCTTACAATCCAAGAACATAGTATATCTCTCCATCTGTTTATATCATCTTTAATTTCTTTCATCAGTGTCTTATAGTTTTCTGCATACAGGTCTTTTGTCTCCTTAGGTAGGTTTACTCCTAGGTATTTTATTCTTTTTGTTGCAGTGGTAAATGACAGTGTTTCCTTAATTTCTCTTTCAGATTTTTCATCATTAGTGTATAGGAATGCCAGACATTTCTGTGCATTAATTTTGTATCCTGCTACTTTGCCAAATTCATTGATTAGCTCTAGTAGTTTTCTGGTAGCATCTTTAGGATTCGCTATGTATATTATCATGTCATCTGCAAACAGTGACAGCTTTACTTCTTCTTTTCTGATTTGGATTCCTTTTATTTCTTTTTCTTCTCTGATTGCTGTGGCTAGAGCTTCCAAAACTATGCTGAATAATAGTGGTGAGAGTGGGCAACCTTGTCTTGTTCCTGATCTTAGTGGAAATGGTTTCAGTTTTTCACCATTGAGAATGATGTTGGCTGTGGGTTTGTCATATATGGCCTTTATTATGTTGAGGTAAGTTCCCTCTATGCCTACTATCTGGAGGGTTTTTATCATAAATGGGTGTTGAATTTTGTCAAAAGCTTTTTCTGCATCTATTGAGATGATCATACGGTTTTTCTTCTTCAGTGTGCTAATATGGTTTATCACATTGATTGCTTTGTGTATATTGAAAAATCCTTGCATTCCTGGGATAAACCCCACTTGTTCATGGTGTAAGACCCTTTTAATGTGGTGTTGGATTCTGTTTGCTAGTATTTTGTTGAGGATTTTTGCATCTATGTTCATCAGTGATGTTGGCCTGTAGTTTCCTTTCTTTGTGACATCTTTGTCTGGTTTTGGTATCAGGGCGATGGAGGCCTTGTAGAATGAATTTGGGAGTGTTCCTTCTTCTCCTATGTTTTCGAAGAGTTTGGGAAGGATAGGTGTTAGATCTTCTCTAAATGTTTGATAGAATTCGCCTGGGAAGCCAACTGGTCCTGGGCTTTTGTTTGCTTGAAGATTTTTAATCACAGTCTCAATTTCAGTGCTTGTGATTCATCTGTTCATATTTTCTATTTCTTCCTGGTTCAGTCTCAGAAGGTTGTGCTTTTCTAAGAATTTTTCCATTTCTTCCAGGTTGTTCATTTTATTGGCATATAGTTGCTTGTAGTAATCTCTCATGATCCTTTGTATTTCTGCAGTGTCAGTTGTTACTTCTCTGTTTTCTTTTCTAATTCTATTGATTTGAGTCTTCTCTCTTTTTTTCTTGATGAGTCTGGCTAATGGTTTATCTTCTCAAAGAACCAGCTTTAGTTTTATTGATCTTGGCTATTGTTTCCTTCATTTATTTTTCATTGCTTTTTTTTTTAAAGGTAACACGTGTTTATTGCAAAAAAGCTTTAGAAGTAGAGAAATGTGTAAAGAGAAACTTTTTTTTAACATCTTTATTGGAGTATAATTGCTTTACAATGGTGTGTTAGTTTCTGCTTTATAACAAAGTAAATCAGTTGTACATGTACATATGTTCCCATATCTCATTGTAGATTTTATTTGCATTTCTCTAATGGTTAATGATGTTGAGCATTCTTTCATGTGTTTGTTGGCAATCTGTATATCTTCTTTGGAGAAATGTCTATTTAGGTCTTCTGCCCATTTTTGGATTGGGTTCTTTGTTGTTTTGTTATTGAGCTGCATGACCTGCTTGTAAATTTTGGAGATTAATCCTTTGTCAGTTGCTTCATTTGCAAATATTTTCTCCCATTCTGAGGGTTGTCTTTTGGTCTTGTTTATGGTTTCCTTTGCTGTGCAAAAGCTTTTAAGTTTCATTAGGTCCCATTTGTTTATTTTTGTTTTTATTTCCATTTCTCTGGGAGGTGGGTCAAAAAGGATCTTGCTGTGATTTATGTCATAGAGTGTTCTGCCTATGTTTTCTTCCAAGAGTTTGATAGTGTCTGGCCTTACATTTAGGTCTTTAATCCATTTTGAGTTTATTTCTGTGTATGATCTATCCTGGAGAATGTTCCATGAGCACTTGAGAAGAAAGTGTATTCTGTTGTTTTTGGATGGATTGTCATATAAATATCAATTAAGTCCACCTTGTTTAATGTATCATTTAAACCTTGTGTTTCCTTATTTATTTTCATTTTGGATGATCTGTTCATTGGTGAAAGTGGGGTGTTAAAGTCCCCTACTATGATTGTGTTACTGTCAATTTCCCCTTTTATGGCTGTTAGCATTTGCCTTATGTATTGAGGTGCTCCTATGTTGGGTGTATAAATATTTACAATTGTTACATCTTCTTCTTGGATTGATCCCTTGATCATTATGTAGTGTCCTTCTTTGCCTCTTGTAAGAGTCTTTATTTTAAAGTCAATTTTTTCTGATATGAGAATTGCTACTCAAGCTTTCTTTTGATTTCCCTTTGCATGGAATATCTTTTTCCATCCCCTCACTTTCAGTCTGTATGTGTCCCTCGGTCTAAAGTGGGTCTCTTGTAGACAGACCTTGTTTTTGTATCCATTCAGCCAGTCTATGTCTTTTGGTGGGAGCATGTAATCCATTTACATTTAAGATAATTATCAATATGTATGTTCCTATTATCATTTTCTTAATTGTTTTGAGTTTGTTATTGTAGGTCTTTCCCTTCTCTTGTGTGTCCTGCCTAGAGAAGTTCCTTTAGCATTTGTTGTAAAGCTGGGTTTGTGGTGCTGAATTGTCTTAGCTCTTGCTTGTTTGTAAAGGTTTTAGTTTCTCTGTCAAATCTGAATGAGATCCTTGCTGGGTAGAGTAATCTTGGTTGTAGGTTTTTCCCTTTCATCACTTTAAATATGTCCTGCCACTCCCTTCTGGCTTGCAGAGTTTCTGCTGAAAGATCAGCTGTTAACCTTATGGGGATTCCCTTTTATGTTATGTGTTTCTTTTCCCTTACTGCTTTTAATATTTTTTCTTTGTACTTAATTTTTGATAGTTTGATTAATATGTGTCTTGGCACATTTCTCCTTGGATTTATCCTGTATAGGAGTCTCTGTGCTTCCTAGACTTGATTGACTATTTCCTTTCCCATATTAGGGAAGTTTTCAACTATAATCTCTTCAAATATTTTCTCAGTCCCTTCTTTTTTCTCCTCTTCTTCTGGGATCCCTATAATTAGAATGTTGGTGCATTTAATGTTGTTCCAGAGGTCTCCAAGACTGTCCTCAATTTTTTTCATTGTTTTCTCTTTATTCTGCTCTGCAGTAGCTATTTCCACTATTTTATCTTCCAGGTTACTTATCTGATCTTCTGCCTCAGTTATTCTGCTATTGATTCATTTTAGAGCATTTTTAAGTTCATTTATTGTGTTGTTCATCATTGTTTGTTTTCTCTTTAATTCTTCTAGGTCCTTGTTAAACGTTTCCTGTATTTTCTCCATTCTATTTCTAAGAACATGGATCATCTGTACTATTATTACTCTGAAGTCTTTTTCAGGTAGACTGCCTATTTTCTCTTCATTTGTTTGGTCTGGTGGGTTTTTACCTTGCTCCTTCATCTGCTGTGTGTTTCTCTGTCTTCTCATTTTGCTTATCTTATTGTGTTTGGGGTCTCCTTTTTGTAGGCTGCAGGTTCGTAGTTCCTGTTGTTTTTGGTGTCTGTCCCCAGTGGTTAAGGTTGGTTCAGTGGGTTGTGTAGGTTTCCTCCTAGAGGGGGCTAGTGCCTGTGTTCTGGTGGATGAGGCTGGATCTTGTCTTTCTGGTGGGCAGGACCGCAGCTGGTGGTGTGTTTTGTGGTGTCTGTGACCTTATTATGATTTTAGGTAGCCTCTCTGCTAACGGGTGGGGTTGTGTTCCTGTCTTGCTAGTTGTTTGGCATAGGGTGTCCAGCACTCTAGCTTGCTGATTTTTGAATGGAGCTGGGTCTTAGTGTTGAAATGGAGATCTCTGGGAGAGCTTTTGCTGTTTGATATTATGTGGAGCCAGGAGGTCTCTGGTGGACCAATGTCCTAAACTCAGCTCTCCCATCTCAGAGGCACAGGTCTGACACCTGGCCGGAGCACCAAGACCCTGTCAGCCACACAGCCAGGTACGTGGGCAGTTTCTTGCCTTTTGGGAAGCCTGAGGTCTTCTGCCAGTGTTCAGTAGGTGTTCTGTAGGAGTTGTTCCATATGTAGATGTATTTCTGATGTATTTGTGGGGCAGAAGGTGATCTCCAAGTCTTACTCCTCTGCCATCTTGAAGATCTCCCCAGATGACGGGGAAGATCTTGACCTGAAGGACAGTGATGTCTTTTGTGACCCGGGGTTGGAAACATAGGAAGAAGAGGAGTAGGTGGTAGAAGGGTAATGGCCTTGTCTTTGAACACCCTGCATGTTTGACATTCAAGCAGCATGAGCTAGTGGGAACTGGAAGTACAGACTTAGAGTTCAGGACCAAGGTCAGACTACAGCAGTAGATCTGGGACACCTGTTACCTGAATCCACAAGCATGAAGAGGACCAGAGCAGGGAAGGGTGCCCATCAGAGGAGGGGCAGATTGGAAGCCTGGGGTAGGAGGGGCGTCAAACAGAAGACAGGGAGGAGGGGGACTGGTGGGGGAGGGGACAGGCAGCCATCCCATCTGAGATGGGAAAAAGGGAGGGGACCTCCACTGAGGGGGAGGGGCTAAGAGCACTCAATAAAGACAATAACATTCAGCACTAAGTATGGGTGTCACTGTCCTCAGTTGCTCTTTAGTTGGCCCCTATCAATCAGAAGGGAAGATACAGAAACATTTACAAGTTCTACAAGTTCCAGCTAGTAGGTGGGAGAGCTGAGATCTGAACTGAGACAATCTGGTGGCGGAGGCTGTGCAATAAACCACCCCATGAGGCATCTTCTCTCACTATGGAAAGAGAGCCCGTGGTAGGAGGGGCCAGGTGGCCGCAGGGTTCAGGGGTAAGTTATGGAGCAGCAGGATCTTAACACCCAGGGCAACTCTTGAACTTGTCCAGATGGCAGTTGTGCTTGTGTGGGCAGATGTGTAATGCATGCCCACCCACGGGTGAGTGTGCCCATGGGAATACATGCCATGGATGTACCAGGGCAGAAACTTGGGTAGGCGAGGAATGCTGCACCCAAGTGCTGTTCAAAGTCCACGGACCTCAGCATCTGGGGCATTGTCTGGAAGCTTGTTGGAAATGCAGAATCTTGGCCTCCACCACAGACCTCCTGAATCAGAATCTGCATGCTAACAAGATCCCCCAAGAGATCTGTAGGCACATACAAGTGTGAGGAATACTTCTCTAATTACTGACACGTTTTTGATAAACGATGGTTAGATCCAAGGTCTTAATGCTTAAGCATTTTAGATGTTTTTGGCTTTTTTGCCTCTCTGTTGATAGAAACTGGTGATCTGGAGTATTTGGGATTATACAGGTGGGGGTCGGGGTAACAGAACCCAGTAGAGGTGGGACCAGGGAAGCAGCTTGTGAATGCCCTGTGCCCGGGCAGCTGACATGCATCCATTTATCTATTTACTCAAAGACATAGACCCTGAGCGCCTACTAAGTGCCAGGCCTGTGCTAAGCACCGAGAAAGATCTCCCAGTCTAGAGGAGGAGACAGGCACATGAGCAGTGAGAATACAGAGTGGGGACACAGAGGGAGAGTGCGCAACTACGCCTCCGGGGTTGGGAAGGCTTCACAGGGGTCACAGTCTGTGACACGAGGGGTGTAAGCATGCTTGGAACCCCACGGGCATGTATGCCCGTACATATCCTGTACTGCCGACACATAAACACGTGTGCAACTGAGAAAACTGTTCTCAGTCTGCAGAGCTTGGGAAGAGGCTTGGTGGAATAGATGTCTTTCCCTCCTCGCTGGAACACAGGGTTGGGTGGAGGATGAGTCAGACACAGTAACAGGCGGAAACGAAGGTGAATTAAGCACTGTGCCTTTACTCTGTTTTTCCAGCATGCAAATACAGCCCCTCCAAAGGAATAACCATTTGGCAGGGATTCTAAGGATGAGTAAACAACCGAGGTGAAACTCCTGGGTTTCCCAGCTATGCTGATTGCTTGGGGCTCTTTTGGCCATTGTGTGAAAATGAAGACATTGTCACAGAAATAGAGAGGCCCTGTGCTGGAGTTTGAATCCAGATTTGGTGTGACAGATGCACACACAAGCGAAGACTCCACTGGAGTGAACCATGCAGAGTCGTGCAAAGCACATTAACAGCACACTGGAGCAGAGAGAGCAGGGCCATGGGAAAGGAGGGGATTTGGAGGGAGGTAGACCTGGGTCAAAAGCCCGTCTACCAGCGAAAGTGTCTGGGCCAAAGCTGCTCTGCGCCTTTAGGTGACATTTAATCCTGGGGGAGAGGAACACCTGGGGCAGCACATGCAAAGCCCACGGCACAGTGCCTGGCACACAGTAGGCGTTCTTAGTACTCAGTTTATCTAACTCCCAGACAGCCTTGTGGGTTAAAAGATGTCAGGCCTGGGGTCTTAGCAAGGGCATGTTATCTGGACTCCTGAAATGGCTGCTCCCTTGGGCTGGGCATGTGGTAAGTTGAACAATTCTGAATTTCACAGAGTTTTCAGTTTTCCCAGATGGACTTCTACCTGGTAGGGCGCAATCGGAGTCAGCAGCCTCCATAGGTCTGTTAACCCGAGATACCGTTACAAGCAGAGCCTGAGGGGTGCCCTCTGGAGAAGGGTGTGAGTTCACTTTAATTCAATTCATATAGACATTTCTGGAGTTTCTTATGTGCCAGGCATGAAGCCAGCAGCTGAGGAAACTGCAGGAAGCAAGGCAGACATTTCTCTGAAAGAGCTTGGAGTTGGTCCGGGGGACAGATGATGAGGATGCGAAGTTCCATACAGTGGGGAGAAGTCTGGGATTGGGAAGGTACAGGGTCACACAGGAGCCTGTGGAGGGGGGCCCCACCCAGACCCAGCGCTGGGGGCAGGGGGACGGGAAGGTTCGGTAGAGGAAGTGAATTCAGAAGGATGAGCAGCTGGCCAGGCAAGGGGAATGGTGGAGGCGATGCAGGGACAGGAAGTGTTCCAGGAGAAGAAAATTGTCCCATTGTGCAAAGCTCTAGAGGACAACGAAAGCCTAAGAAGTTCTAGGAACTGAAAGAAGTTCAGTGCAACTAGGACTTAGTGCTTAGAGGGCTCAGAAGGAGGCTGAGAAAGGTAATAAGCCAGGGCTACAAGGCAATGCTAGCTGGTTTACAATTTGGGGCTCAATGCTTAGGGTCTGATGAAGCCTTTCAATGGTTCTAAGGAAGAAGTGACCTGGTTATACATCAGTGACCTCTTGATTCTCTGCCTGGAACACCTCTCATCCTGGCTAATTCCTGTTCATCCTTGAAGACTGGCCTAAGTCTCAACTCCCCACCTGTGTCTGCTCTATCCCAGAATTGACCATGGTACATTGCGAGGTCTCTTTAGGCTGGATCTCTACCACTAGACTACAAGGCAGGCAGCGCCAGAGGGTCTGTTCCCCTGTGTTTGCCTAGCACCTACAGCAAGCCCAAGTATCAGATAAGCATTTGTTAAAAATTTGTTGAACTGCATTGACTTCTAAGGAAAGACACGGGTAGAAAGGCAAAGAGGAACATACACCCCTATAATTACAGACGTCAGATGCAGAGAGAATCATGACTATGGGGGGTCGTTACTCTAGGGGTCACAGGGGGCTGCCTTTCTTTCCCTCCTGATGCCACGGAGTCGCTTCTGGCCCTGGCAATGGCCAACTCTGGACCAGGCTTGGTGGAAACAGCTCTGCAGGATGAACAAGGACACTGCCTCCGTCCCTCCTCTCCTCGGGAACAATACTGTGGGAAAAAGGGGCCAGCCCCGCATTGCCCTGACTTCCGGAGAGTCCTGTCTTGCTCGAGGCTGTCCTAATCCCGGCTAAATACCAGGCCTATTAAAGGCAACAGTGACAGTGCTTAAATACATGAGGTGGGATTATAAGTGACTTTTCTTTCAAATTTTCTTTTTTTATACAAATAGTATACTTTACATGGAATACATATTTAGTGCTCAAAATTAGGAAAAAGTCAAAAGATGAAAATAAGAGACAACTAGTATTAACCTTTGGGGGCATAGCTCTTCAGACTGTTTTCTATGCACATATCCTTGCTTAATTTTTTAATAAATAAATTTAATTAATTAATTAATTTATTTTTGGCTGTGTTGGGTCTTCATTGCTGCACGCGGGCTTTCTCTAGTTGTGGCGAGTGGGTGCTACTCTTTGTTGCGGTGTGCGGGCTTCTCATTGCGGTGGCTTCTCTTGTTGCTGAGCATGGGCTCTAGGCACGTGGGCTTCAGTAGTTGTGGCATACGGGCTCAGTAGTTGTGGCTTGTGGGATCTAGAGCACAGGCTCAGTAGTTGTAGCGCACGGGCTTAGTTGCTCCGCAGCATGTGGGATCTTCCTGGACCAGGGCTTGAACCTGTGTCCCCTGCACTGGCAGGCGGATTCTTAACCACTGCGCCACCAGGGAAGCCTCCTTGCTTAATTTTTATAAACTGAATATATTACTTTGGCAAACTTCTTTTTTAGTCAACAGTCTATTGCAACCATCTGTGTAGGGCTTTAAATATTCTTTCACATTACTCCTTTCAGTAGCTGCATGGTAATATTGAATATTTCGTTATTTGGCTATACCATACGTTTAGTTAACATTTCCTGATCGATGGACATGGGAATAGTTACTAGTTTTTCAATTAATAAAGTGTTTTAGGGGACAACCTTGTAGCTAAATCTTGATGTACAGTTTATTTATTTTCTTCAGATAAATTCCAAGAAGTAGAACTGCTGGGTCCAGAGGCACATATATTCTTTTTTTTGTTTTTTAATTAATTAATTTATTTTTGGCTGTGTTGGGTCTTCGTTGCTGTGTGCGGGCTTTGTCTAGTTGCGGCGAGCGGGGGCTCCTCTTCATTGCGGTACGCGGACTTCTCATTGCGGTGGCTTCTCTTGTTGTGGAGCACGGGCTCTAGGAGCACGGGCTTCAGTAGTTGTGGCTCGCGGGTTCTAGAACACAAGCTCAGTAGTTGTGGTGCATGGGCTTAGTTGCCCCACGGCATGTGGGATATTCCTGGACCAGGGATCAAGCATTGGCAGGCGGATTCTTAACCACTGCACCACCAGGAAAGTACCGGAGGCACATATATTCTTAAGACTTTTGATTCATTGTTGAATCATCCTCTGGAAAGTTTGAGCAGTTTCACACAATGGCAGCACGGAAGAATAGTATTCGTGTCTCTACACTGTCCCCCACACTGTTACACTGTTGTGATGTTCTCTGCTGACTTGAAAAGGGAAATGGCATTTCATTTACTGGGTGAATATGCATTTTTAAAATTGTTAGGGGCGGTCGAGGTCTTTTCATTTGTATTTCCTCTATTACAAAGTGTTTATAGTTTTGCTTACTTTATAGCCCTGTAGACCAGGCATATTTTTCTAAAAAAATTTTAAGAGCTTTTTATGCATCAGGTTCTTGGTCCTTAGATGATTACATAGGTTGCAAATATTTTTGTCCATTAACTATTTGAATATTTTACTTGAATATTTTGAATATTTATATATTTATTTTAAAAACCCATAATCCATTCAAAGTATTATTTAATCAAATCTAACAGTCTTTGCCTTTATGGATTCTACTTTTGATGTTACTCTTTAAGTAAGTCCCACCTGAGGTTAGACTTTCATATCCTTCTAGTACTAGAATTTGTGGATAAATGCGTGAGGTATGATTTGGTTTTTTCTTTTTCCCAAATGGTTAAGCCCACTGTTTTAAAACCATTTATTAAATAATCCATCCTCTCTTTAATGGATTGGAAATGACATTTTAATCATATACTAAAGACTGTCTCTCTCTCGCACACACATATACACACACACTTTCTCTCTCTCTCTCTCTCTCTCTTTCACACACACACACACACACACACACACACACACACACAGGGGAACCTATTTCTGGACCTTTATTTTCCCCCACTGATTTGTGTGTCCACTCCTATACTCATACCACATCATTAAAATTATATTATCCCATAATAACATTTCAATATCTGGAAGGGTTACTCTTCCCTTTAAAGTTTTTCTTGGCTTTTCTAACACGTTCATTCTTCTAGATCAGAGGTTCTTATTTAAAGGCACGCATCACAGTTACTAGTGAAGTGTTCTAAAAACATAGTTGCCTGGTTTCCACCACCAACATAGAAAATCTAAGCCTCTAGTGTAGGGGTCTAACATTAGAGTATTTGCCAAACTGCTTTAAGAACCTTGACTCTAGATGAACTTTGGAGCAAGCTTCTGAGGGTAGAAGCCATCTCTGCCTGGTTACTGTGTATTCCCAGCCTCAGGGTCTGCCGCATAGGTGGAGTTCAATCAATATTTGTGGAGTGAAAGAGTATATTAGTTAATGTTTATTTGTAGTCAGCGCCCTTACTTTGAACTTGGGACTCCCAAAGGTCATTTATGCCAGGGAAGGTAGGGCAAGAGTCCAGCCTGGTGAGGAATATGAAAACACTCCTCTGAGGAACAGTGTGAGTGCTGTGAGAAGAGGATTGCCACGTACGATATCTGAAGGCTGGATGTGAGGAACAGGGAGCAGAGGCAGCCTATGTTCCTCCAGGACTCAGTACAAGGAACTCAGTCTCAGGTTATTAGGAGGGGTCAGACCTAGCAGAAAATGAGAATAGGTGCCCCTTTGTTGAGTGGGTTGGTCACCTCTCCACCACGGGGGGTGTTTAGACAGAAGGTGTGCTGCCGTCTTGTGCAGAGTGATTTGGAGAAGATTCCCGACCAAATTAAGTAGGTTTGAGAGCTGGTAATCTCTAAGATCTCTTCTAGAATGGAGATTTTAGGTTTGAAAAATATTTGTTGAATGAGTTCTGTGATTCAAAGAGATAGGAATGTTCTGGGAGTTTTCTGGTTGGTGAGAAAAATTCAGACTAAGCCCAGAGGTCACTAGAGAGGGAGATCCCCATTGAGGTCATCTTGACCTGGGGACCTTGGGGCCCTGACCACGTTGCATCCCCATACCTGCCATGGGCCTAAACACTTACCCTTGCCGTGTGATGTTTCGATAATCCAGGTGCAGTTCAAGTTGTTGGGGTAGAAATCAGGGAACCCCGGTGACAAGATGGTCCCACTGGAGCCTTGAATGAAGCCACCACAGAGAGCTGGAGAGGAGGGAAGTGGGCACTGAAAGACTGGAGTGGCCCAGGGAGCTTCCCTCACAGTCCCCCTGGGATCCCAGCCCCCATCTCGTCCAAACCTCCAACCCTCACTGACAGGGTCAGGGGGTCAGTGCCTGTATTTTCAGGGCAGGAAAGGAGTCCTCTACTTTAGCGCCCCCTGCTGGTATGTCTCACCTTCACAGCTGGGCAGGGCCCGGCTCCACTGGAAGTTGGGCTCACACTCCAGGGGCTCCCCGTCGCTTAGTGTGTAGCCCGAGTCACAGCTGAAGGTCACCAGGGCGCCCACGTAGAAGTCATTCCCATGACGCTGCCCATTGACGGGGATCCCTGGATCCAGACAGTGGTCTGACTGCAGTGTTATAGCTGGAATAGAGAGCCCACAGCTGGAACAGCTCACTGTGAGCATAGAGGGCCCCCAGCTGACTCACAAAGGGAGGGGGGAGAGAGCCCTGATAGAGAGAAGGCTGGAGTTGTCATCTGCCCCCTCCTCAAATGTGGCTGTCAGTATCTGCTGAGGGTATCTGAAGACCCATCTGTCAGGGAGAACAACCTGTCTTCATCATTTGTTCATTCATCATTCATTCAGTAACCATCAGTGAGGTGCCCCCTATGGCTTAGATGCCATGCTAAGGGTTATGGATACGAACACGGGTAAGAAAACGACCCTCTTCTCATGGTGCTCTCGGCCCTAAGTTACTAGAGTGGTCTGCAAAGAACTGAATCAACAAGCTCTTTCAATCGAGGCACCAGCGATGAATGCAGGTGATGAGAGAGGGTGAGGGAGCGGGAGATGGCATCTCACTCCAACGTCACCATCTGTCCCCAGAGTGCCCCGCATGGTGGCGCCCAGTCATCTGCACACAGAGGGGGACCTTCCATTCTTTCTAAAGTTGAGCTCTGAGAGATGCTGAGAACAGGCAGCACCTCCCGAGGGGCACAGCCTAACTGAGAACGCCACGGCGACGTGGCCGAGTGGGGCCTCCTGGTGGAGCTCAGCCCTTGGTCCTTTCCCCACACGGCCGACCCTGTCACTGACGCCCCGACACTCACTCTCATAGCGGAGCTGGAAGCCGATGTCCGAGTGACTCTTGTCGGTAGAGAAGAGGAGGTAGAGGTAGTTGCTGGTGCTGATGAGGAACTGGGGGACCTGGGTCCCGTGGTAAACTCCGATCAAGGGCGCCGAGTACGTCCGTCCATCTCGCACTTCCAGAGTGTCATAGTTGACCTCAGTTTTAAATCTGCCGAAGATGGAAGTGAAGACGTCTTGAGAAACTTCATTAATTTGCAAATGACAAAAGGCCCTGCCTGACCTGGGGTTCAGAACAAGTGGATTTTGGCAGGCTGGGAGATTTTAGTATAATCTGCACACATTTACTGGAGATGTGGGAGGACCTTCCCTCCTGTGTTGAACCCTCCTCCTCCTGTGGTTGGATGCGGCTTTCCCAGTCCTCTCTGTGGCCTGGGCTGTGACCCATCTTCAGACCTAGAGGCACAGTGACTAGCCTCATGGGGGTCAGAATGTTCTAGGCCAGGGGTCAGTAAACTACAGCCCCAGGGCCAGTTCTGGTCTAGAGTCTGTTCTTGGATGGCCTAAGGGCTAAGAATGGTTTTTACCTTTATAAAGCAGTATTTTTTTTTTTTTAAAGCAAAGACTATGCAACAGATATCAGCAAGTGTCCCATGAAACCTAAAGTATTTACTACCTGGCCCTTCACAGAAAAGTTTGCAACAGCTATTCTACGCCACGAACGCTTCATCTAGAAGAAGTCTGTGTTCATACTTGGGTGGCTACTTCCCCCACCCGAGGGGCACAGCCAGGGTGGGAGTTAGAAGTGGGGCATATGAGCACGATTCGGGTCAGAGGTGAGGAAGACCGCCTTCCCACACTGGAAATGCTCCTCAGATACTAACAGTCCCCTAAACATCACAGACCCCGCTACTGAGATGGAACCAAGGCCAAGGGCAAAGCCAGTGCAGCCTGTCCCCACCCCACCCAGGGCAGCCACTCGAGTGTTCTCTGACCTTGTTGACATTCCAGCATCGGCGCTGGTCCGTCACCCACCCCAGCTTCCCTCCCACACCACCACAGAGATATCACTCCTCAGCCCCACCCCCAGGTTGTGGTTACAAGCACCTGTCGAAGGTGATTTTGATGGGGTAGCCTGGCTGGGCTTCAATCACCCAGGCACAGCTCAGGGCATCCTTGTAGAAGCCAGGCCAGCCCGGAGACAGGATGGTGCCGCTGGGCGAAGTCAGATGACCGCCGCAGGGAGCTGGGGGGACAGAAGGGAGAGAAGCAGGCTTCTTGGGGGGACAGATAAAGAAACAAAAAAATCTCTCTATAAAACGTGTCTGCCAGCAAGTACTGTTTTTGTTTTTATGGAGAATTTCATAAACTGTATAAACGGTGAGCTCTGTCTTTTGGGTCCTTTATGGATATGTCCAGTTCTATCACTTGGAGTTTTATGAAGGGCCAGAGGGGAGGAATGAAAAGAATCCTTTAAACAAAGTCCTTTGCCATTCTAGTGGTGTTGAAGCACAACTAATATTTGGGTCACGCTGGTTCTCTCTTTGCTCCTGACTCAATCATCAGGCCTCTGGCAGAGGCATAAGCCCGGCCCACCCTGGCACAGCTGGCACCCGGTGCTGTGGCCCAGGAGCCCACAGCCCGCTCCGCTGTGAGCTCCCTGAGCGCAGGGGCCGTATAATTTGTCTTATGTATCTCGGAACCCCCAGCCCTTAGCCTAGTGCTTGGCACACGGGTGTCCCTCAGTGACCACTGCTTGAATGAATAAATGAGTGGATGGAAGGATGAGCGTAGTCACGGCAGGTAAAGCCACAAGACCCCCAGGGTTCAGGCACCCCTCACGCTGGCTCTGAGCTTGCAAACCCTGTTAGCTCAGTCCTTTGGCCTCTCTCTGCCCATGTTCCCATCCCTCAGTTTCCCATTCCATTCTCTCCCATCTTTCCCATCACTCCTGCCCCTTCCCGCAGCCAGTCCCTTGGCCCTGTGGTGGTCATTAGAGCTGCTCCAGTGCTCTGCCTGCAGCCCACGTGGCTGGATCTCATCGTCCACCCTTTTGTGTCCATGTAGGCAAGGCCACGTGACTGCCTTGACCAAGCCATCGAGGGGGGAAGTGATGCGTGTCCCATCCACATGGGCACGTGAAGAGCCAGCGTGGGACCTGCAGCTTGTGACTGTGAGAGTCTAGAAGGAAGTACCATCAGCCTGGGCCTCTAAGTGACCCCGAGGAGAAGAGCCCCGTGACCCAGGTTACACATGTAGCCTGAGTAGTCTGTGTGAGAGCGAAAGTCCTGTGTTTAAGCCACTGAGATTCTGGGGTTGTCTGTTAGTCTAACCTCACCCACCCTGAGAAGGCACCTCCCTCCCCTCACCACGAGCACCAAAGCCGCTGCCGCTGTCACCACCACGGCCATGGACTGAGAGCCCGTTCCCGTCACACGCTGAGCTTCATGTGTCTATCATGTTTGATCTCACAAAACACACACCCTGTGAGGAGGGTGCTATTATTTACTCCATTTTACAGCTAAGAAAGTGGAGCCTTATGGAGAATCAGTAACTAGCCCTTGCTAACTAGGGTTAGCAAGTGGTAGAACTTGGATTCAGACCTAGGAAGATAGCATCAAACCAGAGATCGTACCCTAAGCAGCATCCCAGTTTTAAAAGAAACCCTGCTTCCTGGGGATCCCCTTACTGCGGTGCCACCAGATACCCAAGATGCGCTGAACAAGACTGGAAAGGCAAGGGGATGAGGAGCTCCCAACACTCCTATCTCTGCAAAATTTTGGCAAATTTCCCCAAGGAATCAGTCTCATAAAACACAGCCAAATGTACCACACCTTTCCTCTCTCAATTCTGGAACCTTCCTGAAAATATCTAAAATAATTGTCAAGCATTCTTAATAGTAAATTCTATTAGAAAGTTTAACAAAGAAGACAAAAGAATAATAATGATGTTAATAGTAGACAACTCATACCGATGACTTACGATGCTACCTGCTTTACACGTGTTATCTCATTAAAAAAAATTTTTTTATTGTGGTAGAAGTCACACAATATAAACCATACTATTTTAACCATATTTAACTGTTCAGTTCAGTGGCACTAAGTACATTCACACTGTTGTGCAACTCTCACCATCGTCCATCTCCTGAATTTTTCACCTTCCTAAACTGAAACTCTGCCCCCATGAAACACTAACCCCCCATTCCTCCTCCCCACGCCCCCCACCCTCCCGCCCCTGGCATCTACCAAGGTATTTTCTGTCTCTATGACTTTGACTATTCTAGGTACTTCGTATAAGTGGAATCAAACAGTATTTGTCTGCACCTAATATATGGTGGAATGCATTTTTAAGGTTAACTTAATATTTGTCCTGCAAACAGACTGTACCTTCCTTTTTTCCCCCTGTGCTATACAGTAGGCCCTCACCAGCCATCTACTTCATACACAGTAGTGTACATACGTCAATCCCAGTCTTCCAGTCCATCCCACCCAATCCATCCCACGTGTTATCTCATTTAAATGTGCACCGCATTTATGAAGTTATCCCCATTTTACAGAGGAGAAAACTGAGGCTAAGTAGGCTGATAGACTAGATCAAGAGCTAATAAAGTTAGAGCAGAGCTTTAACCTCAAGACCTCTGTCTCCAAATCCCCCTGCAGCACATAATAGCACGACAACCACAGCTGATATGTGTGAACTCACTGCTAGTGAGTTTACTCTGTGTTGGGCTTAACGTGGATTATCCTTGTGACAACTGCAATGTTAAAAGGTATATAACCATTATTATCCTGATTTTATAGGCGGGCATTATTATCCCATTTTCAGTAAGTTGGGGCTTGGAGAAACTGAGAAATTACATAGCACCTCTATCAAACACTGAAAGCATAAATTGCCTATAGGTATTATTATTTCCTGAGTAACCTGTTTTCAAAACCCATCCATCCATGGCACTGAAACTACTAATACTTTGCTCTACTCTTCCAATGGACTTGTGAGACCTTGGAGGTGGGGAGGGGCATGCCTGCTGCGATGTGCCTGGGTCCCCAGGCAGGCACAGAGCCTCAGAAGAGAGTGGGGACTCTCTCGTGGCTCCCATTCAGCGCAGGCCCAGCCTCTTTGGTTGCTGGACTGTGATGTTGTCACTCACTTTGCAGGAAGCCATAGATCACAGAGTCACTGTTGCCTGACAAGGCTACTCTCTATTCAGTCATATACATCAACAAAGCCCTATCTAAACTTTCCAGAGAAGGAAACTCAAATCTTTCCTCTGGTGGCCACCATTTTGTTTTCTTTCTCTGCTGTATCGTTTTATCACTATGGCTAGTTCCTCTCTTCTCTGCTCAGGTGATTGGCAAACAACCTGTCCATTCATTCAATCCTTCACTCTCTCTAGTTAATCTTCATATCCCAGGGTGGT
The DNA here is from genome assembly GCF_003676395.1 of Aethalodelphis obliquidens. NCBI lineage: Eukaryota > Metazoa > Chordata > Mammalia > Artiodactyla > Delphinidae > Aethalodelphis > Aethalodelphis obliquidens. Next base: position 26,205,676 of record NW_020837953.1, on the reverse strand, counting down.
GGTTTCCAGGCAGGGAGAAGGAGGGGAGGATTCCTAAGTGCAGTGTCTCTTTAACATTTGAGACGATGCTCAACCTCCCTCTTACTGAGAAAATAAATACAAATCAAAACTCTACTGAGAAATTAGTTCTCATCCATCAGGTAGGGAAAAATGCAAAAAGTCTGATGACTCGTGAAGCTGAGGGAAAGCAGGAATTCTAGTACTTTCCTGCCGGACATGCAGAAGAGCACAAACCCTACGCAGGGAAATTTGGTAGCATCCAGCAAAATTCATAGGCATTTATTCCCTCACCCAGCAACTCTACTTCTAGAACTCTATCCCAAAGATACACTGGCAAAAATATGCAAAGACATATATATGTACCAGGCTACATAACGCAGCACTATTTATAACAGCCAAAGAATGGAAACAGCCAGAATGCTCAGCAATAGGGAGCTGACTAAATGAATTGGGGTAATCAACAACAGGGACTATTTATGCAGCTATAAAACAAGAATAAGGAACGTTCTATATAATGTCATGGAGTGGTCCCCAGAATATTTTATTAAGTGAATGAAAGCAAGATACAGCACCAAAAGCAAGGGTAATGATTCCATTTATCTAAGAAAAGGGTGGGAGACACACACATATTTTCTCATATTAGCAATCAATGAAAGGGGAAACTCAAAATGCAAAAGATTACCTAGGGATGGGGGGGAAGGGCCAGGGTAGAGAGGATAGAGATAGAAGTTAGACTTTCTCAGAATATACCTTCTTTTAGAGGTTTAGCTTTGGAACTATGTAAATATTTTACATAATGAAAAAAGATTTAAATTTGATAAGCAATTTCTCAAATCTTAAAAGCAGTGTAAAATAAATGAATATAATACTGTATCAGCTGGTAGCATAAACACACATGAAGAAACTAAAGAGATTTTAAAACACAGCAATTTGATAGTCCATCCCTAGTAGGATGTACAGACAAGAAGAATTGAAAGGAAAAACACACAAACGATTTTCAGTAATCGTATTGCTGTTGGTAGTATTGGTATTACAATTTGAGACTCCTGGGTGTATATTAAGGAATATGGGAAATTATGTTGGCGTTGAGAACGTGGATTACCAGCAAGAGTGAAAGAAGATACAGATACGACATCAAGGAAGTTCAGTGAAAAAGAAAAAATGTTCCTACATTGGAAATGAAATGAACCCATGATGCATTTTATCTTTCAAAAAGTATTTCTTAGCTCCGTTCATTGTAAAGTCTTAGAAATGAGGACCTACTCAATAGTAATAAGCAGAGCCAGTGCCCAGATTCCGAATATCATTTCTCACTAAAAGGAACCAGGACTCCTTGGAGAAACAGCTGATTTTAGGTCAGGGACAGAAAATGTACAAGATGAGGTTGGGCCAATTTCAAAAGGCTCCCGCCGGCCAATGGGACGAGTTGAGCGTTGACTACAGTAATAACTGCAATGGATTTAAATGCATAAAATATGTTTCAGTCCTTTGGATTGTAATGATATTAAAAAAATGTTCAACTTTGGAAGACGTTAGAGTCAACCCATTCATACGAAAACTGGTAAATAAAGGAAAATAATTAAGTATTTCTCCTGTCTTTCCTGTATGAACTATACCACAGGGTAACCAAATAGTTGATCAGGGCAAGTTTTCCATAAGTATTCCAGCTTATAAAAGAAGAGATGGAATGTTACCATTTTGTAATCTCTAGGCTATGATCACTGATGGCTCCTAACATCGCCCAAAGAGAAACAACTAGACATTACATGCATCTGATAGAGGCATAGAGCCCTGCCTATAAAATATTCTGGCCAAACACCAGAACCTGAATCTGATTAGGCTTCTAGACCTTACTGCTAATTAAAGGAAATATAAGAGAGAGAGGATCATGTTAAACAACCTCCTAGGGATGTAATCGCCAAAATTCAGACTGCAGGAGACTCCTCAGGATAAACAACCTGGCTTCCTCAACAAAAATATCGCAAGAGGGTGGGAAGACACCTACAGATTAAAAAGGACTTGAGACATACAGCCTCACTAGGGCTCTGACTTCTTAAAAAATACTATGAAAGAAAGGGTTCGATAGATAATCATGGAAACTTGGTTGTATTAAGTAATTATTTTCATAATTTTAAGATAATAGCATGGTGGTTCTGTTTTAAGGAGTTTCTTTTCATCCATTAGAAATATACACTAAAATGTTGTGCATGAAATATTATGCCTGAAATTTGCTTCACAATAATCTCAGAGCAGGGTAATGGTGGGAGATACTGGTAATGCAGAGGGTATGAATGAAATGAAATAGGCCATGAGTTTATAATTGTTGAAGCCAGGTGATGGGTACATGGGGTTCGCTATACTATTCTCTCTGAAATTTTCCATTAAAATTGTTAGGGTGAAAAGAAGGATATACACAGAGATACACACACACACACACACACACACACACACACACACACACACACACACACGGAAAAGACAAAAAAAGAGGAGAGGGTCCTGCCTTGAACAGAGAGAAGAATTCAGCAATAAGACAAAAGAGGTACCCAGTGCCTTATCCCAGTGCCTGGCACAGAGTAGGTGCTCAATAAATAGTTTGTGGAAGGGACGAAATACTGCATTGTGTGCCCCCTCAAATTCATAGGTTGAAACCTTAACTCCCATGTGACTGGCTTTGGAGATGGGCCTTTAAGGACATAACGACGGTGAAATGAGGGCATAAGGGTGGGATCTAATCCAAAAGAACCGGTGCCCTTACAAGAAGAAGAAACATCAGGAGTGCACATACACAGAGAAAAAGGCCATGTGAGGACACAGCAAGAAGATGGCCATCTGCTAGCTAAGGAGAGAGGTGTCGGGAGAAAGCAACCCTGCCGGCTCCTCGATCTTGGACCTCCAGCATTCAGAACCATGAGAAAACACATTTCTGTTGTTTATGTCACCCAGTTTGTGATATGTTGTTATGGCAGCACGAGATGGCTAATACGCTGGGCTTCTGATGAGGGGCTGGTGTCCCCTGTGAGGGAGGATCCACCTCTCCTGACCTTGGATGCTAGAGTTGTACGAGGCAAAGGGCACTTGGGGGTGGTGATGGGATAGAGTGATGCCGGGAACTCATGCTCCCTGAGCCCTCACATGTGTGCGCATGTGTGCTTCTGCTTTTCCTGTATGTTCACCCTCACAGCAAACTTTAAGGTGGGTACTGGCGTTAGCCTCATTTCCTAGTTGAGGCAACGGGTACAGAGGGCTTAGGTAACTGGTCCAGAAACACACAGCAGGGAAGCAGCAGGGCCAGGATTTAAACCCAGGCAGTCTGGCTCCAGAGCCTCCATTTCTAACCACTACGGGTGGACGTGGGAATGCCCCCCCCCCCCCCCCCCCCCCACCCCGACTACTGCCCTCAAAGGGGTCTCAGTGTGAACATCTAGAAGCAGTGGAAGCTTTTCCCTTGACTCCCTCCAGCGCTGCCTCCCCACTACCGCCCCCCGCCCCCCCATATCCCTCACCACCTATCCTCCACCATTCTGTGCATTCTGAGCAAAAGGAGAATGAACTTTGGAGTCAGACCGCATTTGGTAGTTCAAAGTGATCGTTTGGTATCAAAATATCTGGATTTGAATCCGGACTCTCCCGTTCACTTAGCTGTGTGATCTTGGTCAAGTTACTTAACCACTCTGTGCTTCAGTTTCCTTATCTGTGAAGTGAGGATCATAACAGTACCTTCCCTGTAGGGTCATCATGAAGGTGTAATACAACAGTGCATGTAAAGCAGTTGGCCTAGTATTTAGCACATAGTAAGTGCTCAATTATTACTAGCTGGGTAATCGCAGGCAAGTCAATTCACCTTGCTGGTTTGCAGATTTCTCATGCATACAGCATAATCATCTTTCTCACAAGAGTGACAAGAAGATTAAATGAAATAATGTTAGAAACTCAGTAACTACCCTTCTTCCTCAGAGGCCTAAATGAACTACCACCATCACTTAGACTCCTCTTGTGGGAGTGGGGAGAACTGACCTTTCCTTTTTGGAAGACTTTTTAAAAAATTATAAAAATAACACATTTATTTTACATACAGAGAGAAAAAAATGTGGACGTGTCTACACCAAAGCGTTACGCCATTTTTCTCTGGGGAGTGGGATTAGGAAATGAATATTTCCACTTTAACTTTATTGCACTTTTGTATTGTTTACATTTTTTACAACTACCAAGTATTACTTTAAAAATGAAAATACATACTCACTGTAGATAATTTATCTCCTTTTTCCCCATGTATTTCTTTTAAACAGCATATTTTTTTAAACCCAGTTTGAGAGTCTTTGTCTTCTAATAGGGAATGTAATTACCTTTATTATCATAACTGATACGTTTGTCTTACTGCTGTCATTTTGTTTTACGCTGTCCATTTCTGATGCTTCCACGTGGTGTCCTGTTTCCTTTGTCTTTTGTGACAGGCAATATGTTTCCTTTCGTTTTAATTCTCTACTGGGATATGGAAAGTAGAAAACCTGCTTGTCATCCTATTTGTGGATGCTTTTAAGTCTTTTACAAATATGTTTGAAATTATATTCTCTCTAGTGATATAATTCAAGAAAAATACAGTAACGGGGTAGCCAAGAGCCTGGGTTTGGATTCTGGTTCTGTCACTTACAAGCTGGGAGGACCCTGGGCAAGTGACTTAGCTTCTCTGTGCTTTCATGGGACAATAACAACACCTGCTACCTAGACTGGTACCTGGCTGAAATGAGGTGACACCTGTAAACCACCTACCGTAGTGATGTGTAATTAGTTCGTTCTTCCTTAAAAGAGACAAGGAAGAGATGAACGCGGGGGTGAGAACCCTGCGTTCCTTTGTAGCTGTTTCACTTCTTGGAAGTCTTTCTTAGGAAACTTCTGATTTTAAACATATGGATCTCTTAGGTCCTCTGTTCTGTAGACCAGGGGTCAGCAAACTACAGCCCGGGGGCCAAATCCGACCCATTCATTTCTGTTTGGTCAAAGCTGTTTTTGCATAACGATGGCAGAGTTGAGGGGAGATCTTAGGGCCCTCAAAGCTGAAAGCACTTCCTAGCTAGCCCTTTAAGAAAAAGTTTGCCGACTTCTGCTTTTGATCAGCCAGATGATCATCCTTCTTTCTAAATTTAGGAGAAGAAGCCGTTTTCTCCCTTGTCCTCTTATAGCCTCTCAAAAGCTAAGAGGCTTTTAGCATATATTAAAAGACTTTTTAAAAGACCATTAGCTTCCACATTTAATTGTCCACAAGGTGGGGATACTTAATCAAAAACAAAACTAGAAAAAATGGAAAGACAAAGATGCTGATTACAAAGCAGGGTTCTTCCAAGGCTCAACCCAGGAGGGAAAGGGGCCAAGGAGGGGCCAGATGCCAGGAGCTTCTTACCCTGTCTGCTCTACGGTTTCAAGTCCAGAATTGGCCACCCTAGGTGGCGTCCGGCTCTCCCTCTGGCTCTCTAACCTGCTGCTCCCCAGGTCTCCGGAAACCAGGTTGGTATCAAATGCCCATCATTCTAAGAAGACTGAGCAGATTCCCCTTGTGCCAAGTCAGCATCTCTCCAACAGGCTGCCCCCTTAGTTCTGGTTGTCCACTGTCCCCCAACCTAAGCATTTTCCCCTCCAGGGACAGAACGAATGAGACGGCTCTAATTTCAAAATTAAGACTCAGCCTATGAAGCAGTGAACCGCTTTAAGGTCCTTTAATGAAGGTCGAGTTCTCTTGCACATTCACTCATGGTCTGGAGTGGTTCACTGCACCGGCAGAACTATGGTGTAGGAGCACCTGATTCAGAAAAGTGGAGGAGGGTTCTGTAGTTACCAAGTCGTGATCCCTCTCAGGGGGGTCACCTGCACTGGGACTGAGCCCCCACAGGCTCAGGGGCACTGTGGTCTGGGCTTCTGCCCCCGGAAGTCCTATAGTCTTGGTTGGGAGATAGGGCCAAGAATCGTGGACCTGGTAAAGAAAAACGTAGCCATGGTGAGACCAAATATCTGATAGGGTGGTCCGGCGGTGGCCCATAGGGCAAGGGATCCAGGAGGAAGGAGAGATCAGGTGAGTGGGAGACAGCAGGGAAGATGTCCTGCATGAGATGGACCACGAGGAAAACCAAAGAAGTCAGAGGAGGTTGACGAGCATGAGGGAGAATGGGGGGCCCAGCTTGTAGGAAAGGTGAGACCACTGACTGACAAGCCCCCAGACCCTGGGCTCTGCCTCACCCCCAAACAACCCCATCAGACACGAGTGGTTATGCCCCTGCTGCCGACAAGGGAGCTACCCAACCCATCGGGTCCACAACTGGGAGGGGGCAGAGACAGGAGTTTCATTGTTCCCTGACACCAAAGCTTATGCTGTTTCCAAAAGTGCTTGCTCTGCTGGGTAAAAACAGCAGAGGAGGTTGTGTGGACGTGGTTGTGTGACTGTGGAGGGCAGGAAGACGCCTGTTTGTGTCACGACTGGAGCAGGCACCTGAAAGGATGAACCCACCCCATGATCCCCCGAAGTGGACCAATATGCATCTGATGGTGTCAGGAATGGTTAAAGTCAGGTGAATATCGTGCTCACAGCCAACACTGAGTGAGCGCTGCCCCTCTGCCAGGCGCTGCTCCAGGAGCGGGGCTTGCTCCCGACCACCCTGTGAAGGGGCTCCCATTATGAACTGCACTTTACAGATGGGGCAGCTGAGGCACAGAGAAGTCAAGTCACTTGGCCCCGGCGACTCAGCGGGTAAGTTTCAGGGAGGAGACAAAACGCAGTCTGGTGAGAGTCAGGGCTCTGGAGGCCATGAGGGAGGCTCTAACCTAGTTAAAAAGTCATTCATTCATTCATTCATTCAGTGATTGATCAACCAGTATTGACCGAGCATCTAGCAGGCATCAAGCAACATGCCAGCTGTGGGGGGTACGAGCCCAAGGAAGATTCCCTAACCTCACGGAGCTTACACACCAGCAAGAGCATGGCTAACACTTATGCTAGAAACTCACTCTCTGCCAGGAAGTGTCCTTTACATGTGCATCTTATTATCATCTCCCCACTTGTTTTTTAGCTGAAGAAAAACAAACAAACCAGAGGCTCAGAGGGAAGAAGGCGACTCGCCAGGATTCCAGCCCAGGTCCCTCTGACTCGACGGCCCACCTTGACGCCACCCTCTCTGCCTTGGACCCTGCGCCCTTGGTGGTCTCTCCTCCCCGCTCCCCCTGCCTGTCAGCTCTGGGGCAGCAGTCGCCCCGAGGCACGCCCCCCTCGCTGCTCTGCTCTCCTGTCCTTCCCCCTTGCTGGCCGGGGTGCTTGGATTTGGGTCTGGGGACTGCGTATGGAGAGGTCCCTTAGGTCGCTACCCTCTGTCCATCACGCGAGGTAAGAGGAAGGCGCTTTCTGGGTCCCAGAAGCAGGGAACTGCAGCCCTGGCCTCCACTGTCACTGCCTTCAAGGGGTCTGTGGGAGACTCACTTTCCACCCATTATTCACAAGTATTTATCGAGGGCCTGTTCTGTGCCAGGCATTGTGCTTGGTGCACAAGTTTTACATAATTCCTGCCCTTAAGAAGCTTAATTTGTGTTTTCCATGCCTGCAGTTGGGGGGACCAGATGGCTAGCCTCTGAAACTGAGTCAAAACCTGTCTACGTGGCAAGGCAGGACCGAGGAGACACCACAACAACCCCTGTGCTTGCTTCAAGCTGTGTCTTTTTTCTGGCTGGTCTGCCCCTGGTCTCCTGGAGATTCACTGCAAGGATTATCAAGGCAGCATTTAACAGGGACACCAAGGCCAAGCCTGGGAGATGTCCCAGGGAATCGGGGTAAATTAGCATGTGGAGAAGGAAAGAGTGGCAGGCAGCTTGAAAGACACGCAGACTCACAGCTCTGCCAACACCGCTTCAGGCTGATGGAGCTCCCCTGTGCAGGAGCTGGGAGCGGGGCTCCTAATGGCTGTGATACTGAGAGCGTTCCCAGTTGAAAGAAGAGTGTTTTTGATGCCTGACAGTCTAGAACCAGCGTTTCTCCTGTTTAATCTCTGGTTATAATTCAAATTTCTGTGCATTGTGGTTCTATAAAGCCCCGGCCATTCCGGCGTGATGGTGAGAGGGTGGTCCCATGTCCTGGGAGAAGAGGACGACTGGGGTTTGGGCCACTCGGTCCCCCTCCTCGGCCTCTCTGGCTGACAGCCTCAGCCCCTGGCCCGGCAGGCACGCACCTTCACACCGCAGCACGGCACTGTTCCAGACCACGCTGCCCTCCTTCAGGATGCAGGTGATGGTCTCTGAACCCTGAGTCCCGAGGAAGCCTTCATCGCAGAGGAAGGAGATGGAGCTTCCCAGCTGGAGGCTGTCACCAAACCGTTTGCCGTTTACTGGAACGCCCGGATCTGGACACTCATTGTGTCGAAAAGCTGTGTGGATACGGGTCAAGGATGGGATTAGACAGAGCTGGCGTGCAGATGGACCCCCAAAGAAAATAAGCTTCATTATCATGGTCTATCCTAGACCTCCCCCACTTCCCCAAGAGCCTGGCATGCTGGGGGGAGAGCTACATATCCTAGAACCACACTGGGCACAAAGCAGGTACTTGTTAAACTTATCTCCTGCCTTCCTGAGCACCTAATCCAACTTCATTCTAAAGCATATTTATAGATCAGGCAGCGGGCTGTTTCTCCTGCTGGCTCATTTACACCAAATAATGATTCTGTGACGTAGGTATTATTACCCCAGTTTACAAATGAGGAAACTGACGCTCAACGTGGTTAAGGAGCAGATCTGTGTCCTTAATGTCAAATCCATTCCATGCGTCCCCACCTTCAGATAGCTATGGGATCATTTATGCTGCAGGAAAACCGGGCTCTAAATCCTGTGACACTAATAGATACCAAGCACCATAAAGTAGGTGCCCTGGAATTAACCCTGTCTGAAGCCATTCCCTTCATTTCCTCGCCCCTTGTCAGGCTGCCTCTCACTCTGCCCAGACAATTGCTAATACCATGGTGGTGGGGGGGGGGGGGGGGGGGGCGGGAGGAAAGAGTCAGAACACTTGTGGGTTTAATCAAGCTCTGCCTCTTATTAGTTACATGGTTCTGGGCAACCTATGTAATCTTGCTGAGCCTTTGTTTCCTAACCTATAAAATGGGCCGTTCCGAGATAGGAATAACATGAAAGGTGATTTGAATTTGCAAGTGGTGAATGCTTGGTAAGCGCCTGACAGATGGTCAGTGCCCCTTAAGTCTGTGCTCCCTTCCTTCTTCCTGTTCCCAACCTTCCTCCAACAGGGGTGCCCAGTTCTGACACTCGAGTCTGAGGCCGCGCCCTATTTGCATCCCTGCTGTTTTAAGGACGGTGGCTTCCCAGTGGAGACCAGGCTCCACGGCTGCAAGGGCATGGGCCACTTCAGAGGCCTCTGAGATTCCCTAGTGACCGAAACACTCGCACAGTCAGAAACAGAAGCAGCCCTGGAGGCTGTCAGGTCATCTTGCTGGAAGCAAACCTGGTGATCCTTCCTACTGAAGCTGGGCTGAGGGAGCATCTGACACAGAGCTGAGCCCTGACCCCCTTCCCTCTGAAAGGCAATCTTAAGTCAGCCCAGACATCAGTCTCCCAACCTTTCCTCATTAGGAACTTATGACCATGAGCTTGCCCTCACATTTAGAAACACAGGGTGGGAAGAAAAGTGGCACTTGGGGCCCATAAGTCCAGGCATTTGTCTATTCAAAACCCTGTCAGTCACACAGACACACACACACACACACACATGTACACACTGAGCAGGGATATGCAGCTATTTCCAATACCTTGAAGCAAATGCTGTAAGTCAAGGATTTAAACACTGCCCAGTTCTACCTGTGCACCTTTTCAATCTGTTTCCTGGCAGGTGAAAGGGGACAGACCTTAGCTCAGGAAGTTTCTGTTGCGGGGTTGGCAGTGATGCCCGCAGGGTGCCCCCACAGTAGGTGCTGAGTAAACAGCAGCTACCCTCATCTTTGTCCAAAATACTCACATGGAAGACGGTTTCCTCCAAGGAGCTCTGGAGGTGGAAACAGGATCCCTGAGCCTTGTTACAGGGACACAGATTTCAGGTCACCGTGAGGGGAAGCCCCGAGTGTTCTCTAACTGTGGAGAGAGCTGTCTTGGGGGCGGGGGGATGCGAGCTCCCTGACATTGGGCAAATTCCAGCTCTTCCCAGACAATCGTCAGTTGGGACGTGACTGAGGAGATGCACGTCCTGCGGGGGAGACTACACTAGTTCCCAAACACTTGCCCGTGGACTGTGGTTCACTAGCTACATCAGAATCACCCCAGAAGCCTGTAAAAAATGTTGATTCTAGGGCCTCACTCCTTAGAGATTTTGATTCATCAGGTCTAGGATGGGGCTCAGATTTTTAAGTTATTGCTACCTATCCATCCCACTCTATCTGTATCAATGCACAGAAAATTACCTGTAACGTCTGTAATAGTGTTCACCAAATATTGGCAAGGATCATCTCTGGGTGGGGGGATCTAGGGTGGTAGTCAGCATTTCTTCCTTGGCCTGCCCCTGGTTTCTGATTACTGGCGTATTGGATGTGTAGCATTTTTACAGTGGTGGAGGAACCTTCGAGAGGGATGCTGGGTAAGAGCTTGCTCATCAGGTCGGGTTTGCCTCTTTCTGCCTCTTCCTCCTGAGGATTTGGCATTTGCTCCTCTCCTGGAAAGTGGGGACCTACTAGGCTATGGTTTTCCTCGGAGACTATGAGTTATTTGGTTCTGACCCAGGTCCTCCATCGGTGTATCCACACCTGCTTTGAACCCGTAGAGTCCTCGGCCCTCCCCCATCCTGGATCAGTGGGCTTCCCTGGGACAGCTCTCAGCCTTCTCTTTCCCACTCCCACCAGGAGGAAGAAAGAGAATTAGGCATTCATGGATCTTTGCATTCAATAAATATTTACGGATCCTCACCATGTACCAGACCCTGAACTGGGCAGAGGGCATAGAAAGGTAAGTAATACATACCCCCATCCTTCCAGAGCTCATGACCTCATGGGAAAGTAGGGATGAGGACAGATAAACTAAAAGTCAGTGCTGCAGTGCTAGACTGGGAAGATCAGGGAAGACAGAACTGGGCTCTGCTTCCTCCTGCCCACAGATGATGGGAAGAGGAGTGCCCGGGAGGAGGCATCCCTGGGAAGATGGATTGCTTCTATCAAGTCCGGCCTCCCAAAGAAGGTGTTGGTGTTCCAAGGGCTTTAGCTTGGAATCTGGGGTCCCCAATGACCCCTGTTTGGCACTTATTGTCTTCAGCTCGACTAGACCCTGGGGACAGATGGGCCAAGGAAGCAAGACGTCTCTGCCAAGGGTGGGAGGGGGGCTGGGCGGAGATCAGTTCTATCAGAAAGTGCGGGAGGGACAAGCGCTGCGTGTGCGCTGTGTTCGCGGGGCGGAGCTTGAACCGGGGACTTGCATTTCACAAACAGCCTCTGGGAAAGGATCTGGTTAATCTGCTCAGACGGGCCTAGCCTCGGCCGGCTCTGAAGATTTGCCATTGGCCAAGTTCACCGGGTCTGTAGCTGGTTCCGCCCTGAACAGCACCTCTCGCTACCTTTGCCGCTTGCAGTTTCTACTCTCCAAGCTTCTGCCCCGCCCAACCGCCGAGACACAGAAACGACAGTAATCACTGCTGAGCTTCAGTCTGCTTCTAGAGAAGGGGCCAAGGGCTAAAACTGGAGGTGACGACTTTGGGACTGTGGGCCTGAGAGGGGCCATGAGGAAATGCCCCAAGAGTTGGCTCTAATGAGTCTCAGAGCCAAACAGCAACACTGCTCTCGATTTCTGTTTCTGGTTTGCCTACGGGAGTGGGAACTGGCAAAGTGTGAGCAGCCCCACGGGGAATACATGACGTTGGCAGTGAGTAGGCGTCCAAGGACTTGGGGGAGCACATCAGAGAGGCGTCGGTAGCTAGAAGAGGATGGGGAAGGCTTGCTCTCCCTCGGGCCCTTCCTGGTTCTAGCTGGGCCTTCTAGGAGGGGGAGGGTGGGAGGGAGAAGTGAGGCCCCAGGGCTCCTTTCACATTACATGGCACATCCATAGGAAATAAATGCTCAAAAGCGAGTGACGCCACAGAAAAGAACTCTTTCCGCTTTTCCCTTCATGCTGGAGCCCCATGCCTGGCTCTGCAGCCTCGCAAGGCTTTTGGAACTGGTCCACCCACATCAACACTCCTCTGCTGGAGCCCCCTCCACTGGACATCCCCAGAGGGACGCTCAGCTGAGGACACAGGGTGGACTCACTAGTAAAGGTGATGTTGAAGCCCCTCTTCCCCGTGGAGTGGTCGGTCTGGAACTCAAGACGGGCCACGTGGCCACTGCTTGTGATGGAGGAAGGGAGTTGGTTTCCCGAGAAGGTGCCCAGGACTGGGGCCTCAGCCGTGGCCCCATCCTTGATGACCAGGAAGTCAAACTGAGGCTCCACATCAATGTCATTGAAGGCCAGGTGGATGCGGCTCTCGGGCCGCGCGAGGATAAGCCAGACGCAGTGGAGGTGGTTGCCGTAGTCTTCCGGGTAGTTAGGTGACAGGACGACCCCAGAGGGGCTGGTGAAGTTGAAGAAGCAGGAAACTGCAAGAGAAGAGCCGTGGAGGTCAGTGAGCATCCCTGGTATTGTGCCTGGGCCACTGAGGGCTGGCAGGGGAGCATTTCTTAGTCTAAGAGCAATAGAGAGAAAGGATGACACGAGGGTTGGGCTAGACTGGCTGGGCTCTGAGCTCTAGGTGGGAGACATGCTGGGTTCCATGCCACGCGTGGTGTTGGGAAGGGCCCCGCTGGCAAATCACAGACAAGGTGGAGCTGGTCTTCTCCTGGCCCTCTCTCCGTTTCGGTGAGCCCACCCCAGGCAGGGTCTGCATGCTTCTCGGTCCCTTGCGTTGGGGAAAAAAAACCCACCATTCAAGCTTAAATGTAGTCCCAGTGCCTGGCTCCTTTTAGCTGGTGGTGGTCCCCTGGGTGGTAACCAGGGTGGAGATATTCCAAGTCCATTTCTATCTTTTAAACATTTTTAGTGGGGAAATGATAGGCGTGCCCCTGGGGATTCTGCCAGCCTCGAAGCTACAAAACTATGCTAAGGAGGCGCTAGGTAGGCAACATCTTTCAGAGCCCAAAGCTTTGGAAGAAACTGGGGGAGAGAGGTGACAGCGCCTTATCTTGAGGCCCTGCATGCATTCCAAGGATCTTCTGAAATCTTTATTTTCAACCCTTTCCATGCCAGTAACTAACAGACCCTGGAACAAGGCTGAGGCATAGCAAAGTGCTATAAATGGAAAAACAAACAAACACTAAACCAAAATTCAAAAGAAAAATAACAGAATGAAAAAAAATTGCAACAAATATGCCAAAGGACAGCTATCAATATTGAATTAGAGCTTTTATAATTGTATAAGAACGTCACCAAGATGACCAAACTGTATGCTCAGGGGATTCATATGAGAGAAAATAGGATTAATATGAAAACACAGTCCATTTCACTAGAAAAAAAATAAAAATAAACAACCCATACTGTTGAGGCTTCATGAAAACTCATATGTATTTATGGCCAGTTACACAGTAAAGCTGATATAATCCTTTTGGAAGGGAGTGTATGCATTCTAACCAGCGGCCACAACACTCTACAAATATTCTGACTCAGTAATCTCTAGGAATTAATTCAAAAGAAAAAGAGCCACGTGGACAAAGATGTTTACAGGGACATAATTTTATTACAGAGGAAAAACTGGGAACAACCTACATGCCAGCCCAATAATGCGAGGTAAATTATAGCCTTTAATGTGGTGCGGTTTGAACACAATCATTAAAGTGATAAATATGACCCTGTAGAAAGAAGAATGTTAAACATTTTAAAGTAAAACTGTACCTCATAAAATTATATGCATGCTTTGGATTAGAGCTATTAAATATTTACTTATATACAGGTAAAGACTGGACAGGAGCCCCCCCAATAAAAATTGTATTAGAGTAAAGGTTTGGGGGTGATAGTTTTTCAAAATGAAAGCAATATTTAATTTTTCTGACTGCAAAAATGATATAGGCTCATTGAAACACTTTTTAATATATAAAAGTGTAAAGAAGGTAGAAACAAATATGGACAAACATTTAAGTGCCTTTATAACATTTATAGTGATGTTTGGTATTAATTATATTGAAATTAAAGTATAATATTTGACTTATTAATTATAATGAAGCTAAGGTGAAAAATAATAATAAAATCATGTTTGCAAAAGAAAAAAATAAAAACACAAAACAAAGGGATTGGTGATTCCTTCCGCTGAGTGTCTCTTTCCTCTGCCTGACTCTACCCACCTTCCCCTTTTCTGCATTAGGTATTACTTTTTCAATCTGCTACTCAAAGCCCTCCCATCAAATTCAGCAAAGTGAACCCGGTCCCGAGGACACAATCAGTCTCATCCCTATAATCTCTGTATTTTGTAAGTATTGAAAGTTTGAGTCAAGGGGAGAGAAGGACATGAAAAAGCTTTTAGGCAACACAAGGTATAGTTAATAGTAATTACCATTGTATATTATTGGGCGTTTACTAAGTACAGGCACTGTTCTAAGCACTTTCATCAATTACTCAATTTAACTGTCACAAAAACGGCATGAGGTAGGTACCGTTATTAACCCCATTTAAAAATGAAGACACTGCGGCACACAGAGATTAAGTAGCTTGCTAGGGCTGCGCGGCCAGTAGATGTTAGCAGCAAGTTCAAATCCACGCAAATCCATGCAAATTCAAATCCACCTGACTCCACGGGCCAAGCCCTTAGCCACCCAGCAACACCGTCTCCCAGTATGAGAACAGTATTGCTCACAAAGTCTAATAGTGGAGTCCTTGGCGGTGTTCTTAGAATCTGTTAAAGATTCATCTGTTAACCCCAAGCATTATAACAGCCCTGAACTGGAGGTTCTAGGCTGGACACAGATGCCCCCACACAGCTATCCCATCTATGGCTTTGTGGTAGTCCAGCTGGGAGCATAATACAAATAATGAGGAATCTGAAACCAACAAAGACCACTACCTTGAAGACAGAAGGGGAAAAACCACATGGCCTGTCTACCAGCAGAACAACACCAAGGCGGACCAAAGACAAAGAAAAGCTCTATGATTTCAAAGGCACTGAAAGCATGAGAACAAATGGATTTACTGCAGAGAATTTAATTAACATCACCTGAGTCCCCACCCTGACTCCATCACTCTGTCACATTTTTTTCTTTATACCCTTTATCCAGAGTTGCCATGTTGTAAAGCTCCAGGGGCAACATTTTGAGTAGCTATACATGGCAGATCTACCTATCACTCTCTAAAATTACCTTGTTCACTGGCTTGTTTATGGTCTCTCCCTCCCTCTCCCCAGCACACACACATGTAATCCACGAGGGCAGAAATCTTGTCTGTTTGATTTCTCTGAATCCCTATGGCTCCCACAATGCCTGGTACATTGTTGGTGCTCAATCAATATTTGCTGAATGAATCAATGAGCATTTAATGGTTGATACCATCTGAAGAGATGGTGACATGGATACGTGTGCCTCACATCCCCATCCCATTCCAAACCCCAGCCAAAAGAACTGACCAAAGTCTGTGTTAGCTCTGGAAACATGGAAAAAATACTATGCTGTGATCCTCAATGTATGTCTCTTAGACACAGTACAGATCTGTCCCTAAATAATTTAGAGTAGAAAAGCATATGACCCAGCCAAACTGTCAAAGAACAAAGACAACAGAAACCTCTTCCAGTATCAAAGACCTCAAAAAGTATATTATCCATACAACACTAAAGAAATACTCCAAGATGTTATCAACCCAACCAAGAGATGAATCAAAATGCAGAACTCAAGTATGAGAAAGTTATGCTTAATAAAAAATGAAAAAGATTGGTGATAAGCAAATAAACAATATAGTAAAGAATCTAAATAATTGTTGTAAACATAGTTAGAAAACAGACTGCAAGGGTAACAAGTATTTGTTGGAAGAGAAGATAAAAGATATCACTCCTGCCTAAATCCCAGGGTAAAATATTGCAGATTATTCTGATGTAAAGTATAAAGTTGAAGCAAGGAGATATGCTAATTTCCTCATTTTGTAAGAAATTCTGTTACATAGTTTCTGTGGTCAATTAGAGAAATATAGGTTAGAGTGTGTCTTTAAAGATGTTAAGTATAATTAGTAATAGACTATAAAGTAGCTTATCTTCAAAATTACCAAAGGGGAAAAAGCAAAAGCAGTCAATTTAGAAAAAAAATGGAATTCAAAGGAAACAACAAGGAATCAAAAAGAGGGGAAACGTAAAGTAAGATGCTAAAAAAGGGGGAAAAAGACAAAACATCATTTATGGTAGCAAATGTATACAGGTTTATCTGTCTTAGAAAAATATTACCCTCATTTTGGGAAAAGACACACAACTTAAAGTGACTCAGAATAGTCAAGAATAACGAAATGGGCCAAGATAGCTCAGACTTCAGATTAGAAGAGTGTTACAATTTACCAATGCCCAGGCCCCAAAGATTCCTATTTATTTGGTGGAGTACACCCAGGGCATCAGAGGTTCTAAAAGCTTCTGGGTGATCCCAGTGTGCAGCCAGGGTTTGAGGGCTACTGGTGAAGGCAAACGCAAACCACAAAAAAAAGGAGTTTTAATACTAATATCAGATCGTTGGATGTCATAATATCACACCAGACTCTTGATGATTCTTTTTTTTTCAGTACAAGAGTCCTCTGGACTGCTACCAAGAGACGTTTCCTCTTGCACCTGGAAAGAGATGGAGCTGATAAACTGACACTAATAGAACAGAAATGTGGCCCTGTAAAGCTCAGTTTTCTATCCCAAGGTATAATTCAGACTTGTTACAATGATGGCAGGAAAAGGGAGTGTGCCTTGTCCAACAAAGGTCTAATCTCTCTCACTCCGGAAAATTAGGTTTACATATTACAGTAGAATGTTTCTGTTGGAGAATAGAATTTGCTTCGCAGCGTCCCAAATGAGGATAACAAAACGTATTGTGATTGGATCTCCTCACTATCAATCACCCAGGTAAAAGAGAAAGATGGGGTACCCTCTCCCTTTGGAAGCTCTTACCACATTGTGCTCATGGATCTTGACCTTGGATAAGCCTTTAAATGGTTCAGACTTTTGAAAACTAATAAAAGTGGAAACCTCATTACCAAATGGATGTATCATTACTGTGTATAATATTGGATTATTATTCAATAGGACCTTGAGTAAGAAACAAAAGTTTTGTTGAAAAACCCTCTTTTACTATCTTTTCCTCAGGTGTTGTCACTGCTAGTTTTAGTGCTTTCAAAATGATAATTCAGTTACTAGGGACCCAATGAGACAAAACAAAATCTCAAATCCAAAGATGACATTTAAAAAATGGATGACGTGCACATTCCAAAATGAAGATATGACAGTTATGATACATTTGGCCCCAAAGCACTGAAACAGACAAAATAAACTAATTTTAGCACAGTGGTTAAGAATTCACCTGCCAATGCAGGGGACACGGGTTTGAGCCCTGGTCCAGGAAGATCCCACATGCCGCGGAGCAACTAAGCCCATGCACCACAACTACTAAGCTTGTGCTCTAGAGCCCGTGAGCCACTACTACTGAAGCCCGTGCACCTAGAGCCCATGCTCTGCAACAAGAGAAGCCATCAAAATGAGAAGTCCATGCACTGCAACGAAGAGTAGCCCCAGCTCGCCGCAACTAGAGAAAGCCCATGTGCAACAACGAAGACCCAATGCAGCCAAAAATAAATAAATAAAATTAAAAAACCCCAAAAAAATAAGAGTTGGAGAAAAATATAATAATCTGAAGTCAAAAGTAAATAAAGTGGATCTGTAAAATACTATGAGTGTGTATATGTTATATGAAGCTCTGTGACCTTCAAACAAGGAACAGCACCTTCTTCACAAGTGCCCTTGGAATATTACAGAAATGGACCCTATATTGGGCTACAATGAATTCTCCATAAACTCCTCCACAAAGAAAAACCTGTTGGGACACATTTTCTATTCACAGTGCAAATAAAATACAAATCAATAATAAAAGAATGACTACGAACCTGCAGCCTGCGAAAAGGAGATGCCAAACACAGTAAGTTAAACAAAATGAGAAGACAGAGACCTATGCAACAGATGAAGGAGCATGGTAAAAACCCACCAGACCTAACAAATGAAGAGGAAATAGCCAGTCTACCTGAAAAAGATTTCAGAGTAATGATAGTAAAGATGATCCAAAATCTTGGAAACAGAATGGAGAAAATACAAGAAACATTTAACAAGGACCTAGAAGAACTAAAGAGCAAACAAACAATGATGAACAACACAATAAATGAAATTAAAAATTCTCTAGAAGGAATCAATAGCAGAATAACTGAGGCAGAAGAACGGATAAGTGACCTGGAAGATAAAATAGTGGAAATAAATACCACAGAGCACAATAAAGAATGAAAAGAATTGAGGACAGTCTCAGAGACCTCTGGAACAACATTAAATGCACCAACATTCTAATTATAGGGATCCCAGAAGGAGAAGAGAAAAAAAAAAGGACTGAGAAAACATTTGAAGAGATTATAGTTGAAAACTTCCCTAATATGGGAAAGGAAATAGACAATCAAGTCTAGGAAGTGCAGAGAATGCCACACAGGATAAATCCAAGGAGAAACACGCCAAGACACATATTAATCACTATCAAAAATTAAATACAAAGAAAAAATATTAAAAGCAGTAAGGGAAAAGAAACACATAACATAAAAGGGAATCCCCATAAGGTTAACAGCTGATCTTTCAGCAGAAACTCTACAAGCCAGAAGGGAGTGGCAGAACATATTTAAAGTGATGAAAGGGAAAAACCTACAACCAAGATTACTCTACCTAGCAAGGATCTCATTTAGATTTGACAGAGAAATTAAAACCTTTAGAGACAAGCAAAAGCTAAGAGAATTCAGCACCACCAAACCAGCTTTACAACAAATGCTAAAGGAACTTCTCTAGGCAGGAAACACAAGAGAAGGAAAAGAGCTACAATAACAAACCCAAACAATTAAGAAAATGGTAATAGGAACATACATATCGATAATTATCTTAAATGTAAATGGACTAAATGCTCCCACCAAAAGACATAGACTGGCTGAATGGGTAAAAAACAAGACCCGTATAGATGCTGTCTACAAGAGACCCACTTTAGACCTAGGGATACGTACAGACTGAAAGTGAGGGGATCAAAAAAGATATTCCATACAAATGGAAATCAAAAGAAAGCTTGAGCAACAATTCTCATATCAGAAAAAATAGACTTTAAAATAAAGACAATTACGAGAGACAAAGGACACTACATAATGATCAAGGGATCAATAAAAGAAGAAGATATAGCAATTGTAAATATTTATGCCCCCAACATAGGAGTACCTCAATACATAAGGCAAATGCTAACAGCCATGAAAGGGGAAATCAACAGTAACACAATCACATTAGGGGACTTGAACATCCCACTTTCACCAATGGACAGATCAACCAAAATGAAATAATGAAACACAAGCTTTAAATGACACATTAAACAAGATGGACTTAATTGATATTTATAGGACATTCCATCCAAAAACAATAGAATACACATTCTTCTCAAGTGCTCATGGAACATTCTCCAGGATAGATCATATCTTGGGTCACAAATCAAGCCTTGGTAAATTTAAGAAAATTGAAATGGTAGCAAGTATCTTTTCTGAACACATGCTATGAGACTAGATATCAATTAAAGGAAAAAAAATTTAAGAAATACAAACACATGGAGGCTAAAGAATACACTACTAAATAACCAAGAGGTCATTGAAGAAATCAAAGAGGAAATTAAAAAATACTTAGAAACAAATGACAATGAAAACATGACGACCCAAAACCTATGGGATGTAGCAAAAGCAATTACAAGAGGGAAGTTTATAGCAATACAATCCTACCTCAAGAAAAAAGAAACATCTCAAATAAACAACCTAACCTTACACCTAAAGCAATTAGAGAAAGAACAAAAAAACCTCAAAGTTAGTGGAAGGAAAGAAATCATAGAGATCAGATCAGAAATAAATGAAAAAGAAATGAAGGAAACAATAGCAAAGATCAAGAACTAAAAGCTGGTTCTTTGAGAAGATAAACAAAATTGATAAACCATTAGCCAGACTCATCAAGAAAAAGAGAGAGAGGATTCAAATCCATAAAATTAGAAATGAAAATGGAGAGGTAACAACTGACACTGCAGAAATACAAAGGATCATTAGAGATTACTACAGGCAACTATATGCCAATAAAATGGACAACCTGGAAGAAATGGACAAATTCTTAGAAAAGCACAACCTTCCAAGACTGAACCAGGAAGAAATAGAAAATATAAACAGACAAATCACAAGCACTGAAATTGAAACTGTGATTAAAAATCTTCCAACAAACAGACGCCCAGGACCAGATGGCTTCACAGATGAACTCTATCAAACATTTAGAGAAGAGCTAACACCTATCCTTCTCAAACTCTTCCAAAATACAGCAGAGGGAGGAACACTCCCAAACAATTCTACGAGGCCACCACCACCCTGATACCAAAACCAGACAAGGATGTCACAAAGAAAGAAAACTACAGGCCAATATCACTGATGAACATAGATGCAAAAATTCTCAACAAAATACTAGCAAACAAAATCCAACAGCACATTAGAAGGATCATACACCATGATCAAGTGGGGTTTATCACCGGAATGCAAGGGTTCTTCAATACACACAAATCAATCATTGTGATACACCATATTAACAAACTGAAGGGGAAAAACCATATGATAATCTCAATAGATGAAGAAAAAGCTTTCAACAAAATTCAACACCCATTTATGATAAAAACTCCCAAGAAAGTAGGCATAGAGGGAACTTACCTCAACATAGTGAAGGCCATATATGACAAACCCACAGCCAACATCGTTCTCAATGGTGAAAAACTGAAACCATGTCCACTAAGATCAGGAACAAGACAAGGTTGTCCACTCTTACCACTATTATTCAACATAGTTTTGGAAGTTTTAGCCACAGCAATCAGAGAAGAAAAAGAAATAAAAGGAATCCAAATCAGAAAAGAAGAAGTAAAATTGTCACTGTTTGCAGATGACATGATACTATACATAGAGAATCCTAAAGAGGCTACCAGAAAACTACTAGAGTTAATCAATGAATTTGGCAAAGTAGCAGGATACAAAATTAATGCACAGAACTCTCTGGCATCCCTATACACTAATGATGAAAAATCTGAAAGTGAAGTTAAGGAAACACTCCCATTTACCATTGCAACAAAAAGAATAAAATACCCAGGAATAAACCTACCAAAGGAGACAAAAGACCTGTATGCAGAAAACTATAAGACACTGATGAAAGAAATTAAAGATACAAACAGATGGAGAGATATACTATGTTCTTGGATTGGAAGAATCAACATTGTGAAAATGACTCTACTACCCAAAGCAATCTACAGATTCAAAGCAATTCCTATCAAACTACCAATGGCATTTTTCACAGAACTAGAACAAAAAATTTCACAATTTGTATGGAAACAGAAAAGACCCCAAATAGCCAAAGCAATCTTGAGAAAGAAAAATGGAGCTGGAGGAATCAGCCTCCCTGACTTCAGACTATACTACAAACTACAGTAATCAAGACAGTATGGTAGTGGCACAAAAAGAGAAACATAGAGAAACGGAACAGGATAGAAAGCCCAGAGATAAACCCACGCACATATGGTCACCTTATTTTTGATAAAGGAGGCAAGAACATACAGTGGAGAAAAGACAGCCTCTCCAATAAGTGGTGCTTGGAAAATTGGACAGCTACATGTAAAAGAATGAAATTAGGAACACTCCCTAACACCATACACAAAAATAAACTCAAAATGGATTAAAGACCTAAATGTAAGGCCAGAAACTATCAAACTCTTAGAGGAAAACATAGGCAGAACACTCTACGACATAAATCACAGCAAGATCCTTTTTGACCCACCTCCCAGAGAAATGGAAATAAAATCAAAAATAAACAAATGGGACCTAATGAAACTTCAAAGCTTTTGCACAGCAAAGGAAACCATAAACAAGACCAAAAGACAACCCTCAGAATGGGAGAAAATATTTGCAAATATGCAAAAAACTGACGAAGGATTAATCTCCAAAATATACAAGCAGTTCATGCAGCTCCGTATCAAAATAACAAACAATCCAATCCAAAAATGGCAGAAGACTAGATAGACTTTTCTCCAAAGAAGATATACAGACTGCCAACAAACACATGAAAGGATGCTCAACATCACTAATCATTAGAGAAATGCAAATCAGAACTACAATGAGGTATCACCTCATACCAATCAGAATGGCCATCATCAAAAAATCTACGAACAATAAATGCTGGCGAGGGTGTGGAGGAAAGGGAACCCTCTTGCACTGTTGGTGGGAATGTAAGTTAATACAATCACTATGGAGAACAGTATGGAGGTTCCTTAAAAAACTAAAAATAGCACTACCATATGCCCCAGCAATCCGACTACTGGGCATATACCCTGAGAAAACCATAATTCAAAAAGAGACATGTACCACAATGTTCATTGCAGCTCTATTTACAATAGCCAGGACATGGAAGCAACCTAAGTGTCCATCAACAGATGAATGGGTAAAGAAGACGTGGCACATATATACAATGGAATATTACTCAGCCATAGAAAGCAATGAAATTGAGTTATTTGTAGTGAGCTGGATGGACCTAGATTCTGTCATACAGAGTTACGTAAGTCAGAAAGAGGAAAACAAATACCGTATGCTAACACACATATGTGGAATCTAAAAAAAAATGGTTCTGATGAACGTACGGTCAGGACAGGAATAACGATGCAGATGTAGAGCTGTACCTGAGGACACGGGGACAGGGAAGGGCAAGCTGGGACGAAGTGAGAGAGGAGCATTGACATATATACACTACCAAATGTAAAATAGATAGCTAGTGGGAAGCAGCTGCATAGTACAGGGAGATCAACTTAGAGCTTTGTGACCACCTAGAGGGGCGGGATAGGGAGGGTGGGAGGGAGGTGCAAGAGGGAGGGGATATGGTGATATATGTATACATACAGCTGATTCACTTTGTTATACAGAAGAAAGTAACACAACATTGTAAAGCAATTTTACTCCAATAAAGATGTTACAAAAATAATAAAAGAATGAAGAAAACCCCTAATCACCCAAAAAGTTATTCAACCCTTTCCTAAATAAGTTTTTGAGTTTAAAGACGAAACAAAGGCTGTCAGTACAGACTACTTATAATAACGATGATGATACTAGGCCAAAGCTGTATTTGAGGGAAAATTAATAGCCTTATTCATTATTAAGTAAAAAAGAAATAAGTGAAATGAGCATTTATACTAAGAAAGTGACAAAGAGAATAACTAAAGAAAATTAAGGAGAAAAGGGAGAATAAACTTAATAAAGATAAAAGCAGAAAAAATTAACTGAAGAGACCAGCAGAAGAGAAACTTCTCATTGGTCTACTCAAGAAGTAAAGAGGAAAGATATATACATAGAGACAGGATAATAAAATTAAGGAGATAAGCCAATTATAAAAGAATAGTATGTATAACATACTAATAAAATTGAAATAGTCACAAAATGGAGAATTTCCCAGGAAATTTTAAATTACAAAAATTGTGTGAAGAGAAAAACCGGAGGAGACAGGAAAACATCTAGGGAATAGGTATTTTTAGGGCCAGAGTTTTAAAATTTTAAGCAAGCTATAGTAGCTATGCTATTTAATTAGTCTTGATACAAATATTCCCGTAAGATAGTATGCATGATACACATATTCACACTCATCTACTCACACATCAATACACCCACAGTGTAAAAAAATCTTATTTGTAAAGCGCTACCAAGTCAAATTCAGCCCTAAAACAATAAGTAAACAAGACCTATATAATAAAATCAACAAAACTTTATTGATAGGCAGAAAATTGAAAAATGAGAGACAAACTTTTTTCCTAGATGATGAGTTCATATTTTTAAGGTAACAATTATCTTCATATCATTGTATAAATTTAACGTAATTCCAGGCAAAATTTAATGTAATTCCAGACAAGGCCCACACTGTTTTTTTTTTTTTTTTTCTGGAGCTTAAAACAACTATAAGATTGATCTGTTGAGAGAGACAAAAACAGCATATGAGGTGGTGCTAGCTGGCATTGCAAGACATCATATGTCTTAACCCATTAACCCTCACAGCAGCCCTCTGAGGTGGATACTATTATTATCCCCATTTTACAGATGCAGATGCTGAGTCTGGGTGTTCAAGTAACGTGCCCACAGTCACAAGGCATGTAAGTGATGGGGCTGGGATGTGAACGCAGTCAGGCTGGTTCCAAAGCCCAAGCTCTCAACCACAATACTGATTTTCTCCAGTGGCAGGGAGGCTTACCAACTCAGATATTAAAACATATTATAAAGCTGCAATAATAAAATCTGTAATGTATCAACTTCAAAGAAGAGATCAATGGAACCAAAAAAGAAAGTTCAGAAAAGGATACAGACATCCAAAAATGTAGTATATGATGAAGGGGGCTTTTTAAATTAGCAGGGTAAAGTTGATTGATCAATAAGGGATGCTGACAAATGGCTACCATTTGGACCTGGAATGGAGAAATTAGATCCACGTTTCACTCAGTATACCATGGAAGTACATAGAAGAAAATATAAGGAATATTTGTATAATCTCAGAGGTGGGGAAGGACTCAGCATTATACTAAGGTTAGAATCATAAAGGAAACAGTATTTTAAGTTACAGAAATGAAAAACTTTGGGATTTCAAATATCACCATAAAAGGCAAATAGCGAGGACCAAATGAAATATTTGCAAGATATTACAATTAAATATTTACTATGTTTAACATATGAAGAACTACAATTCCACAAAAAGATAAACACTCAAAATAGAAGTATGGGCCAAGGTAATTAAGAGGCAACTAACAAGTGAATAAAGTTGGTCAATAAAGATTGGGGAAATGTACAATATTATAAGAAAACAAAAACTTCAAACAATAGGGCTGTCAAGTTGGCAAAGAAAAAACAGACAGCATGGAACTTTGCAAGAGGATGGAGAGAAGCTGGCAGGGTAGATGGAGACAAAGCAGATGAAGGTAGGAGGAAAAACAAGAGAGTGGTTTCCAGAAGGAGGGAAGGGCTACCTGTCCGGAAATAGAGTGGAGCATCTGGGTAAAACCCTTTGGGTTTTAGCAACAGGAGGCTCATTGGTGACCTCGGTGAGAGCAGTTTCCAGGTGTGGTGGACACAGAGGTCAGAACGGATGGGGTGAGAAGGGACTGGGAAGTAAGGAGTGGTCACAGCAAGGAAAGATATCCCGTCAAAGGAGTCTGGACGCGAAGGAGAGTATTCAAGAACGGGCAGGATGTGGGAGGTGTGAAGAAAGAGTTTTACTTTTAAGAGAAGAGGGACCTGGGGAAATTTAAATGGTGATGGGAAGGACGTAGCAGAAGGGGGAGGCTGAGACAGATGAAAGAGGATGAATTACATGAGGCACAGATTCCTGAGAAGGTGGGAGGCGAGGGGGAATCTATAGGAAAAATTTTGAAACAGTGACTCTTTGTGAAAGCAATGTGGTGGGTCATGGGCTGGATGCTAAAATAAAAGAAAAAAAACAAAAACAAAAGGAAGAGAATGGGAAATAACTGAGTGCACTATAGGGATAAAGGTAAGTACTGTTTGTGAATCTGTTTCAATCATGTGTGAGTGTGTGCTGCACTGCATTTCTTACTGTTAGTTTAAAGGTGTTTGAAGGTACCTGATCTAAAGCCAAAATGGGATGCAGAAGCTACAGGGGGATTGGTTTTTGATGGGAGAGAGGAGTGAGTGAGCATCTCTGGTATTAAAGGTGGGAAGGTGAGAGGAAGGATGGGGATGGTGATGATCTGCAGGCTTGGTGTCTTTGGAATTTGGAAGTTGAGGACGTCGTCTGCCAGGTGGGAGACAAGGTCATTCTCCAGGGTAAGGTGAGGAGGGGCGCTGTTCCCAGGATGGGGTGGGGGAAGTGGAGAATGCTTGGCATAGCTTCCATGGGAAGAGGAGATCAGACTGACTTAAGAAACACAGATGGAGGCTGGGCACTGTGGCAGGCTTGACTGAGACTGGTGACCTTGAACTTGTAGCAGCACCAATTTGCCTGGCTGGGCGATTTTCTCCAGCAGTGCTCACCCAAGCAGGAGAGGCCCGATCACATTGTTGTTGCTTCACTGTGCATCTCTGAACCAGTAAACTGAGGTAGCTCTGCTGATGAATGCTAGAACTGAGTTGGAGCCAGAGGCTTTACAAAGCCACGAATGAATTCCTTTCACCTCTTTCTGCTCAGAAGCTCAGAGTACAGTAGTTTTCATCTGAGGTTTTTTAACATCTCTGGCACTGGAGCTGGTGAGAGTTATTATTTAACTTCCTTGGGCCTGAGGAAGCTGGATGAGGTTTTCAAAGTCACATGCATGAAGCTGAAACTGGTCATCCAGCCGGGCTCATCCTTATCATAAACAAGATTAAGTTAATGCTGGGTTCTCTTTGAGGAGAACTGAGGATGCCTTCCAGAAACTCATACCCATTCCAAAAGGAGCATCAGGCATAAACAGATGACGCTGTCCACATATTTCCTGAGCAAGGAACATGTCCTCTTCAATTCATATTTGATGTAATTTGATTGAAAAGCCATGAATTGTGTCAAGTTTTTGTGTTTCTTTGTTTTGTTCCATCCCCACCTCGCAGGCAGGCAAAAGTGCAGGCCCCCTGCGTTAGGTGAGCAGGGCATTCGACAGAGCTGAGCCCTCCCCCATTCCTGAAACGCTTCCTTTCTGTCTCCTGTGCAGGCCCCTTTGCATGGCCTTGGAATGTCTCCACCTAGCTGGAGTACTAACGGAGCATCTGCTGTGCGACAAACACTAATCTAGATATGGGAGGCAACCAACCAGACAGATCAGCAAGTCCTCAGCTGGCATGAAGTTTACATTCTAATAGGTGGCAAAGAACATAAGACAGAGTGAAGGGAAAAGAGTGTATGGGGGGGGGGTGCTTGCTTTCAATAAGGTGGTCAGTGATGGCCTGTCTGAGGAGGCATCTTCTGGGATGTGGCCAGCTGTCCTAAGGGAAGATCATTCCAGGTGGAGAGAACTGCAAGTGCAAAGGCCCTGAGGTGGGAGCAAGCTTGGTGTATGTGAGGGACAGAAGGGAAGCCAATAGAGCAGGAGCAAGGTGAACCATGGAGCTAGGAACATGACATGAGTAGGAGAGGACAGCAAAGATCTTTTAGATTCAGAAGGAGTCTGGATTTTATCAGAGCAAATTAAATGAAAAATGGCCAAAACTGATCTCCTAGTCTTTTTTCCCAAACTGGTTCTCCTAGACTCTTGCATCTGGAACATTCCCCGGCATCAGGGAATGATTCAGCTCTGCCGTCACCCAGTTATGGGCTTTCCCTTGGCCCCTTCCCGCTTCCCACCACTCTTCCTTATGCCCTTGCCTCCTAAATGATACTGGTAGCCCAGACCCTCCCACACATTCATACTTGGTATGCAACTGTCTGATGTACATCTCTACTGGAGATCCCACCAGCACCCTGAATGCATGTCCAAAATTGATCTCTTTATCTATTTTCCTAAGCCTCCTTCATTCCTTATCTCCATGAATGACAATACCCAGTTGCCTAAGCAAAATATATCAACTTCTTTTCCCTTGCTCCGGAATCCAGTCTGTGACTAACTTCTGCTGATTCTCTCTCTTCAGTGTCTCTTGTACTTGTCACAGCCCCACCACACCCTGTTAAGTGAAGGCCCTCTTCCTACTGCAATAGCCTATCTGGTTTTCTGTCTTTAAATCTCATTCCTTTTGAATCCATCCTACCTATTGGCTCCAGAATGAATTTTGTAAATCACAAATTCTCACGATATTTCATCTTTGCTTGGAACTCTTTAAATAAAGACCCCCTGTTGCACAGAAGATAAAGCCTAAACTTCTCAAAAGAGCACAAAAGGACCCTCGAAGACTGAGGCCCTTGACAAGCTCTTTTATCTTTATTTTTCCGCCCCCCAACTCGCCCTGACATTCCAGCTACATTAGATTCCTGCAGCCCTACAAATGTGCAAGGCTAACGCCAGGTCTTGCTCTATTTTCTCTTTCTAGAATGTTCTCTCCTTTCCACCTGGAAAACTCTGTTATGCATCATTTCTGTAGAAATGATGTGTCCCCCCCCCCCCGCCCATTTATCCTTCCTAGCTGCAGCCATAGAGTCTGTACACCAGGCTCATCCCACTCAGTGCCTGCTGAGGTCTGAATGTTTGTGTTCCCCCAAATTCATATGTTGAAATCCTAATGCCCAAAGGTGATGGTACTAGTAGGTGGGGCCTTTGGGGGCTCCTTAAATAATGAGGGTGGAGCTCTCATGAGTGGGATCAGTGCTTTATAAAAGAGGCTCCAGAGAGATCTGCTCCCCTCCTGCCATGTGAGGATACAAGGACTGCGACCTGGAAGAGGACCTTTACCAACAAGGCTGGCACCCTGAACTCAGACTTCTAGCCTCCAGAACTGTGCGCAATACATTTCTGTGGTTTGTAAGTTACCCAGTCTGTGGCATTTTACTATAGTAGCCCGAATGGACTAAGGCAGTACCCAAGCCACCCTTGGCTATAACCCCCCCAGCCTGAGAGCTGAAGAATGAAACCCTGCATTAGTAGGCTCTGGGTTGCCAAGTGTCTTCCAAACCAGAGGCTCTCCCATCCCTACCATGCTGGCTTTGTCTACCTAATAACTCCAACACTAATATGATTAGTAATAACTATAACAAAACTAGGAAACCAGTACTTACTAAAAATTGGCACCGTAGATACAATAGTGAACAAGACATATACTGTTTTGCCCTCAGGAAATTTACAGTCTAGGAGGGCACCAGACAATCAACAAATGACATAAGCATAGCTTATCGTGCTAGAATGTATTATGCATTCACAACCATTCCTTCCGCCCTGCCCTCGCCTTGCTTCCTTTCAGGCAGAGCCCTCCTGACCGCCCCACTGACTTTGCGCTTGGCCTTGTGACTTGCTTTACCCCATGGAAGGTGAGTGGACACGGCATAGGACATGTGCATAGCAGGCACGTCTAGAATAAGAGGCTATGTAGAGCTCCCCTGAGCCCTGCAGAGCTGCAGCTGACCTACAGCCCTCATGCGACACGAGTAAGTAATAAATATTTGTTGTTGCAAGTCATTGAGATTTTTGCACTGTTGATGCTACAGCAAAAGTTGACTAACATGTTTATGAAATGGGATATGGAGAAATCAGAAAGTGAAGGATGGCTCTTTCGGATAGGGTAGCTAGAGAAGGCCTCTCTGGGGAGTGACAGCTTTAGGGGTGATGAGAAGGATCCAGCCTCCTGAGGAACACTCCAACATGGTGAACCTCAAGTCAAAGGCATTGAGGTAGGAGAGTTTAGTGTATCTGAGGGTCTGAAAGAGGGCCTGTGTGTCTGGGAAAAGTAAGCAAGTGGAGAGGGGCACAGGATGACGGGAGAGGGAGGAAGGGGTCCATTACAGCACCTCTTAGATCTTTGGCTCAGAGATCACCCTCAGTGATCACGGGTCATGGTAGGGGAGGCCACGTAATATAATGCCCAAATTGGGACACTTTTGAGAATGAAAAATGGTACCACTAATAATTACCTTAGGACAAAAGATGTAAACAGGGAGGGTCCCAAGCAAGTATGGATGTATGGTCACTCCACACGTGGTCTTCTTATTTCCCTTCCACAAAAGTATCCTTTATCCTGAGAAAGTAGCTTCTGCCTCAAGTTCTCATTCACAATCCAATCCCCTTCTGGAATGGAATCTTCAATCAAAGCTCACGAGGAGGGGCCTAACAATTGCTAAATTCTCATCTCCTGCGATTGGACCCTGATCCCTGTACTCCCTTAGAGGCTTGCTAGGTTCTTGGCATAAACTGACTGCTTATCGGCGAAGGCCAACGTCGGGGAATTACCCGCTGCCTGGAATTACCCTGCGGTCGTGATTGACCTTTGCCACACCTCTGGAATAATGCCCACCCAAACCACGCCTGGCGCTTACCCTAGGCTTTAGACCCTCTGCAGACCTGCTCAGAGGTCCTGGCCCAGGCCAGGCTCTGGGCTGGGGTCTTATGTGCTCCATAGCTGCTGGCTGAGGACCTCCTGCCACCGGCTCGAAGGACAGTTTTGGTCCCTTATGGAACAAAGCATGAAGAAAAATCCCTGCTCTCCGCTCCTGGGAAGGAACTGAGTCTACACTCCTGGGGCTCAGCCTCTACCTTGAAAACAGGCTATGAATTCTTCGGAAAGTATATGTAGGCAAACCAAGCCACCACCCCAGAGCTGGAGCAAATGTGAATCCTGGAAAATTTGGGTTTGCCTGTTGTTTTGAGCGGGGAGGTGGGGGGAAGCCTTCTGTACCTTGCTTTCTACTTCCACATGCAGAAAAATTAGATCGACAACTTCTAAATCACAGCTTTGTTGTGACAATTCATTGTGCTGAAGCTTCTGAAGGCATGGGGTATAGCCCCATGCCTGGGCACGCGGGCGTTATACGTTCAATCTTTGTTGAATTTGCAATGAGAGGCATGTGTCAGTGCTGCTGCCGGAGGCCACGTCTCCACACAGGCCTCTGCTCGGCATGTCTCCAAGTCTCAACCGGCCTGAGGAGGCAGCCAGAGCGGGGTCCCCTCACCTCTCCCCAGCATAGCCCATTCCTCAACCAAGCAAGACTCCAGATCGAAAGGTTTGCACTCTGGTCCTCAGTCCCTCTTCTCAGCGGATGAGCAGATAACTCCAAACCCAGAGGATTCTGACAAAACTCCTCCTTTGTGGGAATGAATGCTTGGCTGCTAAGACTCCGTGTGTCACCTTCTCTGGGAAGACCGACTTAGGGAAGGAGATGTATTGTGTCAGCTGCACGGAGGTGCCTGGAGCTGAACAGCTTGACACTTGAGTGTTGGCTATTCTGTCAGACTTGAGTTCTGTCTGGGATTCCAAGGTGCTGTGCCCTGTGGGGTGAGGAATGGATGCCCTGACGACCGGTCTTTCCACGTGCCAAGCAAAGGCTTCTCAAAAGCGCTTCTCACTGCTGTGAGGTCCTACAGCTGCCTGGGCTCAGCCCCCAGGATCTCTGAGTGATACTCGTGGGACTCTCCTTGCCACAGGGCAGACCTCAGTGGACCTCTGTGCCCTCTGCTGGGGTTAGCTTCAACTGTTCTTAATTAACTTCATCAGCCAGACACAGGTATTAGCTGGCGAGAAAAGTATGCGGGCACGATGTAGCCCAAGAACCCAAGCCTTCCTATTAGCCAGGGGAATTCAAGAAAGGGTGTAGACTACATCCCCCAAAGCTCAGAAGTGCTTCTGGGACCCCTCGGAGAGCCCCACCATCTCCTCTGAGGCTGTCTCAGCAGAGCATCTTCACTCAGGCATTCTAGTGCTATCCATGGTCCTGGCCACCCTAAGCCCGGTCATAACCACAGACTAGCAGCCACTGCAGAATGGACAAGAACACTTAGTGGCCGTTCCCCTGGATTGTAAGGGAGTATGTTTGGATTCCTTCCAGGGGAATCCACGATGATCCAGGGGAGTTCACAGTTAGCCTGAGAGAGCTACCTTCAAGACCAGGAGCTTGACCTGACTCCCTGAGTAAGATGGGAGTTAACCAGGTAGCCAAGGGGAGCAGTCCTGTACTCAGCCCATCTCCTGAGACCCCCAGATTGCCTGTGTACATAGGACTGGAGGAAGGGTCTTTGTTCCCCCAAGAGAGGTAGCCCAAGGCTCTCCTTGAAAGCCAACCCCTAGAAAAGGCGAGCAGTGCCTTCCCCAGGAACCACAGAGCCTGAGGGCACCCACAACACCCAGCACTGATGGGGATGTACTTCTGGCCACGTGAGATGACAGGTTCATCCAGAGGCTCACAGGACGGGGGAGGGTACTGGGACAGCTTTGAGTCCCAGCCCCTGAGCCAGCAGCTGTGAAAACAGACCCTGACTAGAAAGGCTGTGTCTCCCGCATAGCTCTCTTAGCAGACACTGCAGAGTACCATGGAGAAGGCACGGTCTGTGCTGCTGCATGGGGAATGCACTTGGCATACACATAACTTTGAAAATTTTATAAAGGGAAAAGAACCTGTTTGCTCTGATTCCAAAGCTGAAAGCTGAAGTGAGAATGGTAGGTATACCCATTCCCCACCGGCCCTCAAGCAGAGGTCACAGTCCAGGATAAGACTCCTAAAACTTGGTCAGTTTTTCCAGCCCCCAGTCCACCCAGGTGGCTGTGGTCCCCAGGTACCTTGGACCAGGACTCTTAGCTGTAGGAATATGGCCTTCAGACTGTTTCTGCAGCTTGGTTCTGGATATATTCCTGGGTTGGACTGGGCTGAAATTTTGCCCATGATCCTCCAAGAAATCTGAGAATCTTCCAACTGGAATAAATTTTTCTTCCTTACATACTGGTAGCACTTTGTGGCCACATCTATAAATTGCAGTAATTCAAAGATTGCTTTATAATAAAAGTACGTGCTTGTCACACTCACTAGACCGTGAGCTCTTGGCGGACAAGAACCACGTTAGAATTATGCCCATCCCTTCCCCGGTTCCCTTTTCCGATTGTCGGGTGTATAGCAGCCCCTCCCCTCCACATTTTGCTGCATTCAGAGAAGTGAAAGGCAGGCAGTCGCAACATCGAGTTGTAACGTCACAGTACTGAACTTTGCATCCCATGCCTCACTAGGATATCAATACTGAGGTCAACATTCCTTGGACCCCAGAAGGCCACCATCATCGTAACCACCTGAGTTATGGCAGCCTCAGCCTGGCCAGCCTCATAGCAACAACATATGATCACAACATATGACCACGTACATCCCAGCCCCATGACTCAAGAGGCTGCCATCTTGTCAGGGGACCAAGCCCCTCAGGAATGATCCCAAACACCCCTGCAAGCAACGGGCACACAGTAGGTGTTGTCTATTAGTGGGGTTCACTAAGCTGATCTAGAACACTTAGGAAGGCTTTAGAACAATCATTCCTGGGCCCCATCCCAGACCTGCTGAATCAGAATTTCTGGGGATGAGACCACGATTCTGTATTTTAAAAAGCCTATGAGTGATTCTCACGATCAGCTGGGTTGGGTCTATTCTGTATTGGGCAGGGCCATCAAAGATACCTCCTTCCCCCATAATGTATCCATTTAAAAATAAAGGTAACAAGTGCTGTTTGTGACCCACACTGGTGTGGTAGGAAAAGCGTTGACTCTGCTTCCTTGGATGTGCTGGGAGCCTCCTTTGTGAGCCATCCCTTCACATCCAGTCTTTGCCTGATGAGACCCTACCCAGGTACACTGAACACTTTTATTCCACAGACTCACTTCTTACAGCCAGATCCTGAGCCCAGCCCAGCCACGCCTGACAGTCATGGGGAAGTCCTGTCGCCTCAAACCAGTGGGCTGAGATGTGAGTCTGGTTTCATGCAGTCAGCATTTGGTGGGCTTGCGAGGAACCCAGCACACACACAGGCCCACAGAGTTTCGGGACCCTCCCCACCTGCCACCCCTGCCCCACCGTGTGTGCCCCAGCTCAGGGACTGGGCTTCTGTTCTGGTTCTTGGTTTCCTATCCAGTCCCTGCTGTGAGTAAAGCTCTTAATGAAACTGCAGCCTCTTGCTGGGGCTGGGATACCCTGCACAGGTAGACCCTGTTCCCCTGGGTGAGGACCTGATTCAACCCAGAAGCCACCTTCACCCATCAAGTATCTGCCTATTTAAGAATAAGGGTAACAAGTGATGTATGACCCACACTGGCCTGGTAGGACAAGTGTTGACTCTACTTCCTTGGATATTCTGATTGGAAGTGCTGGCAGGCCCCTTTATGAGCTACCCCTTCATTCAGGGTTAGTTCTCCGAGCCTCGGCCTCCCTCGACTCTGGGTTACCTTTCCCAGGCTGCCCCTGTGGTCCTGGTAGGCTTTGCAGCCATGACTGCAGTGTCCATTCCCCACTGCAGGAGCAGACAGAGATGCTTCCCAGCTCTTGCCATCATCAGGACTTTCTGCTCAAGGAACTGACACTTTTGGAATACTGGGGTCCTTCTACAGAGCAGGTGCCCCCAGCTCTGCTCATCACCAAGACAGTGAGACCACACGTCTTCAGTGTCCAGGTGCCGGGGGCCTGGGTAATGGAGGAAGGGGGCCCAGAACTACACACGCTGGTTTTCAATTTCCAGGAATGGACCTGAAATTGACAAACTCGGACCAAAGCAATCCCCAGGTTCCCTGCTTCTCTCCCGGGGCCACGTGTGTGTTCACGGGACCTTTAAGGCAGCCCAGAGAAATGAGGAGAACACTACATCAGCGGAGGAAGTTCACAGCACCCTTCTGATCGCAGCCCCTGCCCCAATCACAAGCAGTTCCCAGGAATATTATCGCTCACACCGAGGCTGACGCTTTCAGACTCCAGCTGATCCCAGTTCTAGCTCTGAACATTTGAAAGAGGCAATTTCCAAGGACTCTGGCCATTGTGATCATATTTTCTGGGACAAAGGAAAGGATGCTTGAAATTGCACTTGTCCTGGAAAATCTGGGATTATATATTTAGGGGGAACACCAGGATTCAGCCACAGAGAGGGAGGGAAAACGGGACATGCTTCATGTGTGCACAGGGCATCGCGGTCGAGGTGGGAGGGGAGTGAAAAAGCACCTGCCTGTTTAAAAATACAGCTAGCAAGAGACGTATGTGACCTATGTGAAGAAAATCACAAAGCTGTTATATTTAGAGAAATGAAAGTAGATGAACAAAGAGAGTGACACACCATGTTTCTGGATGGGAAGGCTGTGTAGTACA
Organism: Aethalodelphis obliquidens; assembly: GCF_003676395.1. Taxonomy (NCBI): domain Eukaryota; kingdom Metazoa; phylum Chordata; class Mammalia; order Artiodactyla; family Delphinidae; genus Aethalodelphis; species Aethalodelphis obliquidens. The sequence goes on along the minus strand of NW_020837953.1, from coordinate 26,170,725 downwards.
AAAACGCCTATTTCCCTCAAGTTAATTTATAGTTTAATAGGAGCACACATACAAAATCCCAATTGGATTTTTTTTTACTATGACAAAATGATTCTAAAATTAATCTTGAACAGCAAACAGATGAGAATAACAATGAATATTCTGAAAGAGAAAATAATTAAGGGAGGAAGGAGTAGTTTGCAGCTCTGCCAGATATTAGAACATATTATAAAACAACAATTAAAATTATTCAACACCGGTGCTAAGATAGAAATGAGCAGCACAACAAAGTGGTGAGTCAAGAAACAGACTTAACTACATTTGAGGATTCAGAATGTGATAGAACAATTCATTTCTCTCAAATCAAAAGGGAAATGAATTACTCAATAAATCGTGTTGGAAAACTGTGTAATAGTTTGGACAATATCATGCATTCATCTAAATAAACTCCAGATGGAATAACAAATTATATTTTTTTAAAAAAATCAAATTACTGACAAATAACTAAAAATACAACAAGCTGTTTCTCAGATCTGTGGCAGAATGATAACTTTGTCAGCTTTGAAAAGAAATCACAAATATCAAGAGATTTGTCTATATAAAAATGTAAAAGAACTGTACAATGTAAAATAACAAAACAAAAAGAAAAAAGAAAGCTAGAGATTGGGAAGATGTGTGTATCAAGTAGAGAGATCCTTCAAATCGGAAAGGAAAATACCAACATGATACTCTCGCAGCCACACGTCAGGACAGACAATTGTTACATGGGGGTCACAAATAGCAAATGCCCCATGTCCTTGCTGGGCAGGACTGGACCCAGGCCAGCTGGAGAAAGGCCAGGACTGGAGTCTCTGTCCAGGGTCCTGTAATGGACATCCTGACACCACTTTCATACCTTTTGTTCCAACAGGGGCATGCTTCCAGCCATGGGTACCAACCAGTCTCTCCAGACCCTACTCCCACGGGTCCCACCTCTCTTCTTTCACTCACCCACGGTTGGCAGCAGCCGAGCCCTTTAGGAACCACTGCAAATCAAGTACGCAGACTGTGCACATGTGTGTGCACGCGCATGTGTGTGTGTGTGTGTATGTGTGTCAATGTATCCAATGAACATCCTCCTTTTGTAGAGGTCCAGACACCCTGGCTTTTCTCAGAACCCAGTACTGCCACTAGGGTAGCTCCCTTCCCAGCAGGGCTTCAAATCTGTCCTCCCCTCTTTGAGCCCCAACTATTCTAATAGCGATGACCTAAGTCTATGCTGTAAGAGCAGAGGGGCTGTTGCTTCCCTGTTCCACACCCACTACGATGCCTGCCCCATCGCTGGCCCCCAGTGAATATGTGTTAAATAAAAGAATGAATCTTCATGGGGCAGGTTCTAAATGCATCTGATTCACCAATGCTTTCTAGTTGAAAAGCTAAATTTTGAACCACAAGAGCCCACTTTAATTTACATAATTATGTCTATCTTCATGTTAGAGCGAGCTCTTTGAAGTCAAGGGCTGTGCTCAATTCGTCTCTACATTCGCAGCACTTATCATAACATTTGGCACTTGGCGGAAGTTGACAAGGGTGTGCTGGAGGGATGTATTCAACGTATACCTATTAAATTAGCAATTTTTAAAAGGCCGCACAAATACTTGAGGTTTGGCGATGCTGGTAGAGGTTACAAGAGATATATGTGACCTATATGAAGGAAACCACAAAGTTGTTATATTTAGAAAAGGGGAAGTAGACGAACACAAGAGAAATCTATGCCATATTTCTGGATGGGAAGGACATGTATTATACGAATCTTATTTTTAACCTTAAAGCTTTCGCCGTTGACATTATGACCCGGCACAACGTTTTGGGGGAGAAACATAGGCGTATACAACAAGAGCTATGTTTAAATGTTCCTACTCTGGCCCAACAACGTCACTCCTGGAAACTTATCTTAAGAAAATAATTCAAGAGAAGAAAAAAAAAAAAAAAGGCCATACACTTGAGGATGTTCATTATAGCCGTGTATAAAAATAATTGAACATAATTGGTAGCCTAAGTTATGGTCCACTCACTAGACAGAATATTCCAGAGGTATGAAGAATGATAACTACAAAAGACATGTAGTAGCATGGCAAGATATGCAATATAATGTGAACTTGAAGAGACAGACTGCGAGACGGTATGTTCACTTTGATTAAAACCATACGAAATATGTGTGTACGTGCATAAGAATCAAAAAGGAATGGCCAAATTTGAAAATGATTAAGGAAATGAATTAAGAGCATCTTATTCATTTAAACTTTTAAAATACTAGAATATACCAAAAGCCTGTGTTGAGTAGTGGCCCTTAAGCCCCAGATACTTATTGAAAGAGTTAACGGCACATTATATAGGACACGGCACTACGAGATCACCACTTCAAGCGGAGCAGCAGCATCCCCAGAGGCCCTCCAGTTTAGAATCTTACCAGGAAAAGCCACACCCTCTTATGCAGCTGACTCTGTATACAGCAGGTGCTCAATAAATCAAAATGGATGGATAAATGGATGGGTAGAAGGAACGAGAAAAAGTAAAGATGAGGAAATGCCTTGACACCAGTATACTGCATATTGGTGTGCAAATACTGATGCAGTCCCAACAAGGGACTACACGGATCTAGCCTTCATGAACCTATTTCACTCTTGTCAATCTCTGCTACTTCATGGGGGGTAACACAGACAACAGCTTGTTTCTGTAGTCTGGACGAATTTTGTTGTCCTAAGACTTCCCTGTTCCTCCTGCTGCAGATGACCCCTTGGGTTCTGGATGCCTGGTGCCATGGACAGAGTACAGGATATGGAGTAGAAGCCTGCGCTGTCAATCAATAGTTTAAATTCCAGCCCATCATTTAATGGTTCTATAACCTCTGAGCCTATGTACCTTGTCTCCTTGAGCTTTGTTTTCATCTGTTAAAATGAGAGAATAAATATTCCATAACGTTGTAGGGAAGACGCCTATCTTCCCAATGACACAAAACATGTAATAAATGCTGGCACGTTCCCTTACCCTCTGCTTCCTCACTGTCACTATTCTACAGATTTTAATCACGATCTAACACAAAATGCAAATATACAGATTTCATTGTATTTAGGATTTGACAAGACTAGGTTATCCTAGACTGGTGGTTCTCCATCCTGGGTGGCTTTTTCCTCCAGAGGACGTATGGCAATGTCTGGAGACAGTTTTGGCTGTCACGACTGGCAGCGGGAGGTGGGTGTGTGTGCTACTGGCTTCTAGCAGGTAGAGAACGAGGCTGCTGCTAAAACGTCCTGCAATGCACAAGACTGCCCCCGACAAAAAAGAATCATCTGGCCCCAAATGTCAGTAGCACTGAGGTTGAGGATCCTGATGGCCCTAGGACTCAATCCATTTCTCTGTCCAGCAAGGGACAGGAGGGCACTCGGAGAGGACCATTCCCCGTAGCATCCCTGTGTGGAGCGCCCTCCGTTACCTCCCAACCCTTCAAGCCCCAGCTCCAGCCCTGTATCATCTGTGACATTTTCTTTGAGCCCCAGAGGACCCACTTCTCCCTCCCTTGGTCTCTCAAGGTTCGGCTGCTGGTTTGTAACTCGCACTGTATACATCTCAGTATATTCCCATTTCACGCCTATGCTATATACATTGGGCACTTGAGCAATTAGGATTCACACCTTCTCGTGGTGGTTTACAAAATGGTGAAGGGAAGCTGGCATTTGTGCAGCCTTGGCGTTTCTCTGGTGAAGGCTGTTTTGAAACTTCTTCTGCAAGTGGCTGTTAATGGACCGATAATTGGTTTCCTGACTTCCTTATGAAGTGTGAAGTATTCTGCTAGCCTGTCAACAAAGCATCAAGTGTTGTGCAAACCACCATCAGAGTTATTTGTATCTTCCTTCCCTTGTATCTCTTGTCATGGAGGAATAAGTGGACAGGCTCTCGATGTTCCTGTGAGGGAGGTGAGGAGTATGTGTAACCTGCGGGGAGCTTTCTCGCCAGGACCCCAGGTTGAGCATGTTTCCCAGGCAGAGCCCAAAGAGCTCTGACTCCAATGCCTGGCGCTTGGCACGGGGTAGACACACAGTAAATACTGTTGAATGGATGGAAAGTGGCACTGGTGCCACCTGATTTGGAGCAGTGATCCCTGGAGATATGAATGAGCCAAGGAAGAAGAGAGGGTAAGAGGAGAGGAGCTGGCTCCATCTTTTCTTTCAAAATGCTTTTCACTGCGAGAAACATCATCTTTAAAACCGAGTGAAAAAAAGACCGTCTATTGAGCATCTACTGCTGTGAGGACAGATCGAAAGCCAACGAAATGATTCTGAAGTCTCTGCTTGCTACAGAAAATGTTTTGGAACATGAAGGCAACAGTGTACTTGTGTAGTCTCGGCAGGCAATTCCCGAGTAAGGGACTCTTTTGAAGAAAATGTTTCAAGAGAAGAACAATGCACTGCTGTGCACTTTTCGGACAAATGTTCAAAGAAATTTGAGCCATCGAAACATCCCCCCAATCCTCTTCTCAACCCTCAGAAGGAAAGAACAGTACTGTTTGCTACATATTGTGTTAATGTTTATTGTGACTAATGTGTGCTAAGATTTAGGACACTTAAGCTAACGTTTGCTAGAGATGCTTTTCTATGTACATTTATGACCACACTATAAAACACAGAGGCTGACTGTACTATTTTATATTTTTATAAATGCTTACAGATGTTGTCCCTTTTCCGCAGATCACAACACTATGATATATTTGATCTGGGATCAGGCAGAACGCCAAATTTTAACTTTATCCCTTGAAGCATGAGCTGCTCTGTAAATGACCCAGTTTAGAGAGTGGTTTCCAAGTATTCACGATGGAAAATGTGAGGACTGTCCATGTCACACTTGTCTTTTTCTATAAATACGATCATAGAGGCTTAGAATTTGGGGAGTGTCGCCCCATCGGATAGATTAGTAAACCAAACTCCAGAGAGAAGTTGCCCTGGACATAGTCACAAAGCTGAGCCGGGACTAAGATACAGGTCTCCACACGTTGAATCCAAAGTTCTCTCAGAGCACCCGGATTTTCTTAGTACCATCTTTCACCACCTGAGGGCAAAGCCCAGGACCTAGGGATGCATCAGCTTAGGGGCTGGGTACTCAGTAGAGAGCGGACAGATGGCACTCATTCGTGACCTTGCTTGTGGTGCAAAGGCCTGGGGCCAGCTGGCTCTCCCTGGCCTCCTCCACTGAAGCCAGCACCCCTGAGACTCAAGCTGTGTTTCTTCCACCCAAATGACCAGAAAAGCCCTAGTAATGGGAGTACCTTGGGGATACCATCCCCCACCTCCCAGAATCATTCAGAAGAAGAAATGCCATCCTAGCCCCCCAGAGTGCCTGCTTCACAGTTCTCATCAGTAAGCCTGGGGCTCCTCTTCCTTATTTTATTGTTATTATTTTATTTTTTGCGGTACGCGGGCCTCTCACTGTTGTGGCCTCTCCCGTTGCGGAGCACAGGCTCCGGACGCGCAGGCTCAGCGGCCATGGCTCACGGGCCCAGCCGCTCCGCGGCATATGGGATCTTCCCGGACCGGGGCACGAAACCGTGTCCCCTGCATCAGCAGGCGGACTCTCAACCACTGCGCCACCAGGGAAGCCCCTCTTCCTGATTTTAAACCACAGAGAGCACCGCCCCATATCTTCCAGGACTGCTCTGCCCTCATCTCTTCTCAGGTGATTGTAAGCAGTATCTAGCATCCTGTCAGCTTTCCTCCTGGCAACGAGAGGCCTGCTGAGCAGCACTTACAAAAGGTTCTAGAAACATTTCCTGAAACTACTTCTAAGAGCCAAAGGGTCAAGTAAATTCCGGGAGGGCTTGAGTGACAGACCCCCCCCGCCGCTCCCCCGGTAGCGTTCTGCTCCCCACGTATCTCAGCTTGTGAGGCAGGGAACTTTATCCTGGTTCCAAGTGGCTGGCTGGCTCTGCTACACACTTCACTCCGGCCAGCTCTCTGCCCCAGAGACCTGACCCTTTCCAGTTCTCCCTGCCTTGTCTTACCTAGATGGATTTCAGAGATGGAACACCCATGCTAGCTGGGACTCCCACAGTTTGGACCTTTGCCTTCTGAGGTCCTGCCTCCGACCCACCCTGGGGAACTCCATTCCACCCACCCACTCTGCCCTGGGCTCGTTTCTAGACTGTCAGGCCCTTTGTTCCTGCCTGCCTGGAGCTGCCCCCTGCTAACCTCCCCTGCCCCTCTGGTCCCCTTGGCTTTCAGGGTACACATATCTAACCACACTGGGCCAGAGATGGGCAGCCAATTTCATGCAATTTTATTTGTTTCAATAAGGGTGATTTGCTTAATGTGTATCTAAGAACGATTTGATCTTTAAACCTCGGCAAGAATTCTTACATAAGCTCGCAAGTTATCAAAAATGCTTTGTCAACTACACAAAGTGATTTTTTTGTTTGAAAAGTAGAATCACCATGGTATGACCCAACTCACCAACTCACATGCCAAACTCTCTGTCATCACAGATACTCCCTTACAGTCTCCCACGTCATTCCTCTCCCCGGCCCCAAGGGACAACCACTCTCTATGAGGCAGCCCTCCAAGGCCCTGAGAAGCCCACTGAGATGGCAAGAATGATCAGAGGGTCAGTCTGTCTGCCCTTCCCCGAGGGAAGCAGATTGTAAGAGACGGAGAGGGGCAGTGGCGAGGGCTGGGAGAAGAAGAGGTGACAGCCCCGAGAGGTGGAACCTTTGATTTCTCAACAAAGACCAAGCCTGCTCCTCTATACACAGTCCCCTTACACTTGCCAATTTCCCTGGGAGCCAGGACTTAAAGTATTCTTTGCGCCGGAAAGTGAGGTCAGACCATCCCAGAGAAAGGAAGAAAGGATTCCTTGTTATCTCTGGAGAACAGAGCACTCAACTCCAACCCTTTCTCTGAAAAATCAACAATTCAAAGACAGCTTGATCCCCAACCCTCCCTAAATCCAATGCAAGAGGAAGCAATCTGATGAAACTTTGTATATATCCCCACAAGGCCATGGTGTCTCGTGGTACCCCAAGGCTGGCACAGAGTCTACCGTCTCACGAAATCATCGCCAGCACCTTCTGCCCTGGCTCGACTATATGGCGTCAATGACAGCAAGAAGGGTGAGGAGGAAATGTCGGGGTCTGACGTTGCCCTCAAGGGTCACCAGGGAGAGGAAGACGGCGTTGAAGAAGGCCCCCAAACGTCAAGAGCAATCATTCTCAGTGCTACGATCCACGTCACTGCCAGCAATGAGGACTCAGCCGGCAACGTTTTGAGAAGGAGAAGAAACCAACCAGAGTGAAGCTACGGTTACAACCTACGAGGTTCCCAAGGATGGGGTCCGGATTAGCTAGGAAGTGGGCCCCTGGCCTCTCGGTGGAGACCCCGCAGCGGCGCCTTCCCCGCTCACTTACACACGCAGCCTGGCTTCTTAGCCGACCACTGGTTATTCTTTTGGCACGTGATTGCCTTCTGCCCCACCAGCTCAAAGGCCGGCTGGCACTCAAACTGGAGTGTATCACCGTGGCGAAACCAGGAGCCTTCCCTCCAGCCGTAGGCAGGTATGCCAGGATCTCCACAACTGCCCTGCTCGATCTCTGCAAGACAGGAAAAGAGAAAACAGAGACACAGGGTGACTCCATGCTTCTCGGAGCTGGAAGGCCATGCTGCACCTCCGCCATGAGGCTGGGCTCGGAGGGACCCAGGTGGGCTTTTGATGAGAAACCCTGCAAGGTCGTGTTTAAAACAGCATCTTGGGAGGATGAGGCCCTCCTGTTCTCCAATACCTGGACTCTATGTCCACACAGAGTGTTGCAGGTGCTTGGATATTTTCATTCAGGGAAGGTGGGGCTACATGCTTTGTGAGACACCTGTCCTAGGAATTCACAAGCTCACGGTTCGGAGCGATCTTTCCTGACTTGACTCGCATTCAGATTACTCACGTCACTTGATAGATTTTCAGCTCAGTCCCTTCCTGAGCCGTCCAGGCAAGCGCAAGATGAGAAGGTGGCTGACGGTTTGCTGCTTGCCTTTCCCCCAACCAGAGACTAAGTGAGAATCAATATTCACTGGCTTCTGATACGGAAGCACTTTCACGAAGATACATTTTTAATTCGATTTAAGACGGGAGCAGGTAAATTGAAACCCATGACTCATTACGTATGCCTTCAAATTTTCATTTGATTCAACAGTGGCGAATCAGACAGGGAGTGCATTCCCTGAGACAGCTCTGAGGGTCTGGGCTCTGGGGACATGATGGGCTGGCTGCCTCGTGGCAGAGTCAATCAGGACCCCGACGTTCCAGGAAAGGAGTCTGTCCTGGCCAAGTCCCTGGAGTTTCCCCCGGAGCTGCCCCGCCTCCACCAGCCCCGTGCTTGGTGCTGTGAGAGATGAAGGGCAGGGAGGCGGGGAGGAAGAAGCAGGAGAGAGGGCGGGGGAGGAGCTCTGCTCCCAGAGAGGAAGGCACCCTGCAGGAAGGACGCGAGGCATGGCTGATGTGACAGATGGTGAGGTGAGGACGGCAGGAGTCCTATGATTCGGGAGAGAGGCGGCTGGAGTAAGGGGAAGTTTTTGGACACCTTCCCAGGACTGTCAGACCAAAGGGACCCTGCGCTTTCCGTAGGCACCATTGTGGGCTGCCAGGAGCCATAGTCCCCGAAGTTGCTGTGCGTGGCCCTGACACGGGTGATTCTGCAAAAGCTTTCTGACCACAGCTGTTGGGCCCTGTGGGCTGGTCAGGTGAGCCCCGAGTACTGCCGCCTTACATGGATGGGCTGTTGACTGTCACATTCATGGTTCCCTACTACTGGCAGAACAAGGAATTCTTTGGCTGGGATTGTGGGAGTGTGTGTGTGTGTGTGTGTGTGAAAGAGAGAGAGATCTAAGTCAAACAGCAAGAGTCCTTGGGTTCAGGGGAGAAGAGGGGTCTGTGTGAGCAGACATCAGACCTGAGAACTCAAGGGCGGGTCAGCTCACCTGCCTCTCATCTCACACGTGCCCCTGGCCTGTCCCTCTACACACAGCCTGAAAGCACACCTCAACCCTCCTCTGAAGCTGGCTCTTCTGCCAGGGCTGGGGGAAGGCAGCCACTGAGGCATTCCCAGGAAGGTGGCCCCTTGACTCCAGATCCCAGAGCCCCAGGGGATCGGAGGAACGGAAGACGGGCCCCGGGACAAGTCAGCCTGCAGGAGTGAGCAGCGAGGCCCTCTTTCTTCCGGAGTCCCCAAACATGTTCTCTCTGGGGCGTGAGGCCCTGATGAGGACTGTCACTGCGGGCATCCTGAGACCTGGAAGAAGGTACCCAGTGTTTGAAGACAGAGCTGGGGCTCACTGCCTGGGACAGGACCCAGGTTTAAGGTGTCCTGGTGAGGCCCCAGCATGCTGTAGAAGATTTAAGTGTGGGGTCCACCTGGCTGCATCTTAGACCACAGCAGCTACCCTGAAGGTGTGATCAGCTCCAGAGAACAAGCATCCTGAGCGGCAGGAAGAAGCTGCCCAGGCCTCTCCACGGTGCAGGCCTGGCTGTTTCCACACCCATCCGGTTTCTCCTGCTGTCAGTGCGATCAGAAGCATATAATGAGCACCTACTGTGTGCCAGTCCCTGTGCCAGACACTTGAGACCTGGACGTGGGCTCTGGTCTCGAGGACTGAACAATCCTGACAAGGAAGCGAGTATTTACGACACAGGGTGCTTTGTGCCATGGATGCGCCCAGGAGGAGCAGCACAACTCAAACTTGGAGGGCGGGGCTGGAAACGGTGCGGGAAGTGATGCACCACCCTTGTGCACAAAACCGTAGGGAGTGCAGAAACTCAGCCATCTAGACAAATACGATCTTAGTGCAATAGTATGTTTTTAGAAAATCAAAATTGATGCCTATAAATCAAATCCAACATGAAGAAAAACACCAGAACTTAATAAAAAGACCAGCTCCGACCCAGCACTTGCACAGCTCACCTCACTTGTCCCACCCTAGTCCTGGCCATCAGAGCCTGTCATTATTGAAATGCTATTTTTTTATCGTGGATATTTTGCATTAATCTTGGTTTTTAAAAAATACTACATTAAAATACTATTACTGAGTTCTTTGGTACCTCCCTTAAAATTATGCCCAAGGTGAGTGTCTCTCTCATTGCAGCCCAATCCCAACCCTGGCATCAGGGAAGGCTTCCTGGAGGAGGCCTTCTTGGAGGATGTTTAAGCTGAGGCCTGAAGTCTGTGTAGGAGCCAGCAGGTGAAAGGAGTATGTGGGATTCATTGCAGCATTATTTACTAACAGCCAAGCCATGGAAACAACTTACATGTCCACTGATGGATGGACAGGTAAAGAAAGCGTGGCACACACATACAATGGAATATTTCTCAGCCACAAACAAGAAGGAAATCCTGCCATTTGTGACATGGGTGAAACTTGAGGGCATTATGCTAAGTGAAATAAGTTGTACAGAGAAAGACAAATACCGTATGATCTCACTTATATGTGGAATCTAAAAAAAATGAACTCATAGAAACAGAGAGTAGCATGGTGGTTGACAAGAGTGGGGTGGCGGAAATAGATGCAGGTGGTAAAAGGATACAAAGTTCCAGTTATAAGATGAGTAAGTCGGGGGAGATGATGTACAGCATGGCGACTCTGGTTAACGACGGTGTATTGTATATTTGGAAGTTGCTAAGAGGGTAGGTCTTAAAAGTTCTCAACACATACACACACACAAACTGTAAGGTGAGGTGATGGGTGTGTTAACTAACCTTACTGTGGTAATCATTTCACAATATATACATATATCAAATCAACACGTTGTACACCTTAAATTTACACAATGTTATATGTTAATTACATCTCAGTAAAGCTGGGAAGAAGAGAAAGGCATTAGTGGGAGGAAGAGGAGAGGAAGGACCCTTCAGGTGGGGGAGGAGCCCATGCAGAGTCTCAGAGGCTGTTTGCAGGACTGCAATGATAGCAGTGATGATAACTAACTAATCGTTACGATCATAACGAACTTTTAGTTATAGAACTAATCACTCTAGCGCTATGTGCTGGTAGCCACTCTGAGAACTTTACATATAGTGAATCATTTCATCCTTACAGTACACTGTGACCTAGGTACTATTATCTCCATTTTAAAGGTGAGGAGACTGAGGCACAGAGAGGTGATGTAATTATCCAAGGTCACAGAGCCAGGAAATGGTGAATCTGAGGTCCAAACCCAGGTTGTATGGTTCCAGGGCTCTTCACCACCATGCCACATTGCCTTTCCACAAGCATGAGTACTTTCCACCAGGTGATGAGAGATGGGGCTGGAAGAGGCAGGCAGGGCCAACCCACAAAAGGGCCTGTTCGACCTGCTAACAAGACTGGACTTCAGAGTGTAGGCAATGCGGGCTCAGGAAAGGGTTTCATTCCACTTGGCATTTCATAGTGTGGATTTTAAAACGTCACGCTGACTGCTGCCTGGAGAACGGTCTGGGGGCAGCAATTCTGGAGGCAGGGAGATCGTTCATTCATTCAACAAACATTTGAGTGTCTCCTTAGCATGAGCCACTGTGCTGGGTACTGTGGGTGAGACAGAGAACAAGGCAGACACAGGCCCTGCCGCCATGGAGGTTCCGTTCTAGAGGGAGGCTTCCAACGATCTGGGAGCTGTTTTTTTTGTTTTTTTTTTTGCGGTACGCGGGCCTCTCACTGTTGTGGCCTCTCCTGTTGCGGAGCACAGGCTCCGGACGCGCAGGCTCAGCAGCCATGGCTCACGAGCCCAGCCGTTCCGCGGCATGTGGGATCTTCCTGGACCGGGGCATGAACCTGTGTCCCCTGCATCGGCAGGCGGACTCTCAACCACTGCGCCACCAGGGAAGCCCATGGGAGCTGTTTAGACAGCATCCTGGACTGGGCACAGGCAGAGGGGATGGGGAGAGGCAGAAAGACTTGGGAGGTCCAAAGCAGGAAGAAGCCACAGGCCACACTGAGATTGAGCAGACAGGGCATAACGGGGAGGCAGGGGCTACGCTGACTGCAGGGCTTGGCCTGGGTACTGGGTTGCTTTCATCTTCAACACACGTGGAGGGAGCAGGGCTGGAGGGTCACTTGGCACCTCCACGGGGACAAACCTAGTAGAAAGGGGCTACGTGGGTCTTATGCCCACGAGGAAAATCTGGTCTAGAAATACAGAATTTGGATTCAGCTCCTAGAGGGTCATGAGAAGAATGAGACCACCCAAGGGAGACATCAGTCCGGACAGAACAGCTAGGGACACTGCAGGGACCAGCAGAAGGCTAGTCTGAGATCCTGCAGGGAGCAGAGCCCTGGAAGCTTAGAGGAGAATGAGTTTCAGGAAGGAGACCAACAGCATCAAACGTGGCAGGGAAGTGTAGAAAGGACTGGAAAGCAGGTCAGTGAAAGGAGCTCACTGGATACTGGCAGGAGACTGAGTGTGATGATGGGGCCGGCCCGGCACTGACGGGAGAAGAGGAAGATGATCCGGGAAGAGTAGGTGACTCATAAAGAAGGCATTTCTTGGAAGTGAAGCAATAGGGAGAATTCAGGTGGCAACTTATGAGGAATATGGCCTTGAGGGGGCAGCTGAAAAGGCTTTTTAAGGTCGAAGAAACTTGACCATAATTAAATGCTAGGGGAGGGCAGGGAGAGAGAGAGAAAGAGAATATGAATGGATATAACTGAATGAGAGACACTGGTTAGCTGAAATGGGCAGTGACAGCACGAGGCTATGGAGAAGCAGGAGCCCGGGGCCCAGCGCACACTGGGGGGCTCACCTTAGAGACCAGGAAGGTCCCCTTCCCTCGTGATGTGGGGCAGAGGGAAGAGGTGATCACAGCGAGCTTTCAGGTAGGAGAGCGGAAGGTTGAAGAAGATCTTGTGATGACACAGGCTCTACTTTCCTAGTGGAGGAGGACGAAGTGTCATGATGTTTGCTGAAGGTGAGGGACGGGTTGCGGGGAAAAGGATGCGACGTTGACAAGAACGTCTGCAACAGTCACCTGGAGAAGAGGAATCATGGCTGGAAGGACTGCCATGCACCCTGGGTTCCATGGAGGGTGGAGACAGCTCATTTACAGGGGTGCTACCACCGAGCAGGGCTGTGTGGCTTGTCCCAGATCCCTCAGAACCTAGAAAAACGGCAGGGCGGTGGGCAGGGAGTCAAGGATACTGTTCAAGGAATGGCTGATGTATGATGCAAGGGTCTCAGGCTGAAGGAGAAAGGAAGTGAACAGAGGAGGAGTGGGGGAGGGGATGGGGATGTAGGCCAAGAGAAGGATGGTGAATGGAGTAGAGGGAGGAACCGGTGGGGGAGCGGAAGGGACAAGGGGCCCCAGAGCAGGTGGGTGGAGTGAAGGCTTCAGAGGTGCCAGAGAGCAAGGTACGCACTGACAGGATGGGAGAAGGCTGAGAAACGAGAGGCAAGGTGACGGCGAGACTCCGAGTGGAGAGTAAGAGGCTGGTGACATCCATGAGGAGGGTAGCGAGTGGCAGAGGTGGCGACAGTCTAGGTCAACGGGAAGGGTTTGCACATAGGTGGAACAGCAATGGAGAGCGAGCGCACGAGCCCACGGCTCAAATGTGAAGCTCACGGGGCCTGTGGACAGGAGCTGCTAGTGCTGGGGAGGGCTCCTGGGTAGGGGTGACCTCGGGGAAGTCAGGTTTAAGGGTGCACTTGGCAAAGAGGGCCAAGGCGTTGGAGAGGGGCATGTGCAGACCATGGAATCAGGACCAGGTCGGGGGAGAGGAAGAACAGAGCAGTATTGGGCTTCCCTGGTGGCGCGGTGGTTGAGAGTCCGCCTGCTGATGCAGGGGACACGGGTTCGTGCCCCGGTCCGGGAAGATCCCACATGCCGCGGAGCAGCTGGGCCCGTGAGCCATGGCCGCTGAGCTTGTGTGTCCAGAGCCTGTGCTCCGCAACGGGAGAGGCCACAACAGTGAGAGGCCCGCGTACCACACACACAAAAAAGAACAGAGCAGGATGGTCGAGAGTTTGAGAGCTCCTTTCAGGAAGCCAGCGGGGCTGGGGGCTGGCCCTCAGACACCGTTGTCCTGGTCTGGATCTTCCCTTCAAGCCCAGCGCCAACCCCTGCTGGGGACACATGGGAACCAAGTCCCCTTGCCCTCCTGCAAGGGGACTCCCTGGGCTCCACAGCGCTGCCTGAAAAGGCATGTGACCTTGACCCTCCTGGCCACCCAGAACTGCAAATCCATAAGCCAAATTCTGACTTGGAGGAAATCACGCGTGCAGCTTCCTGTTATCTGGCCTAACAGAATTCCCCTCTATAAGTGTTCATCCTTCCCTCTCCCTCCTTCTGCTGACCAGAAGCAAGGCGAACACAAGATGCATGCTTCAAAGACCCTCAGAATTCCATCACGACTGGGCTCTGCATACTCGCTTTCCCCTTTCTCCGCTGTTTTATTCTTATCGTCTGTGATCAACCTTACTGTCTTCTCCCCAGGTTTTTCAATTTGTGATACCAAATTGGAATCCTCTTTTATGACAATGTCTGTAGAGAAGGAACTGCTTCTCGTGTCTGTATAAATTCACCACTGGATGTGCTCCAAGAAGAGCAGCGCCGTGTAGAGGAAGAGGAGGGTCTGACCATGGGCTACGATTTGCTGCCTTTCCAACCGGGTGGGACTTCATTTGTTCCTTCACTGATTCACTGTTCCCTCAGCCCGGGCTGCAGCTTCCTCTCCTCCCCAATGTCACATGGCCGACTGCTCACGCCCCAGACTTTAGCTTAAGACGTCACCTCCTCAAGGTGCTTTCCCTGACCTCTCTTCTTAGATGTTTCCCTTTTCCTTTGCTCTCTTGGCACCCTGGTCTTTTCCTTTGTAGCACCGATTGTAAGTATTCCTCTATTCATTTCATTAGCTCCTGCTCTAGACACTGCATGTATAGTGGTGGAAATAAGGGCAAAAATCTCCTCTCTCCTGGAGCCTACTGTCTGTTGGGGCATCAGGGACAACCTGGTTCACCATCTCAGCCCCCACTGGTGCCCTGCCGGCTGCCAGGTGGCTTCCTCGTTTCTCATCTCCCCACCCACTGGAAGGGAAGCGCTATGGAGGCAGGCGTCAGTTATGTGTTGGTGATCACTTAGCACAGTGTCTGGAGCACAGGGACCATGCTGCTCAGTGTGTGAGCACAGCTGATATGTGTTGCACGGGGAGTGTGTCCAATGCCACGCTCAGTGCTAATGATACAGAGCTGCCTGACACAGGGCCCTGCCCTTGGACAACTCCCAGTCAGGTGGCTCTAGAGATAGTTACAGAGTAAATGATGCGGGCCGGGACGGGGTGTGTACCTGACCACACAACCTCTGGGGGCGAAGGGGAGGCAGCTCCGGTCTCGGGCTGCGGCTGCGGGAGGCAAGAGGCTTCATGGAGGTTGTCCAGGCAGACACAGGAATCAGCCTGGGTTCTGCCCTCCCCTCCCCGTCACAGCCCTCGCTAACCACCTCCTGGCGGTTCCTCCTCCGGGATATCCCTGCACCCTCTGCTCTCCATTCTTCCCCTCACCGCCCAAGTCCACCCCTCTCAATTCCTCACCTGGGCATGGCATTAGGCAAGAGCCGTTCCCCTGCCCCTTCCCTCTACTCTGTCGTATTCTGCAAAGCAGCACGAGATCGCTCAGGAACAAACATCTGATCAGTAGTGTGCCCTGCTCATTGATTCTTCCATGGCTTCCCAAAAATCCACGGATGAAAACCCCAACTCCTTGGCGTGGCAGGACCTTTGCCTGCCCCTCCCGCCCCAGCCTCCTATTTGTCCATCTCCGACCTTGAGGTTCACCACAAAACGGAGCCACGGGCAGGGGGCAAAATAGCGCGAAGGTGAGGACTCTGAGCAAGTCCCGGATATGTATCCTGGCTCTGACACTAAGTAGTAGACCTTGGGTACCTTTCATACCCTCTCTGAGTCTTAGTTTTGTCACTTGTAATACAGAAATGGTAATAAGTACAGCAACCTTGCAGGGTTGTTTTCAGGATTAAATGAGTTTATGTATATAAGACAACTGTCCAAATGTCCAGCACGTGGCACGTAACCAGGAATCAGGAGGTGTTTCCTCAAGGTCATTATTGGCCCATTGCTGGCAGAGCCCAGCCGGCTCTCAGGTGGCTCTAACTTGGTACCTGCTGTCCTTTCTTCCTAATAAACACCCTCCACTTGTCAACTAGACAAAGAATCATCTCTCAGTGTCAGCTCAAGTGCTTCCTTGGGGCTGTACCCTTGAGTCACCCAGGCAGCCTTAGGAGCTCTCTCTCTCTCTCTCTCTCACTCCCAGCCCCCTTGGACAATTATTTATTTCTTTATTTTAATTCTGGAGAATAGTTAGAAGTTCAGTGTGGCAGGATGTGATGATGAAAGGAGATGAGGCTGGAGAGATGGTCTGGGAGACCGTGAAGAGCCGGGATCAGCTCCTTACAGACGGGGGCCCCACCCCTACTGCTCTTTGTACCTCCAGAACCAAGCGCCGTGCCTTATGCATCCTGAGCCCTCCAGACCAATTGCTCAACCAGCACAGACTCCTAATGAGTGACCAGGACAACTTCGGTGCATTAAGACGACCTCTGGGCATGCCTGGAGCTCATGGATTTCCTGGGAACCACATCCCACTGTACGTTTCTACTGATGATGGGAAGGGCACAAGCAGGCAGGAGACAGAGGGCAGCTGTACGTGTATCTCTGGGAAGCTGTGCATCGTTCTCTGCACACAATTTTCATGAATGGGATGGAGATGTGGGTGGAGGAAGTGGGTGACATTCGTCCCTCCCATCTCTTTCCTCCCTCCCATCCCTTTCCTCCACCACACTGTCATGGGTGTGTCACAGACTGAAGGAGGTTGGGAAACAGGGGTGAATATGGTGAATATGGGGTGAAGACAAACATGCAGAACATCCAGGTGCCCCCAGGCTGTCTGTATCAGCTCCAAACTGGAGCTTGCCGTTTGCAAAAGCCCATGTATTTAAAGAGCATATCTCATTGACAGATGACTTCCTGCCAAATTTTAAAGGTGCAGCATCCTTCGCTGCTTAGCACCCCTGGCCTCCCGGGGGCCAAGAAAGACTCGTGTGTAGCGTGGGTCCCACTGGGCCTTCCTGAGAGGGGCAGCTGCTGCCTGTATCTAGCAAACCTCTAGGTCCCAGTGCCTGAGGAAGCTTTAAGGGTATCATGGAAACTCAGTGAACATCTTAGAAACATGCCTGGTGTCATTCCTGGTTGAAGATGGAAAGTTTGGGCCTCTGAGCTTATGGGGATAAAGTAAGAAGAGACAGAGGTCCTGAAAATTGCAGACTGGAGGCTGAAAATGGCCATGTGCTTAATGCTCTGATTGGAGGAAAGGCAGGGTCCAAAAAGGAGCAGAGTCAGGATGCTGGGCTGCTGCCCTTGGTCTCCTTTCAAGCTCAGCTCTAACACCATCTGTTTCAGGAGGCCTCCTGGTGCCACCAGAGTTCAGTTCTGGAGAAGGGGAGGCAGGCACCGCCTGCAGAAGGCTAGACTTGGCCATCTTCCCCCTACTTGCTCTCAAACTTCATTCTGTGGAAGTTTTAGCTTCAACCCTAGGCAACCCTAGGGGATCAGGCTTTCTAAGTCAACCTGTTCTCTCTGGGATGTTGACCAACTCCTTTCCATCCTATAAACGAGTCTTAGCTTCAGACACCAGCTCCTCCAGGGAGCCTTCCCTGATGCCCTCAAGTAAGGTTAGCTGCCCCTCCTTGATATTTCCCCATTTTCTCATACTTCCTGGACTCTAATGAAGACAGACTAAGACTTGGGTGAAGGCACAGATTGTCTTGTTATCCTTGTATCCCGCTGTGGTCTGAACAGTGTCTGTAACATATAATAGGGGCCTAGATGATGTTGGATACACAGGGGACCTTATTTCCAACACGAGTCCCCTGGACTACTGGGCATCCTTTCTGCGTGATCTCTACGGCCCTGCTTCTCCATATCTCCAGGGTGAGGGTCCCAGCTCCTTCCTCCCTTAGGCCGGCCTCCGAGATCTAGCATTAGGCTTCCAGATTCCAGGCTCCAAGTCAGGAAGTGAAGCGACTCCGAGATTGATGCTAAAACTTGTTAGCAAGTTGTATGTAATTTTATAATGTTTCTGGTAAGTGCTAATTGCCTGTTCCTTAAATATTTCTTATTCTGCTGGGAAGCAAAGCAATTGCAAATATGAATGCTTTCCTACAGCTGGCTGCCCTCATGGAGGGGGCCTGAGTTTCTAGGTGCCAAAGACTCAGATATTGACAGAGCTGGAGGCCCCTCCCCCACCCTGACCTGGGATTGTGACAAGCATGATGAGAAGTATTTCTGGGAAATAAATCCCTCAACTTTTCCCACCCAGGACCTCAAACTTTTAATGGGTGGTGGGGGGTGGTGGTGATGATACTGCAGTGCCACCTGCCTGCTCTAAGGAAGTTTTTCTCTACCTGAACAGGGGCAGATGGGGTATTGATGCTGATGGGGCCAGGTATGCCTGGGGGTTTCTGCCTTCAAATGCCTCATGCCACCTGTGGAACACATGCATCCCGGCCACCCTCCCATCCCTGAGCCAAGATGTCTGTCCTGCATGGAATTCCCCAGGAGCTGGGCTAAAAGAAGGGCTAAGATGGGGGTGGAGATAATTCTGAAGCTTTGGGCCATGAGTGCAGGTTAGAAGAGCTGCAGGACTAGGGAAGCAGGGGAGGGGATCAGGCTTTTAAACCGAGTGTGCCACGCCCCACGCTGGAGGCTTCACTGCACGGAATCCTCGCAAGACCCCTGTGAGATGAATGTTTATCAGCCCTTCTTCACAGATGAGAAAACTCAGGCTCAGGGATGTGGAGGGATTGGCTGAAGATCACACACAGAGCCCATGGCAGAACTCGGTTACAAAGTGGGTTTGTCTGACCCCAGAGTCTATGGGGACAGTGAAGAATGTGGGCTCTTGGCACCTGAGTGCCGGGAGGTGGTAAAGCGGGACGAAAGGGGATTGAGAGGATGTAGAGGAAGGGTGCCCGATGGTGCCAGGCACTGGGCTACGCCCTGTAGGACCAGATAGATCAATAAACTGCAGTCTGCCTGGAATGGGTTCACAGGAGCCAGCATTTGGCTTGGAATTACCATCATGGAGGGCCTTGGATGCCAGACGAATGCCGATGCTCTATCCTGAAAGCAGTGAGAAGCTGTCGTTAAAGTTTTATGGGGTTTTTGTTTTTTTTAAGTAGCAGGGAACTGTGCCAGATTTGGATTCTAGGAAGATCACTGAGCTGCAAGAGGCAGATGGGTGGGGCTGGGGGAGGGGCCTGGAGTCAGGGATGCTGGGTAGGAGGACTGTGTGGTCATCAGGTGAGAGGCGACGAGGGCCTAGCCACGTCAATGACAGAGGAGCTGGGGCGCCGCAGAGGGAGAACTGGCAGAATCTGGGGACTGAGTCAGAGGTGGGAGAGGGAGGAGGAGGCGGAGATGAGGCTGAGTGATGGTGTGGATGGTGGTGCTGTTCACTGGGATGGGGACATGGGAGCAGGGGGTGTGGGGGTGGAGACGGAGAGCTTGGTTTGGGATGGTGTTAATGCACTGAACGTTTGTGTCTCCCCCAGATTCAGATGTTGAAGTCCTAACCCCCAGTGTGGCTGTATTTGGAGATGGGGCCTCTAAGGAAGTAATAAAGGTTAAACAAAGTCCTAGGGTGGGGCCCCGATCTGATAGGATTAGTGTCCTTATAAGAACAGACAACGCACTCGCACTCTTCTTCTCCCTCCATGTGCACACACCGAGAAAAGGTCACGTGAGGACACAGTGAGAGGACAGCCATCTGCAAGCCAGAAAGACATCTGGCAGCCATCTGAAGCCAGCCCGGACCAGACACCAAATCAGCCAGAACCCTGATCTTGAACTTCTAACCTTCAGAATCATGAGAAAATAAATTCCTGTTATTCAGGCGTCCCAGTCTACGGTATTTTGTTATGGCAGCCAGAATAGGCCTAAGACAGACGGGGTGGGCTTGAGATGTCCGAGGGGGAAGCTATGTAAGATGTGTCGCAGCTAGACATGCAAGTGGGGAGTAGATCTGAAAGTCACCAGGGTTTAGGCTGAGGTTGAAGTCATGGGAGTAGATGTGATCAACGGTGGAAGGTTCTAGAAAAAGAGGATGAAAGCTGAGAGCCTGAGAAGTGCGTGCGCTGAGGGGGCAGTGGGGAGCCATGCAAGAGCTTAGGGGGAGTAGCTAGGAGGGTGGAGGGGACCTAGAAGGCTGCAGGGAGAGAAGCCCAGAGCAGATGGGAAAGGGCACAGTCATATCGGGGCCTCAGGGAACTCGACCACCCACTTCTTCCACAGAAGAGGGCATCTCGCCATGAAGGTGTGAGACCCATGGGTGTCACCCTCAAACAAAGGTCAAAGGTGGAAGGACAAGAAGGGAAAGGCAGGCCCATCCTGACATTTAACCCTTCCCAGGCTCTTCTTCCTGCTGAACAAAGTGCTAACTCCTTACGAGGCCTTGAGGCCCTTGGTGACCAGGGTCTGTCTTCTGCCACGTCTGCCTTCACACTTTACACAGTGGCCACCATGAAACACCTCCTTTCCCAGCCAGTCTGGGGAGTGAGGGTGAGGCAGGGGCCTAGGACCGGGGCTATCAGAGCAACCACGGGCCACCTGGGGGACAGGCACGGAGCCACGTGGCCCGCAGAGGAGGGCACAGCCCGGAGTGGAGGGCAGTGGTCATCACGGAACTTTCTCAGCTCCCAGGGGACAGCACCTCTGTGCCAGGCACTGTGCCAAGAGCCTTCGTGATCTCATCTCATAACACTGCACAGCGATGCCATATAGTCAGCATTATTACCTCCATTTTATGAGTGGGGAAACTGAGGTTCAGAGAGACCGTATAACTTGCCTAAGGTCACACAGCTGGGGCCAAGCTGGGATTCACCAGCTCTGGTCCAATTCCAGAGTCTGTTCTATCTTCACAGAAGCTGCTGCGTCTGTGCACAGAACCCGTGTAGCCCCCGTGGGTTAGTGAGGGGTCTAAACGTCCAGACTCTCTTCTCTCTTCCTATTTCGTCATGGTTCCGAGGAGAAGTCCGGCCCACACCTAGTCTGTGACCAGCAGTCACACAGCGTATGTTTTTAGGCCAAGTCTATGTTGTCTTCTATTGTCGCCACAGTACCTAGCCTCGTTCTGGTCACATAACAGGAGCTTAATCAATACTGGCTGAGTGAAATGGCCAACCTAATCCCAATCTCTAGGAACAAGGAACCCAGGCTCATGACTTATTTGACTGGGCTCATGGCCCACTTGACTGGGGCAAAGCTTCGGCTTCTATAAAGATTTGATAAGGAATTGAAATTCTGTAACTTTGGGACGCTCCCAGTATAAGAGAAAATCATGGGCCTTCAAGCTACAGAGACCCAGCGTCGAATCTTGACTCTGCCAGGTCCCACATTTCTGTGTGGCCCTGGGCAGGTCACTTACCCTCTGAGGCTCTGATTCCTCTTCTACAGAAGAGCAGCCATCGTCACATACCTGTGAGCACTGCATGGGATGAAGCGGTACTATTCAAACTCGTGCTTAGCTACAAATCCCCTCTTAGAAGAAGGTTTACAGGAGGAGATGGAGGCAGGGTCAGAGGCCTCCCTGCTGGGCATCCCCTATCCCACCACCTTGGTGGTCACTGAGGGTAGCCCAGGTCTTTGTGTGACAGTTTGAAAACCCTGAGACAATGAACACACAGCTTCTGGCACATAATAGGCTCTCAACAAACGATATGTCCCTTTCTTTTCCAATGAAATCACACCAAACAAGCCTAACTCCTCTTCCCCACAGAACAGCCCTTCAAATATTTGGACACAGCTCTCAAGTCTCCCCTGAGTCCACTTTCCCCCGAATAAACATTCAGGGGGCTGTTAACCTTGCTCACGGGGCTTGACTTTAAGTCCTCTCCTTATCCATCTCAAGCTGAGGTCCCCACGTCTATGCCCAGTTCTCTGACGCCTGATCAGAAGAGAATAAAGCAACACTCACTCCCTGGGATAAATTCTAGTAGCTGATATTTTTGAAACTTCAAACGACTTGATATTTATTCCCACTTCATCTTATCCTGGTAATTGAGCCAATACTCCACTCCATCCAGATCTTTCTGCACGCTGTTTGCTGACTGCTGTACCATCAGCCCTCTCAAGCTCATGTGACTTTTGTCTTATCCAAGCCATGAATAAGATATGGAAAGATTAGGGAATGTGCATGGCACAGAATCATTCCTCCCCACTTCTGGAAACATTCACTGCTGAACATCTGTAGAAGCTCTGAAATGGGGAAACCTTAGAAACCTTTTGAGTCTAAACCCATTCCCATTTCCAGAGTAGTGAGGGCCAGGGCTTGGGCCAGAATCAAGGTCTCCTGATTTCTCGTCTGGGTCTCTTTCCATTGCCTCACAGCTGCGTACATATAACGATGTGCCAGAAGAGCCCATTCACTTAACTACCTATGTACTCACTCACTACTCACCTTGTAATTTGCAACATTTTAATTTTCACATTCTTTATCTAAACTTAATCTTCACAGAAGCCCTGTGCCTGAAGGTGTATTATGATGTCCATTTCACAGATGAAGAAAGAGAGCCCCAGACAGGCTCCCTGACTCACCATGGAGCTGGAAAGTGACAGAACCAGGATTTGAACTCAGCACGTTGTCACCCAATAGGTGTTCTCTGTCTGCTGTCCTGTCTCATTTAGATGCATGTTTCCTACTCTTCAAACAGTACATCCATCATCCTTACCCCAGTGGGCCTATCATGGTTTGACAGTGTTCCTGCAGGAAATGAGGGCTAACCTCCCGTTATGAGTTGAATCGTATTCTCCAAAAAGATGTGCTGAATCCTCACCCCTGGTCCCTGTGCATGTGACCTTATTTGGAAATCGGGTCCTTGCAGATGAAATCAAGTTAAGATGGTGAGCCCTTAATCCAACATGACTGGTGTCCTATGAGAAGAGGAGAGAGACACACGGGGACGTGTGACCACAGAGGCAGAGATGAGAATGATGCAGCTAGAAGCTAAGGATTGCTGGCCACCAGCAGGAGCTAGAAAGAAGCAAGGAAGGAGTCTACCCAGAGTGCCAGAGGGAGCGTGGCCCTCCTGACACCTCGAGTTCAGACTTCTAGCCTCCAGAACTGGGAGAGAATAAACTTCTGTTGTTAAAGCCATCCAGTTTGTGGTGCTTTGCTAGGGCAGCCCTAGGACACTAATACATGTCCTGTGTACCCAGTTTGGTGACAGAATCCAGGTCCTGGTACAGGAAGAGCCTTTGGTCCACTGGGGGTGTGAGTCACACTGAGCAGAGTGAGAGTCCTTTGGACCCTAAATAGTCCCGTGTAGAATGATCACGTCTCCGAATGGGGTGGAGAAGGACGCTTTCTCTCCCCCTCCACTGCCTCCTGTCTCTCTAGTCATTTAAAAGACTTAAAGCTCCCTTTCTCGATAAAGGTTTTCCCGATGCCCCAGAAAGGACGGCTGCCCCTTCTCTGTGCTCCCATTGGTTCTGTTTGCTGCAATTATCTTGCTTTAATAATACCTCGTTTGTTTTCTCCTGTCTTGCCATGATAGCGCAGGTCCCTTGCAGCGAGGGCCTAGATCTGATGCATCTGTTCCCGCAGTGCTGGTCTAGGGGCGGATACCCAACAGGGCCTTCACAAATGCTCGGGGGATGGTCTCTGCTCCACCTTCTGTGGGGATCTGCACTAGCAGGCATCAGGAGGCTTGGCAGTGCATGGAGGGGTGATGGTAAAGGTACCTCTTGGACCCCAGACTTCGCCGTTCCCTTAATGCCTGTTCCCACCAAGAGATGCAGGTCACCTGCGTCTGTACCCTCCTCAGGTCACCAACGGTGTGTGTCTGTCCCTAGCCCTGTGCACATAGTCACTCATCACTATGACACCCAAATAGGGCAGCTTGGGAAGCTACTGTCTCCAGTCTAAAGATTTTATAAAATAAGCAAGGCTCAGAAAGTTTATGGGGCTTTTCAAAGGTCTACATAAGCCAGGTATGAACCCAGGATGGAACTGATGTGTGTGACTGATCCCAGATAATCCTCAAAACAGCCCAGGAGACCCACTGGACAAAGAAGGAGGCTGGGACTCAGAGAAGTTGAATAACATGCCTAAGGAGAGGAAGCTAGTGCAGGGCGGAGCCGGGATTCGAACCCAGGGCTTGTTGACTCCAAACCAGACCCCAAGCGTCTGACTCATTGGCTCCCCAATGGCAGTTACCTTCATAAGAAGCCTTGAAGCCCAGGGAGCTGCCACTGCTGTCGGTCTGGAAGAGGAGCCACATTTGATGGTTGGTGCTGACAATGAGGTCTGGGACCGACGTACCTGTCAGGCTGTCAGGAGAGAGAGATTCAGAGGCGTGCACCCCACTGTGGCACCCCAAGAGAATGACCGTGTGGCTGACGGCATCTAAAGGAATATCTAGGTGCCAGGCCCCCTCGGGCAGGTACTGGGCCCCACAGTGTTTCTGGCACTGAGCCCGGCAGCACGTGCTCACGTGCTGGGAGACTCAGGACCACTCCCCTCCGGCCACAGGCAGAGCTTGCATCTCAGCCACGACTCCCCTGCCCAGACTCCAGGGCTTGGAAGAGAGGTCTGTGTCCTCACTTGCACAGGGGAGGGATGGCTGGAGCCAGATCTAATCAAGGGGGTGTCTACACCCCTGCAACCTCCTGTCTTTCGTGTGAACTGTATTGCAGAAAAGACACAGACAGAAACCCATTTCCCCAGTCGGAACCCAGCCGGTCCTTTTAATGAGGCACCTCTTTCCACTCCAGCATGAGAAGTGAGGCTTAAAGCGCAGCCACCACCCTGGGCAACGCTCTTTCTGAAGAAGAGAGTGTAGGCATGGAGAGGATTCTGATTCAACTCACATCTACCAGGCACCTACCCAAGTCAGACCATGTCCCTTTCATGATCTTATTTAATGTCCCCAGTAGCCCAGTGAGGTAGAGGTTGTGTTATCCCCACTGTACAGATGAGAAGACAGAGGTGCAAAATGGGCAGTGGCTTTCCCAAGGTCAGCCTGCTGGAGTGGCAGAGTCAGAGTCCACGGCACAGCCTGGGGCTCCTAGAAGAAACCTGGCTTCCTTTTTCTGCTGGGACCAGACAAACTGTCAGCACAGATGGGGTGTGGGGGGTTGTGAGGGGGTGGTGGGATTAACGGACCCTAATCCCTGCTCTACCCTGGGGTCTCAAAGCTTGAGGAGGGCTGTTGAGTTGGCCGCAGAGAGGGGATCGGTACTCTGTGAGCACCGTGCCGGTGGAGCGGGGAGAGACCACCTGGGATACAGCAGTCTGGTGCATGTGACATCCCTGGGCTGGGGGCTCTGACATTCTGTAATGAGTAAGGATGGACTCCAGGGTGGTGGTGAGCAAGGGTGAAGACCAAGGCCTCTGCTCTTCCTCTGTGTGACCCACTTATGACAACTAAGGAACCCAAGGATTCTGCATGTGTTTCCCTGAAGTTTTGATATTGATGTTGGCCTAAAGAGATCTGAGGGTGGTGGGAGAGCCCCTGGGCTGCTACAGAACTTGTTGGGATCTCACTCAAACTAGACTGGTCCAGAGACCTGGGTACAAGCCCTGGATCTGCCATTCATTTGCTGTGAGATCTTGAGCAAATGGTCGAGCCTCTCTGAGCTTTTTCACTCCATATAAATGAGGGGTTGAAATGTATGATCCCCCAGAGTCTTTTCAGCTCTGCTGTTCTGCGGTTCTCTCTATGACAGAGCACAATGGGGTCATGGGGGAGACAGAGTGGGATCCTGGTCTCTTGGACACATCGAGCTGATGTACCACACAGGTCAGCATGCCAGGGCAGGTGAGTGATGGGGATGCACAGAGAGGAGGGGAGGGGTTGAGTATGATGGGTAATTCAGGTGTCAACCTGATTGGGCCACAAAGTGCCCAGATATCTGACCGAGCATAATTCTGGGTGTTTCTGTGAGGGTGTTTCTGGATGAGATTAACATTTAAATTGGAAGACTGAGTAAAACAGATTGCCCTCCCCAATGAAGGTGGACCTCAT
Source organism: Aethalodelphis obliquidens (assembly GCF_003676395.1). Taxonomy (NCBI): domain Eukaryota; kingdom Metazoa; phylum Chordata; class Mammalia; order Artiodactyla; family Delphinidae; genus Aethalodelphis; species Aethalodelphis obliquidens. Next base: position 26,144,681 of record NW_020837953.1, on the reverse strand, counting down.
CCAATCAGTTGAAGAACTGAATAGAACAGAAAGGCTGACTCTCTCCCAAGTAAAAAAGAATTCTTCCTGCCTGCGTGACTTCCAGCTAGGGCAGTGCTTTTTTCCCACCCTGAACTTGAACTGAACATCAGCTCTTTCTGGGTCTTGAGCCTGCTGGCCTTTGCTCTAGAACTACATCATCAGCTCTCCTGGGTCCATCCCCAGCTCGCTGACTCAGCCTGCAGATCTTGGGACTTGTCAGTCCCCATTACCACACAAAATGATTCCTTATCATAAATCCCTTTTTTTATATACACATCCTATTGGTTGTTTCTTTGGAGAACCCTGATTAATACAGTGGAGAGTAGGCAGCAGGGAGGATGCCCTTCAGGCTGACATTCCACTCCTTCCTCTTGAGATCCCAAGTCCCAGCTATGTCACCTGACATGGTAGGGAATGTTATTCAACTGCCCTAACAGGATATTCCAGGTAGATGTGAGGAAGGTATGAGAAGCACCCAGAACAGAACAGCTCCTGGACGAGCCAGCTATTACAGAATGGCCCTTTTTTTATTTAGCATTAAGACCAGAGGGTGTTAGTGTGGTTGGGAGTGGGTGTGGCATGGGATGCTGTCCTTGATGGAAATCAAAAGACATGAATTCAAGTGCTGGTTCTGCCACCAACCATCTCTGTACCCTTTGGGCTTCAGTTTTCCCACCTGTTAAATGGGTATAATAGCACCTTCCTCACAGGGCTGCTGTGGGAATTAAATGAGATAACTGATGTGAAAGTTCCCATCACAGTGCCTGGGCACATAGCAGGTGCCCAACATATGTGAAATCTCCCTCCTTCTTCGCAGGGGAGGTGGATGAGGTCAGGCCTGTCTATCTCTCTAACGCTGGGCAACACGCCCTGAACGGGAGCATTCTTCTGCTTTCATGTCAGGCTAATCATGATGGGTGAAGGAGGAGCCAAATGGCCCCCAGGAGCTGAGACCCAGTGTAATGGAACCCAGGACAGCCCGACATCATCCTCTCCCGTGACTAGATCATGTCAAACCAGCCCTTCTGGCCTCAGAAAATGTGGTCCCAATTCCCTGAAACTATCCTTTTCCCAGACAGTTATGAGCATGGAGGGAAATGAGCAAAACACTTCCATTGTCTCTGTCTGAAGTTAGACCACCACACGTGTACGTGGCCTTGAGGAAAAACTCCTGGGGGAGAAGCAGGGTCTGCACAGACGCAGGCAGTCCAGTGGAATGCTCCAGGCGCACGCAGCAAACCTCTACTCCCCCTGCTCCCTGAGAGGCTGTTCCTTCTGTATACTACCCCTGTGACTTCCTAGCGAGACTCCAGCCCAGTGCTCTGTTTTCCTTGGTAGGAGGAGAGGGAGACGGAAGGATTGTGGCTGAGACAGTGCTGCAGGACACCTTTCCTTGTCACAGCATGGTGGCGGGGGGTAGGGTCAGGGGGACCAAGCAGGACTCGACAAGCCCATCCCCTGCCCCCAGCCAAGGTGCCCGAGCTCCTGCCCTGCCCACCACGTGCTCCGCTTCACTCACATGTAGAGAACCGTCTTCTGGTCTCCGTCCTGACCGCCGTCTCCGACCGTCAGGGTGTCGTAACCCCTCTCCAGGTCAAACTCCTCGAAGGCCAGCTTGATCACCTAGGGAGGGAGCAGGGGTTAGGGAGAGGGCAGGGGCTGCCGGGAGAGACTCCCACGGCCTTGAAGACAGCAAGGATCTTCACGTCGCCATGCCCAGAGCGCCCGCGACACCACCCCACACAGCCCTCAATCCAAACTGAGTGTTTCCATGCCACCTTTTTGAGTGTCAACTTTTTCTCTCTGGGGCCATACAGTCTCTGGGGTCCCCTGACGTTTTCCAAAGACGATCATGGTACATCTGGCCAATTCTGGAGGCTGTCATGGCAACACCAGGCACATCTGGCCAGCTGTGAGAGGATGAGACTCTTCCTTCATGCTTTAATGCACAGAAATCCTCGCGGAACTGGAGGCAGATTTTCAGGCCACATGTGGACTCTGAGCTATGCGGTCCTCAGGGACCTGCAGACACTTCCCTCCGCCTCTCCTCTGCCTGCTTTTCTCCATCCACTTTGTTTATTTGTCGAATAAATGAACGTTCCAGGAAAGGGCTTTCGACAAGATTCTTTTATCTTGTTTTCGCCCTGCCTGCTGCAAATACTCACTAAGCACTCACACCACGTGCCAGCCTAGGAGGTAGGGTTTCAATGGTGAGCATGGCACGGTCCCTGCCCTGGGTGAGCGGGGAGACAGAACAGTAAACTGATAACCAGAACCCCAGGTGACAGACGCTAGCCTACGGTGGGGGGAGGCGGGGAGGCTGCTTGTGATTGGCGGGGGGAGGCGGGGAGGCTGCTTGTGATTGGCAGGGGGGAGGCGGGGAGGCTGCTTGTGATTGGCGGGGGGAGGCGGGGAGGCGGCTTGTGATTGGCGGGGGTGGGGTGGGGGTGGTCTGAGAGTTCTGAAGGCTCTGGAAGACTGTTGGGGTCAGAAGGGGAGAGGCAGGGGTCTAGGGCACAAGGCCCGAGCTGGGGGAGAGGCAGGGGTCTAGGGCACAAGGCCCGAGCTGTGGCAGAGATGGAACATTCTGGAGTGGTCAGTGTCTATCAATGCAGGTCCACAAACTGATAATAGCCGTCAGCTGCCTCATTCTGGGGGACAATGTGGTTGGGCCTTGTGTGCAAGGTGGTGGCTCCAGGAGGTCCAGAACTTGAGACATCTGCCTGCAGCGAGGTCCAAAGGGCCTCATAGCCTCCCCTGCCTCGAAGAGCTGGCTTTATCCTGAGGGAGGAGCGGCAGGAGAGTTTTAAACAGTGGGTGACGGGGACAGTTAGGTGTTGGAGAAGAACATGGGCCTGGCTGCTCGTGTGGAAACTGACATGGCAGGAGAGAGGCCAGAGCCGGTGGGGCTGATTTGAGGCTTCAGTGGCAGTTAGGTGAGCGATGCAGGAGGGCCACACAGTGGAGACGCAAGAGAGAGACGGCCCTGCATCTTTAGGGCTTTGTGACTGGATGGATGTGGGGACTGAGGGAGAGAGGGAATCTGGGAAGACCTGCAGCGTGCCGGCTTGGGCAATTGGGTGGTGGGTGACAGTGCCGTTCGTGAAGACAGAACACAGAGTCCCCTCCCCTAACATCTCGTCTGGGCCTCTTTTTGCCTGTTTCAGGCTGGTTTCAATCTGATACAGATCTTCAGTCTCCCAGTAGGGAGGCTGCAAGTGCTTCTTTGTTTTCTATTCCGCCACTCAAGGAGTAGAGAATTCCCATGGATAGCTTTTCCTAGTGGTGCAGGCTTCCTCTGTCCAAACCAAGCAGCCCAGCAGAGCCTCACCCCAGGGTGCCTTCAGGTGCCTCAGAAGGAAACTGCTGCTGCACTTGTGGCTGAGCCCCGTACCGCCTGTGCAGTGCCCTCTGCCTGGGCACGGGACCCACGGCGAGAAGCCGTGAGCGTGGACAGACAGGACAGGGAGGACGGGTGCCGTTGGCTGGAAGGAGGCTGGAAGAGGCTTCCTGGAGGAAATGAAGCCCAGGCTGAGTTTGGGAGATGGACTGGGGTCCGATAAATGGAGAAGGAAAGGAAAGTGATCCAGGCAGAGGGAGAAGCAGGTGCTGGGGCAGAGCGGTGGGGTGAGTCAATCTAGAGTTGTATGACTGAGAGGGAAGCAGAGGGTGGTGATGCCAGAGAAGTGGGAGGAGCCAGGTTAGGAAGGGCTGTCTGTCATGCTAAGGATTTAGGCTTTGTCCTAAAGACAAGGGGGAATCATGGAAGAGTTGTAAGTAAATGTACGGCATGAGACTTTTGTTTTAGGAGCAATAGCATTGAGGGCTGGTGGAAAACAGACCGATGTCTGGGCTGTGCAACAGTGTGGGTGAGGGAGGTTGTGGGCCCTTAGCAGGCAGCAGTTGGGGCCTATTAGAAAACAGGGGATGGAGGAACTGGGGGTACTGACCTTGGAGAAGAGAGACTCAGGGGCAGAGGCAGGAGCAGCGGTAACCCTGGCTGTCTCCAAGGGCAAACGTAGAGATGACAAGGCACTGAGACCCAACTCTGACTGTCAGAACTGTCCCACAATGAAAAGGAGTGCATTCAGAGGTAGTGAGCAGCCCATCGCCGGTGGTATGCAAGAAGAGTGAGGAAAGCATTCCTGCTTGGGGCTCTCAGATAGTTTCGACAAAAATACTAGACCCTACTGATAAAAATCCTTGTTGGCTACATAGACACATATTACAGTGAGCAACCTACAGCGAGTGGGGAAGCCTTAGCCCCTCTGGTTTTCCCGCCGAGCAGGCAAGCTCGCCTCCATGTTCCCTGATGACCCATCATCACCATCTGCTTAGGCTGGAATCGCCTTCCCATCTCTCACCCTCCCCAGTCCTGCCCTACAGAACGATGTTGCCATTTCCCAGCCCAGTACGCAAGGAGGGGCCCTCGGCACCTGCTCCCCTCTGCCCTCCCACCACAGGACCTGTGTGGTCTCCCCTCACAACGGCCCATTCACAACCCTGGTTTGCACAGTCCCCTCCCCCGCCCGCAGTTTCCCTAGCAACGTCTCCGCATCCTTGAGCTCTTGTCCAAGTGCTCCCTGATTGCCCTTCCTCTCCTCTCCGTGTCAGGACTTACCTGCTGTACTGCGACTGATCTGTTTACCTGGTCTTCCACTACACCATGAACTTCCTGGAGGGCAGGGGCCAGGTCTCATGGCCTCTGAACCACCAGCACCTGTCGGTGTGCCAGGCACACGCCACGGGCTCAGACAATGCTGAATGCGAGAACGCTTTCCAAACGTTTCCTGACTCCCCAGCATGGACTTATCGCCAGGCTCCTGGACCCCTCACAGGAGCTATCATCAAGAACAAAGGTCGGCAGACTATTCCTGCAAAGGGCCAGGTGGTAAATATTTGCCCCTGTGCATCCCATATGATGTCTGTTGCGATGACCCGCCTTTGCTGTTGCAGCATGAATGCGGCCACACATCCATGTAGCCATAATCCATGTACATTGATATGTATACAAATGGGCAGGGCTGTGTTCCAATAAAACTTAGTTCACGAAAACAAACAATGAACTGGATTTGGCCCAAAGGTGGGAGTTTGCCGACCTCTGGTCTAGGAGATTCTTTGAGACACTTAATCCCAGTTTTTGATCTTCTCTTTGATCTTCTCTTGAGAGATTTTGTCACTACAAGAGCTGACACCTATAATGTACTCGACTCTGTTCTGAACGCTTTACATATCTCAACTCATGTAAGACAACAGCGACTATGAATACCTCCATTTTACGAATGGGAAAGCCCAGGCACAGAGACATTAGGCGACTCGCCTAAGATCACACAGCTAAGTGGTAGAACTGGGACTCATCAGGCAGCCAGAGGCCAGGCCCTTACCACTGTGCTCGACTCCCTCACAGCATCCCAGGGAGGTCTCCGGTCCACAAGGTAGGGACCACGACTTATGCTCTCAGTCTTCCCTAAGCTCTTTTTCTGTATCCCAGCAGCTCAGCTAACACTTGCTCATAAAATACTCCAAGGCCGGGCTTCCCTGGTGGCGCAGTGGTTGAGAGTCCGCCTGCCGATGCAGGGGACACGGGTTCGTGCCCCGGTCCGGGAGGATCCCACATGCCGCGGAGCGGCTGGGCCCGTGAGCCATGGCCGCTGAGCCTGCGCGTCCGGAGCCTGTGCTCTGCAACGGGAGAGGCCACGACAGTGAGAGGCCCGCATACCACAAAAAAAAAAAAAAAATACTCCAAGGCCAGTTGTGCCTTCTGCAGACCGAGGGGCCTGGCCTCTGCAGGGAGTCAGGGTCCTGCCTGTACATTCTCACCACCGTCACCCCTTCCAGCCAGCCCCCACTCACGAAGCCACCGCCAAAAGACAGAGGACGGGATTACTATGTCTATGATGGGAAAACATTGCTTTGAAGGCCAGAACCAGAGCCATAAAGTGATTCACATCACTGAGTAGAGCACCGTTGACGTGAGCTGCATTTTAGAGGGTCTGACCCTAACATGGGAGCTAATTACACCAGGCAGACAGCACAACATACACAACGTTGAAGCTTTGGGATGGGCCCCCAGGGCCCAGTGTACTGGTGCTTTCATTTATTTTTCACTCTTCTCTTTGGCCTTTCTTTAAAGACAGGATCCTATAATGATTCATTAACTAACATGCAGGTAAATCAAGCTGGCAAGGTGTCTTTCTAAGGCAGGAGAGTGGCAGCACATGAAACAGGCATGATTAAGAGGCACGTGTGTATACAGCTCAGACGCCCAATTTGCACCCATTAGGTAACTGAATAAACAAACCCTGCACTAGGACATAATTACTGAGCGCCTGCCTTGTGCCAAGCTCCGAGCTAGCTGCTTCCCATAAGTTATCTCACTTGTCCTACAATCTACAGCAGAACCTAAATGCCGAGTGCACGGTGCAGATGGTGAGTATTGGAGGATGGCAAAGGAGGGAGAGATGAAAGGCGGCCGCATGGAGGAGGTGGGTGTGCAGGGACCTGCAGGATGGAGGAGGGTGTGGGCTCCGTCCTGGAGATGCTCTGAGCAGTGAACAGGGAAACAAGGAGCCAGGAGGGCAGCCGAGGGGTCAGCGGGGAGGGGAGAGCAGCATGGCTGAGTCTGCATTTTGTCTGGCAAGAGCAAGCAGTCTGGATTTGAGGGTGAAGATGGGGGGGAAGCTCTAACTCGGCATGGAGGGAGGGCTGGAGGCAGAGAGACCTGCCAGGAGGCTGGTCCAGGGCCCAGCAGTGGGACGAGGGCTTAGGGGAGCCTGAGTCTGTGTTCATTGCAGAGAGCGGGTGGGGGAGGGAATCCTGGAGACTGTACCCCTCAGCACACAGCCGCCTTTCCAGAGAACTGTGGGCAATGGGAGTGGGACCCTGGAGGGTGCCCACCCTGGGCCCCGAGGACCTTCCTTGCTTCCTGAGCACCGTCCAGGACCAGCCGGAGGACAGGGATGCCAGTCCTGCCAGCCTGTGCCCAAGGTCTCAGCGAGGCTCCAGAGGACCTGACAGCTCTCAGGCATATTTTGGGAAGCTGGAGTCCCAAGAGATCTAGACTGAGATTGTTTTGTCCAGTGACTGCATTTCTATAACTGCCTCCTAGCTGGGCTCTGGCCTCTGCTGCCCATCCTTCACTCTGTACCAAAAACCCTGTGCCCCATGACCCCTTAGAGCTGGGGTTGGATAACTATGGTCCTTGGGCCAAATCAGGCCCGTGGCCTATTTTTGTTTGGCCCCTTGAGTTAAGAAGTGTTCTCACTTTTTTTAAAGGGTTAAAAAATACATAAACCACTACAAAGAAGAATGTGCAACAAAAACCTCACATGGTCCTCAAAGCTTAAAATATTTATGGTCTGGCTCTTTACAGAAAGTTTGCTGACCTCTGGCCTAGAGCAATGGTTTTCAAATTGAGTTCCCAGGCACCCCGGGGTTCTACAAAGGCACTAAGGGGGCACAAACAAAGGTGGGAAAAGAGCCAGAGTAGGCAGGGCCTTGCTCCAACCAAAGCAGTTCCTTTTGATCTAGTTCATGATTGGGACTCTGTGACAGACATAGTGGTTCACTCAATGTTCCTCCCACCATTTACACATCTTAATAGAACGCTGGCTTTGTTTGGAGCATGGCAATATATGTGGCTAACCTCAGAGCTAAGGATAGTGAAGTGACAGGATTCTGGGCAATGAGACATGAGCTGAGGAGCCCTCGGGGCATTTTCCCACCTTTCTCCTTGCTTTCCTGGAATACAAATGTGAGGACAGAGGTGAAGCAGCCTTCTTGTGATCATGAGGACAAGAGCCACAAGCAAAGCATGGCAGAGGTGCTCAAGACACTGAGAAAACTACTAAACCAGCCCTGGAGTCTTCACTTCTGGACCTTTGGGTTATGGAGAAAATAATCAGTGTTTCGTTTAAGCTTCTGTGGAGGAGTTTTCTGCAACTCACAGCCAATCAGAACCTAATGACTATGGGTTCTGAAGAAAGGCTTTCATCACCACAGAAAAGTTTATCAACTCTTGAGCCTCAGGAGAAAGTTCCGCTTCTTGGCATGGAAACCCTAGGCTTTCCATGGCCTGCCCCTGCCCCTTCCCTGTGAGTCAGAGCTCCCTCCACAACCCTCGGCTCCAGGCCTGCTTCCCTATTTCTCCTCAGAGCGCTTCTCTGAGCTCCTGAGGGCTGACCTTGGCTTCCCCCAACCCCTCCCGCCTCAGGATACTAATGCTTTGAACAGCCTATTAGCTCCATGAAAGGAAGGGAACTCCCTTTCCCTGGGCACGGCCTGCATGGTGACTCCTGCCTGGGTCTTGCTGAGGGCCCAGGGCAGGGCTGGAGAACTGGTTCCTGGGGTGGGGTGGAGGGGAGTCTGGTGGAAGGGCTGCTCTGAACCCTCAGGAGTTCTAGCAGAGAGGCCTCCAGCACCTTTTTGTTTGTTTGTTTTGTTTTTTTTTTTGTTTTACTCGGGCCTTTCATTGTTGTGGCCTCTCCCGTTGTGGAGCACAGGCTCCGGACGCGCAGGCTCAGTGGCCATGGCTCACGGGCCCAGCCGCTCCGCGGCATGTGGGATCTTCCCGGACCGGGGCACGAACCCGTGTCCCCTGCATCGGCAGGTGGACTCTCAACCACTGCGCCACCAGGGAAGCCCCAGCCCCTTTAAGGAAGGTTTTCGAGGAGGTTGGGAGAGAAAGCCCAGGGGCAGAGACTGAGAACTTTCAGAGGTTCTGGAACCTTGGTCACTACCTCAGGTTTAACTTTGCTGGCTCTGAGAGTAGTAAGCCCTTCATCCATTCATTCACTCATTGGTTGATGGATTCATTCATTCAATTATTCACTCAACAGTTAATACGTCCTTGCCAGGTGCTGGGCTTTGGAGAGTCAATAGAGGAAGACAAACATGGCCAATGCCCTGAGACCTCACAGTCTAGAAGGGGAGACACACGAGTATATGCGAAACACAGCGCAGTGTGATGAGTGCTGAAATCAGAGGAACACGGGGATGGGGCAAATGCGAGGGGCACAAAATCCTGGCTGGAGGAGGGAGCAGGCTTTGTCTTCACGAATAGAGGAGAGTGTGTGGGAACAGGCCACGGCCAGCTCTAGGGGAAGAGGAATGCCAAAATACACCGGGAACTGAAAACAACTGTAAAAAGGAAAGGGATCAGGGTCAGGACTGGAGGAGGCCATGGAAGGGTCCCTCTAGAGCCGCCCAGTCGTGAGGAATGAGCTGTGGGGGAATTTAGGGAAAACCTCTCTCATCACCAGCCAGCATCTGCGCGGGCGCAGCCAGAGAGTGTAAGAGTGAATGTTTGCTCAATGAATAAGTGAGTGAACAAAAGGGCCGACACATGGGTTCCTGACATTTGCACGAGAGCGTCATTGCTGGCTGGACAGTTATTTCTCTGTTCTTCAGATCTACAAAGGGAAGAGTGACACTGATAATTCCCAAGGAGCGAATAATCAAAACGCTGTTATCTTTGGCTTTGAAGTTCATAAAATGCGCTTTCCTCTCCCTCTCCCTTCCAGGCCCCCTCCTTCTCCTTTGCATCCTCAGCCCTCTGCCTCCCGTATCTCTCTTTCTCTCCTGCCTGCCTTTTACTTCTTTTCTAGCACAGGTGGATTAACTGTCCTGATCAAATCCAGCGAGGATCATATGCAAATTGACTCCTATGTCTTGAGTTCATACTGAGAAGCTGTGAAGCAAAGGCCGATGGGCGCCAGTAGGGGGCACCGACTCAGGTCTGGGTTTCAGTCCTGACCACGGAAATTTCACCAGCCACATCCTTCCTGAGGCTGAGCTGAAAGATCCTAACAGGAGGAGGCTCTGGGGCCCAGCATGGGCGGGGCCATACCTGAGGAGCTACCTGACCCAGAGATAGGTCTCTTCCGTCAGTTGTTAACGTATTCAAACATCTGCTGAGCTCCTCCTCTGTGCCGGGCACTGTGCTAACTGCAGGAGAGATAAACAACATGCCACTCCTGCTTTGGGGGCTCTCATGAGCTATGGAGGAAAGAGATTCCCAACACAGTGCAATGCAACATGCATGCAAACGGAAGGGGCTGATGAAGTGCTGGAGGAACAGAGGCAGGACTAAGACCTGGTGGCGTTAGGAAGGCTTCTCTGAAGAGCAGGGATCTGAACTGTGTCTCAAAGTTGGGTAGGGATTTGCCCGGAGGAGAAGGGAAGGCACACTGGGATAGGATGTGCTGGATGGAGTTCTTAAAGGGCCAGCTGTGTCTGAACCAGGAGTTCAGTGTGGCTGAAGCCAGGGCTGCCTGAGGGGAGGTGGGCAGGGGGGCCTTGTGTGCTTTGCTGGGAGGGAAGGGGGTTGTTATTTATCACATACGCCAGGTTGGTCAGAACCACCAGGATGCTCTTTAAAAATGTAGGTTCCAGGTTCCCCTCTCAGACCCACTGAATCAGATCTTTGAGGAAAGAGCTTTGGAATTTGTGTCTTTAAACTTTCTCCAGCTATTTCTGATGATTGACCAAATTTGGGAAATGTTACTGTGGGCAGAATGACTACAAAAACTAAGATAGCCCATCTGGCCAAGGCGGGGCTCGCATTTCTCCAGACCATCCCAATCAAAGGGAGAATGCAGAGCTGTGTACCTAGTAGGCCAGCAGCACTTGCTCTGAGCCGCCTTTTCTCTTTTCCCTGAATCTGCCCAGCTTCCGGGAGGATGCTTCCGGGAGGATGGACCAAGGTGGTTTTAATTGTTTTATTCTTAGTTTATCGAGGAGAGACATACCCTTCACCTGCCTCTGCTATGAGACTATCAGTTCTTGTTCCCACAGTGCAGAGCAGCACAGACGATGGTGCTCGATCAAGGCTGGTATCTTGACATAGGTTCTTGGCCATTCCCATGTCAGACCATTTTGGGGCCTTGTTTGGACCTTCCAATTGCCCTTGGAGGTGGCCGTAGTCACTGAAACATTCCCATCTCCCTCTCAAGCTCAACCAGGAGAGGTCCTACAAGGGGGATGAAATGGCAGGAAGGGTCCTCATGCCCACACACATACAGGTACTAGGGATGTGTAATCATTCCATGATTATAAGGAGACCTACTCTGCACTCCTGCGGGCAAAACTCTCACCTCCTTCTCATGACAGCAATTTTCTTCACCTGCTCATTGTGAAAGGAGCTCCTGCAGTCTCAGTCCAATTTGCCTCTCACTCGCTCCAGATGGTGAGTGAAGACTCACCATCCTCTTTCTCCTACACCTTCATTCTCTTTCTCTGTGCTTGTTCTGCCCACAGCCTACAAATGGGCTCAAAATCCCAATATCCTAAACAAACACCCTAAGTAGCCCAAAGCTTTCTGTCCACCCGACCTCCCTCATGTGCCCTTTCTCCTTCCCTCACTTCACAATGAAGTCAAAAAGGCTGCCTACATGTCTGGCCTCTTGAGCATCCCTCCGTCCCCATCCATTCACTCCCCATCCCACTGCTGTTTCTGCCCCCCCGAAGCTCCACTGCAAGGTCTTCTTCCAAGACCAAAGCCGACAGTCTCTTTCCAGTCCTTTTCCAACAAGACGCTTCTCAGCGTTGCCATTATTAGACACATCCTGGTTGGAAACTCTTCCTGCTTTTGAACCTTGATTTCCCTCCTACCACGTTGACTGCTCCTCCTCTGTTTCTTTCACTGGATCTCCTTCATCTGTAAGGACTGTGTTCCCAGATCCATTCTATGTCTTTTCATTCTCTTTGCTCTCTCCAAGAAGGGTTATCCATTCCTTACGCTTCTGTTCCCAACTGTGTGTTGACGAAATGACCCCCAAATCTCTCTCTTGAACCCAGATTTATCCAGTCTCCAACCAGTGTATCCAAATGGCATTGGATGAAATGCAGACACTTCAAATGCACATGCTTCCCTCTTGACTGCTGCCAAGCTTGTTCCTCTTCTTGTATTTCCTTTTAAAGCCACTGATTGGTCCACGTCAGAAAACACTGAGTCATCATCTATTTGTTCATTGAATAAATGTTTACTGAGTGCCTACTATATACCAGGCACTATGGTGGTCGCTTGGGACACAACGTTGAATGAGATCTCTCCTTCTCCCTCCATCTCATGCCCAATGAGCCATCAAGTCCCATCCCATTCCCTAAACTCCTCTTAAATCTGTCTCTCGTCTTCATGTTTCCAGAGCCTTGGCTGATGACCCCAGATTTCTTACTTGGGTAGCTGCTTCAGCCTCCTAACTGGTCTCACTCTCCCCAGTTTCCCTCTCTAATAGCTCTACTGATGTCAGAGTAACCTTTCAAAACTTCAGACCTTCCTCCTATTGCTCTGGTTCAGAAGAAAGAATGGCCCTCATCCTTCCCAAGGCTGATCCCAGTGCTACCAGTCCCAACCCCTCTCATCTATTCTGAGACCTTGTTCCATCCAGTAGCACAGCATAGCTGCTGAAGTTCATGGGCAATAGACCCGGGAAGACTGGGCTTAAATCTCAGTGCCGCCACTTATTTCCCGGTTATGTGCTATGAGTAAGTTTCTTAACCTTCAACCTGTCCACGATTCAGTTTTTTCATCCATCAAATGGGTCTTTTTAAAACCTACTTAATTATGCTATGAAGAGAATGAAAGAAATTCATTTACACAGAAGGCCTAGCTCAGTTCTTGGCACATGACAGGCATACAATAAGAGATAGCTATTATTGTTATTACCAACAGCCTAACACTTCTACCCTTAAAAATCCGTTTCAGAATAAAACTCAAGCCTTTCTACCAAGCATGTGTGTTCACCATGATCTAAATCTTGCTGACCTTTCCAGCCTCATCTTGATATAGGCATGTTGAATTATTTTCAGTTCTAAGAGACTGTTCCAAACCTTGCTGCCTCTGCACATGTATCCACTCTGAAATACTGATTTCTAAGCCTACTTATCCTTCAAGACCCTGTTCAAATGTCACCTCCTCTGAGAAAAGTTCCTTGACCTTCCAGGTAGTGGCTCCTTCCTAGATTTTCCCATCGCACTCTAGACTCATCTCCATTAGCACTTACCCAAACTCTAGCTTTACATTTACTTACATGACTTCTCTCCTATGTGCACGCTCCTGTGCAGGACAGAGATCATATCATGGTCAATGAACGAATAAATGCTCATCTCATAAAAATTATTGTGAACTTGGAGAGGCTGTGATTTTTGCTGAAGGAGGTGTTCCCAAAGTGACCAGACAAGCAGTCCTTGGACACACTTGTATCTCTCCTGTGGGCCAGTGAACAGGGGTAGGAAAACACTATGCATTTTCCCTGCTATTGGCAGGAAGACAGCTCCGAGTCTTCAGTCTAAGACTTCGAGTTTCTACTCTTACACCCTCCTTTCGGCATTGTATGCTCTCTGGCTGTCTTCCTGGGTGGTGTCAGTGAGGAACTCCCTTCAGCCTTTCTGGGCTCCCCTAGCACTACCTGAAGCCCGGTAAGAACCCACGAAGCTGCTAAGAACACCCTTCTGAACAACTTGACTCTGAGGGAGTGTCCTTCAGAGGGGCTGGCTTCAGGAACCCAGGTTGGAGTGACCTCCTGCAGGGCATGTGGGGTAGTGACCAATATGGGGCCATTGACCTCCACACACCAGCCAAGGCTAGGCCTTCTGAGGGCAAATCAAATTGTTTCTCAGAAAATTCTCACGCCTTACCTACACTTCCTCCTGTACCCCACCTTCAGATTCAAAAGCAAACAGAGATAAGCATTTTTAACAATGCCCAAGAAAGAGTCCTCTCGTCAGCAACTTAATAACTTCATGGTAGTAGGTCCTTCTTCTGGTTTAGCCTCCATTTCCACCCTCATGGGGCTGAAACATCCTTCTCCATTGACTAGGTTCATCATCAAATGGTTTGATAAAATATGAATCTTTCTTTGTAAAATGCCTTGCAGAGGATATCTGTTTCCAGTGTTCCAAGTATTATGGTCCTAGGCACTCTTGAGCAAACAATTTTAAAATGTTGAGTAAAATTTAAAAAGAAAAAAAAAAGCTTTTTACAAGTTAGTAAGTGTTATCAACTGAATTATATCCCCCTAAAGTTCATATGTTGAAATCCAAACCCTCAATGTGATGGTATTTGGAGATGGGGCCTTTAGGAAGGTGATTAGGGTTAAATGAAGTAATAAGGGTGGGGCCTTAATCCAATGGGTTTGGTGTCCTCAAAAGAAGGGAGGAGATACCAGAAAGTTTCTCTCTGAATGTGCACAGAGGAAAGGCCATGTGAGGACACAGTGAGAAGGAGGCTGTCTATGAGCTGGGAAGAATCCTCACCAGAAACCAGACCTGTTGGCATCTTGATCACAGACTTCTAGCCTCTATAACTGTGAGAAAATAACTGTCCCTTGTTAAAGCCACCCAGTCTATTATATTTTGTTATGGAAGCCTGAGAAGACTAGTATAGTAAGAATTCTCAGAGTCTAAAACCCAGTCAGTGTAGAGATACAAAATGTGATTCAGAGCATGAAGCTGGCTTTGGCCTTGGGTGCATTTTTAAAAACTCGTGAAGTAGAGCTTTGGTTTTCAGGGCCTTGTGGAGAAGAGGGAGAAGGAGACAAAGGTCAGTGTCCACCAAAGTTAGGGACTCTCGATGACACCCCTGAACAAAGCTGAGCTAGTTAAGGCTGCACCTTTAGTGTGAGGATGAGCTAGAAATAAGCCTACCTTCCTTCTCATACAGCACTGCTACCCTCTGGGTAGATCTCGAGGCTGATTGTTTATCTCAGACCTTGACACTGAGTGAACAGCAAACAGAAAACTTCCCCTGAGATTCCATCATGCTAAATCTGTCTTCACATGGGTTTTCAGCCTTCAGATTACTTGGGTGGTTTGAAACCTTCATACTGAGAATTTAGTCTGAAGTGGTTTCTGGCTGGTAATGCCCCCAGGCACTGAGCAGAAGCAAACACACCAGCTTCTACCCAGGTCTCAAGGAATTCCCACAGACAAAGTTTACGATTCTAACAACACAGTCAAAAATTACAAAACAAAGAAAGAAACATGGTTCTGGGGGCAACAGGTGAGAAACAACAGGCAACAGAGTGAAACTTGTGAAGATTTCATATACTGAGATTCATAGACACAGAATATAAAATAAATGTGTTTAACTTATTTAAATAACTTAAATATATGTAAGGAGCAAGAGATTATAAAATTAGCTCAAAAAGCACCTGAAAAAAAAACTAAATAGGACTTCATAAACTAAAAATAATGATATTTGAAATTAAAATAAATCTCCAGTGAATGACTTCAACAGTTAGACATAACGGAACAGAGAATTATTGAACAGAATGAGAGAAAACGATAGAAGTCTGCCTTGTCAGACTTCCAGAAGCAGAAAAGAGAGAGAATAAAGGAGAGACAACAGTCAAAATGACAGTGGCTAAAAATTTTCCCAAACTGATGAAAGATGCAATCCATAGATTCAAGAAGCTTAATGAAATCAAATAGGATGAATACGAAAATATCCACAACTAGACATATGACAGTGAAATTGTAGAACACCAAAAACAAAGGTAGGATAGAAAGAGGAAAAACTCCAAATCATTTTATGAGGTTAAAAATATTTTGACACAGAGATCTGGCAGGCGTGTGTGTGTATGCATGTGTATGTATGTGTGTATGTATGTGTGTGTGTGTGTGTGTGTGTGTAATATATTCTATTTTGTTATATATATAATACATAACAAAATAGAAGCAAATTCACTATGCAAAATGTTAGTAAATCAAATATAGGCATGTTTAAAATGATAATACTAAATGACCAGGCTGGGTTTATCTCAGGAATACAAGGTTGGTCTAACATCAGAAAAATCAACCAGTGGAATTCACCACACAGGATAATAAAGGAGAAAATCATATGATTATATCAATAGACATAGAAAGATGCTTAATAAAAGTCAACATTCATTCACAATAAAAGCTCTTAGCAAACTAGGACTAGAAAGGAACTATAAATTTAAGAAAAAGACTTCAGCAAACATCATACTTAATGGTGAGGAAGTAAAACATTGTGTTTAACACTGAACCATGGCAAAAGTGCCTACCATCATCACAATGGTTTGGCATTACACTGGAGATTCTAGGCAGAACATTGGAGCAAGAAAAAGGTTGAAGAAAAGGTATAAGATTGAAAAGGAAGAAACAAAACCATCATTCCTTGCAGATGATAACTGTCTTATGTATAAAACTCCAAAGAATTCACAGATAAATTACTATGGAATAGCTGCTACATACAAAAATCAAAGTATAAAAATTAATTACATTTCTAACCACCACGCAAGAAAAAGTAGAAAATAAAATCTTAAAAGATATGATTTATAAAAGCAACATCAAATATATCTAGGAATAAATATATTAAGAATTGTACAAGATTTACAATGGAAAAATGACACAAGTTTACTGAAAGCCCTTAAAGAAGCCCTAAGTAAATATAGATATAGCATATTAATGGACTGGAAGACTTGGTCTCATAAAGATATCAGTTCTCCAATTTATCTGTAGTTTTGGTATAATTAAAATAAAGATTGCAACAGGTCATTTTGTGGATCTTGGCAAGATACTTATAAAATTTATTAGAGAACAAAGGGCACTTCACAGGAAAAAAAGCACTAACTTGGAAATAAAGATGTGAAAAGATGTATATAGCAGTGCAAAATGATACACGACAACACAGATAAATCTTAAGGACATAATTTTGAGTGAACCTGATTAACACTATATACAACATGATTATATTTATATGAAGTTCAAATGCTGGCAAACTAAATATTTTTATGGATACATACTTATGTGCTAACTATAAAGAAGAGCAGAGGAAAAATAAAGCACACAATCGAGGTAATGGTGACCTGAGGGATAGGGAACGGAATGAGGTTAGTGAGGGACACACATCACTAAGATATCTGTGTGTGTGTGTGTGTTTTTTTTTTTCCTGAGTGGGGAGATGGCTACACAGGTGTTTGTTGTATTGATGTTCTTTATATCTCATATTCTACAAGTATGCTTTTTATCTACTTGGTATTTAGTAAAAACAATTTTTAATAATTGTCTGCAGAGAATCTACCACAACCAAGTTCTGGGTTTGAAATCCCTGGTAGAACAACTGTCCCCAATCCAGTCCTGCCCATAGGACGCTCCCCATCCTCCCCAAGAGCCTTACCTTGGCGGGGTTGAGTGCTGTGATGATCCACACACAGTGTGCGTTGTTGTCATACTGAATGGGGAAATTAGGGGAGGTGATGATGCCTGAGGGGCCTCGAAGGTGGGCATCACACATACGGGCTGCAGGGAGGAGATGGAAGACAAGCATTTTAGTTTAGGTTAGGATGAGTTCCCATCCCCACCTCCCACTCCCAGCCCAGAAGAGACTGAAGTTTGTACATCCCACCCCAGATATAACTTCCTACTTCCTGTTTCCTTCCCCCATGGTTCTTAGCGGGCTCAAAGGAAGTCACAGTTCCCCAAACACTGGGGGAGGAGTAGGCCCCACATGCCTTGACCCGCTGCTCTCTAGGCAACGATGAACTTCCACCGTCAGGCTAAGCAAGCCCCCTACCCTGACTCCACTGTTACCGAGTAGCACATCTCTACCAAGAGGGTGTGGGCTTCTACACACCTTGACCTCAAGCTAGGTGGACCCCATGCACCTATGGGCCTGCTAAACTGCTCTCCTCCTGCTCTGCTGACTTTTCTGCATTCCCCCATTTGCTCTCAGGCCTCCTGAAGTAGAATCTCAGGGTGTCCTTGTCAAGGCCACCCCACTAGCTATCAGAATGTCTGAGCCCAAGGACTCTGCCGGGGCCTCTGGCTCAGCCCGGTGTCAGGCACCTAGAGTGATCTCAGGGACAATAAAGTACTTCCCCACACTTAGCACGTGCCTGAAATAGGCTTTTGACTAGAAGCATAAAGATTCAAGGTAAATTAGAAGTGCTCTCCTCAAGTAGATATAAAGTGTTATCAATCACAACTTAATCTAATTAAGCTCTTTAAAATAGCTTCTAAACTAATTAGATTAAGTAGTGATTGATACCAGTTAAGGTACTACATTGTATCTAGGTGTTTGCCTTCTTTAAAAACGTGTTCTTTAGTTCCAACCACTTCATTCTTCAATGTTAGCGCTCAGCTATTTTAATAAAGGTTGTACGAGTCTGTTCTGTTGCTGCCCACATGGCAATTTATCTTAATTGTAGGCAAAGTGCCTAACGGTAAAGAAATAGTGAGCCTAAGTATATAAAATGAAAGTGGTGTCAAACCTGGTTTCCTCTGATGGGACAAAATATCCTAGAACTCCTCTCCGCGTGTGGACAGGGCTGTGATAAACCTTTCCCAGGAAACCCTTCCTAGGAGGGCCTGGGGAAGCAGGCTCCCCAGCTCTGGACATAATTAATCTCTTCTCATTTCACACACTCATTCCTGTGCTCATTCATTCCCACATATACTGAGAGCCTATTAACAGGCCAGGCAGAGTGTGGGGAGAGAAAAGTGTCGAAGACACAATCCCTCTTCTCTGAAGGGCCACCAGCAAGTGGAGGGGACAGATGTGAAAAACAGTTACAACCGAGTGGAGCGAGTGTTGTCAGGGGTTACGTGCAAGAGACCCGGGGTCAGAATTGCTGGCTCTCCCAAGTCCTGCACCTGAAGGATCTTCTCATCCTGACCTCAAATGTTGAATCAAGTTTGAACAAAGCCCTAGGGGAACCCTCTCCCGCACTCCCCTCCCGTGCATCTGATTGCTCCTGTAATACTGTGCTGAGAAACACTGACAATCACTGATTCCACTTGATACAACTGGGCCTGAAGGCGGCACTGCATGGGGAGGAGAGAGCAGGCTGTGGCGTTTACCAGCTTGGCATTCTGGGTTTGAAGTCCACTTGCTGTGTGTTTAAGTCTGGTAAGTTAGAAAACTTCTCTGATTCTACTTCATCTGTAAAATGGGACTCGTGATATTGCCCCACCGAGGCACGGTGAGGATGAAATTCTATGAGATTTTGGATATGAAGGCTAACCAAGGGTCCAGGACATCGTCAATATTTAACAAAGTGGGGGCTGGGACTGTCAGACTCTGATATTATGTTCATTCCATCTCACTATCCCCAAGATTTCTCAAGGCCAGGGATCTTTATTCTACCTTTCCTGAAGTTTCTTTATAGGATTTTTTTTCCCATGACCACACTGGAGACTGACAACATCACTAAACAGATTAGAATAAGGTCGTCAAAACCGAAACCCTGATCCCAGCCCACCTTTGCAAAGAGGACCTGTGGATTCCTCCTGCTAGGCCTGCGGGGGACCCTGAGAAATCTCTACCAGCACGACCTTTACACCTGTTCGGGAGACAGGTTTTGCTGCCAGAAGCCCTCAGCTTCAGACTTAATTTATCCTGCACTTGTTTCCAAAAATTAGATGGTATTTGCAGTTTGTTGAAATGTGCTGAAGATAAATTAGAGAGAACAGGTCAAAAAGGCATTTACCACTTTAAGGGCTTAGAGGGGTTTCATTAAAATATTACAATCTGCAGCTAGTTAGCATGGAGCACCTAAAAATAGGTGCAGAATGGAGCATCAGCTCCTTTTATCCTCTGCTGTCTGGGTAAGGTCAGGGGGTCTGCAGACAGACAGACTTCTCCCTGAGCAGCCGGCAGCTGGGATCCCACCAACAGATGGATAGCTCGTCGCTGTGACCCACAAGGGCTGGCGAGATGGCTGATGCTCAGACAGTGACTGAATAAATGAATAAACACATATCTATGTTTCTCTATCTGCCTTTTCCCATCAAATGCCTTGCTGGATAGCTTTCAGGAGGCTTTTCCAGGACTTTCCATGCCCAAGCTCTGCTGCAAAGTCCCATTCTTCCTCTGAACATCACTACACCATATAACAGGGGCAGTATTCCAGGGGACGTTAGGGAGATATCATTTAGACCCACAGCCAGTTCTGGCATCAAAACAACTTGGTACCAAAAAGGGAACTGCTCCAGGTGAAGTGCCTCTGGTCTTCTATCTTCTCCCCACATCTTATTCCCACCCTGCTCCATGCTGGCTTCCCTCACTTCTCCTACTACTGACCTCCCTCCTCATCCTTTCTTTTCCACAGTTCTCTCTCTAGAACCACCTCCTGACCACCAATTCTAAGGCAAACAAACTCTGACTTGTAGCTGCATCGTCTTTCAGAACTGCCTCCTCCAACTCCTGCCGTGAGTGAAGCCCATCTCCCCCTCCTGGGTCCGCAGCACTCTGCAGTGGAGAGCTTTCTCCTCCCCGCCAGTGTTTTGTTCCACAAACAATTGCTAACCCCCCGGAGGAAGTCTTCTCTGACCTTCATCTGTATCTCACTCCACTGACACCAACTTTCTCTCCACCATCAGCTCCCTGTCTTCTCGTGCATCCTTACCCAACTTAGACCCCATGGTCCACCATTATGATCATTTTCTTGCAAATTCACCTAAGTCTCTCGCTCCTTTTTCCTTTAAATGATTGCCCGAAAGACATCAATTGTGGATGAACTTCTCCACCTACATTCTCTAGCCCTGCCCCCATGCAGTAGAGCTTTGCTGGAGAAAAATCACATGAGTAGGAAGATTGGTGTCACTATAAATTCATGATCACCCATCTCAGAAAGTCCTGGATATTGTCCAGCAACTCTGCCATTTAGCCCTATTAAGCTCACTCTCCCACTCTGCTCAAAGACCCTTTCATGCCTCCTGCATGTCCCTCGGACCTCTCACCTTTCCCCTTGCCTCCCCTTACTCTCAGGTGATGACCTTGCTTCAGTTTTTGTGGGTGGAACAGAGGACATTTGGCAGGCGTGCCCTCTCTCTCACCCTCTCTCTGCAATCCCGTCTGCTTACGTGCCCATCTTCTTCCTTTCGCTTCCAACAGAGGGATGGCTCCTTCGCCTTTCAGAGGTCAGCGCCTCCTCCTGAGATCAGGTGCCCCTGCCCAAGGTCAACCATGTCCGTGGCCACACCCAGGGCCCGTTGTTCTGGGACCCGGGAGAGTCCATCTGTGAGATCTTCAACTCCATCACCCCGCTCCTTTCCCCGCTGCCTACGCATCCAGCAGAGTGACTTTGGTCTCCATGCACCACCTGCTGTCCTAAACCCTAGGTCTCTCCAGACCCCTGGCTCCCTCATTTCTCGCCATCTCTCCATCCCCTCCTGACCCTTCTTCTCTCACTACCTAGTCTGGACCTCAAGACCCTCACCAGCAGCTCCTGTGACACTCTCCTATCTGCCTTTGATTAACCATCTCTATTCCTAATCCTGGGTGCCCGGGGGCTGCCAGGAGAACCATGGCATCACCACAGACTTGTGCTTTGCCATTGTAATGGAAGCTTTGGCCCAAGTCAGTCCTCTCTCTTGTCTTTGCTCCATTTCCTTGACAGTTCCTTACAGGGGCAATTTCAAACATCCACCCCTTAGTTGAGCCACTCAACCCCAGGGGCTGCTCTCCACTCTTTGTTGTACTCGACCTCTCTAAAGTGTCTGACCCTGCTGACCCTTCTCTCTCTGTGAAACTCACATTCACTGGCTTCCATGATGCCTCTGGCTCTTCTCCTACCTCTGCGACTGATCCAGCTTATCCATTAACTCCCTAAAAGTAGTTGTTTAAATCTGGGCAAAGAACATGTAATACTTTGCACAGTTCCTGTCAATTTTCTGTGAGTTCACAATTAGATCAAAATAAATGTTACCAAAAAGTGGGGGCAAGGGGGAGGAGAGGCTGTTCTATGAGGTTCCATCTAGTGTATTTACTCCAAATTGGTGTCCAGGTGCAATTTTCAGGAAGCAGGACAGAGCCTTTGGACTGCGGTGGAATCCCAGTTCAAAAGATTAGCTTTGGGCCTTTGGGCAAGTTGGCGGACCACTCCAAGCTTTAGCTAAATGTAAAACATGGATGTTGTCTCTTTCCTTGTAAAGAAATTATAAAAACTGTTACTGTACTGCTTTATACAAGTACAAATAGCTTAATAAATGGGAGTTTTATCGTTAGTACATACGTGTAGGTAAGGGGCCCAGGGAGCAATGGGGCATGTATTCTAGTGAAGTCAGTACATCACCCAGGGGAGAATAACTACAGAGCAGAGGAGAGGAAGGCGGGGGTAGCATGGGGGAGGGATGGGGGGAGGGGGGAGGGGGTGGAGAAAAGAGGAGGGGAGGGAGATGAAGACAGAACTCTGAACAACATTAGTGTTTAAGGGGGAGGCCCAGGAAGCTGACCCAGGACGGAAGACAGCCACCTGTAATTTTCACGGCATTAAATTAAACTTTCTTGTGCAATATTTCCCACATTTCACTCCCACCTTAGGAGAATGAGCGAGAAGATTCAGAGCATTTCAGTAATTTGCCCTGTGCCATATGGTATGTTACCAGCAAGGTTGGAAGTTGAACTTAGGTCTCTGGGTCCTGAGTCTGGTGTTCTATTTACCACAAAAGCTCTTATTCTAGGAAGAAAAATAATGTACGACTTTCTGTTGATGATCTGCTCTGTGACTCAGTAACTGTATTTCATCTGGGGCTGGTACTCCATCCCTATCCTCTGTCAACACCAATTTGTGGTCACAGGAAACCAGATCTCCTGGTTGTCAATTTGGTCCTCTTCACTCCATCAGTGGTTTATAGACCGTGTTCCCCAGAACCTCAGGGGCTCCCTGGAGGTGGCTTCGCGGCTGTTGGAAGTGGTGAGAAGGGGGCAACTCCAAATCCCCCGCCCCTACTTCATTGAGAGAAGCTCCACGGCATCTATTTCATTTATGGGGCCTCTGCAAACGCTTTTTAAAAAATATTGGGCTCCCTATGTGAACTAAGTTTGACAAGCCCTATATTATACTGCCTGTATCTGGGCCTGAATAGAATTAGTTTATCAGGATAACAATGTTTCATGTTGTCCTCAATTCCAAAATCAAAATTTTCTAGTAGTTAAATGAGAAGCTTGTTTCTTCTGGTGGGAAGGGTAGAAAGAAAAGGCCTGTGAATATCTCATTTCAAATTCCAAAATGAGGGCACGTCCCCCAATTGTTCATTCATTTCAATCACTGATTCACTCAGGTTGTCCTCAAACATTTGTTGAAAACCTATCATTTGCCAGGTCCCATGTTTTGGTAGAATTAATTGTGTGGAAAATGAATGTTTAAAATCAAATCATATTTTAAATGCATTAGAGGAAAAATAATACCACTGTGTGTGGCGGTGAATCCTTCTCAGACTGTGATCTTTTGGTAACCTGCTTGTTAGGGGAGCTATCGTGGAATTCAAAGAGTTGTGTCCCTTTCTATTTTTAAAGTGGGTTTCATTTAAACTCTCTGTTAAAAAATCACAATTAGAATAGTAATTCTGACTAATTAAAAATAAGAGATTTTAAAAGGAAAACTTTCAAAACTGCCAAAATTAAAGAACCCCCCCCCCTTGAATTTAATATCTAACTCAGCCCTTGGCCTTCAGGGAAGTGCAGGACAGATCACCCAAGTCCAAACCCAGCAACCTTTGCTTTTCTCTTCCTCCCTCACAATGACCTTGGGAGAGGGAAAAAGAGGGAGAGAGTGGCAGGAAGGTGAACCTGCCCTAGAGCCCCCTCTCAACCACACTTTCTATGAAATGGCTTGTCTCAATTTGGCAGTCGCTAGGCACTGGAGGTTTTGTTTTCCCAGTTCACAAATGAGGGCCCTGTAGCTGAAAAAGAGGAAGGAAGCCGCCCAGGGCCAGCAAGCCAGCAGGAGGTAGAGTCGGTCTCTAGGTCAAAGTCTGTGGGCCTCCCAAGGTGTGTGATTGCAACAGGATTGGACAGGACAGTGAGGAAACGGGCTTCTAAGAGATCTGGGGCCACTAGAGGCTGAGGGTGCGCTCTGAGGCGCGGGGAAGCTATATCCTGACAGGCCTTAGTTGTTTAGTTTAACCTAAACACGCTGCACACGAGCCTCACAGATACGCTGGGGTCACTTCTAAGTGAGGCCTTTCATGTCCACTGTCTCCTCTAGTTCTCGCAGTAATGTCATAAAGCAATGCTCTATAATCACTGCCTTTTATCAAAAGAAAAGAGATTCACAGAGGTGAAAAGACACCCGGCTAAAAAGTGGTAATGCTTGGATTTGTACTCAATTCCGTCTGGCTATGTTTTCCGTGATTTCCCCTCCACTTCCCAGGGGCAGAGGATGGGATGAAAATGGATGTGAAAAAGCTCGGCCCGATGCTTAGTCAATAGCGCGGCAGAGAATGCAGAGTCCAGTGGGTCAAAGTCATTGGAGGGACTTGGCTGGGGCACACAACGTGTCTGGAGAAAAGGACGAGCACATCACTTGACTGTGAACTTTCTTCTGAAACACCAGCCCTTCCCCACCCTGGGCTTATTCATGTAAACAACCACCATTACTAAGAGAACAACCTGCCTCCAATGAAAAGGTCTTGCGGAGAGATCAGATCCCACCACCTCCTGAAGGCATCCTTGTTCTGGCTCCTCAAAAG
Organism: Aethalodelphis obliquidens; assembly: GCF_003676395.1. Taxonomy (NCBI): domain Eukaryota; kingdom Metazoa; phylum Chordata; class Mammalia; order Artiodactyla; family Delphinidae; genus Aethalodelphis; species Aethalodelphis obliquidens. Next base: position 26,120,225 of record NW_020837953.1, on the reverse strand, counting down.
GAATTTTGAAATGACAGACAGGCAAAGGGAGCCTTGCTCCTCAGACTTGATCATTCTGTGCCTGTCTACTCAGCTGGTGTCTTGGTTCCCCAGAAATGGAGTGTTGCGCTATTCAATTATTCACTTATTAAATCGTCCATTCAACACATGCCATTGAGCACCTACTATGTGCCTGGCCCTATTCAAGGCAGTGAACGAAACAGACGTCCTTGCCCTGTAGAGCTTATATTCTAGCACAAGGATGTTTGCTTTCTTGTCCAGCATGTCCCAATTCATAAAGTGTTTCCGTATCTACAACTCCATTTGACCCTCACATTAACACAAGATGGGTAGGGTAGGAGCCATGACCTACATTTACCACTAAGAAAATAAGCCCAGGGAAGATAGGGGCTTTGCCAAATTACCCATGGCCAGCTGGTGGCAAAGCTGAGAGTAATACCCAAGAATTCTTCTTTCATTTGATTTTTTTTTTTTTTTTTTTTTTGCGGTACGCGGGCCTCTCACTGTTGTGGCCTCTCCCGTTGCGGAGCACAGGCTCCGGATGCGCAGGCTTAGCACCCATGGCTCACGGGCCCAGCCACTCCGTTGCATGTGGGATCTTCCCGGACCGGGGCGCGAACCCGTGTCCCCTGCATCGGCAGGCGGACTCTCAACCACTGCACCACCAGGGAAGCCCTTTCGTTTGATTTTTTAGACAAATATTAGTTAAGTGGAATCTTTGAAATAATATAACTAAAATCAGTGGGGATGCAAAGCACATTATTAATTGTGGACCGTGGCCACCTCAAAGTTGAGTGAGAATGAATTAATCTAAGGCTTATTTGAGAGAGATTTTCATGACCCTCTTCCAGAGTGCTTATCAACACAGTAAAAAAAGGGAGTGGGTCTCAGCTGCAACTTGCCCCTTCCTCAGTGCAGCAGTGATCTCAGTTATTCACCCTGGACGCATCTCACTCTGCATGAATTTCATCTCGATGCATGTGCCTGGAGAGAGACAAAGAATCTCCTTCTTAAACTGGAAGGATCTGGAATGTAACTTCAGCGGGCAGCACACTTTCTCTTCCAAAGGGTCACTCAAAAGGGCAACTGCTGTCTTTGTTTACAAACTCTAGAGTGATTCCTTACTTTTGTACCAAGAACTCTTGGGTCCCGGTCATGTGTGCAAACAATGGAAAAAGAGAGATGAATGCAGTGTAGGACATGAAAAGCTGTCTAGTGGTGCCCTGCGAGATGAGGCCAGGGGCTTCTCTACCATAGAAGCAGCTGCTGTCCTGTCCCAAAGAAAAAATACACGCAGGTCTCATATTTTAAGATTATTTGGGGGATGGGGACTTGGCCAGCCCAGCCTTGGTTCTTGTGAAACCTGGGATGGCAGGGCCCCCGAGAATAAGACGTCCAGGTGTGAGGTTAGAGGAATCCCACAGAGAGGCCTTTTGAGGTCATGGTCCCTGTTACTCCTGCATAGCTCAGAGCATTCTTTCAGAAGTGACAGGTCTGTTTATTGCTGAGTATGTGGAAAGACACAAGGGCATTGAGATGGAGGGTTTGGGATGTCTGTGTGCTATAATGGAAGGATTCAAGGTGACATGATACAAAGTGACTTCCCTTCCCACCCTTCCCATCTAGGTGCAGCTGTAATATCTTGGTGCAGTGGGCCAGAAACCTGCTCACGTGTGACTCCCTGACTAGACTGTCAGGTGCAGGCAGGGCAGGGACCGTGCCTCTCTTCCCCATCTCTGTTACCTGTTATCTCTGCTATCTCCTGCTCCTGGATAGGCCGGGATACAGAGGAGGTGCTAAATAAACGTGTTGGGTTCACTAGTAAATGGATGCAGAATCTGAGGTGTGGGGAGCAGCGAGAATGAGGTGAGCCAGTCTGGATGAGAGCCTGGACTCAGGCATCAGGAGCTGGGCTCCGTCCTCCATGCCCAGCCCAGCTTGCCGGCCAGCCTCCCTTTCCAGGGGCACCCTCACCTCGGCAGACCGGCCTGTGGTCACTCCAGGCTGCAAACATGTCGCTGACTTTCATACAGGTGATCCGCTTGGACCCTTGCAGGTCATAGCCCTCGTTGCAGGTGAACTGGACGCTGGATCCTAACCTGGGAGACAAGGCGTATCTGTGAGCTCCACCCCTGGGCCTGCCAGGTCCCCCCTGAGTCCTTCCTAGGTCCACAAAGAAGCACCATGCCGAACTTTATTTCTCCTCTGGGACTTAATCTCCGCTCCACCGTTTATCACTTAAAACCTCCATTGGAAGGAACACCTGCTCTTCATCTTCTTTTTTGGACCGTTTAATGGTTTTAGGATTGAGTTAAAAGGTGACTTTGTGTGCGAAACAGCAATCCTCTGAGATAGGTATTAGGACAATTGGGACGGCTAAGAGTGGGTGGATGATACCCATAAACTTGCATGAAAGTGGAGGATTATGAGAAGATGCCTCGATTAGAAAAGTCAGAAACTTTACAAAATGCACTGTCTCGGGGCCCTAGAGTGTCCTAGACTATCGGAGGGGTGAGCTGCCTGCTGGCACATCATTCCTGATGATGGCAGCCCTTTGTACCCTGGGTATAGGTCTGCTGGGTGACACTGGCAGTCTACAGCCCTCCCTTCCCCCTTAAGGTGTGGGTACTAGTCCCAGGACTGGACCAAGAGAGAACGTCAAAGGCCAAAGCTCTTCTCCAGGAAGCGATTCTGTGCCCACACGGTCCTCTCCACTCTACCTCCAGGAAGGCCAGTCCCTGTCTTCCCCCCAACCAGGCCATCGCACCCTTCTTGTAATAGAACATTCCCGAACAGGACTTACCTGAAGTCTGAGCCTAGTCTCTTGCCCCTTTCAGGTATGCCAGGGTCGGGACACATATTATGCCCTTGGGACACACCAACCTGAGTTACTACAAGGCAAAAAACAGCACAGACAGAGATGGATAATCACAGGAAGAAACCAGTCGGGGCCGTGTTGCAGGGTGGGAGGTGGACGCAGAGACAGAAAGAGGCCCTGCTCTGCTGGGGCCTGTGGGGTTGCTGGGGTCTACTGGGCTCAGGTTTCCCGAGTGTGCAGAGGGGGAGCTGCTTTTGACAAATTCCTTTGGGAGCAAAGTCCAAGTGAAATTCATCAAGAGCGTGTGGGCTCAGAGGCACCCCAAACCAACAGCCATCCCGTTCGTTCCCTTATCCCGCACCAGCGGCCAGAGGTGGACAGTCCACAGCCCCCGGTGACCTCCCCACCCTTCCAATCTGCTGATCGTCTCTAGATGAGATGAGCCCCCCAACCTCAGCCCCCAATGGAGACATGACTCAAAGGAAGTTAAATAAAAGGTGGATGTGTGGTCAGAAACGGTAAAGAATGTAAGAGGAAGCTGCAGTCTGAAGTTCAAAGCAGGGACTTGAGCTCAAACATGGATATTTCTGCTGAGAAACCTCTTCCCACCGGACAGTTCTCAAGGCAGAGTAAGCGGTAACCAGAGCATCCCCCGCCCGTGCCGCTGGCCGAGGGCACCGAGGTAGCACCTGTGGTAGTTCTGGCAGGTGCTGTGATGCCCTCACGTTCGCCAACACCAGAGTCCTGTTTTTAAAAGCCACGTGCACAGTCCTCTAGGTTAAAGGAGAAGCTTGGTCAAAGGGCGGCGGATACACACAAAGTCAGTTTTCTCCCGTCTCCAGTGGAGAAGGTGGAAACCCTTCGGCCCCTGCAGTTCATTGTTCTTGAGATGCTGTGAGGCTAGAACTCCCTTACACCTCTGGAGTCCTGGCCTTGGCAACGACCAGGAGCCAGAGTTCCACTCAAGCCCTCACCAACCCCACAGTCCCAACAACCACCTCTAGACGAGGGATGACGGGGAGTCTGGAGCAACATTCCCTGAGTTGGCCCATTTCCCTCTCACCCAGTCAATGTCCCACAATATGAGCAACGTGCTCCATCACTCACCCACTCATTCCTGCACATGATACACAACAGGCATTAATTGAACACCTACTGTATACAAGACCCTGTTTGGATACAGTGGGAAATGCCAATGTCAGGTATAAGATATGACCACTCCACTGTCCTCAAGGAGTTACATGAACTATGGAAAGAAACTACAGAACCACAACGGGGAGGTGATGAAAGATACAGCTACAGGGAGGTTCAGAGAGAGGACCCATCTCATATTGCTGAGAGAAGCATGGAAGGCTGCCTGGAGGAGGCAGCATTTGACATGGATCTACTGAGATAGTGGGATTTAGATACATGATAACAGAGAAATGGCATTTCAGGCAGACAGATGGGCCCGGGGAGCAAGGTGGAGACACGGAAACCGAACTGTAAGTTGTTCGGTGTGCCAGAACAGGAGGGAGGGTATGAGTGACATGGAGGAGTGAAGGTGAAGTGTCAGAGGTCAGACTTTGAAGGGTCTCAAGTCTGATCCTAAAGATGATGGGAAGAGTCCTGAGTGGGGAAGGGCACTGTAAGATCTGGATTGCTCAGAGGGAGGCCAGTTACTGTGAAATGAGTTAGAAAGTTTTGTGTTCATTCAGGTAGAGGACAAGAGCCTGGTAGTGGGGACAGACATGAAGTGACGGGAATGGACGTGGCAAAGAAAGAGTCATCAGGGCTTGTGGAAGAGCAGGGCATGGGAAGAGGGGGCAGGGGACTTCCCGGCCCAGGGACCTGTGAGGATGCAGTGAGTTGATGGAAGTGCAGCAGTGGGGAATCCCATTTTTGACTCAGTTAGTCTCATTTCAGACCTGAGTTTGAAGCGCATTCCTACTGTTAGAAACCTGTCCAAATCTCCAGGGAGCCCCGGGTGCGGCTGGCCAAGGGAACCTGGGCATTTGGACAGACTGAGCGCTCAAGCCAGAGACCGGTTACCCTCTTGGTTGTGTGGTGACGAGTACAAGGCCTCTTGGGCAGCCTCCTTTTCTCCAACATTCCACAGTGCCAGGCTCAAGCCAGTCGCTCCCACTGGACGCTCGTCCCCTACTCCCATCCCCTTCCTTGCCAAACCTCTATTTCTGAAACTTTCACATCCTCAACTAAGCTACGTCAACATTCCCCCAGTCCAGGACCCTTCAGGCTCGGCTAATAAGACAGAAGCACCATCTCCAAAAGCAGAGCAAGCCCCTGCCTCCTGGGGCCTCGGTGTTTTGCGAGCAGCGGGGAGGAAAGAGAAAACTGGGGCTTCCAGGATCCCCAGGGGCAGGAGGGAGAGAGGACCCCTGAGCTGTACCTGCGGGTCCATCTGTTGGCAAGCCAGCCTCACCGTGATCCATCCCTACTGAGGGTTTCTGAGCTAAGCGCCCACCTTCTTTAGGCCCTGCCTACTCAACCCTGTGCACCGACCACCCCCATCCAAAGGCCCTGCTGACCACCACATGGGAACCACACACCACCTTGCAGCGTGTTAAGAATGCACAGCGGATTCTTGCCTCCTTCTCCCGCCCTCTCGTTCAGAGCTGACACTGCTCAGCGTAGCATAGAGGAAGGCTGACCAATGAGGATGTGGCTGGACGGGAGAGCTGAGGCCGTGGTGAAGCCCACCCACCGAACCACAGCCCCTGACATGTATGGCAAACCTTGCTGCGTCCCCTTTAATCAGCCAGCCCGAAATGAGGCCCAGGCGCCATCCAGGAAGTTGCAAGCCCAGCGGTGAGCAGCTCATACCCCCCCAGTGCCCTCTCTTCCCGGGAGGACCGAACAGGTGACGGCATCCCCGTATGAGCCTTCAAGGCTCCCCGGAAACAAGCAAACTCAAATCCCAGTGAACAGTTTACTGTCGGAGTTACGGAGGCAAAAGGCTTTTCCCCTTTCTTTCCCGAGTTCCAGCCTCCCCTGCCTGTTCAAGACCAGCCGCTTGTGCTCGTAGCATGAATTTGCTCTTGGCTGCACAGGGAAGAGACTGGAAGGTGATCCTTGCCCCGGTCCCTATGGTGAGGAAGAAGCCGCCACACACTCAGAAAGACAATGCCTTCTACCCAAAGCGAAGGGAGCCACAGACACATGGGCGGTCAGAACCAATGGCCGGGGGCCGATGGTGCCCACAGACTGGTAAAGGCAGCAAGTAGGATCCAGGAGATATAAGTGTGGCCCACTGCTCCCCTGAAGTTCAGGACATCTGTCCACAGGGAATCTGGGCAGAACCCAATGGGCCAGACCCCTGCAGACATTCGGTGACCTGCCCCCGAGGCAACTTGAGTCACACCCATTCCTCCCTGAAGGAATCTCAGAAAGGAGACCAGTACCTTGTTGTAGAGAAATGTATATTTTTTCAAAGAGGTTTTGAATTTTTTTTATTCAAATAGGGTTTCTTCATCTTTCTGAGGGAGTTTTTGGTACCTCTGAGAACTAATGAAAACCATAGACCCTTCCCTTCCACCCCAACATGCACCCACAACATCACAAGTGATTTTCTAGCGAGTTCAAGGACCTCCTGAAGTCCTAGGTCAAGAAGGCCCATCTCAGATCCAAAGGAGAAAGGGAGGATAAGGTTTTGCATCCCCATTCTACAGATGGGGAAACCGAGGTGTTAGGGCCTGGGGTAACACAGTTACCTAAGGACACAACTGGGAAAGAAACGTGCTCTCCCAAGTCAGAGCAGTTTCCTTAACGTTTGCCTGTGGCCCCAGGGCAAACTCTGAAGTTGAATCGTGCCTGCCTCGGCGCCTCTGGTTTCCTGTGGCTGCAGAAAGAAAGAGCCCGGAGGGCCCGGGCCATGTCTTGAGCCTTCCCTGCGGACTCCTGACCTAACCCTCTGCTCCTTCCTTTGGCTCCCTAGTCAAGCACAGAAGCAGGGCCTTCTGGCTGCCCTCTGCCATCCAGGCCACTTGTGGCAGGGTGACCAGACAATGGTCCCCAGAGGCAAGGAGTGGTACCTGTCTCCAATTGGAGGACTTGAAAGACCAGAGAAAACCCACAGCCAGGCTCAGTTTCGTCACGGCCTTGGGACCAAACTGCCTCTCCCCGCGCTGCTCCCTGCCACCCAGGCACGGAGCTGTGGACCCACCCATGGCCTCTCTCCAGCAATTACCTCCAGTACCTCAGCAGAAGGGAGCACATGGAGGTGAAAGAGGAAAGGAGAGGGTCAGCAGGGAGCAGAGACAGAGAGAAAAAGAGGGGGAAGCAGATAGGGTGAGGGAGGAGGAAGGAGAGGAAAGTGGAAAGAGGGAGGACGAGTGGAAGGAGACAGAGAAGGGCGTGAGAAGCAGAGGGCAAAGGGAGGCAGAAGGTAGACCAGAAGGCCAGGTGTTTGGGGGACCAAGGGAGGCTCCCTGCCGCCACCTCCAGAATGAAAACGGAGTGTTTCTTGGAAAAATCTGCTCTGCTTTCAAGTCCAGCCTCCTGGAGTGGCCCAGAACCTTTGGGAAATCCTTCCTATGCTCTAGCTCAAAAGCCCCTTAGCACAGGCTCTGATCAGGTGCTTCTGGAGTGACATTCCAGACAACTGCCCAGCATTGGACATTCTCCTTTTGATCTTTCAAACATCAATGGCAGGAACACGTTTCCATGGACAGAATCTGCCCCATGTCCAAGCAGGGAGCCCCCGGCACTCCGCCATCAGCTCAAGAAGAAGGACCCCCCTCGCTTCTAGTCCACGTTTTGCCCAGCCAGGTCCATGGACCCTGGTGGAAGGTTCTAGGCATGCCCCTCTCTCCCCTTCCCCCAATCTTGCCTTGGGAGCTGGAATCAGGGACTTGAAGCATCCAAAATCCCAGCTGGAGTTTACTGACTCCTAGACGAGCCAGAAAAAGGATTGTCTTAGCAGGTGGAAGTGATTCAAAAGGAAAAATAAAGAAAGAAATGTAGCAGTAATGACTCCCTGGACTGCAGTTAGAATGGGAAGTGAGGGAGAAAGAAGAGGCAGGAGGGGAATGGGAGGAGGAACACGAGAAGACAGAGGGCAGGCCCCGGGGCTGCTCGCTGGGCACCAGGTTAGTGTGTGCGCGCGCAGACCCGGGCGGAGGGAAGCCGGGCTGAAGGGACATCAGCGCAGCGTCATCTGGCTTCCCCGCGGTCACAGCGCCAGCGGTTCTGGCCTCGAGCGAGAGGCCTGGCGGGGCGGACACTTACACACAGATGTCTTCTGGCTGTTATCTTTGCTGGGCATCAGCTTCACGCCTCGAGACTTCAACTCAATTTGCTTCTTGACTAGAGAAGAGGTGAAAGGAAAGTCAGGCTTAGTTGTCATATGGGACTGGGGACGGGTCCCTCTAGAATGATCCGTCTCTTAGCTTGGGACATTCCATGGTGAGTCAAAGCCAGAAGCCCCTCTGGGCAGGGATATACTAAGGGTAGCGCTCAAGTGCAACAGGGTCTCAAACACGGAGAAAGAGCTGCTATCAAGGCTGGCTCTCTGGGGTGATCTCCCTGCAAACTGGTGGTGAGTGTCCACATGCGAGGCCCCGCGGCCCACCCTCTGCAGCTCTGCTCTCCTCCCGATCCAGTCCTGGCCAATTTCTGGACCAGCCCTGGCCAGGTGTGTCGCATTGCCTTAGGGCCCCAAGTTGTCACCCTCGCTGTAACCACAGCTGTTGCAATGAAATGTGACTGTAGTCCTTCCGGTTAAAGAGGTGGGGTATATTTCCTCACCCCTTGACTTTGGGTTTGGTCACTATGGAGGCCTTGACATGTCCAAAGCCTTGAAAAGTGCCTGCCAGATTAGGCTTGCCCACTTGAATCTCTGCCATCTTTGGGAGAAGACATGGCTGGTCGTGGGAGGATGAGAACACGAGGAGCAGAGCCCACCATCCTAGCCGAGCCCAGCCATCACCAGCTGACCTACTGTGAGCAGGGGCAGTCGAGTCCGGGAGGTCACTGGGGGATGGTCTGATGGATTGAACTGGGTTTTGATCCAACACTAAGTCCAGTCCATAGCTCATCAGGACTTGGCCAAATACCATACAAAGGGCCCCAGAGCCAGAACGCCACAATTCCAAAGGCTATTCCTCTGAATCCATCAACCTCCTTTGGGTCTGAGTACCCCTATGCTCCAAAGCATTCTGCTGGTTGCCAAGGGCTTCATCCTGTCTCTGGTTATACGGCTTGGTTTATCTGTCCAACCCCAGAACCCCCTGCCGGGTGGCTCAGCCCCACTCTTACTGGAACCAGCAGCGGTAACAACTGTGACCAGCACTTCCTACGTGCCAAGCCCCGGGCTGAGGGCCTTCCACGTTCTTTACTTAAATCAGCATCACTGACCCCTTTCTTTCTCTCACACCCACACACGATCTATCAGTAAACCCTCCCAAGTTTATCCCCAATGCAGTTTCTACATCTGTATCTCTGGCCCAAGTCTCCAAGACTTCTCCCTTTGTTGCCATGGCCTTGCCTCTTCCACACTTGCCCCCATCTAATCTGTTCTCAACACGAGATCCAGAAGGATCTTGTTAAAACACAAGTCAGACCAAATGACATCTCTCCTCAAAACTCTTCAGGGGCAACCCAACTCTCCTATAGTAAACGCCAAAGTCTTTAAAAGAGCCTGCCCGGACCAACTGGCCCTCTCTGTGAGCTCTCTGGCTCCATCTTCGACCCCAGTCACTCTTCTCCAGCCACATGGGCCCCCCTCATATTCCAACAATACACCAGGCATGCCCACTTCAGCCTGCCAGTTCCCTAGAAGGCTCTTTCCCAGATATCTTCATTACTTGCTCCCTTTTCTCCTTGAAGCCTTTGTGAGAACACCACTTCCTACGGCAGGCCTTCTCTGACCACTCCACTTAAAACTATACCTCCAACCCCAGCTCTCCCTAACCCCTACCCACTTTATCCCTAACTCTCTCGTATGCATATGATTTTCTTAGTGATTTTTGGCATCCTACGTTGCAACGTAAGCTCCACGAAGACAGAAATTTTTGTCTGTTTTGTTCATTGCTCTGTCCTCAATGCCTAGAATAGTGCCTGGTTCATAGCGGGTCCTCAATACTCATTTCATTTGGTCCTTATATATGTTCAACAACCTTGACCGGTAGTTATTATACCTACTTGATCGATAAGAAAATTGGGGTTTACGATGGTCTAAGTGACTTATTGTAGGTCACACAGCCAGGAGGCAGCTGTGCTCTTGGTGGGACCTCAGAATCTTCTCTTGTGACCTGTCCCCAAAGTTATCCCAAGGGCATGGGTCAACCTTCTTCAGCATCTGTCCCCTCCCCAGCTCAGCCCCTGGAGACTCAGATATTCACTCTGCACTTGAGATAACATGTCAACCCCAGAACTAAAGCCCACAGTGATCAGATGTGCAAAGGGAACCAAGTCCGAGTATTCCCCCACCCCCTGTCCATCCCTGCTCTGCCTATATCAAAAAGCTCCCCAGGGCTTCCCTGGTGGCACAGTGGTTGAGAGTCCGCCTGCTGATGCAGGGGACACGGGTTCCTGCCCCTGCCCGGGAAGATCCCACATGCCGCGGAGCGGCTGGGCCCGTGAGCCATGGCCGCTGAGCCTGTGCGTCCGGAGCCTGTGCTCCACAACAGGAGAGGCCACAACAGTGAGAGGCCCGCGTACCGCAAAAAAAAAAAAAAAAAAAAGCCCCCCGAAGGTTGGTCCCCCAGCAAGCTGCTGTCTAAGCTGAATGCCTGACAAAATTCAGTTACTTCCACGGAGTCACCACTTCCCTCGTGCATCCAAATCCCTTTTATAAATGTGCATTACTCTCCATGTGTATCCAGCAGGAAAATTTCCAATGAACACTAACGTGGGCCCATTATCAAACAGAGGGTATTCATAGGGAAACATGCATTATTCAAGCCTAGCTAATAACGGTGAGGCAGGGGGAAAAGCTTCCTCTGATTCGACATCCCTAAGAGAACAGGAATGGTCCCAGCACTGTGAGAACAATTCCAGCTCTTCTCCCGGGTGCCCCACCAATGGGCAGGGATCAGGAGAGGGGCCTCTAGGACCCAGTGCAGCCCATCTGAGGGCAGGTCTGGGAAGATGGCTCAGGGCATCCGGAGAAGGAGGTGAGTCAGAGTCTTCCCAAGCCCCTTGTTCAGGTTCTTGTGTCCACTGGGGGAGGGGGTGAGGAAGGGGGTCAGTGCCCCGTGGATGCCATTCCCAGGGGCAAACACTGCTTGGGTTTTCGTTGTAGCTGCTGAAGGGGGACCGTGAGGTGCAGGTGGATATGAGGGGGTGGTTAAGAGGAAGCCCTCTTCCTCTCTTCTCAAGGTTGCATTGAGAAAGAGGTTCCTGCCCCTCCCCCATCTCCAGGCCCCAGAGGCAATCCTTCCAATCCTGTCTACTGGGTCCTCTCCACGAAGGACTGTCTAACCTGACTCATCAGTGCTTAATAGTCACTGGATGACGTCATGCTGCCGCCCAGCAGGAGCTAATTCCGTTCTTCCTCTTTTGCACCCTGCTACTCACCACAGGATGGAGTTTGTTAAGGTGATGAGAAGAACTGGTTAAGAAGGAACCTGAAAAGCTAGAGGGGGCTCCTTAACTTAGATGCAAACTTTGGGACCGTTTACCCCTCTGAGCCAGGTCTGAAAGGCTGTGTCACCCACGCTGTTGGTGGGTCCCCACATTAGCTTGGGAAATGCGGGGGCCACAGCTCTGTGGGCAGGCGTTCCTCACACCTATAACACAACCTCTCAAAAAACGTATGTCCAGGCCCAGGTGGCCTAGGCCATCCCCAGAACTGATGAATGGGTCAGAAAGGGACCTGGCTAGGGGGGTACCCACCCGGCAGTATCCACATCACCAGGGATCTTAGTGTCCAGAAACCACCTCCACATACCGGTGTCGCAGTAGCTTGGCAATCCCAGGGAAGCGCTCGCACACTGAATTACAGACAGCTAATTTGTCTTCGTCTGACCAAGTGTGTGGTGGGTGACCATGGAAGATGGAGCACCATGGGAAATCAGCCTTGAAATAAGCTCGTAGAAGAACTAGCTGGACAGACCAGGGCAGACCTGGTGTGAAGGGTCAGAGGACAAGGGCACTTCTCTCTCTAGGTCTCCACAGCGCACTGCTAACAGAACTAAGCAGAAAGCAAGGGCAAAACAGCAAGGACCTGGAGAATTTCTGAAGTGTATTTGTTCCTGTTTGAACATTCATTCACGGAGCGCCCACTAGCGTGGCACCTATGGTATTACACTGAAGCGCTGGTCTCTAAAAAGGATTCTGTAACTACTGGCGCCGTGGAGAAAAAGTGGAGCCTGGGGCTGGCTCCTCGGTCCTGGCTACACTTGAATGCACACCCCCGGTGCACATATGCACGCCACACATCCATGCACGCGTGCACATCCGTGTCTACAACCAGTGCACCCACAAGAACACATTTACGTCCCTGTGTATGTATGGCTACAAACCTTTACCTACAAATATAATTCACACTTATACATGTGTTTGTACTGTATGTGAACGAAGTCAGGACTCCCAAGAGAAAAGTGCTGGCTTTAACTGGTTGACGGAAATCTAAGTAGGTACACTCATCTCCTCTGAATGATAATGACTAACAGAGACTGCCAGGCTGCTCCGTTCATCCTTTATATTCTGGTTAATTACAAGACATCTCCCCACTGTTGTAAAGGTTAGCGGAACACACGGTACACGTTTAGCTGGAAGAATCTGGCGATACAAATGCCTCTCCGGTCTGCAGCACCAGTTATTGGGCCGAGCTAGTGGGAGACAAGGACCTGTTAGTGGAGGAGACAGGAGAGGGAGGCCTAACCTGCCTCCATGGCTCTGGGGACCAAGAAGTGCATGGAACCTATGGCTTCTTCTCATCCCAGTGGATTCAGACTTCCCTCCACAACAGTGAGCCCCTGCTCTCAGCCTGATCACTCGCCTTTCCCCATCACCTGGCTGTCCTGCTGGCTGGACCATCCCTTCATGTCCTCCCACATCCACATCCACACCAAATCCAGTTCATTCAGCCTCAGAAAATTTCTCCAGTGTGTATCCTTCTTTCAGTGTTCTAAGCCGTTCCTGCCCTAAACTCATCCTGTTTTTTGCTTGGTTTTGGTTCACCGATTCACTGTCTCTGGCCCATCTTAAAAAATGTTGCAGACAGTCATCTTTTAAAAATGGCAATCTGATTGCCACTTCGCAAACTTGGGTTTGCATCCTGCACTCTGCCCTTCCCTTGTCATTGAGGACCTGCCTCGCTGCCTTGGTCACCAGCCCTGCAGAAAGGCTTTTATTACTCACTGCCTTTTGCTGGACAAAGCCAGGTTCTGGCGCACTGGATCCTCATCTCACTGAGATTCATGCCAAAGATATAAAATTCGGTGCAGATGCCTAAGACCCAATGCTTCAAGCTGTAGACCTTCCAGCAGATGGGGAAGCTCTTACTACGGAGAAGAACAGTGGGAAGAACAGTGATTACAGAACAGAGCTGAAGATGCCTCAGAGTAACAAAAGATGAGGTATCTGTTGCCAGGTCAACTGACTTAAAGGATAAATATAAAACTATCACACCAGACTAGATCAGGATGCTGCCAACACAAATGAAGAGGCTGGAGTGGCACCACCACTGCTACTGCACTGGCACTCTTGATTGCCATGGAAGGCTTCAAGAAGATTAGCAAAGGTGCTAATCCGGCGGAAACCAGGAATGGTGCGAGGCTGCGTGTTGACGCTATAACTGCTGAACTAAGGAAGCAGCCCAAACCTGTGCTAAACCCCGAAGAGACTGCTCAGTTCGCCACAATGTCTAAAAATGGAGACAGAAATCAGCGACATCATTTCTGATGTAACCACAAAGATGCAAATGGTGTGCTTACAATAGAGGACAGGAAAACACTGTATGATGAATCAGGAACTGAAGGCACAAAAGGTGACTAAGATTACATATCTCTCTGCTTGAATAATACATCAAAAGTGCAGAAACGGGGATTCCAGGATACTGATGGTTTCTGGTATCCACTCTTGAAATTGCCAATGCCCAGTGAAAGTCTTTGGTTATAATTGTTGAAAATGCCCTCGGTACACTCAATTGGAGTAGGATGAAAATTGGCTTTGGGGTTATAAGAGCCCGAGCTCCAGGTTTTGGTGTCACAGAATGAACCCAACAAGGTTGATGCTACTGATGGTGTGGTATTTGGAAAAGTGAGTTGGACCCTCAATCTTGAAGAGGTTTTGCTTCATGACCTAGGAAAAACTGGAGAGGTTATTGTGACCAAAGGTGATGCCACATTCTTGCAAGGAAAAGGTGACAATATTGAAATTGAGAAACATAGTTAAGAAATCACTGAGCAGTTAGAATGTTACTGTTAGTGACCATGAAAAAGAAAAACTAAATGAACATCTGGCAAAACTTCAGATGGAGTAACTCTGCTGAAGATTGCTAGGACAGGTGACGTGGAAGACGATGAAAAAAAAATAGTCCCAGATGCTCTGAATGTCACAAGAGCTGCTGTTGACAAAAGAGTCACCTCGATGCTTTGCTTCAGTGTGTTCCAGGCTTGGATTCACTGATCCAGCTAAATGAAGAGCAAAAAATTGGTACAGAAATCATTAAAAGAACACTCAAAACTCTGGCAATGACCGTTGCTAAGAATGCAGGTGTTGAAGGATAACGGATAGTTGAGAAATTTTTGCAAACTTCCTCTGAAGCTGGTTATGCACCATGCTGGGCAATTTTTAAAATATGGTGGCAAAAGGAATCGTCAACCCAACTCAGATGGTAAGTAGTGCTCTGCTGGGAGATGCTGGTGCAGTTTTTCGGTTAACCACAGCAAAACTCGCTGTGCCGCTGGAATTGCTAAAGGAGAGGAGGACCCTGGCATGGTAGATGGGGGGCGGTGTAGGGGGTGGCCCATGTTCTAATTCCTAGGAGCTATTTTTTAAAAAATTTATTTTATATTGGAATATAGTTGATTAACAATGTTGTGTTAGTTTCAGGTATACTGCACACTGATTCAGTTATAACCCTAACCCTAACCCTACTGTATAGCACAGGGAACTCTGCTCAACACTCTGGAATAACCTAAATGGGAAAAGAATTTGAGAAAGAATAGAGACATGCTTTGCTATTAATAATGGGCTGTGCAGCGGTCTTCACGAACAACTTCCCAGAGGTCAGCTGGAGGAGACGACCGGAAGAAGGATGTTTAAGGGAATCACTATGGCCATCAGTTATTGGTTTCAGTTGCCT
Source organism: Aethalodelphis obliquidens (assembly GCF_003676395.1). Classification (NCBI taxonomy): domain Eukaryota; kingdom Metazoa; phylum Chordata; class Mammalia; order Artiodactyla; family Delphinidae; genus Aethalodelphis; species Aethalodelphis obliquidens. The sequence goes on along the minus strand of NW_020837953.1, from coordinate 26,105,154 downwards.
TTGCAACACTTTCCTCTCTCCATGGAACATCCTTTCTCCTCTTTTCTGCTCGGCTACTCTTGTTGGAAGGCCTCACTCAGAGGTTACTTCTTCTCTGCCTCTCTGTCTACGTCTCAGGGAGTAGCCAGTGCCCTCTCCAGGCTTCATCCAGACCTCTGCTGAAGCCCTCATTACACAGGAACAGCAGGTCTGCTTCTAGCCATTTGCCTCATGAGCTCCTAGGTCTGCATCCCGGGACTGACACAGAGCCAGGCACATAGAAGGTTCCCAATAAGGGTTTGATGACTGAGTGGATGAATGACCCACTGTTACAGAATATGTGCTTTGAATTAATTTCTGGCAAAAGGAAGGGGTTACACTGGAAGCCTGGTGAGGTGAGGGGCATCACATATGTGTTCACGCTCACTTTGCAGTTCAGGCCCACTCTTTTTTTTTTTTAAGATTTTTTTTTTTTGATGTGTACCATTTTTTTTTTAAGTTTTTATTGAATTTGTTACAATATTGCTTCTGTTTTACGTGTTGGTTTTCTGGCCGTGAGGCATGTGGGATCTTAGCTCCTCAACCAGGGATCGAACCCACACCCCCTGCATTGGAAGGCGAAGTCTTAACCACTGGACCGCCAGGGAAGTCCAGGCTCCCTCTTGATTGCATTCAGGAGCTTGGCTCTGTAGGTAGCTGGCTCTGGGCTCCTGAGACTTGTGCTGAGGCCCCCAGAGGACCAAATGAGGCTGGTAAGGGTCTGGCAGCTCAGAGGGCTGCCAAGAATAGGACAGATGAGTCAGAGCTTGAGCCATGGGACGCCTGAGGCATTTCTGTTCTGGCCCAGGACTGTGGATCAGTCGCAAGTAAGAACGCAACATGTTCATGTGAAAAACAGAAGCATCAGCTTGTTACCGTAAAAAGCCTCAAGCATCTCAGTAAGTGCAAATTGTTCTCAAATGGAAAAGTTTATTTGGCAGACAACTGAGACTCAGCACAGGACTTCTAGAAAGCAGAATATCTTCCAGTCTCCTGGTCACCAGGGTTGACTTGACAAGAGAGGCAGTGAGAAGGGACAGCGGGGCCAGGCTGGGATCTGGCTGAAGGGAGGGACGGACACTAGAGGATGATCATGAGGTCAGAGTGGCAGCAAAGGGAACACGTGTGAGAAGGAGCCAGAGCAGGCAGCTCTCTCTCACTGCACAAGGGTTTCCCATATAACAAACAGAGGGTCAAGGTGACTGATGGGGTAGGAAGCTTCAAGTTTCCATTTCTTGAGTGACTGCCACGTGTCCAATATTTTACCAGGAGCTCCTTTAATTTCCAGTAGCCCCGTGGGGTTAATATTATTCCCTCTACAGACGAGGAAAGCAATAGTGAGGGGTGCTATCCTCCCTGCCGGGGAAGCCCCTCACGCTTTGTGATCATTGGCCACTGTGGGCGTTTAAAAAAAGGCTCTTCTCACTGTCATCCCTTTAGGCTTAAAAAAATAAAAACAGAACAACCAAGAAAGCAATGAACACTCTGAGAAGGACTGGAAATATTCCTCGCCTGGAGACAGAGGGATTGATTATATAACCTCAGTGGCCTTCCCAAACTGGAAGGAACCTTATAGAACATCAAGTCCTGGGGTTACCAGGTACAGGAACCTCTTTTAATCTGCTTAGGTAAATGCCTGCTACAAATAGGTCAAAGAGAGAATTCTCTGGTTGAAGCTGGGGTGGAAATCCCACCTGCTCAGCCCCTAGCAAAACAGCTGCTGGGAGAAGCCCTTGGCCTCCAAGGAACCCACTTTAAAAGCCCACTGTCTTGGGCCCATATTACACACATGGGGAGGACTCGTGCCCTAAGAGGGGACTGGCGGCCTCAGCCTCTACTCTGCCTTTATCTCTAGACTAGACCTTTCTTCTCTGAGCTACAGATGGACAGAATAGCCAAGTACTTATTCGATAGCCTCTCAACCCCTGATATCCCAGAATCAATGTGTCTCAAGCCAAATCCATCCCCCACCTCCCTGTGCCAGAGGCTACCTTGGTGAATAGTACTTTTTTTTTTTTTTTTACTCACTTACTCAAGCTAGAAACCTAAGATTCACCCCTGACGCATTCATCTGCTTTCCCCATCCCCCCTCACTCCCAAATCTGACGAGTCCTGAGTCCAGGGTGGTTTGCCATGGAAAGGTCCCTTCTGGTCTGTCTCCCCCTCTCCCTCTCCACTGCCTCTGCCTCAACTCTGGATCCTCATCATCCTCTCATTCCCCGCTAGTTTCATTCTACAGCAAAGATTTTTCTAGAATGAAAACATGATCACACCTTCCCTCTTGTTAAAACTTCTGGTCACCTCTCATCACCACGGAACCAAGCCCAGCTTTCCTGCAGCTTTTTACGACGAGACCCCCACCTCTCTTTCTGGTCTCATGACCCGCTACCCCTCACTGCTTTGTTTTTTGTGGTTGTTTGTTTGTTTGTTTTTGCGGTACGCTGGCCTCTCACTGTTGTGGCCTCTCCGTTGCGGAGCACAGGCTCCGGACGCGCAGGCTCAGCGGCCATGGCTCACGGGCCCAGCCGCTCCGCGGCATGTGGGATCCTCCCGGACCGGGGCACGAACCCGTGTCCCCTGCATCGGCAGGCGGACTCTCAACCACTGCGCCACCAGGGAAGCCCCCTCACTGCTTTGGACTGCAGACTTCGCTCTAGGTCGGCAAATGTTTTCTGCAAAAGGTCTGTGAGTAAATATACTAGGCTGTGGCCCATCGTCTCAGTTGCAAACTATCCAACTCTGGTAGCACTGAAGCAGTTGTAGACAATCTGTCTATGAATGAGTGTAACTGAGTTCCGAGAAATCTTTACTTATGGACACTGAAATTTGAATTTCATGTAATTTTTATGTGCTATGAAATATTCTTCTTCTTCTGATTTTTTTCCTCCAACTATTTAAACATGTAAAACCCATTTTTAGCTCAAGAACCATATGAAAACAGACAGAGCGCTAGGTCTGGCCTGCAGGCTATAGTTTGCTGACCTGTGCTGCAGACACACACACCTATTTGTGGTTCCTTAGACTTAGCACTTTCAAGCTCCCTTGCTTCAGCTCTACCTGGAATGCTTCTTTCCATTGTCTGTCTGGCCTCTTTCTGAGACTCACACTGAAGTCACTGCCTTTTTCTGGCTCTCCTTAAGTGTGTCCAGCAAAACGAAGTGCTTCTTTATCTCCAGTCCTAGAACCCTTCATCAGGCCTCAACTGTAGCTCTTCTCACGTGGCAGAGAAGTTGTAGATTCATGTCTGTTCCTCTCTTGAACGTGCTCTCCTTGAGAGCAGAGACTGGCCTCGTCGTGTTCATCTTTCTGTGCTGTCACGTGGTAGTGTCACATGGGACACGCTTGTTAAATGAAATACAATTGCCCACCTTGCGACAGCCAGCTCCGGGCAAAGCAAGCCTAGAACTCAGATCCCCTGATACCATGTGGTATTGGTTAAAATTGTGTCTGGCTATGAACAGCCCTAAATTCAGATTGGATTGAGACAGGAATGGAATGTGTTGTGTTGTAGGTTAGTTAGATTTATTTTATTTTATTTATTTTAATTTTATTTTTTGTTTCTCCGGGACAAAACATCCATCGATATAATCAGGAGCTGGTAATTGTTGGCTCTGAAGTGCCCTGCGTCCCTTGAGACTCTAATGCCATAAAGCTGAGTGCGGGTGAAGCTGATCCCGTGCTGATGACTCCCCAGGTCCATTCTTTAAACTTCTCCCCCCTGCTCTGTGCCCCCAGAGCCAGACCCCTGTGGACAGCTACAGAACAAGGGGGCCCACTGGTCAAACTGGTCAGTTTCCCAGGGCATAGAGCAGACTGTTCTCTTGTTGCTGGTTTCCTATTGGGTTGGCAGATGGGAGGCACAGCAGATGTGAGGGAGGGAGAAGGGCAAGATCTGGTTACAGATTCCTGGGGCCCCCTCCTCCTGCACTGGTTACTGATTCCCAGGCCCCCTCCTCTTGCGCTGGTGACAGATTCCTGGGCCCCCTCCTCCTGCACGGGTTACTGACTCCCAGGCCCCCTCCTCTTGCACTGGTTACTGATTCCCAGGCCCCTTCTTCTGCACTGGTTACTGATTCCCAGGCCCCCTCCTCTTGCGCTGGTGACAGATTCCTGGGCCCCCTTCTCCTGAACTGGTTACTGACTCCTGGGCCCCACTCCTGCACTGGTTACTGATTCCCAGGCCCCCTCCTCTTGTACTGGTGACAGATTCCCGGGCCCCCTTCTCCTGTACTGGTTACTGATTCCCAGGCCCCCTCCTCTTGCACTGGTTACTGACTCCCAGGCCCCCTCCTTCTGCACTGGTGATATTTCCAGGTCCCTCTTCCTGCACTGGTGACAGATTCCTGGGCCCCCTCCTGCACTGTAGGTTGGCAGTGGTCAGGCTCCTCAGCTGTGCCGGGCGGACCCCCTTCAACGGCTCCGGCTCTTGCTCCTCTGTCCCCTGGCCCTTTCTCTACTGTGGTAACGGTCTCTCTGTCGTTCATTCTCTGGGTAATCTCAGTAAAAAGAAACCCTCTGGGGTTTCCTTTAATCTCACCTTTACCTCTGTAATTGGACCCTTCACTAAACCTTCTTCAGTTAAAGCCATGCAATAAGTATGCTCCTGTCTCCTACTAGACCCCTGACTGAAAGCTCTCTCTGCTACTCTTTGGGACTGAACTTGCAAGTAGCAAAACTTAGAATGGTCTTTTGTGGTTCCAAAGTTTTCCCTCCTTTAGAGCAATGGTTCTCATTCGGGGGTGATTTTGCACTCAGGGGACATTTGGCAAAGTCTAGAGACTTTTTGGTTGTCGTGTGTGTGTGTGTGTGTGTGTGTGTGTGTGTGTTGCTGGCATCTAGCATCTAGTGGGTAGAGGCCAGGGATGCCACTAAACATCCTGCAGTGCGTGGGGCAGGTTCCCACAACAGAGGATCATCCAGGCCACGATGTCAATTGTGCTGAAGCTGAGAAACCTGCATTATAAAGCTACCAATTGAGTTTCCAAACGATTATTGTAGACCCTTGCACTATATACCCTCAGTCTGGAAAACACGAGAGAAAGTTCACAGGGGAGAATCATGTAGGAACACAATCAGTTTACAGCGCAGTATATTAGGATGCCAGACCCAGCTGAACACGGCTGGGGTTCACACTCAGACTCCGACATTCTATCGAGGAGACCTCACGCCAGATACCTACCCTCTCTGCAACTCTCGCTCCTCATCTGCAAAATGGGGCTAGTAGTAGTACCTGCTTTACACAGTTGCTGTTAGATCTGAATGAAGTAATAAATGCCAAGTTCTTGAAACCCAGAGAGAAACGCTGGCACACACCAGTGTGCAAATCCTGTTCTGGGCTGTCTTGGGCGGAGTCAGAGAGAGAATAAGAAAGGGCCTGCTTTGGAGAAGTTCATAACTAAAACCGCTTTTCAGATTGTGGGTTGTTCCCTGCTACAGACTTTGAAATTGATTTCGAGGTTGCAACTAACATTAAAAATTGGAAAAGAAATTTTCAGGGTGCCTCACCCTTACTAAGGGTAAATACCACTTGGTGACATTTTCCTTTTAGTTCTGCAGATATATATGTGTGTCCTGGGTTGCGATGGAAAATGTATTTTTTTATGGTGGGGTGAGATTAACAAAACAAAGTTTTAAAGATACCAGTCAAATAGGAAAAGCGAGGCACCCAAAGCACCATGAGAAGGCCCTGTGATTTTGCAGAAAACTCACACAGGGCTGCGAATGAATTCGAGCTTCACCACGTATAGGCTGTGTGATCTGTGCGTGTTGGGCAAGTTACACAACCTCTCTGAACCTCAGCTTCCTCCACTGAAATACGGAAATTAAAAACATATTCGCCACTGCACTGTGGGGAGGATGGAATGGGGCAACGCGCATACACTGCCTAGTACAGGGCCTGGTGCACAGTAGGTGTGCAATGGATGTGTGCTCCTGACCTAGCGGCTGCCTGGCCTGGGTCCTCATTGGCAGAAAACCCTAATGTATGACCGTGACAAATGGGCCCTCAGAAACGTGAAATATTAGAAACACCTGGCACCTACTTAATCAGATGAAACAATAACATTCATCTCTTCTTTCCTAGTTTGGAAAACACAACAGAGAGATCCAGAGAGGTGCTTCACTCCCACAAAGCCCCAACCTCAGCGGCGGAAGCAATGTATCCAGGAAAGTTCTCGGAGCCAAGCTCATCAGGCCAGGTTAGTTTCCTGTTTATTTTTAAACATATTTCAAGGGACTCCTGCTACCCAAGGCTAAGGAAATGAGGTTATTCATAAAACATTCAGATTTTACAGGTAATGCTTCTACTCTCAGTGCTGCTTTTATCCCAGTGTCCAGCCTGAAAGCCTGGCCCTGGGGGGCCCCGCTCTGCCGGTGCCACCTCCCGGGTGGGCAGTGTGCTCAGAGCCTCCGAGGTGAGGCTTGGAGGGACGAGCTGCCAGGATCTCCTCCACTGGAGTCACTGCTCCCTCCTGACCCTCGGCGGTGAGGTGGTGATCACAGCTCACTCTTCCATCAGGCCTCTGTCCTACGCACACCAATATACCACACTCTCTCACTCACAACACAGCCCACTCTATTCCCCAGGGTCTTACATAGGGCCTTCTGCTTAATGGGTTCACACTGAATCAACTAGAACCAACCTCAGTTTGTAATTGGTGATAGTAATGGCTTAATGAGCAACTCTGAAGCCAACCCTTGGTGTTTATCTCTGTGGATAAATTTTGTGTACTTTGAACAAACTCAAGGTTGAAAAGGAATGCTGTCATCTACTCCCACCCAACCATTGGATTTGGGGATCTCCTCTAGGCGTGGAGAGCTCCCTGCCTCGGGGTCAACCCACTCATTTTTATGGGCGGCTCTCGGGGTTAGGAAATTCTTCACGATTGGAGCAGAAATCTGCTTACCTGCGGTTTCCACCTGCCATTCTCGGTCTGATCTCTTGCCACCAGACAGCTCTTCACACATCTGAGCACCTAAGCTAGAGAGCTCCCTAGAGCTGTTTTGCCTATCGTTTGTCAAACGTCTGTGTTCTACGTGAAATGAACAAGAGCTGAAATTCAGGCAGCTCTCCCACTTTATACCAGGGTAGGCTAAACTCTGCCGGTTAAGCGGGTGGGCTCTGGATTCAAAAGGCAGGAGTTCAGATGGTCTTGGGAAACTGCCTTCATTTCTCTGGGCCTCAGCTCTCTCGTCCATCCAATGGGGATGGTGATGGTATTTACTTCACAGGGTAATGATGAAGATTAAGTGAGATGACGCTGACCAAGTGCCTAGCAGAGTGCCCGGCTCTCAGGAGGCCCTTGGCATAAACTAGTATGGTTTGCCTGGCCTGAAGACGGGCAGCTCAGGGTACACCATTCTGCACAATTTGAGAAGTGTCCTCCCTTGGACAACAGACCGCAATGGCAGATGTAGACACGCAGATATGCAGACCTCTGAGTCTGCAAATGAGAGCAGGACAGCAGAGGCAAGCGTACCCTGAAGACACACCGGACCCAGTGTGGGGACAAGACGGCCCCAGGCATCATCTCTGCCGCCCCCCGCCCCCCGAGGAAGCAGGGCAGCCCGGCCCCGCCTACCTTGGTACTGGGCGCTGAAGCCGCGCTGCCGGTGGTTGCCGTCCGACGTGAAGTGCAGCCGTAGCCAGTTTTTGCTGCTGATGACGGGGGCCGGGAGGCTGGCTCCGGTGAACCTGTGCGGACAGGAAGACGGGGTCAGGGACCACAGCTGCCTGAGACCGGGTACCCGGGAGTCTCCCCACTGCCCATGCGTGCTGGGGCCTCCTCCCAGGCCTGGCAGAAGGGAAGGCCGTGCTGGCCCGGCCGCCCACCAGTAGCCTGCAGCCTGGGCTGCTGGAGCTGGTTCCCCCAGGGGCTCTTCCCACTGCTGAGTTGCTGAGAGGAGGGGGCGATCCTTCAGGCCTGGAACAGAGGCCTATTTCTCCACCTTCAGCAGAGGTCTAGCTGCCCAGGAGAGAGGTCCAGCCCTCCCAGCAGAGGCCTGTCACCCCAGCAGATGTCCACACACCCACCCCCAGCAGAGATCCAGATTCCCCGCAAACATCCAGCCCCAAGCAGAGGACCAGCCCAGCTCACCGGCAGAGGTTCAGCCCCCGACTCCCGGGCAGAGGTTCAGCTACCCCGAGCCAGCCCCACAGGGACGCAAAGGAGTCAGGAGAAAGGGCTCAGGCAGCCACTACAGGCAGCACAGCCCTTCCCAGGTGTGAGAGCCTGTTTTGGGGTCACTAACTAGGCGCTGGGTCTTCTCTGGCTCCTGCCCCTGTCTCTGCTCCTCCACAGGAGGCCAGCCCCTGCTGCTGGGCCACCTCTCTGCCCTTAGATTAGCCTTGTCTGCTTTCAGCCAGTCCGGCTCAGTGGCTGGGAAACCCGGATATCCCCAACCGTTGCCAGGCACTGCCCCAGCCTCTTGACCAGCTGTGTCCTGAGCCAGCTTTCAGGTCAATCAGATCTTTCCTCCTAGAGTTGCTCAGAGCTCAAGAACCTTCCATGGCTCCCCGGTGCCCATGCAAGACTGGCTTTCCAAACTTTCCGCACTGTCCCCTGCTTGAACGGGCCTCCGCTCAGTGCTGGCCCCTCCGCCACACCCAGGCGAAGCCCCGGATGCCCCTCGTTACTCTGCTCACTCTCCTGCACCCCAGGAGCCCCTCGCCCTTCTCTCCTCAACCCCACAGCCTCCAGCGGGCCGATGCCCAGTGTCTCTCCGCTCCTCCTACCTGCGTCTGAATCAGGGACCAAACCTCCTGATGTATCCCCTTTGGCACCATCACTCCCACGTCGCCTGGACACCCTGCTTACATCGAAGCATTCCAACCTTTCTCCTTTTCTATGCTTTTGCCTTTTCTGCCTGGAACGTACCCGCGCGTAACCCTCTCTCCTGCACCAGCCGTATCACTCGAGACACTTCGGGATGCCCTCAGATACCATGCCCCCGGGAAGGCCTTTCCTATTCTCCTCGGCTCTGAGGCCACACGGACTTGGGTTCAGATCCAGGCTTCACCCCTTCCTACCAGTGTGACCTGGGACCAGTTAGTTGATCTTTCTGAAAATGGAGGAAAAACACTGGCCCGGAGAGTCTGTGGGAATATGTGAGAGGCCTTACGGGCAAAGAACCTAGCCCAGAATCTGACACATATTAGCTCAATGAACGTAATTTTCCTTCCCCTCCTCTGTGATGCCACAGCACGTTATTAAAATTATAATTCATTTATCTAGGTGTGTGTATCTAGGATAATGCCGCAAAGAGGGCAGCGCAGACTGGTGGGTGGCGGGGGGGGAGGGGAGAAGCTGGGACTCCAGAGGGATCGGCTGTGTTATCTTAAGAAAATTACTTAAATTCTCTGTAACTTCATCTGTACAATGAAGATAATAATCCCTCTCTCAAAGGGCTGCCGGGATTGAATGAGATGATACACAGAAAAGACTTTAGCGCGGTCTCTGGAAAATAGAAAGCCCTTGGTAACTGGCACCTGCTATGTTATTCTCCATCATCTTTATTCTTCATCTCTGTGCTAAGCACCTAACACAATGCTCGATACAAAGCAGGTGTGTCAGGATTCCAGCAGAAAACAGATGGCTCGGTCATATGAGAATAATTCCAGTTGAATGAATGGCCTCGTCACCACCAGGGATGGGGCGGTATCCTGAGGCTGTTAACAGGGGTCTGGTTTCCACTCACAGGCCTGGAGAGGACACGGTTATCCCCTAAGGAGAGGGTAGCATAGAAAGGGCCACCCTGCAGGACCCAGATCTTCAGTCAGTGGAGACGACAGCCAGTTTGTGAAAATCCCACAAGGAGGGAGAAAGACACACTCTCCTCCCTCCCCTCCCCTCCTCCAATCTACTGCTGATGCTTCTGTTGATGTAGCCCAATTGGAAGCCAGAGGGCAAGGGAGCATATGGATGTAGTCTCACAAGTAAGTCTTCCTAAGCATGGAACAGGGTAGACAAGGGAGGGGAGATGATCTGGAGGGGTGAAAGGAAGAGATCCAGCACGGTGGGTCTCCATAAATGCGTACTAGACAAAGGAACTAACCAAGGAGCTTCTCACCCTGCAAAACTGAGTTTTTACTATAATGCAAATGCTGACATACACCAACCTCCAGGAATATCACCCACATTGCTATGGTAAGAGCTATTACAGAAACCAATTACTGTATTTCACCAGACCCCATTTAAGATACTTTATTACAGGCAGAGTCATTTAAGTTTTCTAAGGAGCCACAAACAGTATTGTGGGTTTTTCCTTCCCCAGGCCAAATTCAACTCTATCTCCATGACAAAGCCTGGAGGCTATTTACATAAGGGAAGTAGAACTAGGGAGAAGTTACCTGAATAATTCAGAACCAAAGGCTGTTCACTGCAAAATGGAATGAGGGGAGGATGCTGGCGTCCCAAGAGCAGGAGGAGAGTAATGATCAAGGCTGTAACCGCAAGTCAGAAAGTCGGTATCCTCCAGCCCTGGGATCCGCATTAACCCCCAATGCTACAGGCTGGAGGAGCCCGAAGGGACATCCCCTGCCTCCCATTTCTCCCACACCTTCACCTGCTCCCAGGAATCCTGATGATGATTGTTCATTCCCAAGGCTTAAACTCAGGGCCCTGTGCATCTTTACTCCGCACTACCCCTGCCTCCTTGGACATAAATGCACATTGGAGAGTTTTCTTGGCATCTGTCAGAGAATGGGAGGCTTAAATGTTGGAATCATCACATTAAACACTGCCACTGCGATAGTATCATGCCTCACGCGAAACTCTCCAATAAAAAGAACAAACGACCGATGCATACAACGACATGAATGATTCTCAGAAGCATTATGCTGAGTGATAGAAGAGTATATACTGTGTGCATCCCTTTATATGAAACTCTGGAAAAGACCCATCTACAGTGAGAGAGAGCACAGGGGCTGCCAATGCTGGGGGTGAGAGGTACAGGTGGGGATTGCCCGCGAAGGAGTACGGGGGAGCCTTCTGGGCTGATGAAAATGTTCTGTATCTTAAATGAGATGGTGATGATATGGCATATACACATTTGTCAAAGCCCCCAGAACTGTACATTTAAAACGGGTAATTTTAGGGACTTCCCTGGTGGTGCAATGGTTAAGAATCCGCCTGCCAATGCAGGGGACACGGGTTTGAGCCCTGATCTGGGAAGATCCCACATGCCGTGGAACAACTAAGCCCGCGCACCACAACTACTGAGCCTGCACTCTGGAGCCCGCGTGCCACAACTACTGAAGCCCGCACGCCACAACTACTGAAGCCCGCACGCCTAGAGCCCGAGCTCTGCAACAACAGAAGCCACCGCAATGATAAGCCCGCGTACCACAACGAAGAGTAGCCCCCGCTCGCCTGTGCGCAGCAGACAAGACCCAACGCAGAAAAAGAAATAAATAAAAAAAAATAAATAAAATGGGTAATTTTATTTTATGTAAATTATACCTTAATAGAGTTAATTAAAAACAAATCTTCAGTGGCTCTAATCCTTAGAGTCAAAGACCATACCAGGGTCTACAAGCCTTAAAAAAGCCAGTGTGTCTTCATCTCTCATGTCTCCTCCTCTACTTATGCTTTACGCTCCAGCCACATGGGTCCCCATGCTGTTCAAAACTGGCCAGGGCCGGGCTTCCCTGGTGGCGCAGTGGTTGAGAGTCCGCCTGCCGATGCAGGGGACACGGGTTCGTGCCCCGGTCCGGGAAGATCCCACATGCCGCGGAGCGGCTGGGCCTGTGAGCCATGGCCGCTGAGCCTGCGCGTCCGGAGTCTGTGCTCCGCAACGGGAGAGGCCACAGCAGTGAGAGGCCTGTATACCGCAAAAAAATCCCCAAAAAACTGGCCAGGACCGCTCCTGCCTCGGGGCCTTTGCACTTGACAGTTTCTTTGCCTGCTGGCTGGGTCTTCTCCCAGACTGCTACCTGGTTCACCCTCTCACTTCCTCAAAGGCTTTGGTCAAATGCCACCTTCCCAGTGAAGCCTTCCTGGTCTGACTTTTGCCTGCTTTCCCTCTCTGAGCACGTCACACAGACTTGCAGACAGACAGACACACACATACCCCATTCTCTAGTCAAAGAGAAGACCTATGTGAACTGGAACACACACTGCTTTTTAGTGCTTCTCTGCCTTTGCATGCTCATAATGCCTTTTCCCCTTGCACCACCTGGCTGCACAGAGAGGTTAAGAAACTTGCACAAGGTCACACAGCTATTAAGTGGCAGAAGTGGGATTCAAACCCAAACCATCCCACTCATGCTAGATAGAGCCTCTGTACTCGGGGAAGGCAGTGGAACAGTTTCGGCTGAATTCCATCCTGTTCCTTTACTTTCCCTCCCTCCGCCTCCTCCCAGGATCCTCTTTAATTTTGCTCCCTGTTAGAATCATAATTAAAGAAGAGAAACACAAAGAGAGATTCTCCCCTTCAAATATTTCTGTCCATATTAACTTCACTATGGGGGGTCTGGGGAATTCCAAGTTCACCCAGGAAATTGCTACCGCAGTACAACATAAAATGTATTTAAGCAATTATGCTCGATTCTTTTTTCTTTTTGGTAAATTGACTTCCGTTAAATGGGGCTTCCTTAATGGAATCTGGCTTGGGGAGGATTAAAAAAAAAATCACTCTCTTTAATGCATGTAGTTGATTATGGAAAAAGTGGCTTTGAGTTCCTCTGCAGAAAGCTCTAAGCTCTGCTTTCAGTAATAGGAGAGCTCAGAGTGCACTGTGTGGACAGCATTTCTTCTTAAGAAGCTTCTCGTACAGTCAGGATGTTGGGGTGCTGAGAGACACGCCCCACAAGACGACAATAGTGATCTGCAAGGAATTGCTTCCTAATCTTAAACTGAGAGGAAGTAATATGAGGAGATCTTGGTTTAAATCTCAGCATCCCTGAAAACGCACATCCTCAGGGGAACTTTCATCCATTCATTTACTCACCAAGCACATACTCTGTACAAGGTACTCTGCCTGCCGGTGGCTACCACGCCCACTGTGGTTCCCTAGATACAACAGTTTCTGCAAAGCCTGTCATCTACAGGGTTCGGCTTCACCGTCTCCTTCTCTGTGCAGCTTCTCGGTCGATAGCCTCTGGTTTCTGTGCTCCCAGAACACCTTCTGTGGGCTTTACCTCTTAACCAAGTTATGTGCACAGCCTGGATCTGATTCAGGCTTGAAGAATCTTCCAGGGCCAAGCATAAACCACCACTCCACCCCCGACCCACCCGGCCGGGGAGAAGGTGACATACAGGAGGTGCTGGCCACCCCACTCCCAAGCCCTCTGCCCTTCCCACCTGCTGTCTGCTCTCCCCGCTGGGGAATGGAGAGAACACCATGATGCAACCAGGGGAAGCCTTCTGGAAATGTCTTGGTGGTGGCAGCAAAGGACACCGAGGCCCTTGCTGGAGGCTGACTCCTGTTCCCCCTCCCAAGCTTCCTCTCACCCCTGAAGTGAGCCTTTATTGACTCAGCCCTGACACCCAGTCTCATCACAAATGATTTCCGTATCAGTTTTTCTTTAGCCAAACGCCTAGGACTCTTGTTCTATTGAGGAAAACCCTTTTCCCAAGACAAACCTGTGATGTTACATATTTTCCAGGAACTGGGTAAAAGTCTGGGGTGAGTGCAAGTCCCTTTTGGCTGTGGGCTGCTGGAGCGCCCCAGCCTCTAGACTTATCTTCGGAAAGAGGCCCTTTGGCTTCCCGAGGTTCTGGTTCCCAGCAGTGCCTGCCCACCCCAGGTACTGAGGCAGTTCTGAGAGGTCTGAGCTACCCTACAAAGATTCAACTCGTGGCTACCTAACTGTATGTTCTGGGGGTTGTTTTCTATGCTCTGAACAAACCAAAGCTTCCCCTCTTCTTCTTCTGGAACCCCTATAATTCGAATGTTGGTGTGTTTAATGTTGTCCCAGAGGTCTCTGAGACTGTCCTCAGTTCTTCTCATTCTTTTTTCTTTATTCTGCTCTGCAGTAGTTATTTCCACTATTTTATCTTCAAGGTCACTTATCCATTCTTCTGCCTCAGTTATTCTGCTATTGATCCCACCTAGAGTATTTTTCATTTCACTTATTGTGTTGTTCATCGTTGCTTGTTTCCTCTTTAGTTCTTCTAGGTCCTTGTTAAATGTTTCTTGCATTTTGTCTATTCTATTTCCAAGATTTTGGATCATGTTTACTATCATTATTCTGAATTCTTTTTCAGGTAGACTGGCTATTTCCTCTTCATTTGTTAGGTCTGGTGGGTTTTTATCTTGCTCCTTCATCTGCTATGTGTTTTTCTGTCTTCTCATTTTGCTTATCTTACTGTGTTTGGGGTCTCCTTTTTGCAGGCTGCAGGTTCGTAGTTCCCGTTGTTTTTGGTGTCTGTCCCCAGTGGCTAAGTTGGTTCAGTGGGTTGTGTAGGATTCCTGGTGGAAGGGACTAGTGCCTGTGTTCTGGTGGATGAGGCTGGATCTTGTCTTTCTGGTGGGCAGGTCCACGTCTGGTGGTGTGTTTTGGGGTGTCTGTGGCCTTATTATGATTTTAGGCAGCCTCTCTGCTAATGGGTGGGGTTGTGTTCCTGTCTTGCTAGTTGTTTGGCAAAGGGTGTCCAGCACTGTAGCTTTCTGGTCGTTGAGTGAAGCTGGGTGCTGGTGTTGAGATGGAGATCTCTGGGAGATTTTTGCCATTTGGTATTTCGTGGATCTGGGAGGTCTCTTGTGGACCAGTGTCCTGAAGTTGGCTCTCCCACCTCAGAGGCACAGCACTGACTCCTGGCTGCAGCACCAAGAGCCTTTCATCCACATGGCTCAGAATAAAAGGGAGAAAAAGAAGAAAGAAAAGAAAAGAAAAGAAAAGAAAGAAAGAAAGAAAGGAAGGAAGGAAGGAAGGAAGGAAGGAAGAAAGGAAGAGGATAAAAGAAAATAAAATAAAGTAAGGTAAAATGGCACATATATACAATGGAATATTACTCAGCCATAAAAGGAAATGAAATTGAGCTATTTGTAATGAGGTGGATAGACCTAGAGTCTGTCATACAGAGTGAAGTAAGTCTGAGAGAGAAAGACAAATACCGTATGCTAACACATATATATGGAATTTAAGAAAAAAAAAGTCATGAAGAACCTAGGGGTAAGACAGGAATAAAGACACAGACCTACTAGAGAATGGGCTTGAGGATATGGGGAGGGGGAAGGGTGAGCTGTGACAAAGCGAGAGAGTGGCATGGACATATATACACTACCAGACGTAAGGTAGATAGCTAGTGGGAAGCAGCCGCATAGCACAGGGAGATCAGCTCGGTGCTTTGTGACCGCCTGGAGGGGTGGGATAGGGAGAGTGGGGGGGAGGGAGACACAAGAGGGAAGAGATATGGGAACATATGTATATGTATAACTGATTCACTTTGTTGTAAAGCAGAAACTAACACACCATTGTAAAGCAATTATACTCCAATAAAGATGTAAAAAGAAAAAGCTTCCCCTCCCCCATCATTCCTGCTCGTCAGCGTTCTCTCTCCCCATGATGTGCGCCCTCCTCCCAGCCACCACACCAAGGCATCATCCTTAACTCCTTCCATTCCTTCGCTCCCGTGGCCAACTGTGGCCACATGGTCTTTACCGCACGACCGCATCATTCCTCACCTGCACCACAGAGACAGCCTTCTGATCTGCCCTCGGCCTCCATCCATCTTCCATACTCTGTGCGGGCATTTGCTCAAGTCATTGCCTTGCTGGAAACCCAGCAGCAAAGGACCACTGGCTCCAGGATAAAGTCTAAGCTTTTTCATGTCTTCCCTGTTCAGTGACACCCACTTTGAGCTCCAGGCCCTTTCATGTCTCCACGCCTTTGCATATGCTATTCCCTCTGCCTGGAATGCCTTTTCCTGCCGCCCGACCTGGCTACCTGGGAAAATATCACTGATTCCACGAACCTAACAAAATGCCTCCTTTCCTCCAGCTGTCCCTCTCCCTGCCCCTGTGGGAGGAGCAGTGCCCTCCACGTGTCCACTCTGCACCTTGGACATGCCCCACTGCTGTATTGAGCACAGTAAACTGTAATCATCTTTTGACCTGACGACCACCTCCCTGACTCGAAGGCGAGCTCCATACACGCGGGGACAGAATTTTCTTTGTCTCTGTGTGTCCAGCGACACAGCACAGTGCCTGGCACACAGAACCAATCAGTTCCATAGAGCCGGGCTTGGCAAACCACAGTGTGCTGTCTCTTTTGTCAGTAAAGTTTCACTGGGTCACCACCGTGCTCATTCATTTACATATTGTCTGCTTTCAGGTTACAAAGGCGGAGCTGAGTAGTTGTGACAGTAACTATAACCTGCAAAGCTGAAAATCTTTACCTTCCCCTTTACAGACGCCAAACGTAGAAGCCTTTCCCATGATGCAGTCGGTTGGTAAAACATAATTTCTAAGTGGGGAATGATAAAAGAATACACTCATAGCTTAAATACTTCATTATAATGTAAAAACACTTGGAGGGACATGTTTTTGTTTTTGGCCAGTCCATGTAACTCAGGAGCCAGGTCTTTCCTTTGACCGCAGGTTTCTTCTCTGCATTGTCTATCTTGCATAAATTCCACCGATAATGCATCGCTCACCATTTCCAATTCTGCCACAGCTCCTCCAGTCAACAGATGATTATGGAGCACCTGCGATGTGCCAAGCATTGTGCTAGGCACTGGGGATGCAGCAGTGGGCAAGAAAGACGTGGCCCCCGCCCAGAGGGAAACAGCTCAGTGGCATGCCATTCTCTCACTCACTCACACCTAATACTTAGGAAGCAATTCTTTTCAGAGCATCTCCTTCATGGAACCATGTCAAAGCATTCAATTTAGTTTCCAGACATGCAACTATACTTCCTTTCACACTCATATTTCATCAGTTTATGTGATGTTTAATAAGTCATATAATTATAATACCAAGTATGACTGGTATGGAGAGAGTTGGCAATGAACCCGTCTGATTCTCAGAAAGTGCAAGGCTCAGCTGGTGGGAGCACGGAGTGCACAGACATTGGGGGTGGGGGAAGGAGACAGCCCGCAGGCAGCCAGCGCTGAGTGCCACAGGGCCTCGGGCAGGAGGATCCATCAGGCCTGGGAGCGCCAGCTACTCCAGGGAGCTGCGTGCGGGGAGACGGTTAAAGCACTTTTATGACACATGCTTTGTGAATGAATGAACGAATGAATGAGCGAACATGCAAATGACAGTGTCTTGCTTTCAACAGTGGGGCATCTTTTCTAACGCTATCCCCTTTGAGATCAGAAGAGTGGGAAACAGCCAGTCTTAACATCATATTTGAGAATTTCAGAGGCTTTCCAGGTCTGCTGCCTGGCTCTGCACGAATCCCAGCTCCAGCGTTATGGACACACGGTCAGTCAAGGTGTGTTCTGAATGTTTCTGAAGATCAAGAACTCACCTCCCAGCCAAACTCTCCCTGTCCACTTTGACCCACCCCACCCTTCTTCTAGCGACTTCCTTTTCATCCATCCTGTGTCGTCTCACAGCCACTGGATCCCAGAAGCCAGGTGGGCTTCTCCCTGGTACCTCCTTTTCTCTTGCAAAGAGTCCTTACACTTGGTCCATCCCAGTGCTTGTCTCATCACGCATCGCGCAGGGATGTGCTTCCCCACCAAACCGCGAGCTCCCTGAAGACCGGAGCTGTTCCTTTCTTGTTTGGTTCTTCCCTCAGTACCTTGTGAGTGTCTGACACATGGGAAAGGCTCGAGAAATACTGCTCACGGAAAGAAGGAACACTGAAATAAATGAACATCCGTTCATCAATGAGGTCCTGCGGGAGGAAGCAGAGGGCATACGTGGGGAGAGCAGAGGAAAAGGCAGGTGAGCAGGGAAGCCTGGGGACAGCAGGGAGAGGCTCGGAGGCCACACGGGGCTCCATCCCGGTCTCCCGTGAAGACGTGCGGCCCCAGCCCCTTGGGCCCTCAGCCCTCACTCTGTTCCCCATGTTCTGGGCGGCTGCTGGCACCTTCTGGGGAAACTCTTCTCATGGTGACGTGGCCTCAGTGCAGCAACGGTGGAGTCTGATAATCAACGTGGGCAAATGTTCCCTCTGTCCCAGAAGCAACTCAACAAACTCAACAAATTATCATCGTTCTTCCCTGCTTGGCTAATTGAGAGCTCCAGGGAACCCACACAAACTACGTCAGGTACATGCTTGTCCTCCAGACGCACTCCTCCCTGGAGGGCGTGTGTCTGAGCCCGGGAGGGCTGGGGGACAGAGCTCCTGGCTGTGTTTGCTGTCGGGATGAGAGTGTTATCACGATGTCCTGGGGCTGTGAGTTGGGGGAAACACAGTGGGAAGGTCTGGGGAGTGGCTTGGGGCGTTGGTTCCTTCCACTCCCAGCTCAGCTTCTCAGCGGGCAGGGCTGCTGGGTGAGGGGTGTCCTGCCTCTGTGGAGAGACCGTGCCCATGATGCTAAAGGGAATGGGGTTGGGTCTGGAGATGGGCACTGGGTCTGGAGATGGGCACTGGCGCTGGGGGCCAAGCTCTGGGCAGGGGGCTGGTGGTGGTTTCCCCACAGCCTTTCAGGGGATGCCCAACTCTCTCCTCTTCTGTCTCCAGGTCTAACTATCAGGCAGTTCTTCTCTTTTCTGAGTGCTAGAAGCCTCTGAAGATCAGTCTCCCTCCCTCGACACACAGCTCTGGGAAGGGGCAGCCTCGTGACACTAGGCCACAGCTGAATGGAGTGGGGTGGCCATGTGACCCAAGCTGGGCCAATCAGCTAACGGGACCGTGCACGCACAGTGACTGACAGAAGGCCTCACAGGCCTAGCTCTCCCACAGGAGATTTGGGAAAAGGGTGTCCCAGCATCACCTCTCCCACCTCTGTTCCTGCCCCCCACCCCATCACTCTTATAAGATCCATCCTCCTCCAGGTCCCGCTCCAGTCTGACTGGGACAGAATCTAAGAGCAGTCTGGGTCCTGACCAGCTGCTGGGCCCTCAGCTGGCCGTTCCCTGCCCCCAGCCCGAGTCTCTGTTGCCATAGATTAGACCTGAGATCCAGCTTGCAGACCTGATGGTCCCCATGCCTGAAGATGTCAAAGCCCACCCCCACCAGGCTTCACCCGGGCACAGGGTGCTGGCCTCGGGAGTCTCGTGGCCAAGGTGTGCTCACGCGCCACCTGGACCCTCTTCCCTTACTGGCTCAGGTCTCTGTCTAGGTGGAGACACCACCTGCCTGGTTCATCACCTGTCTTGTTCTCCTACAGAGGCAATAGGCTTAAGAAGGTCAGGGTTAAAGGCCAGGTCTCTAAAATCAGACAGGCCTGTATTTGAATCTGGGCTTGACTGTTATCTAGTTGTGAAATGTGGGCATGTACTACAAATTCTCTGAGCCTCGGTTTCTTCATCTGTGCAATGGGATTCTGTGCTCTTGCACATAACGCATCAAGGCCTGTGCCTGACACGTTAGGTATCTCACAAATGTGAACTATTTTACTCCCTTGCTTAGGTCTGAGAAGAGAGGAGATGGGATCTTATCAGTGCCTTGAACCCTAGCCTCCAGAGAACACAGGGATTAAGGAGACCCCAGACTAGTGTGGCCTCATTTCCCTGGGGAAATAAGGATGCCTGCATCCGCTCTGGTGAGAGCATAGTGCAGGGGTGAAAGGGCAGGGCACGCTGCGGCACCAGCACAGCCAGCACACTGGGCAGCCACCTTCCTTCCCGCCCTCAGGCAGCCCCAGCCTGGCCTCCACGGGCTCGTGCTTACTCAGCCTTGCCCAGTTTCCGCCTGTCACTGTAACAAGAATCGGAGAAGGGACCTGCCCCCATTCCAGGGAGGGTGGCAATGTACGCCTTGCAGAGGCCTCTGGGGATTAAATCTGGATAATACTTCTTATCCAGAGGAAATGTTTGCAGATGGCTTATCGAGGAGCCTCCCACGCCAGCCTTTGCCTGCCACTCCACTGCCATTCTGAGTTTGAGCATCCTCAACGTTCCCCCTCCCCCTCCCCCTCCAGGAGGCAGCTAGCCGGCCCTGCCTGACGGTTCAGCAGCTCTGAAGCCCTGGCTGAGGAAGTGAACCTCCCAGGCGGCTGGAGAATGAATGGGTTAAACCATCTCAGGGATCGGGGTTGCTAAGTCAGTGAGGAAGCTATCGTACAGTCAGATGGAGCCGGATTCCCATCCTGCCTCCACACCCATGGGCTCTGTGACCTGGGGAGGCTGCTTTCCCTCTCTGAGCCTCTCTCGCCCCAGGGTGCATCTCATAGTGTGACTATGATGATTCAAGGTGCTGCAGGGATGCTCATAAACTCCTGCCGAGGCTATAAGACACAGCAGCGTCATTCCTGGTCATGTCAGAGCTCCGTGCAGCAAGGGAAACTCGTGGGCAAAGGATCTAACATTTACTGAATCCAAAGCAGTTTGGGGCAGAGATTAAGCACATGGGCCCTGGAAGGCACCTGCCTAGGTTCAAGTCTCGGCTCTACACTTCCCAGCTGTCTGACTTTGGGCAGGTAACTGCCCTGCTTTGCACCTCGGTCTCCCCACGTATTTAATATGGGTAACAACAGCACGCACCTCATAGAACTCTAGGAGGTTTACGCGGGATAGTGGGTTTACAAGCTCTGAGCACAGGGCTTGGCACATAGCAAGTGCTCAAGAAGCATTCGCTGTTGTGGAGGGCCCACCACGTGCCAGTGCTGTCTGTACGCTACCTGAACAACACACCAGAGACCCCGCCGTTAGCACGGTGGAGCCAACACAAGCAGAGGGGAGAGGAGAGAGACAGGAAGGAAGACTTGGAAATGGGGGAGGGGAGAGTTCCTGTCTTATATCACTCACCCCCAGCACATCTAAGTTAACGTCTTATATTCGTGGTTTCAAGTGGCGGAAACCCTGATTAAATCGGCGTGGAGTAGAGAAGAAATTACCTGCTGCCACAGTCACGATGCAGCTGCCCGGGGATGACTAGACCCAGGGACTCAGATGCCGCAGGCCCGTCTCTGGGTCCGTCTGTGCTGTGCTCTGTCTCTGGCTTCATCCTCGCTACTGCAGATGGTGCCGCTAGAGGCTGGGACTGTGGCCATACTTAGCAGCTCCCTGATTCACTCTCCCAGCTTCACCCCCAGAGAGAAAACGAAGATCTCTTCCCTTGGGTTCAATTAGGAAAAGCTCGCTGGGAGCCTCTGATTAGTCTAGCTGGGGTTGTGTCCACACCTGGGGCCGAGGGCATGGGCCCCACTAGAGCTCCATGACTGGTTCTGGGGACAGTTCTCCCAAAGAAGGAATGGGCTCGAAAGAAGGGAGGGGTGCCAGGCAGATAAAAGATGTCCACTGTGGTTGAAAGAGGCAGGGGTTTGGACAGAAAGATCAGGGGCCACTCTTCCTAGTCTGTGGTGTCAGGGAGGGGCTTTGTCAAGGCCCGTGAGGGGTACCCACAGCTGGCTGTGGGGGTTACCTCCTCAGAGGTGGTCTTGCTCTAGCTCTCATCCTCTCCCCCTCTGCCAAAGGTAAACCTGCCAAAGGTAAACACGTATGCCTGGTCCCCGGCACGCTGACCCCATTCTTACACCTGATCATCTGTCCCATTTCCTGTCCACCTGTTCGCTAGCCCACTGGGCTAGGTGCTGACCCCGTACTTGGCTTCGGCTAGCCTCTGCCCATGAGAGTGGACCCAGGCTCCATGTGTACCTGCCGAGGGGTTCAGTGGGCCACCCGGGTCAGTCTACATGCTGAACTCGGGGCATCTTGTGACCTGGGGATAACTTCACCAGACGCATCTGGAATCAGGATCAACCCAGATGGGAAAAGTCTCCCCAGAACCCGGTAAGTGCTGAGATTCAGACACCTTCTCTCTTTCCACCTGCTCTCCTCCTGCAGTATTTGGCCTTGTTCCCTGCCAGCTTCCCCTTCTCCTTGGCCCCAAGGGAGTTCCTAGACGCTCAGTAGAGGTTAAACACATAGACTTTGGAGTCAAACCAACCTGAGTTTGAGGCCTGGCTCTGCCACTCACTGCTGTGAAATGAGAACAGAGTTGCAAAGGCAGTACAGAAATTTCCTGTATACCCCTCCCCCAGCTTCCCCTAATATTAGCATCTAACATGACCATGGTCCATGTATCAAAACTAAGAAATCAACATTGGTACTGTACCATTAGCTCAATGGAAGACTTTATTCACATTTCCCCAGTTTTTCTGCTAATGTTCCCTAGTTTTTGTTCCAGGATCCAATCCAGCATTTCTCATCTGCCCCGGACAAATTAATCTCTCTCTCTCTAGGCTTCTGGAGGTGATCTACCTAAAGCATTAACATCATTTGTATTAAACTACCATGGTCACATCTGACTGAGTAACATTTCTTGGCATGAGGTCCATGCCAAAGAGCCTAACCCTGCTTATGACCATGTCTTCCCCACCGGTCTGGCTTCCAGGGAATTTCAGATGCCTCCTACCACCACCAATCCTGAGACGTATCCATCCCTCCAACACTGCTTATCGATAGCCATTAAAGCAGCAGCCGCAATGCTCCAGCAACTCAGCTACTGGTTGAAATGTGTGTGTGTGCGCGCGAGCACACGTGTGCACATGAGTGATCAGTGAGCGAGTGAATGAACTGAAAGTATAAAAGAGTGAATTAACTGGTAAGCCAGTGAGCGAATCCGTGACTTAATGAGTCAGCGAGAGAGTGAAGTGTGTAAAATTGACTAGGTCGTGCTCCCGACCCCCTCAAGTAATCCATTAAGCGGCGGCATACATTCCTCATCGCTGTTAACACAAGCAGGGGTTAAGAACTGCACAGGAATAGTTACAGACCACCAGTTGGATACCGTGTTCCTTTCTTATTGCTGCTTTCACAAATGACGGCAAATGTAGTGGCTTAAAACAACACAGATTAATTATCTGACAGTTCTGGAGGCCAGAAGTCCAAAATGGGTGTCACTGCACCAAGGTCAAGGTGTCTGTGGGGCTGCACTCTCTCCGGAGGCTCTAGGGGTGAATCCGTTGGCTTGCCTTTCCCGGCTTCTAGTGGTTACCTTCCTTTCTCGGCCTGTGGTCTCTTTCTGTATCTTCAAAGCCAACCATGTAGCATCTTCAAATCTCTCTCTGACTCTGACCCTCTGCATCTGTCCTCGTATCTCCATCTCTAACTCTGAAACTCCTGCCTTTCTCTGATATTGACCCATGTGATTACATCAGCCCCACTCGGACAGTCCAGGATAATCTTCCAAACCCCAAACCTTTACACATCATATCTGCGAAGTTCCTTTTGCCACGTAAGGTAACATATTCATGGGCTTTGGGGCCTAGGATGTGGACATCTTCGTGGAGCCATTCTTCTACATGCCACAGATGCTTTGCTCCGAGGGCAAGTGCAGCACTGATTCCCACCCTAAAGGAGAAAGGGCAGCAGGGGGATGGAGAGAGCATCACGGCGTGTATCACGTGCCCCTGCCACGTACTTCTTCTCCTCATGTTGTTGCTGTTATGGCCTGGGATTTAAAAAATTTCCCCAAATTTGATGCTTGCCCCCAGACTTGAGAAACACTGTGACAGATGATATGCCAGGAGCATATGCTGCTACAATTGAGGGTAAAATTTGCCCTAGGATTCCTGGAGAAGGATTAAGAGTGGGGTGCCTCAACCCTGGGCGCACATTCCCATCAGCTGGGGAGATTAAAAAAAACTTATTTTGAAATGAGCATGGAATTGCAAAGACAGTATAGAAATTTCCTGTATACCCCTCCCCTAGCTTCCCTTAATATTAGCATCTTACATAACCATGATCCATGTAGCAAAACTAAGAAACCACACCGGTACATTAACATTGGCTCGATGGAAGACTTTATCGCATCTCCCCAGGTTTCCCACTAGGGCCCCTTTTTGCTCCAGGATCCAGTCCAGCATTTCTCTTGCATGGGGGCACCATGTCTACAGAGTCTCCTCCAGTCTGTCGGCTTCTCAGGCTTTCCTTGTTTTCTCAAGACCTTGAGACTTTTGTACTGGTCAAGTATTTTGTAGACTGACCTTTAATTTGGGTTGGTCTAATATTTTCTCACGATCAGACCAGGGTTATGGATTTGGGGGAAGAATACCACGGGGTGAGATGCTCTTATTATCGCATCATCGAAGGGGGTGTGTGATATCAGCAGGGCCTATTACTGATAGCCTTTGCTTTGATCCCTTGGTTACAGTGCTACCTGCCCCCTTCCTCCACTGTAAGGATGTCGCTTGTCCAGTTGGTGTTACCGCTGCCGAGAAAGAGGCTCTCACCACCTCCGAGGTGTGTGTGTGGGGGTCCATCCCAACCCGCCTAAACAGTGTTTTCCAAATCCACCCATGGATTGTGACCCATTTGCAGGTCATAAGCTCAGACCGTGGGGTGCATTTGAAAGAAAAAACTAAAATAGAGGAGACGATAACAGCATAGAATGGAGAAGAAAAGAGGACGTCACACACATAGTAGGTATAGTTTCGTAAAACTTCTGTTTCTGAAAACTTTATGTGCTCAGAGACCTTATCTTTACAATGGGGATAAAAGTAGCATGCCCTGACTCGCACCCCACACACAGGGCTGTCACGAGGATTAGATGAGCTGATGTGGGTGAAGTGCTTAGAACAGAGGCACACGTTAGGCATTGTGTAAATTATTATTATGAAGTGCGCATGTGCATAAATGGGTCACGGTGTAAAATTCGTTTCTTCTTGTAGACTGCAATCCAAAAGTCTGCAAATACTGAACTCACATCTCTAGACTGGGGTGGGCAGGCTTACGAGCCCCAACCCAACGCCTGTGTTTGTGAAGTTTCACTGGTGCACAGCCACTCGTTCGTTTACGTGCTGTCTTTTGAGCTACGATGGCAGAGCCGAGAACTTGCAACAGAAAATGCACGGCCCACGAAGCCTGCACTGTTTACTACCTGGACCTCCAGAGCAGCATCCCTGCCTGCAGGTCATCTCATGGTACAAAGGACATTAGACACTTCTTCCTAAGCCACGTGGCCTTGTCCTGCCACCGCCCGGCAGGCACACCGGCCCCTGCAGGCCCCTCTGGGCCGTGTGACTGCCCAGCGCTCAGGCCTCCGGAAGCTCGATGCCCTTCTGCTTTGGATGGATGCCTGCACTTGCTTCATTTATGAACAGCGAAACCTCCGCTGTTCACGCTGGAAGGTTAGAAACACAGCACACTGGTCGGGGTCCCAGCAGGAAACAGATGGCCACTCCAATTAGAACAACTTGAGGAGTGTTTAACAAAGAGGCTATTTACAGAGGGATGGGCAAGGTGTTGGAAAGCCACAAGGGAGAGCTGAATCCTCAGAGGCTAGTAAAGGTGGAGCTCTTACCACCCTCAGCAGGGGGGACAAAGAGAGGGAACCTGGAAGGAGAGTCATTTCCAGAGGATGCCTTAAGAGGAGATGGGGCTTTCAGTCTGGGGCTGGGGAGCCAGTTCCAGGCAATCCCACGGGGAGGGAGCCAGAGAGTAACTGCCTTGACCTCACCTCCCTCCCTCCCTCCCTGATGTCCTGTTGGGGTCCCCATTGGTCAGACTGAAGTGGAAGCCGGAGGGCATAGAAGCCACTGATGTGGTCCATATGGGTCAGCTTCCCAGGACAGGGAGCATGCTGGGGAAGGATGGAAAGGAGCAAACCTCAGATGCCAGCGCATACAGCATCGGTTTAGAAAGTCTGGTGTATTTACTTCTCCCGCAGCTCCACTAGACAAAGGGGTGCCCTGCTTCACCCCACCAAGTCGGGAATGTGGCCCCAACACCAAAGGACTGTCATAGGTTTCACCTTAACTGTCTTCCCTTCCTAGATCTGCTAGGCTCCGGGTGGCTCTCATGGAGTTAATGTTCCTGGACCTTATCGTCCTAAGAGGGGGCAGAAGGTTGTGAACAGAGGCACAGAGAAGCTGCTGGGCGTTTTGTGAGTCTGAGCTAAAGCTGATTATCACGTCTGGATGTTACGCAAGTTCCTCCTCACAACCCAGCCTTCTAGCCCAGGAAGGAGCTGTGTCTCATTCATCTTGTTAGCCCAGCTCAAGTCCAACAGACAGACGAGCCAACCTCTGGCCACCGTGGGACAAAGAACCCTAGCGGCAAAAAGCTCCCTAGGCTGAGAAGTGTCCCCAGATTAAACTGTTCCCACTGGCCAGACCTCTCTGCCCCTACCGCTGGCCCGGACACCCTGACCTGGCATCTGGTATCTCACGGGCTCCCCAGTCCGGCCACAGAACTATACAGCATGTCGCCGCGAGGGTCTTTCCTGGCCCGTGGAACACTGATTCCACATCACTGATTTCATAGATGAAACATCATAGGCTTACAGGAAGGAAGGGACTGGCTTGGGTAGCCCAGCCGCCTCGTGGCGAGCTGGGACTAGAATTCAGGCTTGGAGACTCTAGTCAATATCCATCTTTCTTTTATGTAAGATGGAAGGTGAAATCGGTTGTGGAGCCTTGGAAATGGCCTTGGCCAAAATTCAAAATGTGGTCTAGCCTCAGGCAAGTTTCAGTGTCAGACTCAGCTCAGCTGCTGAGGCCACGCACCCGGACCCTAGGCCCCCCAGGCAGCTGTTCTGTGCAGGTGGGATGAAGCAGAGGCTCCGGTCCGGCAAATCGGTTCAAATCCAGATCCAACCTGTTAGTGGCTGTTTTACCTGAAACAGGTTAATTTTATGTTAATGAGACTCAGCGTTCCAGTCCTGTAAACCTGGCTCTGTCATCAAGCACCGAGCGGTATCAACTCCACGACCAGGTAAGCAAGGACTTCGCAATGTCCAAAGGTCCATAAACGACAGTTTTCTTTTCTTTTCTTTTCCCTCCAGCTGGAAGACTGACGGAATATTTGCAACTTTTCTCTCAAAAAGCCAGAGGCCGACTCGTTTGAGTGAAGCTGCTAGGGCTCTGTGCTCTAGCCCCAAGAAACGGGGACCCCCGGGATAAAGGCAGGGGGGCCTCCTGACAGGCCAAGGATTCTGCCTCATTTTCATGGACTCAGGCGTAATTAGTAAAATCTTAAGGTTCTCCTCCCGTCTTCCCTAACCTCCGCCCCACCCCCAATTTCCTCAGAGAAATGAGGAGTTCAGACGTATAGGCCAAGTGCTTGGGTTTTAAATTAGACGACTCTGTCCTGACAGGAACCGAGTCACAGCTGCCACACCTGATTATTTTTAGAGTTACTACTAAACTCTTTGTACAGGATGAGCTGCCACTGTTCAAGGCAAACAGAAAGACTTCACATTTCATCATGACAGCTCTGGAGCCACCCACCTCCTCGTGTTCATTATTTCCAACCTGTCTTTGGAAGGGATGAGGCGGCATCTTGACAATCGTACGGCGGGGAAGGCAGACCCTGTGGTTTGTTACTACATCCGAGGGATGGAAAGCTCCCCAACTGAGCAAAGCCCACTGCCTCCAGGAAACCAAGGAGAAACATTCCGGGGGGGCGGGTACCGCTCCAGAGCCTTCTCTGCATGAACCATTATCTTTCACGAGAAGCAAAATGTGATCGCCAAGTAGCCAACCAGTAAGAGCACCTGTAGGCAAATGCCACCAGCACTGGCCTGGAGTGGCCAGCTTGTGAGTGATGTCACAATCCCCTCTGACCCAACAATGCCACCACCACTGAAAAGGGGACCCCTGCCTGCAGCTCTTACAGAGAGAAACATTCACCACCAGCAGAGCACCTTCTGATTGCTCCTGGAGTGTGGCAGACAAAAGTCTCTGCCGTCTGAGTTACTAGATCCAGAAAATAAAATGACCTTACGAACATGGGAAGAGAAGTCCAGCTAAGGCCCAAGGCAAATGTCTCTTCTTACATCCACTTTTTGCAGGATTACAGAAACAAGTTCATGGAGCAGAAGCCAAACACCCACCTTGGCTTTAAAGAGTTCTCTAGAAAGTGTTCGGAGAAATGGAGGTCTATCTCAAAGCACGAAAAGGCCAAATATGAAGCCCTGGCTAAGCTCGACAAAGCCCGATACCAGGAGGAGAAGATGAATTACCCTGGCAGGAAGAAGAAGAGAAAGCGGGACCCCGGCGCACCCAGACGACCTCCATCGTCCTTCCTACTCTTCTGCCAAGACCACTACGCCCAGCTCAAGTGGGAGAATCCAAACTGGTCAGTAGTGCAGGTGGCAAAGGCCTCGGGGAAGATGTGGTCAGCAATGACAGCCTACGACAAGCAGCCCTATGAACAAAGGGCAGCTTTCCTGAGAGCGAAGTACCAAGAGGAACTGGGCATCTACCGTAAGGCCAGGAAGAAGAGCCTCCAAAGGTCGGCTAAGAACCGGCGCAGACGGTTCAAAGAAACTGTCAGACGCAACTGATGGATCCAATTAGAAATAAAATGCCATTCTCCGGTACTGCCTGTCCCTGGTCTCTTGTGTAGCATTAGGGGGGCCATTGCTGCCGCTTTGGGCAACAAGTGAGTGGCATGGTGGAGCTGAGATCAGGGTTTGGAAACTGATCCCAGGAGGGGCTGGCTTTGGGACAAGAGTCTGAAGAGTGTGTGGTCCGTACTTACCGGGCTCGGCTTGGGCAGGCAGGGTGGGGTGGGGATCTCCAGGTGTAAAGAAGCTAGGAGTCCTGGGGGTGGGAGCATCCTGGTCCCAAGTGGTTCTCCAGGGTGGAGGACCCTACTCAGAGTGAAGTGAGCAAACGCCAGCCCTGCCACCCTCCTTGCCAGGAGGGCAAAAGGCCTGGAGTCCATGTCAGGCTCCCAATTCAGGCCCCAGCAGAGGCTGGGAAACGAGTTGAGGTGGGCCTTAGGGGACTCAGTGTCTCCAGGGATTCCAGAACTGGTCCTCCAGCAAGGCTTAGATACTATTAGTGGGTCAGGATGAGACTCCAGTGGTGGTCCCTAGTCTAGTCCCTAGGATGAAGCATGGGGCTGATTTTACAAAAAGAGGCATCTGACTCTGCCCCAAGTACTGTAACTTGGAGAGAACACTTTTCTTGACATTTTGGTGAGCATCTCCCCGGTCATTTTTCTGTGGACGTAAGCACAACACAGAGTGGATATTTGCTACCTGTATGACCACCGCGGCATCCATTCCTCTTCTCCTGCTCACAACACACTGACTCCATCCTGACCAAGGCTGGATCAGATGGAATCCCCCTGGCTACAGTGATTGGCTCAGTGACGGTCATGTGACCCAAGTTGGTCCAATCAGAGTAGACCTCAGGACTTGTGTGAGGACTCCTAGGGGAGGATGAGGCCCTGGGGGCTGTTGGCAGCCATCTGCCTCATTCTCAGGCCAAAATGTTAGTCCCTTTGGCATCCTGGACTTTTCATTGAAGATAAGCCCACACGTTTTGGATTTTGTCTAAGATAGTTTGAGTTCAGTTTTCTGTCACTTAAAATGAGTCAAAACTTGTCATTTGATACAAATGGGATTGTTCCATCTACTATGACTGTATTTTTCAGGCAATAATACACTGTGGGCAACGTTTCACACCAATCTAGATTGATATGGAATATTCTGAAATGGCCCTTGACTTCCGATATCAAAGAGACTGGGCCCAAGTGCAAAATTTTTGGTCACCACGTTCTGCATGCAAAAGACTTCCTCAATTCCAGCTCTAAACCCCTATTCCCTGAGGGATCTGCATCTCTGTAGCCTGCTGTGGTTTCAAATTTTACTTTTGGAACAAAAATAAAAATATGTAGTTTTGAATAGCCTTTTAGAACTGGGTCAGCCTCTAGGGGGTGAGAGGTAATAGAGTGGAGTGATTTAGAAATTCAGGGTCTGGAACCAAGGCCATTTACGAAGGGCTCCCACGTGCCAGACCCTGTGCTGGGTACCAGGAGGCCCAATGTGGTCTACTGTTAGGTTCCTGCCCTGACGAGAGGGATGGACACGGGCATGAACCACAGCCCTACAAGGCCCGAGGAGAGTGTAGACTGCACAAAGAGCTGGGGGTGGGAGCGAGTACCACCTACCAAGGCAACTGCTAAAGTCTCCATGGAGGAAGCAGCTTTACGCTCCTCGGCAACCTTGTACTTATGTTGGCCGGATTCCTGTTCCCCCTCTCCCATTCCCCACAGGTGCTGTTCCAACTTGTCTCTGCTTCCCCTCCAGCCCAACCTCCAATCTCTCAGGAGACACCCTGATTTCCTGCTTCATTGAGAATACAGAGATCATCAAACGAAGCACTGTCGGTTTTCTTCCTTCTCAACGTGTCATCCACAGCCATCTTCCCTCCTGGTCTCATGCCTCATAGCCAGAACCCTCTCACTATCCTCTTCCCCACCAACCTCGGGCCCTTGCTCCTCCTGTAAAGATGCTGACCCTCCAGCCTGTAAGCTTGCTGTCCTGACACAAGTGGTTCTGATCACTGGCAGGACCTTGGGCAAGTAAGTTCTCGTTCCTGTCTCAGGTTTCTCATCTGTGCAAAGGGGATGATGCCTGCCCCTCAGGTTGTTTTAGTGATTAAATGATGTAACACATGCAAAAGCATTTGGCACGGTCCTTAGCACATAAAAGGTACTGTGGTTGACCCTCTAGAGCGGCTGTCCTATGATTTCCCCCTCCTGGTGTTCACACCCTGGTACGACCCCCCTCCCATTAAATGTGGGCAGAATCTGTGACTTCCCTTGTTTTTTTCCTTTTTTGGCCGCACCACACGGCATGCGGGATCTTAGTTCCCCGACCAGGGGTCAAACCTGCGCCCCCTGTAGTGGAAGCATGGAGTCTTAACCACTGGACCACCAGGGAAGTTCCCCTGTGACTTGCCTTTAACCAACAGAATAGGGCAGGGGAGATGGGACGTGATTTCCTCTGTGATTACACCATGGTATATAAAACTCTATCTTGCTGGTGGATTTGCTCTATAGAGATTCTTCCTGCTGGCTTGATGAAGTAAGTGGCCAAGCTGGGAAAGCCCACGTGGCAAGGAACTGTGGGGAACCTCTAGGAGTTGAAGGTGCCTCGGAGCAACAGCCAGGAAAAAACCAAAGCTCTCAGTCCTACAGACACAAGAAACTAAGTGCTGCAGCAACCACGTGAGCGGGGAAGTGTATCCTTCCCCAGCTGAGCCTCCACATGAGAACTCAGCCCTGGTTGACACCCTGATTGCAGCCTTGTGAGACCTCAAGTGGTGGACCCAGCTAAGCTGTTACCGGATTCGGACCCAGAGAGATGAGGAGATAATGAACATGTGTTGTTTTAAGCCAACAAGTTTGTGGTAATGGGCTACACAGCAATAGATAACTAATACAGTACTCAATAAATGCCGGCTTCCTTGTCATCTTAAAATAAACCATCTTTAACTTTCTTTCTCCCTCCAGCC
The DNA here is from genome assembly GCF_003676395.1 of Aethalodelphis obliquidens. Taxonomy (NCBI): domain Eukaryota; kingdom Metazoa; phylum Chordata; class Mammalia; order Artiodactyla; family Delphinidae; genus Aethalodelphis; species Aethalodelphis obliquidens. The sequence continues at coordinate 26,073,880 of NW_020837953.1, read as the reverse complement.
TCTACCCCACCTGTTTAATTTCTTTTCCTTTGCTACCAACCTCTGGAAGGTGGCAGACGCCCCCCAGTGCTAATTAGATCCTGACTTGTACTCTGCAGTGGTTCCGGGGAGGCTGTCTTGTTTCCAGCCTGGCTCTTGGTGGGCAGCGGCTGTGTGTTACATGACAGTCCCCTCTGGGAAGAGGGCCCCCACACAGCTGGACCCCAGCCCTCATGCCACTCTTTTCTGGTTTCCTCTGTGATTAATTACGTGGATGTGGGTGGCTAAGTCAGAGTTTTGACAACAGTTTGCAGCGCCCCCGCTGAAAACTAACTCTATTAACAGTCCTTTATGAAAAAGCCGACGGGAGGCTGTGAATCTGCTGGCTTCTGATGACTGTAATGTAATGACAGTGAAGGGGGAAGGAGGAGAGGAGGAGAAGTAGGGGGAGCCTGGGTCTAAGATAATGGGCGAGAGGAAAAGCAGGCAGAAAACCTGGTGTGGTACCAGCATTCCACGCAGACCCACTCGGCTGGGCTCAGGGGCCCCTGCCCTGGGGAAGAAGGAGGCTGAGTCTTTGGGCCCATGGCTGTCTTAATGCCCGAATCACTCCACTCTGACCCTTCTCTCCCAGAGCCTTTTCCTGTGTTCATTTATTCAGCAAATATTCATGTCAATCTTAAGCCTGCAATGTACCAGAAACTGTTCTACTACCAGGGAGGCAGCGAGGCCCCTGATCTCTTATAAATAAACAAGTCAACACATAAACACACCAGGTCATTTTTTGATAGTGTCAAGTGCTCTGAAGAAAATAAACCGGGCTAATGAGATAAACAATGACAAGTGGGGTTGAGGGTGCTTTAAATGGGTGGTCAGGGAAGATGACATTTGGGTTTTGATTTAAAGGACGAGAAGGAGCCAGGCCTGCCAAAACCTTAGGGAAGAGTTGTTCAATTAGAAGGACAGCAAGTGCAAAGATCCTGAGGCAGGAGTGAGCTTGGCATATTAGCCAGAGGGAGGCTAGAATGACTGGAGGAGTGAGTGAGTGGCTGAGATGCAGTTGGAGAGGACAGGCCTTGGCAAGGAGTTTATTTGAAACCTAAGGGCTATGGGAGCCAAAGAGGCTTTTCTGCAGGGGATCCATGTGCTTCCATTTCCACTTCTGGTTAATGGTCATTCTAGCGTCTTCAAAGACTACCAAGGCCAATAAGGGGATGCTAGCGCCTCCCGGGTCTGCAAGAGAAAGAGGCAAGGCTAGCGAATACCAAATCCATGACCTTCTTCCCTTTTGGAGGGGAGATAATCAGGAAGCTCCACTTGGTCCTCCTGGGAGCAGCTGTAAGCTAAAAATCAAATGTGGAAGCTGTGAAACGTCTCTCCCTGTGATCTGTTTTCCCAGAGATGGGGGGAAGGACAGGCATGCGTGGCAAAATATTCCAGGAGCACACTGCTTCCCAGGCCTCAGATTTCCATGTGGAGCAGCTCCCACTAGACCAGTGGTTCTCAACTTTGAGGCCGCATTAGAATCACCTCAGACCTTATTAAGATACAGAATGCTGGGCCCCACCCCTGGAGTTTGATTCAATTCTTCTGGGAGTTGGGCCTAATTTGCATTAGGATAATAATTTGCATTTCTAAAATTTCCCAGGTGGTACTGACGCTGCTGGTCCCAGGACCACAGAGGAGTCCTTTCTCCTCGCGCAGCCCTGGCATTTACTCTGAAGAGGAGGCATCACTGATCTGCCTAGTAGGTTGAGAGAGAGGAAGCGCTGGCCTGCTCTTCCCTCCTCCCCCAGCCAATCCCAGCTGCAAAGTGTGCCCAGGTCTGCTCTCCAACCAGTTCATCAGCGATAAAGGTGAAAGGTTCATCCTCATCTGTCTTTCTCTTTCATCTGCCAACTGATTCTGAACTTGACAAAGGAGTATTTATTTGTCTGTTTGTTTATTGATTTGGGGGGGCTTCCCCCAAATCCCAACGGAGGAGTCGATCCCAGTTGCAAACAATCGATTAGCATCTGGGCCACACAGCATCACTGGGATCTTAGAGTTGATTTCAGCCTCCACTAAAGCATGTTTGGGGACAAAAAGGTCCAGTTTCTGGGCCTATAAGACTGAGGACCAGGCCCCTGGCCAGGGTGAGGTCACCAGGGTGAAGTCACAAAGCCCTGGCACCTTTGTGTCTCGTCATGCACCTCTAATCACATGCCCACAAACAATACCTGCCCTCCAGGTGTGCGGGATGATAAACGAAATGTCTGGGACATCCTTGTAAATGAAGTCTGATGTGTCAGAAGTGCCCAGCAGATAGGGGTGCCTGCCCTGGTCTCTAAGGGATGCTTCAAAGGAGGAGAGAACAACACACACAAAGGCAGTTCAAGCAGGAGAAAGAGCCTGGCCAAAGGCCAAAAGGGGGTCATGTGACCCTGCAGACCGGCCTTGACCTCTGGGTGGATCAGCAGTGAGGCACTGAGCGTCCCCCTGTGGCCACCCCCTTGTAACAGTTGCCTTGCAACAGCTCCCCCTACTTGTTGCTCCCTTTCCAGTCCTTTCTCTGCTCCAGCTGGCTGAGCGATATGTGAAGACTCCTCCCCGTCAGCAGTGAAACATTTCAGTGGTTGCCCCTCACTACGGGAGTCTGACACAGGATAATCAGGCCACTGCTGCCTCACGAGTTGCACTGTCGCCCACACTCAGCTTCTGAAATGGCTCCCAGTGAACCAGGCCTTCTGGGATTCACACCCTTGTGTGATTCCTCCCTTTGAGTGTGGGCTGGACCTAATGACTTCCTTCTAATGCACAGAATAGGGCCGAAGTGACAGGATATCTCTGCTTCGGAAGGGACTAGGCTACGAAAGACTCTCTCTGGCTCTCTCTCTTTTTCACTTTTGCTCAGAGCAAACCGACATGTTGAAAGCCACCCTGTAGAGAGGCCCACATGGCAAGGAATTGAGGGTGCCTTCTGGTCCATGCCCAGCAAGGAACTGAGGCCCTCAAACAGCTGGCAAGGACCTGAATCCTGCCAGCAACCGTGAGTAAGCTTGGAAGCAGACACTTTTATTGCAACTTTATGACAGGCCCGGCTAAGCCGTACCTGATTCCTGACCCGTAGCAGCTAAGGTGATAGATGTGGTTTCATGGCACTGAGGTTTGGGATAATTTGTTACAAACTGAAATAGATAATGAATACAGATTTTGGTATCAAGAGGGGGATAGTGCCATGAAAAATATCTAAAAAAGTGAGATGTCTTTGGAACCAGGCGGTGGGTAGAGGCTGGGAGTATTCTGAAGACCTTGTTAGAGAAACCTGGACTTTGAGGATGTTGCTGGTGAAGGTTCAAAAGGAAGTGAGAACATGTTACTGGAAACTGGAAAAAAGGGGTCCTTGTTATGCAGTGGAAGAAAGTTTAGCGACAATGTCGTCTGCAGGGATATGGAAGGCAGGACACGCACCGAATCAACTTTGTGATCTAGCTAAGGAGGTGTCCAAGCAAAGGGTTGAAGGTACTGGCTGGTTTCTTCTTGCTGCTTATGTGAGAAGAGAGATAAATTGAGGGAAAGGTGGTTGAAAAGGAGCCAGACTTCATAGTTTGGAAAGTTCTCAGCCTCCCAAGACAGCAAAGGATGCTAAAATTAAGAGATGGCTTTGAGCAGTGTTGAGAAAAGGTGGTCTGGAGATAAAGCTGAGGGTGTGACTGTGCAGCCTTTGGCTAAGACCTAGGAAAGCTCAAAGGACTGTAGTATTATTCAGCCACATAAAGGCCCTTTAGAGAGATTAGGGTGGGCCTTACAGATCCCCAAGATCAAACAATAGGGCCTCTGGGAAGCATATGAGCATCGTCCCTTGACCTTCTTAGCAGAAGCCCAAGGTAGAGAAGTTTAGTTCAAAGAAATCTGTGGTTGTGGCTTTTGTGTAAGAGAGCGGCTCTCGATGAAATTTACAGAAGACCCACAAAGTTTTGGAGAAAACTATTATCAGAAGAAACACTGTCAGCTTGGACTAAAAAGGACAGAGACAGTACAAAACAAAAAAAGGTCACTGGCCTCCCAAAATTCTCAGCAGGAAGCAGGCTGAAGAAAAGTCAGCTTCAAACATGCACTTCCTTTCATGAAAAAAAACAAAAAACAAAAAGGAAGACTCAGAGGGAGAAACCAAAAACTCAGAAGGTGCAGTTAAATATTCCCAGATTTTAAAACTAATCAAGAAACTTCCAGTATATTCCTGGATGGATTTCAGAACTGTTATGGACCAGGGACTTTTTTCTGCCCCACATTGTCCCCCATTTTGAGTAAGAATGTCTAGAGCCATTACCCTGTACCTATCCCACCACTGTATGTCAGGTGAGTGGGGACAGAGAACTTGTCCGTCTAGTTTGGCAGAGCTACTGATCCAGAGTAACGGCACTCTAGGACCTGTACTCAAGGAACCACACCCAAGAGCGTCAACCACACTTGAACTTGATTTAGATGGTGAGATTCTGGACTTTGTGCTGATGCTTTCACGGGATGAGGCTTTTGGGGGCCTTGGGAAGGGGTAACTGTGTGTCGCATGTGGCAAGGACATGAATCATTGGGGGCTGGAGGGCAGCTGGCGGTAGGCAGCTTCAGAAGTGACTAAACGAACGGTCTTTGTCTCCTGGCATTCACACCCTTGTACAGCCCCCTCCCCTGGTGTGTGGGCTGGACCTAGTGACTTCCAACACAGGGAATACAGCAAAAGTGACGGGCTGCCGCTTCTGAGATTAGCTTATAGAAGACTGTGGCTCCTGTCTTCCTCTCTCTCGGAGTCACCCTGACGAAGCCAGAAGCCATGTTGAAAGCTACCCTATGGAAAGGAATGGAGGTAGCCTCTGGTCAACAGCACTGAGGAACTCAAAATCCTTCAAAGCACCCTGTGAATAAACTTGGAGCAAATCCTTTTCCCCAGTTGAGCTTTGAGATGATCACAGCTCTGGAATACTCCTTGATGGCGGCCCTGTGAGAAACTAAGCCTGGAGAAGAACCCAGCTGAGCCACACCCAGATTCCTAACATGCAGACAAGGTGAGATAATAAACATTGCTTCAAACCATAAGTTTTGGGATGATTTGTTAAACAGGAATAGATACTTAATACACCCACCCTAAGATCCTGCCCTGCAGTATTTCTCCCAGAAACACTACACTCTCCTCGGGGCCTTTGCACATGCTACTCCAGGGTGAACTCAACCTACCTTTTAGGTCTGGTAAACTTCCACCTTCAGACAAGACTCAGGTCAAGTGTCCCTTCCTCCAGGAAGCCCTCTTGGACCCTCCCACCCTCTTCTGTGCTCCCATATCACATCACCATCTCATTCATATCACATCTTAACTAGTGTTTGTCTTGACTAGTGAAGGAGGGCAGGTGCCTTGCCTTATTCATCCTGGTACCCTTAAAATCTAACACAATGCTTGACATGCAGTAAAATAATAATAGAAAACTGTTATTTACGTACCTATGCCATGCCTGGTAGTGTTTGAGGCAATTTACATGTACCGATCTTATTTACTCATAAACTGAATGAGGCAGAAACTTTAAACACCCCCATTCTGCAGATGAGGAACTGAGACTCTAGGCGAGGCGCTTGGTGCTGGAAAATGAGCAATAGAACCTGGAGAGGCTCCTCCCGTCCCGGGCTTGGCAGTGTCAGTTCCCTCCTCTCTCTCGGGAACTCTACACAGGCAGAGTTGGGCCAGGAGGCCCAGACACACACTCTGTGTTTGGTATTTCCGGAGAAATACCTGGATCTTTCCCTTGGCGCCTCCAAGGCAGGGCTTGGCTGTCACCCAGAGAATTTGTTGGGCACCAGAAATCACACCTCCAGCTCTCTGCTCACAGCTGTGCCTCTGGCCCGCAGGCAGGATAAGCGTTTCCCCACCCTCACACCCTGTCATTACAAACCATGTAAATTCCTCGATACTCATGTTGAAATGAACAGATGCGGCTCTGTATTTTTAATGCATTATCTGCAATTAGCAGCAGTGGGCATGAAAGAGCTCTGCGGTCCCTGGGGCTGCCCCTGGTGGATGCAGCTGCGAGTACATTTGCGCTGAAGAATCCAGCCCGGCTCCTCTGGCCCACGCGGCTCTAGCGAGTGGGTGAGGGAGCGTCCATTTGCACAACGTCTGCTCTGCCAGGAAGCAGAAGGGGGCCTGCCGACACCTGATGGTCACTCCACTGCCGACCTGGCCCTCCTGCCATCCCCCCCAATGCTGTCTAAACACCCTGAGAGGATGTCCTCCACCCACATGTCACGGGTGATAAAGGTTTTTTACGGGCTTGGGGTCTGCAGTGTGGAGTAAAGGTCTGTGAGAAAATGCAAAGGGGCGTGCTGCCGTGCCCGGGGCAAACGTAAGGAGGTGTCTGCATGGATTTCAGAGAAGAAGGTGCTGGTTGGTGAGAGGTACCTGTGCACACCAGCTCCGTCCGAAGGAGGAAGATATTTTTGGTAATACATATAATGCTAATAACCAGCATGTATTGGGCACTTACTGTGTTCCAGGACCTGATTTAATGCTCGCCAGGCATCAGCAGAAGGCAGTGTCAATTCCCCCTGCCCCTGCCACCTCCAACCACAGACCACAGCCAAAGACCACCAGGAATCCACCTGTAGTTGAACAAAGGGGATTTTTGGCTCTTTGCCGAGAGAGGGAGAATGCACAGCCCTGGGAACTGTGGGGCATCTCAGTAACAGGAGGTTGCAAAGAACTTACTGTAGGAATTAGGTTTGCGTTAGGAGATTTGGGGGAGGTTCAAAGAAGTGGAGCTTTGCTCTGGATTGGATGCTGTCAGGAAGTCAATATACTTCTACCATTGGGTACTTAATAAATTTTATCTAGAAGGTGGGAGGAATGAAGCAAGACTAAAGTTGGAATTGGTAAAGGAGCAGCTGTCACTCATGTTAGCCAAGAGGGAGGGGGATGGTCGGTCACTTTTGTTTTTCCGTAATGTCCTTGTTTGTGTCTGAGTTCAGATGTGGTTACGAAGTAGTCTTGTTTTTGTCTTAATCCATCACGGTCATGGAGCGCTCACATGCCAAAGTCTAGGTGTGGGGTACAGGCCAGCTCCCAGCACCAGGCCAGTCTCTGGTCCTCAGGGGCTGCTGTTCCCTTTCCCAACAGGCCCTGTTACTGTGCCAGTTTACAGAAATAAAGAAATTGAGGCTCAGAGAGTTGCCAAAGCTAAGAAGTGGTGCTGTGATTCCAGCATCACTGAAACTGTAGTGGGTGCGGAGGGACTCAGGGGACAGGAGGGGAAGGGGTATGACTACGGGAAGCCAGGCTGACCATGAAGGGGACTGGCTGCGATGGTGAAATAGAGAGCTGGAGATCTCCACTTTCGAAATCTGTCCCTGCCACTTACTAGCTACCCGGCCCTGGGCAATTTTCTGAACATCTTAGATCCAATTTCTTCTTACGCATGATGGGAATATAAAAGTCTGTTTCCCACAGTTATTGTGAGAAAAAAAAATGGAAGAGACACAGTATAAGGCACCTATGCAACACTGGGGGACAGAAGAGTCCCCTCCGAGCACTTCCTGTGTGCCAGCCACTGTTCTGAGTATCTCACATGTACAGACTCATCTAACACAGCCGCCCCATGAGGCAGGTTCTATTAGAGTCCCTGGTTTGCAGGAGAGAAGATGGAGGTACAGAGAGGTTAAGCAACTTCTCTGAGGTCACACAGCTATCAAGGAGCAGAACTCAGGCATGCTGGCTCCAGCACCCTCACTCTACTCCCTCATGGTAGCTGTTGGATCACAGCCCCTTCCCTTCCCTTGCTGCAAGGACTTCAACCTCAACGAGTCTAGTCCATTTTGATGGTGATTGCGTACTCTGGAACTCCCCTGGTCCCAGACTTTTGCTCATGGAAGGGTCTAAGCTACTCGCTTGGCTCTGGTTCGGAGAGCACTTGTTTCCTTTTGGAAGGTCAAAACACGCTCAGCATGACAAATACTATAGATTCAGCTCACCGCAGTGGATAGATCAAATAAAACATAGTATTGTCTTATTGGTATTCCTGTACCTTTCAGTAAGTAGTAAAACCAGAGAGAAAAACACTGAGAAATGAGTAAAAACTAAAAGGGGCCCAGGGCGGGGTCGGGGGGAAAGACTCAGTGCTGCAGCCAAAGCCCTCCCGTGCCACGGCTGATGTGTGGGCAGAAGGCTGCCCGAGAGGAAGGGGTCAGAAGTGGCCAGTGGGGCCCCTCCCATCCCACAGCAGCAGGCGGCTGTTCAGAGTGGCCTCAGCGCCACAGTCCAAGGCTGAACCAGCTCTGGTTAGTCCTAAGCGGTCGAGCAGGTTTGTAGTTTGTGTCCCCAGTTCTGGAAGACTGGGAGGCAAGGACTCCTGGGCCCAGGGACGCCAGTAATCAAGGTCCTTCCTGCCTCCAACCCCCTCCAGGTCGCGTTCCACCACCACTTGAGGGAGATGAAGTCCTCGAACTCCCATCAACATTCCCTCTACTGTTTCATGCAATCCCACATCACTGTCATCAACCTTCTTGAGGCTCATCTGTTCTTAATTATATCTCTAAATCCCGAGGCATTACAACTGTGCGAATTGGGGGAATTTAGCTGCTTAGAGGATTCACAGTAATCACAGTAATCTCTGGTATTTACAGAGCTTCCCTTTGTAGACTGTGAAAGCCAGACAGACAACATTGTAGTGGTGAGGGCCCCGTGAAATTGCTCTCAAGTTCTCTTCGCAGAGTGCCAGGCCCTTAGTCGGTCTGATTTTGTTTTGCTCAAGGAGGTAGATGAGAAAAGTAGTTTTCTCCGTTACCTCCTGAGGGAGACCGAAGAGAAGCTGGAACGGTGAAACCCACGTAGAAGATATGCCTTGGATTGCGTGCCCAGCCCAAGCCCTCTGCTGGGGACTGCCGTGCTGCCCCCTCCTCAGCTCGCCGCGGAAGGGGTGGGCTCCTTCCCGCAGCTATGTCTGTTCCAGTAGAGCACCCCCCTTCCTGGTATCAGCTGATTGGATAAGAAGTTGACACTCGACTAATGAGCTGGGCCAACCAGATCCTCTCTCTTGCTAATTCAAGGCAACAGATGTGGAAACTGGGAGTCAGTCAGTTGGTCCCTAAAAAGCTAGAAGGTCAGGCAGACTCAGGGATGGGAGTGACCATCGGGGACTGTGTGTACTGCTTAACAATCAGAGCGAAGGGGAGTAGACTACGACACCTGAGAGAGCTGCTCTCCAGCACTTTCTGTCCCATGTATTTAGTCAGTAAACCCTTTGGATTCCTAAGGCAGCAGCCAACCCCATGAGGTCATTACCGCATGAAGGTGAGGCATTGGAAACAACCTGAAACTCCTGCATTGTTTTCTGACACTCCATGCCTTCCCTTCAGCTTCAGTGGAAGACGAGGCCAGGTCCCGTTGGTACATGAGATGGGAGCAGCCACACTTCCTCTCTAACGGAGACACCACATCCGGTACCACAGGTGAGTGGGAGCCGCCCATGGCCCATTCCAGAGACCCCTGCTGACCTTTATCAGAAGCCAACATGGGCCTCCCCAGAGTGCTGGGGTGTGAGGCACGGCTGCCCTTGGACTCCACAGCTTGAAGGAAAAGGACTGAGAAGAGTCCCTGCAAAGAAGCCATTGTTATGACACAGCACAGCCATCTGGTCCCCACATCGATCTGACAGCGGCAGCAGGGGTGGAACGCAGCAGACGCGGAGGCCCTGGGAGCACAATGCAATGCAGAGCCCTCATTGATCCGTGTACCTGCCTGAGGACTGGCCAGACTCTCTGTGTTTAAAAGACACTCACGGAAGGTCAGGGCTGGAAGGGCACCTTAGGGAGGCCCCAGGACAGCCCAGCGTTGTCACAAATGGGAAAAACAAGCCCCAAAGACACTACTGAGATGTGACCTTTCCATTTCAATCAAGGGAGTTCAAATAGCATTCGCTGTTTATTGGGCAGTTTTGCGGGAAAAGGGGGGCGGGTATTGTTGTGCTTTGTAGCCCTATGCTGCCCTCCCACAGGGAGAAAAGCAAAGAGAATATATATTTATGTGGAGTCTGTAGGACTGAATCTTAAATACTTGGCCTAAAAAAAAAAAGAAAAAAGAAAAAAAAGCACATAGTTACCACCAAGGTAAGCAATGTGTTGTCACTAATTCAGAAGTCCCATTCTCCCCTGGCCCCCGGCCCCCACCCCCACCCCGCCACCCTGCTCCATGGGACACAGAGCAGCAAATCACAGATTTATCTCAGCCGGAGGTTCAAATAGAGTATGTGAGACAGTGGCTTCTGTGATGCCCACCTTTGCTTAGCCACATATTCTGTTTCAACCTGCCCTCTCCCAGTGCCAGTGAGTCTCTAGCAGAAAATTCATCATGAGGCCCTTGTCCTCGAGTCAAGTGGATTCTGGAAATAGTCTGTTCTCCTCCCGCATACTCCCCACCCCAATCCAAGATGCCATGGGTTCTGTGGGGTTCAGCCCCCAGAGCCCCTGCAGACTCTGTAGTTAACCATACCACTGACTTGTGGCCTGTCCGCCTAACTGGCCTGCTGTAGTCTCTGGTCCCCACTCCTGCTTCCTCATGGGCTAGGAGGCTGGTGAAACCTTCTGGCATTTCTGGGGTTTGGCCCCATTCTCCTGAGTGCTAGGATTTATCCTTCCCTTCTCCATCAGCCCACAAGTGTCCCTGACCTAAAATTCACACAAGCACCTAGGCCATGTGGCTACCCACTCTCTCAGAATTTTCCTTTTCAAAAATATGCAGGCCCACATGAGGGCAGAATTTGCCTTTTTCCCCGGTTGTTAATGTGGACAGTTGGTCTGTTTTCAAGTCCTGCTCTAATCAGCATCATCATAGTTATAAGCATTGGCTTTAGAGTGAAAAGAGTCGGCCCTGAATTCTGTCCACACTACCGACCAAAGGTATGAACTTGGGTGACTAATTCTTCTAACTCCGTTCTTCTGAGCCTCATTTTCCTCACCTGTGTAAAGTGGTTGTTAAAACCTATCCCACATTACGGGTACAGAGTAAATGAGAGCATACATGAAATAATGGATAGAAAGAACATAGCATAATGTAACACATAATACTAACATGTAACATTCACTGAGAGCTTTGATATGCTTTGTCCCATGGGGGGGGGAGGGGGCAGGTATTGTTGTGCTTTGTAGCCCTGGGCAAAGCGCTTTGCAAACATTAAGTTAGTTAATTTGCACAGTAATCTTGTGAGATCCTATTTTCCCAAATTTTTAAATGAGAGCTTTGTGCCTTGAAAGGTTAAGTAAATTGTACAAGGTCAACAGTGGGGTAGTGGTTGAGCAAGCACCAATTGTGACCTCGTGGAGACCAAAGATTATGATTTATCTCATTCAGTGTCTTAGTACAGTGCCTAATATACAGTAGGCACTTGAAAAATCTGTGTTGAATTAATGCATGGCTCCCAACGCAGTGCTCCTTCGCATAACTGGGTTGAGAGCTCAGCTTCATCAATTTATTTTTTCTCTCTCTGTCTTTTTTTTTTTTTTTTGCAACTGGGGACACTAAGCTGTTCATTTGTGTTTTATTTCTGCCAGTATTTGTGTTCTTATCCTTAGTATGGCTATTACTGGATTTTTAATACATTCAAACCTTCTATCTGAATGGATGCATAATTTCCATGCCACTTACTCTTAATCAGAGAGTACCCACAGATTCAGCACTTTGGACAGAGCTGGGATTTTTTAGCTAATGGCTGTTGGTATTGTATTTGCATTTAAAAACTATTTCCAATAAGTGTGCGACCCACATATGAGAAAATACTGCATTCCCCACTCAGTGGTTCTGGCTCTCTCTTCCTTTTCATAGTCTATCAGATGAGAAAAGATTGCCATAAAGATTTTATGAGTCCAAGAGAAACATTACTCAAACAGGATTTATTTCGAAGGCATCATTCTGAAACCATGGCATGTTGTCTAAAAGGGAATCAAAGCTCATATTGGTGAAATTTTTATACTCAAATGAAGTCCAAATGTTGCATAAGATCCTCTTAATGTCTACCAAGTGAGCGACTTCTTCAATTTGGTTCAAATCAGCAGACAATTTATAGAGTATGTATTTTCAGCATCTCTGGGCCCATACTTGAAACCAGTGATAAGAGACAAGAATATGATCTTTGTCCATGTGCACTCACACAAGGAGAAAGGTAATTACGGGTTTGGTACTTTCAGCCCTTCATACTCTGGGACAAAAAATGTCTTTACGATGCCCAGTATATGTCAGGCACTCTGCTGAACACTGCAAGGAAAACAAGGCACATTTTCTACCTTCAAGGACCTACTGTCTGATTGGGGAGATACACATATCCTTATGCAGCACACTCTGTAGTGAGATAAGGGTTATGCTAGAAATAGGTACAAGAGCTTGTCAGCTGGGAGCTGGTTCTAGAATTGTGTGAGATGTCTATCATCCTTTGTCTAGCTGACAAACTCCTATTCATTCTTCAAGAACCCAAATCAAACATCTTCTCCTCTGAATGCTTTCCTCACTGTCCAAGACAGAATTGGCCTTCCCTCTTTGGGGTTCCCACAAAATCTTGAATAAAGGGAAAGTGGGGGTGACAGACACTAAATAAGTAACTATTAAAAATATCTATGTCTATATCTATATCTATACACACACACACACACACTTCTGCAGGGGTGAAGAGCAGGAAATAATTAACTGTCAAGGAAGAGGTAGAGATACTTGAATTGATTCTGGAAAAATGTGGAGAAGGTCATTCCAGATGGAGAATGCAGGAAGGATAAAGGCATGACAGGATGCAGGGTCATGATGTATTTACAGAATGGCGAGTAGCTACAATGGCTGAAGCAAGGCGGGGGAGTGGTGGGAGGAGCTGGTGGTAGTGGGGAGAAGTGGCAGAAGATGAAGCTGCTGTTTTAGGATGGGGTCAGATTATGAAAATCCTCTGCTAAGAAGTTTGTTCCTCATCCTGCAGATGGTAGAAACTATCAAAATGTATTTTAACTTTTACTGATTTTTCTGCATCCAGAAAGTAACATATGCTTGTTGTAAAACTTTAAGAGAACACAAAAGAACATTAAAAAATACATTAGCACCCCATTCTGAGCTAATGGTGTTACTACTTTTCTTGTCTTCTTTCTTTAGTGACTATTATATATGGATGTGTGTAAAAATGTTAGTTCGTACTATATACACTGTTTCGTATGTTGATTTTTTTCACATAATATCATATTAAGCATTTTCCAATTTCTGTGAACATTCTTTGAAATTAATTGCTACACGTTTTATCAGCCACATGTACCACAGTTTATGGAACCATTAATGCTGGAAATATACTGTTGCCTTTTCCCCACTATAATAAATATCACTGCAAGGAACATCCTTGTGTATCCATTTTACAAAGACCTCTCACTATTTCCTCAAGATAAAGTCCTAAAAGTGGCATGCATTTTTTACATTTTAATCATTATGTACTGTCAAACTACCTTCTCAGAAAACGTTCTGCTAATTTATAATACCACCAACTGGGCATGAGGCTCAAAGAGGTTAAATGACTTGCCTAAGATTAAACAGCTGGGGAGTGGAGGGTTGGAAATCAAATGTGGGCACCGGTATCCACAGGGCTATGGCAGAGCTTTGGTGGGGAGACGGAGGATGGGGTGGCCAGAGGTAATTGAGTCTGTAGCACTGAAACTGACTTGGGTGAAGATGGATGGTCTAATGAGACAGCTTCAGAAGACAGGCTGTTCAACGGACAACACTTGCAATTTCATACTCTCTGTAAAGCTGCCTATGTCACGACTCTTCCCACTTGAGAGTGTTCAGACCAAAGAGGAACAAAACACATCTCCCTTTCTCTTGACCGTTACTCCTTTGTAGACGCAGGCCTTGGACTGGCATTAGTGCACATGGCACGTGTGAAAACTTGCCTGGTCCTCTGAAGTGTGATTCCAGGAGGATTCCTCCTTCAGGCCTGAACAAGTCTACACTAGGCATACCCTTCGTTAAGCCATAAGGAAATCAGGCACCCATCTCTCTGGGCATACAGCATGTTTTCTCAGTTGTCTCATAACTAAGAAATGACTTGATGAGGGATAAAAGATTCAGGATCCCAGCTCTTTCAGTCCTCGTACCTTGATCTACTAGCTGACTTCTTTCTCCCCTCCCTCCCACTCCTTCCCTTAACAGCCATAAATGCAGTAATATAAGTCTAGGCAGAACATGAGGACCAAACTCGGGAAGTCATCGCATCAAAGTACCGTATCTTAGACACTACAGGCTTGGAAGGGATTCAGAGTTGCACTGAAGCTGAGTCCATAAATCCCACCATGACACCTCCAACTAGTGTTTGTCCAGCACATACTTAACTCCAACAGTCCTCCCGCAGAACGCTGTTCTCTTCTAACTACTAGATCTCGCACCAAGTCAAGGTTTGACTCTTGCAACTACCCATCGTTTCAGTTTCTGCCAATTAGCTAAACTTTCTTCCCTATGATGGACACTTAACTACCTGAAAATAGGTACCATCTTCCTCTCAGTGTGCTGGAGGTGCTGCAGCAGAAACGTCTAAGGCTTTGGAGTCGTACAGACCTGGCGTTCCGCTTCTGACTCTAGTAAACAGCTGTGCTTCTTAGGGCAAGTTGCTAAACATCTCCAAGTCTCCAGTTATTTCCTGGACCAAAAATAATGATGCACTTACCTCACTGGAGAGTAGTGAGGACTGAGTGAAATGTCAATAGTGCGGCAAGTGGTGGGTGGTTGATAGATGCTGGGTCCCCTCACAATTGTCTCTTTCTAAGTCAGTATTTCTCAAAGGTGCTCTCTGACTTGTTGCATCGAGATGGCCTAGGGTGGGTATTTAAAATGTAGAAGTCTGGGTCATAGCCCTAATCCACTGAGTCACATTCAGTGGGAGTGGGATCTGGGAACTTCTATCTGTTTAGTTCGGGCAGTATCCATGTGCCGAGAAGTTGGAAGGCCTTAAGACCTTTGGGAAGTCTCCAAAGCTACTCGGGTCCACACTCAAGTGCTGGTCCGTCTGATCCCTGAGTGAGACCCCACAGAGGACACATGCCTCTGAACTGGGAAGCAAGGCCTTGTTTACAGGGAGTCTCACTCTTTTCTCACTCAGAGGCCTTCCCTCTGTATTCTGGGATCTGGAATGTGGAAGGGGGAGGGGATTGGGAAAGGTGCTGCCATGTTGATCAGGGCTTACGCTATTTTGATAATCTTCATATTGCCCAAGGGAGAGGATCAGCCCTTCAGAGGGGGAGAAGCAGGGCAGGGGCCCAGGGGTCAGCCAAGCAGATTGATATTAAGGGCACACTCCAGGCCAGGCCGGGAGCTGGAAGGCCAACACAGTCGAGCAGTGGATGACAGAACGCCCTGGCCTTTCCTGGACACGCTGCATATCTGTGCAACCAACTCCAGACCTGCCCTCTGGTGGAGTGGGGCCCCCAGTGAGTCCTCACACTTGGAACAGTTTACGTACTTACCCTCACGTGCCCCCTCGTCATCTCGGCTCCACTCTCTTTCCCTGCTGTGAGTTCTCCTAGGTGTGAGCTCTCTCCTTGTATGCAATTTTGTGCTGACGGTTCCCAAAAGTCTATTTACAACCCCCGCCCCTCCCCCAAACTTCAGAACCTTACATCCATCTACCTTAGACGGCCCGTAGGCATCCAGTGCTTAACGTGCCAGCACTCCCTTCACCACCTCTTGCCACCCACCTGCCACGCAAGCCAAGAGTGGGAGCCACCTCTATTCCTCCTCCTAATTAGTCCCCTGGGGTCACTGGATCACTAACCAAGTGACGATGCTGTGTGTGTGGTCTTCCAGTCTCTTAAATCCACCCCTCCATACAGTCTCCACCGTTACCACCTGTGTTTATTCAGGCCTCATCATTTCTCACCTGGGCTACTGCAACAATGGGCAGCTTGTGTCTGAGCCTGGATCTGTCCCTGCATCCGTTCCTCCATCCTGTTCTCCAGCAGCCGCCAGAGTGGTCTTTCAAAACGGCAAAGCTGATCACGTCATTCGCCTGCTATAAACCTTTCAGTGCCTCCCTACTGTCCCCAGAATAAAATGCAAAGAATCCGGCCTCCCTCTACCTCGTTAGGCTCATCCCCTCTCCGTTTTCCCACATCCTTCAGCTACATTTCCAGGCACGGAACCTGGGAACTCCTCCTCCTTCCAGGGCCCCTGGGCTGACCAGTCTCCCTGAAGACCAGGCTTCTGACTACCTGCCTCTGCCTTTCCCCTACTGTCACTGCCCCCAATCCACGTCACTATCCAACTCAGCACAGACAGGAGAAATGGGGAGAAAAGAACAGTTATTATAATTATTCTCAAAACCTGTGAGCCCTTGTTACGCAGCACTGCGCGTAGTAAGTGCTTTACATTCAATTTCTCATTTTAACCTCACAAGATTCCCACGGGACAGAGACAGATGAGGAACCAGAGGCTCAGAGGGGTTAAGTAACTTGCCCAAGGTCACGCAGCAGTACAAGTGGTGCAGATGATTCTTCAGCCCAGGTTGTCTGACTTCTGAGACGTATCAGAAAACGACATCAAAGAACACAACTCCGATCTATTTCCAATGGTCTATGCAGAAAAGTCTACCCTGCCCAAACAGAGACCCCTTAAGATATACTATCCTCAAACACCCAAGTGCTTCGCGTGGCTCATGTAAAAGGCAGTGTTACTCTACCACAGGATGATTAGGACAGCAAAGAACTTAAATCCCAGCCACTGCTGAAGAATATCTGCTTCTGAATTCAGCTTGGTTCAATTCAATCCAATTTAATTCAGTGCGGTTATCAAGTGCCCACCATTCACCCTGTAAGGGCTGGCTACAGAAGGTCCAGAGAGAAAGGCAGAGATCCCTCTTGGGAAGTCATAACTAGCCAGGGCACAGCGCACCATGTGAGGAGGCAGGAATTGGGGTGTTGGAACCAGGCAGGCATCTTGTGGTCAGTCCTGGAGCGCTCAGGACGTCAAGAATTTGCCAGCTTCTTATGCTAGCCCCTGGTCAGTGGCAAGTTTTGTAATTTTGCTAATTATTTCTTATAAAATATGAGTATAGAGAAGATACCACCAGTTTAGTCTAATAGGAAGTCTCAGGTATAAAACATATGAAAGAAACTGGGATTTTCTTTCTTTCATATGAGGGTGGGCGCTCCAGTGACAGAGAACTTAGCTCTACTACTTACTAGCGGAGGCACCTTGGGCATGTTAACTTTCTGAGCCTCAGTTTCCTCATCTGTAAAAGGGGAATGAAAGTAATCCTGTCTCATAGGGTTACGGAAAGGGTTAAAAGAGATTATGCATATAAAGTGCTTATTAGCACAGCACCAGGTGCCTGTAAGGAGTGTGAAAAGTGTTAGCCCATTCAATAAACAAACGCACGAGTGGAATGCACATCTCAGGAGTGCTGGCCAGCTGGAAGGGCCCTGGATGAAGAGCTCAGAGTTTGAACTATACTCTGTGGGGTAACAGCAACCACTGAAGGTTTGCAGCAAGGAAATGGCAAGGACAGATAGGACCACACTGGCCAGAAGAGAGGACAGATGGGAGGGGGAGATACTGGAGACCAGTGGGAGGCTGCCTCAGTGTTCCAGGTGCGAGAGCACCTGAGTGAGGTTGGGATCTTGGTGTTGCTATAAAAGGGACAAACTGGAAAGACATTTAGGAGGTAGAACTGGCAGGACCTGGCAACCAAGAGATGTCAGCAGATGACAGCTGCCCTGCTGCCAAGCAGACTCAACGCCCGTGAAAGAGAGGATCCAGTTAGGGACTCAGGGGAGAAGCGATGCCCTCCCCAGAAGCCCCCGGCCACTGTTTCCGTTGGGAACGCTGGCCTTGCTGCTCCTCCTCATCCCCAGGTTCATGAGGCTCGTGAATCGTCCATCCACAGAGTGGGGCACAGTGGGCAGCCCATAGGAAGTTCTTTTACAAAAGAGGTGGTGGGGCTTACAGCGGGGGCCAGTGGCCTGCAGCAGGAAAGGACTGCCCTCTTGGCAGATGGAAAGGGACAGAAGTCATCCTAATTGCAGCCTGTTTTGCAGGGGAAGCCTCCAAAGCTGGTGAGAAAAGAAATACCTCTCAAAATAGTCCAAAGAAAGGGAAAAGGACTCTCACATGTTTATAGCTACTTTGAGCCAAGCACCACCACCTATTTCTTCTCATTCAACCTTCAGCACGGCTGCAGAAAGGATTAGCTGCCTATTTTACAGATAGGGAAACTGAGGCTCACAGAGCTTTTCCTATAGTGTACACTTGTAACTTACATAATATTGTACATGAACTATACTTCAATAAAAATGTAAATAAATCAAATCAAAACAAAACAAAAAAAGATAGCAAATATAAAAAACATCTAACCCAGTTTGTCAATGGTGGAACTGGATTCAAACCCAGCTCTCTGACTCCACAGCACATTCTCTTTCCTCTACGACATATTTCATAAACTTTAATTTTAAAAGTCCCATTTCTTCAGACATTCACATAAGGCTGTTGGCAGTGCAAAATGATCGAATGCTTTTAGAAAGCAATTTGGCAATGAGACTCAAGAGACTTAAAAAAATATTCATTCTGGGAATTGCTCCTAAAGAAATCATCATAAATTCAGAAGAAGAAAAAAAAAGCTTTACACACTACAACATTCTTCACAGCAATATTTATAACATGAACAATTGGAGACGATCTAAATGTTCACAGAAAGAATGGTTGTGAAGATCCATTTAATGGAATATTTGGGGGTCGAGGGTTTATAATAATAAGGAAAATACCAACATTACAAGTGGAACGTCATCAGGATGCAAAATTACACACAGCATCATCTAGCGATGGTGCCAGAGAGCCAGGCGGGGCTCCATCTTTTGGCACTTCCCCCTCCCATCTCCATCAGCCCCTTCTAAATCACTCTAGATTTTAAAAATTAATAACATTACTCAATATGGAATAATGCATGATTGATCAACCTTATACAAAGTGGGAGTATAATCATCTTTAGAAATTTTGCTGTTTTTGTTGATCTGTAATAAAGAGTTTAGAAAAAATTATGCGTGCCTTTAAGTGTCTCCTATGCAGAAATAGGTTTGGGGCTGCCAAACCTACCATTCTTCTTGAATACAGTTCTGGAGGGATTAGCCATGTAAGAAGCCAGGGGAACAAAAAGCATACATATTGGAAAGGAAGAAGCAAAATCACATTACTTGCAGCTAATATGATTTTCTAACCTAGAAAATCTGAAATAATCAACTTGAAAACTATTAGAGCTAATGCGAGAGTTCAATAAGATGGTTGATTACAAAAGAAATGTACAAAAATCAATGGTTCTCTTATTTACAAGCAATAAACAATTAGAAAATGCAATGGCAAAATGATACTCTTCACAATAACAATAAAAGCTATAAAACTACCTAGGAATAAACCTAACAAGAAAGTCCCTAAGCCTAAATGATGAAAACTATAAAATTTTATTAAATAATGTAAACGAAGATCTGAAAAATGGGAGACATACCATGGTGCTGTACAGGAATATTCACTATTGTAAAAATGTCAGTTCTTTCCAAATTAACCTGCAAATTCAGTGAAATTCTAACCAAAATCACAATGGAATTTCTTGCGAGAAATCTGAAAATCTTATTCTAAAATTTACCTGGAAAAGTAAATGCACAAAAATTGCCAATAAAATGTTTTAAAACGAATAGTGAGGGAGAACTTTTCCTACTAGAAAAAAAAATTACTATATAACTATGGTAATTGAAACTATGTGATTCTGGCACATAAGTAGAAAAACAGATAAATGAAATAGAAGAAAAAATCCAGACATAGACCATGGATAGACATGAACTTAGCTTATGATAAAAGGGCCATTTCAACTCAGAAAGGACAGGTTTGGAACAATTCATTATTCATTTGGAACTAAAAGTTAGATCTATATCTCACACCTGGCACAAAATATAATTCTGGCAGATTAAAGAGCTGACTGCAAAATATAAAAGTCTGAGAGTTCTAGAAGAAATAGAGAAAATGTCTGCTATGAGGAAGAATAAAATAAAGCTGAAAGACAAGTTACTTACTGAGGAAAACTTTACAACATATAGGACAAACTGGTGTAGACTGAATGTCTGTGTCCCCCCCAAATTCATATGTTGAAACCTAACCCCCAATGTCATGTTATTTGGAGGTGGGGTCCTTGATAGTTCATAAGTTCATGAGGGTGGAGCCCTCACAACTGGGATCAGTGGTCTTATAAAAGAGGCCGCAGAGAGCTCTCTTGCCCCTTCCGCCACGTGAGGACACGGCAAGGAGATGGCCAACTATGAATCAGGAAGCAAGCGTTTACCAGACAAAGTCTGCTGGCACTTTGATCTTGGACTTCTCAGCCTCCAGAACTGTAAGAAATAAATTTCTGTTTATGCGCCACCGGTCTGTGGCATTTTTGTGATAGCAGCCTGAACAGACTAAGGTATAGACATAGTTTTAATATTCAAAATATACAAAGAGCTCCTAAAAATCAATAGGAAAAACACATACAATCCAATAGAAAAATGGATAAAGAATATAAATAGGTAGTTCAGAAAATAAAATAGAAATGACCAAAAACAATTGAAAAGGTGATCAATTACTAATAATTAAAGGAACAGAAATCGAAAGAATGAAGTGTTATTTTTCACCCATCAAGAAGGATAAAAATAACAAAATTTTAATTTGGGAAGGATGTAGGGAAATAGCCAGTCTCATACATGGTTGATGGAAATATTAAGTTGGCACAGCTTTGGGGGGGGTATACTTAGGCAGAAACTAAATTAAAAAGACACACACTTTGACTCAGAAATCCCACTTTAAGGAAGTTATCCTATAAATGCTCCAAGATGTGCACTGAGATATATGCATGAAGGTGTTAACTGTAGCACTGTTTGAAATGATGAAAAATGGTTAATTATTAGCCAATTGTTTAAAAAATAATGAGGTAGATATAGGTACTGACATGGAAAAATATCTAATATGTGCACTTAAGAGAACAGAAACAAGTTGTAGGATAACATGTTTAATTCCCTGTCCCGTGTGTGTGTGTAAATGCATAGAGACAGGTCTACATAGCTACACACCAAATTTGTTAAAACGTTTGCCTCTGGGGAGGAGAGGAGACTTCGGGTAGGGGGTTGACAAACAAGACTCGAATATTTTATTCTGTACCCTTGGGTATGTTTTGCATTTTCCACAATAAGCATGAATTGCTTTGGTAAATAACAAAAAAGGATAGATACATAAACTCCCAGAACACAGATCTTTAAATGCAAAACAAAACAAAGCCATGCCTAGAAAAAAAAAATAGAAGGAAATACATCAACATGTTCATGCAGGGACTTCCCTGGTGGCACAGTGGTTAAGAATCCGCCTGCCAATGCAGGGGAAATGGGTTCAAGCCCTGGTCCAGGAAGATCCCACATGCTGCGGAGCAACTGAGCCCATGTGCCACAACTGCTGAGCCTGTGCTCTAGAGCCTGTGAGCCACAACTACTGAAGCCCATGCACCTAGAGCCCATGCTTGGCAACAAGAGTAGCCACCGCAATGAGAAGCCCGCACACCACAACGAAGAGTAGCCCCCGCTTGCCACAACTAGAGAAAGACTGCGCACAGCAATGAAGACCCAACGCAGTCAAAAATAAGTAAGTAAATAAATAAATTTATTTTAAAAAATGTTCATGCATGAGTTTCTTTATTTATCAAATTTTCTCTATTTTCTAACTTTTCTTTAATGACCATGTTTTACGTTTATAACGGAAACAAAAAAAAACTAATGGTCTGTATTCTTTTAAAGCTGTTTTCCTTTTGCTGGAAACCAGCAAAATAATTGTGCTTTTACTCTTTTCCACAGAGAGTGGCTGGGTGATTTTGAAGCAGAAAGTGGGGATTTGGAATCTCTGGGCCGCAAGCACAGACTTCAGAGCATTTGTAGGAGGTGAATGACCAAGTGCAGACAGGAATCAGAGAGAATGGGATGGTGAGAAGGCTTATGTCAATCTCTTAAAAATGATTAATGGAATGTTCCTAGTATAGCAGTAGGTGTGCAATAAGTTGGTGATGCTCTATTATGACTTGAGTGGATCATCACACTGACCCCACATCAACAGAAACACCTGGGTCACATCTCTGCTTGGTACAACCTGGATGACTGAGCCAGGAAGAACAGGAATTAAAGCAAAGAGAGAACTAAAATTACTTATAAGGAAGGAAGTGGGGTGGAAAGCAGCGCTTACTGAGCATCTACTATGTTCCACTTGTCTCTTGAGCACCATTTTTGACCGTATTACACCCACTTGGCAGAAGGGAACATTGAGAGATTAGTCCCTGCCCAAGACTGCCCAGTAGAACTCCGTTTATCTGACTCTAAGTCCTGGGCTCTGTCCAGCAGCCTCCCAGCCAGAGGGTGGGAGGGGAGGAAGGATGGGGAAGTAAAGCACGAAGGAGATCTCTCCCACATACTTTAGAAGACTAAATGGGTCATGGATGTGTTTGAACTCTGAGCCCTTTTCCTGCTCTCCAGGCTGAGTTCTGAAACTTCTCATGGTACTTCCAGAAATGACGAAGTGAATGCTGGGGGAGTGTCTAAATAAAGCCCCCACGTGGGCGTCCCTGCTCAACTATGCATGAGCTCTTTGTGACTTCACCCCTGGTGCCTCCAACTTGTGGAATAAGCACGACTTCACTCAAAAAAAAAAAAAGTGCAGCCAGGAAAAAGCAAAACTTTCCAAAAATATTTGAATGTTGACAGCAGATTCTCGCATCCCAGTGAATAACTGGTTTGTATAAATGTGTATGTGTATGTGACCTAAATTCACAGAACTTACAATTCTGTGACCCCAAAATAGGTTTCATGTGCCTGATTTTCCAAATGTCGATGGCTAAGTGCCAAGCCAGCAGGCAGCCTAGCCTTTCCCAGGACCCTCGGGTGGTTGACACTGGTCCCTGAAAGGGTCCTCTTACTGGCTGGCGGCAGCCTGCTGGAAGGGCAGGAGATCCAAACACACCCTGATATGGGGTCTCCCCCTCCTCCTGTCCTGGGAGGTCTCCAGCGCTGTTGTCTGACAGTGGTGGGGGGTTAGTGTCACAGCAGTGGGGCTACTTGGATAATGGGGTCCTGCTGTCCCCTGTACCTGCTCACCAGAGCCTCTGTCTCCTCTGCAGATTTCTGTGGATTTGCCCAAGTCTCCGTGGTTTCTCAAGGCTTAAGGGAAGATGCTCCTTCCCCAAGGTCATGCCCAGTGAGCTGGGTCCCACCACAAAGCTGCCTAAGCACCCAGTGTTTCAGCTCTTTCAGTTCACCTCTACCAATAGCAGCAGGTGCTGTTAGTGTCTGGCCAATAATCCTGGGTCTTTCAGAGTGGGCCAGCTGACTGCCAACTGCCAGCATAGGTACCCCTGTGCCCAAGGGCATCTTTCCCCATCTAAGGCCACTTTGTCCATGTGCACAGTAGGCTGGAAGGACCAGGCACTACTAAACCCCCAGGAGCAGCCCTCATTCAATGACTTTGGGGAATTGGTGTATAAATACCCCAGCTCCCTTGCTCCTTGGGTGGGATAATTCTAAGACCTGGGTTCTGCAGATCTGGGTTTCCCAGAGTATCCTTGTGGGATTATGCCCCAGATCCCTATTGTGATAGCTGGTGTGATCACATACCCCTTATAGGCTGCCGTCCCTTCCCCTATCATGTCCACCTCCTCGACGGGTGTTATCTGCACCTCTCAATAAACTACTTGCCCTTGAGCCTTTGTCTCAGGTCTGCTTTTGGGAAAAACCAAACTGGGTCAATCCCCTGATTCCAGGGGCATAAGAATCCCAGCATCAGACACAGATGTGCCAAGCAGTGGCCTTCCACTGCTGGGACCGCCATCTTGTTGGGGTGTCCAGGTCATTGACTGGGTCCCCATCTCCTACAGGGCAGGTCTCCTCTTGGGAACTCCCATCTTCTGCAGGGTCCCAAATCCTTTTCTCCCAAAGGCTCCAGGTACTTCTGTGGAGAAGAGGTGCTGCCTTGCTCCTCTCAACCACATCCCGACCTCAACACCTTTGAGCTTCCATTTCCACATCAGAAAAGTGGGAGTATCTGTCCACCTCAGTCAGCAGCTATAAAAATGAATAATAATAACAGGTACTACTCAGTCGAGTGTTATCTACATGCCAGACATGCTGCTTAGTGCTAATATGAAATTCACAACGGCCCTAAGCAGCATCAATTATTATTGCTGACAGCCCTATTTTAAAATTAAAGAAATAGAGGCTCAGAGAGGTGAACTCCCTTTCCCAAATCCTGGAGCTGAGGTGTGAATCCATGTCTGACTCTAGGCAAACAGCGTCTCATGAAATGGGTGGCCACAGCACCTGGCAGGAGACACTGTGGGGTCGGGGTGGGCCTATGGGTTTGTGGGTCAGGGATGAGGGTGGTGGAGACAGGCAGGCTGGCCCTACCTGGGGGTATGAGGCACAGTCTGAGTCCAAGGAAGCAGGAGCAAAACTGGTACAGTCTGGGCCCCCAGCAGAATCTGGTAGGGGAGGGGCGGGAATGCATGGCGGGCAAGGCGAAAGAGGCTGGGATCGAGATCTTAAACGGAAGGCGTCTCAGATATGACAAGACTGAGCGGCAGCAGGGCCTGCTCCAGGGGCTGGGGCTGTGGAAGGGAGGCTCAAGGCTGCTGGTTGAGCCTGAGCCTGCCCTCCGGAGAGGCTTGGGGACGTGGTACCGGGATCAGGCTTAGATGGCCTTGGATGAAAGTTGGCTGGGCACACTGGCTGTCCCTCCAGAAAGGCTCAGAGGGGGCTGCTGCATCTCCCCCAGGTTCCCAGACATGGGGTGTGGGCTATTCCCAGCCCCTACAGATCTGTGGGCCCGTGAACGTTGAACACCTTTGCAGCCAGGGCTCTCTGGGTGATGAGACCTTGGGCCTGGGGCTGCAGTGCTCTGCATTCCAGGGCCTGACCCTGGGCAGCCAGCACCCTCTCAGCTGAGGTGCCTGCTGGCACCTTGACCCAGGCCCCGATAAGCTCCTTGCACCATCCCCAGGGTGGAGTCGGCAGCATCTCCGGCACTCCCCAGAACCCCACAGGCTGCGAGCCATGCGGGCTCCTAAAACCAAGCTGGATTTTCTCTTGTTAAGTCACAGGATAAAGCACTTTACATATTAATCAGGTTAGGAATCTGAGAGCACGTATCAGGGGACTGAAATATGTAGATTTTGATGATGAATTCACGCTCATCAGAAAACCAATGAATCATCTTAACTTCATTATCAGGAATTATCTGATGGGGGAATTGGCAGGGGGGGATAGGGGAACGAGGAGGGGAGTGCCAAGGGGGAGAGGATTTCTTGATTCTCAGCCCAGACTGTGTTCTCTTCTAGCAACGCATTTCTACAGCAGGATGGTTTGTTTCCAGGATGTGTGTCCTGAACGGGGCTGCCTCTTGGAGGCCTCAGTGAGGCTCAAGGGCATCACTTAGTGAAGTCAGACCCCGAGGACCCGGGCAAAGCACGTAGACAGACGCAAATAACCCTGAGAGCACGACTACCTTTACAGTTGCTTTAAGATCAACCAGCAAGTCACTCCTGTGACACGAACTCCCTCGGTGACCTGGAGTAAAGCCACCTGCCACCTCTCTGTGCCTCAGTTTCCTCACCTGGAGAATGAGGATGATGCCTGTTAAGTATCAGAGCTTCCAGGGATGGAACCAAGGGCTGGAACCCCCAAATGCCAGCCCTCTTTAAGGTGTGGGGATCCAGCTGAGAAAAAAACAGACACTGAAGAATAGAAAAGGCACTTGTAATTTTTAAATAGGTGGTCGGGAAGTCCTCGCCGAGAATGTGACCTTAGAGGTGACACCTGAAAGAGGTGAGGAAGTGAGGTGACGTCTGGGAGGAAGAGCATTCCAGGTGGAAAGGACAGTATGTGCAAAAGCCCTGAGATAGGAAGAGCATGTCTGGTGTCTAGGGAACAGCAAGGAAGCCAGTGTGGCTACCGGTGCGGACAAGAGAGAGAGTAGGAAGAGGTAAGGGCAGAGGGGTCATGGTGGAAGGAGTGGGGTCAGAGGGTGCAGGGACTTTAAAAGGGGGCGTTGAGATCAAGAGAATATTAAGGAAAGGTGAGAAGAGGACACAGAAGATAAAGTGGCTCCTCTATGGGGTAACCTGAGGCACTGGGTGGGGCACAGCAATGAGTCAGGACAGGCAGACGGAGAGGAACATGGTGGGAAGTCTGGCAAACGCTGGTCCGGTGGTAGGGAGCCTGGAAATAGCAAAGGTGGTAGAAACAGGGCTGGATCAGACTTGGAGAGCCTGGATTCCACCCTGGCTCTGGCATGTGCTTGCTGAGCGATGCTGGGACTCAGTGTCCTTATCCACGGAATGAAGCAGGAGGGCAACAGCATGCTTTCTACAGAACTTTCTGGAAGCCTCAGATTCTCTTATTCCTCCTAGTCTTCTCTTCCCTGGAAAAGCAGGCTGTGGCTGCTCTCTTCAACAATGCAAATAAAATAACTGTGGGGGTCACACGGAGCGTGTCCACATCATGTGGTCAGGTGGACTTTGGGCATTGGGTCCCAGGCTGGGAGTAAAGCAGGGCGACCACTGAGGTGAAGAGGTGACCCCTCTCCTGTCTGAACTGCTTCCTTTGGGAGCCACGAAGTATCAGCCCCGGTGTACTTTAGAACCACCTGGGGAACTTAACACCCAAGCCCCACCCAGGACAAAAAGAGCTCCATTTCTTCCCGGTGGGGAGAAGGAACAGCTCTTCCCAGGGATCCTCACTGGGCCTTTTTTTTTTTTGCGGTACCCGGGCCTCTCACTGTTGTGGCCTCTCCCATTGCGGAGCACAGGCTCCGACGCGCAGGCTCAGCGGTCATGGCTCACGGGCCCAGCCGCTCTGCGGCATGTGGGATCTTCCCGGACCGGGGCACGAACCCGTGGCCCTGCATCGGCAGGCGGACTCTCAACCACTGCGCCACCAGGGAAACCCACTAGGCTTCTTTGAGGGAAATACAAAATGGGTTGATTCAGGTTTGAGAAACATGTATTAAGCGCCCTCCATAGGCAGGGTGCCTTCACCCATTCTCATTTAATCCTCCCAGAGCCTTGGAGGAGGGATTTCTCTCCCATTTTGCAGATGAGGAAACCAAGGCTCAGAGAGGTGGGCTGGTCCAGGGACTCCTGGCTTGTACATGTGATGAAAGGTCATCCCAGTCAAGAGCTGGTTCTTAGTCTGTTTATTATATTGCACCAATTTACTCCTAACCCTCTCCGTGGCCCTGGGAGATAGATTCAGAGAGGAGACTGAAGCTCAGAGAGGTTAAATGCCTCGCCCAAGGTCGCAGGGACAGAATGCGGCAGAGCCGGCATTTCCTGCCAGCCCGCGAATTGGGTTGCTAAAAAAAACGCTGTTTCTCTTGCAGCCATCCTAACCAAACGTCCCCACTCCCCAAATACCCATCTGGGGCCGTGGTTCTTGCTAAAGGGATATAGTGGGGTCATTACTAGACTCTGAGGAGATAAAGCATTGCAAATTGAATGAGAACATCTATTTTCACATCCTGATGAAGACATAACTGACACTGAAAGAGTGAATTGTTTTAGAGGAAAACACAGCCTCTGGTTTTCTCCTTTTCTTTTTTTAAACTTGGAGTTATGGCTTTAGCAAAATAGAAGCAGCTGACTATCACAGATAAAAATGCCCTTTTGCCTAATTGGATCTTTCATAAGGAATCCTAATTAATTCCCCTGAACAGAGAATTTTTACACTGGTGTTATCTCAGCCCTGGGCTGATGGGCCTGGTTATTTCCAGATACAGAATAATGAATCTTTCCCAGCCGGGCTAGGAGTCGCCAGAGACTTGTCAACTTCCCTGTGAAAGCAATTACTTGCCAAGGCACTGGCATGGGGTGGGGGGTAGAGGGGAGCCGGGGGAAGGGCTGGGGGAGGATAATTACAAGAAGAGGGATTGGGGGGATTAGGGGAGCTTAGAAGGGCATCGTGGGGCAAGGGTTGGGAGAAGATGGGCAACTGTGAAGGAAATCGCTGGTGGAAGGATGGAGGTCACATCAGCATTCGGGATGCCATCCCCAGCTCAGAGCGTGGCCTAGAGGACATTTGCCTTTATGTGAAAAATGTCACCTGATGGAGCTTGACAGATTCAGACAATTATGAGAGCCTAACAGGCAGCACACAGAAGCCAGGAAGCAGGCCTGCCTGCGTCTCCTCTTGGTTGGGGCAATGGCTAGGCTGTCATTGCCCAGGGACCTTTGTGGCATCCGTAAAGACAACATCAAATGAAAAGAGTTATCTGGACAACTCAGGCCACAGACCAGCAATGGGGAGGACATGGCTGGATGACAGGGCCATTTGTCTGCAGTGACAGGGCTCTCCTGCAGGGGAAGGCTGCCGGCAGTCTGTCCTGTGCTCATGGGGCGTCCGCTAGGGAGCTGGCAGCACGCGGCAGTTGAGGCCTCGGTGAGCAGGGAAGCCTGTCCAAAGCTCCTACCAAGTACAGCTCAAAAGACAAGGACCGGGCTTCCCTGGTGGCGCAGTGGTTGAGAGTTCGCCTGCCGATGCAGGGGACACGGGTTCGTGCCCCGGTCCGGGAAGATCCCACATGCCGAGGAGCGGCTAGGCCCGTGAGCCATGGCCACTGAGCCTGCGCATCCGGAGCCTGTGCTCCGCAACGGGAGAGGCCACAGCAGTGAGAGGCCCGCCCACGTACCGAAAAAAATAAAAGACAAGGACCAAACCAGGGGAAGGAGAGCGAGCTGAGGCTGTAGGCCTGGGGGCATCCTTCCAGGACACCCAAAGTCTCTTCCGGGTTGGAATTCCCACCCCAATCCAGAGGGGCACAAAAACCAAGAGGCTGGAAGGCAAGGGGCCCTGGCTTCAGTCTGCGACTTGCCAGCTCTGTGACCTTGGCCACATGACCTTGCTCAGTCTCAGTTTCTCACAGTTACTTGAACATGCGAAGGAAATAATGAGTGTAGATGCCTGGAACGTAGTTGACGCTCTACCAAGAACACTTGTCTTTTCTTCAAACCCTCCCAGTTCCAGAAAAATCACTGTAGGGGGCGGCTCCTGCTGGAGGGGAGTCTGTGGTGCTGCGTTTATACGTGAAAAGTTAGAAAGTCTCTGTGCACAAGCCGCAGGTTCCCAGCGGGCTGCGGGGGAGAAGGGGGCGTGGCTGGGGGGAGAGGGGGACCCGCCACCTGCCTTATAAAACTGGGGCCGCTGAAGTTCGGAAAGCTGAGCACCGGCTCAGAGGGAGAAGCCAAAGCCATATTGTTCATTCCTGTGTGTCTCTGCGTGCCCTTGAGGGTCCTGCCAAATGGCCCTGGGACCTCAGCTGCCTGGCCCAGAGGGTCATGAAAACCTCCTGCTGTGGCCTCCCGCTGGGGGCCAGCCTGCAGCTGCCACCCTGACCAATCAGCTGCAGAGGCTGAGACCCACAACACCTTGGAATCTCTGAAGGGAGCCTGTGCAGCTGTCTGCTTGGAGCACCTGCTGGGAGGCTCCAGGAGTGGGGGAGAGGGAGGGAGGCCCTTCCAGGTACTTCAGCCATGCAAGGTCAGAGGAAAGACACAAGCAGGATTTAAAGGCTGGGAAGCTGGGCCTGTTCAGTCTTTCTTGCCAAATGTTTCTTGTAACTCTGTGCAAGGCCCCCAGAGCGTAAGTTAACTTAGGTCACGTGGTTTATTGGCAGCAGAGCTGGTATTTGAACCCAACATTGACTCCTAAATCCCTGCTCTTTCTCTTGCTCAACTCTGCCTTTCTTGAGGTTCAGGGGTGAGCAGGGAGTCCTGGAGTCCTCCCCTGCTGAAGGGGAGACCCTGATACATGGTCCCTCTCTCAGCCAGGTCTGCAGATCTGGGCTCGGGGACCAGAACTGGAGGTAGAACAGGCTGAGCCCTTGCTACCTCCTGACTTGGGCCACGGACACCTGGAGCTGTGGCATCATGGGGGAAGGGCAACAGGTATCCAAGTAGGAGGATCAAGCCTAATTGGGGACCCAGCATGGGGCCGGGGGTACTCAGCACCCAGCTTGGGACTTAGCAGCCCACACGCCTTTTGGCCAAGCATTCTCCAGGCGACCTGCCACAAACATCCTCCAACGAGGTTTCACATCTCCTTCATGGAGCTGGCAGTATAGAATGCAGGAGGGAAAACTGGGAGAGGGGAGAAGCATTGGGCAGAAGTCGCGTTACCCTTACCTTCTCCATGGGAAGCAGCCTGTAAGTCTCAATGGCCTGTCTTAGGAACAGAGCAAGACTCCAGTGTAATTCTAGGGAAAACTCAATGCTTAGCTCAAGAGCCAGGGACTTGCTGCAACTGGGACTATCCTGGGACGTGAGGAGAACTGAGCAGGAGATGCAATACTGGAGGCATCAGCAGTGCACAGAGGATAGGGGCCTCCCTCTGCTGGCTGGGACCCAGGACTGACTCTACAGGCCTGTAGAGGGAGGAAAGAGAGGACCCAAGACTCAAAAAGAGAGACCCAAAAAGCCACTTGAATGATGGGATCAGAGCAGAAAATGCATCAGAGTTCAAGGAGCAGGAGAGACGGGCAGTAGACCAGAATTTAGAGTGGCATGGGCGGCGTCCAACTCCTGTCCCAGGTGCTCACTAGCTGTATGACTGTTGACAGGTGTCTTAACCTCTTGGAGTCTTAGTTTTACCACCTGAAAAATAGGGATGATGGTCCATTCTTTACAAGAGTTTCATAGGGATAGAATGAGGTAATGCATGTGAAAGCCTTGGTACACGGCCTGACACCCTGTAGCTCTTAAAGATCGTTACACCCCTGAAGGTCTATTAAGGCAGGAGGGAGCAGATAATCAGAGACTCGAAAGGGCCAGACAGAGAGCACCAGAGCCTGCTCTAAGGGCAAGGAATTATCCCAAGAGTGGTGTGCACAGAGCATGGAAAGGGAAGAACCCAGATGGAGAGGAGAGCGTGTGGGGAGAGGATGCGGAGCCTCCGAGGCTCAATGTCTTCTTCTGCAAGGTGTGATACCTAACTTGTAGATGCTGACGAAGATTCACGGAGACAACATATGTGACGTCATTCAGCACAGGAACCTACTGGCTCACTGAGGCGAACAAGAGATATTTGCCTGCTGACTTATGGTGGTATCTGTCCCGTTGCCAAAGACTCTGAGACCAGGTAGGTGGGACAAAGTGCTACCTGCCTTTCTTTCTGGTGGGGTGAGACGGGGATTTGAGGAGGGTGCTGAGATTCTAAGATGTCAGAGGCTCTATTTATTCAACAAACTGTCAGCAAACCTTGATGCCTGCCTGTTGCCAGGATTTCGGCTGAGTACTGAGGATTCAGGGATGCTGGGGCAAGTTCGTGCTCTTCAAGAGTTCATGTTGGGAGAAGGACGCTAGAGAAGAAGTGGCCTGGGCCAGTACAGCAGGAGTCCAGGGCGGGTGGGTGGGGAGGGAAGGCAGAGATGCTATCAGGTCTCAGGATTTCACACACAAAGGAAACAGTTTTTGTGTGGGCCTCCACCAGGCAGATAAGAACGTGAGGCTAGACTTCAAAGCCAGAGAGTTGAGACGTTCTAGTTCAGCATTGTAACCACAGGGCTTATCACAGAACCCAGCACAGAGCAGGCGGGCAAAAACATTTGTTAAATAAATTCATAAAGTCGGTTAGGAGTCAGTGTGCTTTGTTTTAGGTAACAGATGTGCCCGCCTGGCCTTGTACATAAACCATAACCAAACATGTAAGTCAAACATAACCCAGGAGGGGCTTCCCTGGTGGCGCAGTGGTTAAGAATCCGCCTGCCAATGCAGGGGTCATGGGCTCGAGCCCTGGTCCGGGAAGATCCCACATGCTGTGGAGCAACTAAGCCCATGTGCCACAAATACTGAGCCTGCGCTCTATGCTCTGCAACAAGAGAAGCCACCGCAATGAGAAGCCCTCACACTGCAACGAAGAGTAGCCCCCGCTCACCGCAACTAGAGAAAGCCCACGTGCAGCAATGAAGACCCAACACAGCCAAAAATAAACAAATAAAATAAATAAATTTATTTAAAAATATATATATATATATGGAAACCCGTGTGTGTGTGTGTGTGTGTATATATATATATATATATATATATATATATATATATATATATATCTGGGAATTTCCATGCCAAGAAATTCGATAACAGAGCCATTCATAAGAAGATGGAGCGTTTCTTAATGGGCAAAACTCCACCCACACCCTATTATTGCCCTGGCAAGAGTTCTGTTTAGGCCCAGTGTGGCCCTCAAACTTTCATCTACTTCAAAACACCTGAGAAAATAGTTACAAATACTGAATTTGGGCTCAATCCTCAGAAATTTTGGAGTTAGTAGTCTGGGGTAGGACTTGGGAATCTGCATTCCCGAACGCCTTCTAGGCAAGTTTGTTGATTCAGGGAGTTGGTTGGTGCATCACAATTTGGGAAACAAGGGGTGCGTTCTAGAGGGTATTTTTTTTTAATCGGGGGTAGAACTGAGAGAGATCAGGAGCTTTGGGGCTCCTGGAAGCTGCTGTGTCTTGCCACCTCTTCTCCCCTGCCCATCACAAGACAGACAGATGTCCCTCTATTTCTGGGGAAGACAGTGAACTCCTGATCAGCCCATTTCCTACTTCATTCTTTGATGTCCTTCGTAACCTCTTTCCCCAAAGCTTCCTACCCTCCACCCGTTTGTGGTCCCCCACTTTAGTGCACATGGGGATCCCATGGGAGCTTTACAAATACTGATGCCCAGCTCCCACCCCTGGGCATTCTTTTTTTTTTTTTTTTTTTTTTTGCAGTACGCGGGCCTCTCACTGTTGTGGCCTCTCCCGCTGCGGAGCACAGGCTCCGGACGCGCAGGCTCAGCGGCCGTGGCTCACGGGCCCAGCCGCTCCGCGGCATGTGGGATCTTCCCGGACTGGGGCACGAACCCGTGTCCCCTGCATCGGCAGGCGGACTCTCAACCACTGCGCCACCAGGGAAGCCCCCACCCCCTGGGCATTCTGACTTAGTTAATCTGGGTGTTGGTTCTAACGGGCATCGGGATTGCACTAACTGCTCTAAATCCTATATCCCTGGCTTTCCTCTGGCCCAGAGAGCAACGTCAACGGATCGCTCTGCTTTCTCTGAATCTCCCCCTTGGCCAAAGCACCAGTGACCAGAAGAGGAATCTGGAGGAGAAAGATGGAGCCACACGCAAGACATGCAGGACCAGCCTTGGGAGGATGGAGGCTGCAGACTGAGGATAAAAGGGGTCCCCGGCGGTCACCAGGTTCACTCCTGCAGTGGGGAGCCTGTTCATCACCCTGATTGCCTTTTTTCCTGTCTCCCTGGGGTCTGTAGGCAGGAGGCAAAGAGCACAAGAAGGACTCCTGGTGCGACAGGTTGCCGGCAAATTGATTCTGCCCCAACCGAGGCAGGCGGAGAGAGCAAGTGCTCATCAAACCTCTCTCCTTCCTGCCAGGCCCAGTGTGCTGCCGGTCAGAGTAAGTGAAGGGATAGCTGAAACTGACGTGGCTTCAGAAATTGACATCAGGTGCCAGACAGGCATCTGCTTAACAAACTGGCTAATTTTAACCTCTGTCTCCCAGACCCAAACTCTTTTGAAGGGAAGGAACAAAAAAGAGTGATATTTAACACATTTCTATTTCTGTGCTCCACAGTCTCTCTCTGAGGTGGCAAGTTTGAGCCTAATTGATTTCTTAGTCAAAAGGAAAAAAAAAAAAGACAAAAAGGGAGAACAACAACTGAGAAAACTTAACCTCACTCACGTTGCAATCAAACCTCTTCAGTTCTGCCGACTGCTGAGCTTTTTATTTTTTTAAGACTGGCCAAGTGACTTGCATAATTTAAGATCCTTTCTAGCACTGATCAACCTGCCCTGGCCGACCAGTTTGCTGATTAATTATTAATCAGACCGAGTTTAGGATGAGTAATCAGCAAGAGTCAGGGCTAATTTGCAAATGTCCCCCAGGAAGGTTATTACTTAAAATACTTGGTGGAGAGGCTCCATGTTAACCTTTGCAATTAGCCCCAGGACACTGTTACTGGTGAGGCGGAAGCAAGTTTCTCCTCCCAACAAGCCGGTCTTGGACACCTACTAAGTGCCAAGCCCCGCCTTTACAGCTTTTCAGGGTTCTGCAGGCAGTGGCGGGGGAAGGGAGGGAACAGAAAAAAGACAAATCCATAAGTAAGCCACAAAACATCAGGGACTGACAAATACCTAAAATAAAACAAGATGTTGTGTTAGTGAGGGATTCCTTTAGGTTGCATGGACAGGGTAAGCCTTTTTGAGGAAGGGAAATTTAAATGGAACTCTGCATTTCAAAACAGCCAGGTCTTTTTTGTGTTTTTTCTTGTGGTTTTGTTGTTGTTGTTGTTGTTGTTGTTTGTTTGTTTTTGACCTATGAAGAAAGAGGATCTTAAACCCTGGGAACAGCTAGTGCAGGCCCCAGGAGGGAATCTGCTTAGCCCATCCAAGGGGCAGGAGGGAGGCAAGTGGAGCTGGGGTGCAGTGCGTGGGTGTGGGTGATAGGATGGAAGTCAAAGAAGTGGGCAGTAAACCCATAGTCTTGTAGGATTTTATTCTAAGTATGATGGGAAGGCATTGGCAAGCCTTAAACAGGGGAGACATGATGTGATGTGTAAATGTCAGGCACTCCAGCTGCTTTATGGAGAATGGACTACAGCAGGGGTAGAAGCTGGGAGACAAGGCCCTTGAGCAGCCAGATGCCGGTGGCATAGAATGGGCAGAGCAGCTTCTTCTGGGGAGTAGACAGAGGTGGAGAAGGCTGGGAGAGGAGAGATTAGGGGGAGAAGGGCTGTCCTATGTCCATGGACAGATGAATGAATAAACAAAATGTGGTATATACAGACCATGGAATATTATTCAGCCTTAAAAGAGAATGAAATTCTGATACATGCTATCGTGTGGCTGAACCTTGAAAACATTATGCTACCACAAAAAGAACAAGTATTGTATGACTTGTAGTCAAATTCATAGAGATAGAAAGTAGAATGGTGGTTACCAGAGGATGGGAGTGGACGGGGAGTTATTGTTTAATGAGTACTGAGCTTCGCTTTGGGAAGGCAAAAAAAGTTCTATAGGTGGACAGTGGTGTTGGTTGCACAACAATGTGAATGTACTTAATGACACTGAATTGTACACTTAAACATGATTAAAATGGTCAGTTTTACATTACGCTTATTTTATCACAATTAAAAAAAAAAGTCTGTTTCAAAGTGTTCATTTTGAGATCCTGTTGAGATTTTGAGATTCCTGTTCATATATATGGAGCCCAAAAGGTCCCTTAGGGCTGGACATTGAAATTGAGAGCCACTGGCGTATAGATGATTTTGAAAGCCAACCTGTGATTCATTGAGATTACCTGGGAGGGAGGGTAAATGGAGAAGAGGAGGGTCCCAGGGCCCCCTGGGCAGTCCACATGTAAAGGGTGGACAGGGGTTGAACTGTGGAGGAGACAGCAAACGAGACAGAGAAGGAATGGCCATAGACAGCTAGCTACGTGGTTTAAGTCAGCTAGGAGAAAGAACTAGTTTAAGGACAGATGGCCAGTGTTATGCTCCCAAGAAGGCAAGTCAGATGAAGATGGAGGAGTGACACTGTTCACCGGCAATCTTCCCAAGGCTGTAGCTGAATGGGGCTGAGAGATGGAGGAGTCTGGTGCGTGCTGTTTTTGTTTTGACTTCAGATGGTAGATATTAGAACATGTCTCTATGTTCTTTAATATTAAGCAGTGTTTAAGAGGGAAGAGAAAAACGATGAGTGCAAGAAAGAGAAGATGTCTCTAGCAGGGAATCCTTGGAGAATATGAGAGCTGGAGCATAATGGGAGGGGCAGGAGCGAGGGCATTTGTCTACTGAAATGTGAGGTGCGGCAGAGATATTGGCTCACCCACCATTTCATCTGCTATCATGTTTCCAGGCTCCCTTATGGCTAGGCTGGACCATGTGACTACTTTTGGCCAATGAAACATGAGTGGGAGTGATACGTATCATATCTGGGCTGGGGCAGTGAAAAGCCCATGCTAGATTCTCTACTCTCTTTGATGGTGGAGCTATAAGATCCTAGAGCCTGGATACCAGCCTCCCCACCCACCGCCCGCCCCCACATGACTATGTGGTTTAGAGCCACTCTCATGATGAATGTGTAGCATGAGCGAGAAATAAAACTTTGTGGTGTTACACCAATGAGCGTTAGGGTTAATGAAGTTCAAAGAAGGAAGTGGCAGGAGACAAGACTGGGGTGGGAGGCAAGGGCTGGATCAAGGAGGGCCTATGAAGGGCTGGAATTTTATTCTGTAGACAATGGAAGATGATTGAAAGCTTTTGCCTGGGGCTTAGCATGTCAGATCTGCATTTTAATTAAACCATTCTGGTAGCAGCAGGGAAGATGAATTGGAGAGCGACAAGAAGCTGAGCAATCAGCAAGGAGGCTATTACAACCCACAAAGAAGAAAAGATGATGGGCTGAGCTGGGGGAGTGGTAGTAAAGACGGCAAGATATGCTATAGGAGGTACATTGGGAGAATTTAGCAATTAATTGAATGTGGCTGGTGAGGGAGAGGGATTAGACGGGGATGATTCCCAGAGTTTGGATGACTTGGTAGAGGGCGGTGCCGTAAACTAAGAAAGGAAACAAACCCTGTGACCATGTTAGTCGTCGATTATGAGTGAAGTTGGGACCTGTCGAGTTGGAGACACTGGGGGGACATCAAGGTGGAGCTGTCCAACAAGAGCTGGCTCCACAGTCTGATGCTCAGTGGGGAGGCCAGGCTAGGGGGCCACATTTGAGAGTTGTAAAGAGACAGGTGGTTTATCTGAAGCCACAGGAACAGATAAGTTTACCCAGGAAGAATGTGTGGAATGGACAGAGCAGGAAGACAAGAGCAGGATCTTGGAGTCACCAAAGAAGACAGAGAAGGAACGGTCAGAGGGGTCAAGAAGAAACACAGACAGTAGCTCGAGAAAAAAAAAGAGAAAGGAAAGTTCCAAAGGGAGAAATAACCAACACCGTAAAGGAATGTAGAAGTATCCAGTAAGATGAGACCTAAAGACGATCCTTTGGCGTTGGCATTGGAAGTGGTAGTGTTTGGAGTGGGGGTTGGTTCTCTCATGATGATCTTAATAGGAATGGTTTCAGGGCAAGGCTGGGGGTAGAAGGCATGGTGAAGTAGGTGGGAATTATTGGCGACAGAAGAATTAGAGGCAGCCAAGATAGACCACTCGTCCAAGAACGTACATGAGAAGTTCTCAGGGACACTGGAGTTCTACTATTCCGTGAAGCCTCACCTTTTTTTCAAACCAAGCCTGCCCTCTCCTTTCCCAAATGATGGAATCTGTTGAGCTCAACAGTGACCATCTGCCATTTTATCAGACTGTCCAATGCTAGTTTTCTCTGTGAATACTGCTTCCCTGGTGAGGCTGTGGGTGTCACACACCAGCCACTGGATGAGGAGAAGCTGGGATTAAAAGAAATATAAGCTCAGGGCTACAACCAGGGAGGTAGGGCGGTCTTAGGAAGCCAGAAGAGACTGTAAGAGCAAGGGACAGGCAAAAGCCAGTGTGAAACATGGGCTAGGTGATGCCAAAAGTGAGTACAACAAACATTTGTGGCCAAGTGCGAAGAAGAAGACCAGGACTGGGGCCTTGAACGTTGAGAACGAACTAACATCATTCTGGAAGGCAGATCATACCAGAATGATGGGCCTCTGGAAGGGGGCAGCTCCTTCCTTCTGACTTAGCGGCACCATCAGGCATCTGGCAGCTCCTCAAGAGAGGGCGGCAAGCGCATCTTGCTGTCTGGTGCCCTTCACGGTCCTGGCACGGGCCACCACGCAGACGCCGTACTTATTACCAACCTGTTGCATGCAGTCAGACCCACGGGGTACAGGCCAGCTGTCTGACCTCGGCTTCCCACACACAGAACTTGGCTGAATCGCCAGCTCTAGAGGAGCCGACGAGCCGACAGCGAACAGCCCTGGCTCACTTCCTGCCCCTTCCAGCTGCGGCTCGTGTTCCCTTCCCGAGAACAAGTTCTCAGTGATGCAAACAAGGAAGTCACGTTGATACCCTGTGGCATGTGCGGGAGCCCCAGCCTCACTCCCCAGCTCTCCGGGCCTGTTCTGCCAGCAGCACGCTGGGGCACTAATCCCTTCCCACTGCTCGGCTGCGGAGCCAGTAATGCTACTTCCATCTCTGATACGGGAGATGAGATTTTAAAGGGCTGGTTATTTATGGGCTGGCTCCTGATGGAGACAACAGATGCAATTTCATGGGCTCCATGAGAAGAGAACAGCTTCTTGGGCTGGCTTAAAGCATTGTGATGGGGCAGGAAAGGAGAGGGAAGCAAGGGTGTCACAGACCCACAGCAAGGCGGGAGGTTCTGAGTCTTGGCTGGAATAGGCCCATCCCCTTGCCAGCTCAGCTGCATCTCTGAGCATCTCTGCCACCCCGACACCTTAACCCTGCCTTGCTCCTGGCATTCAAACAGTCTGAAACCCCAGAGGACAGGCATAGGCCTACGCCACTTCCCTGTATGAAGTTCAAAGGAAAATAGGGCATTGTGACGATAGGCCTTTACATGTGCAATTCCCTCTGCCTGAAATGCTGATCCTGAGTTCCTCCCATGGTGGCTCCTTCTCAGTAGTCAGGTCTTAATCTTAGATCCTACCCCCTCAGAGAGGCCTCCCCTGACCCCTTTATCTTAATAAGGTCTCCATCGCTATTATTCCCCATCCTGTTCACTTCCTTCATGGTGCTTATCACAAGTGTATTTTACATTTATTTTGTGATTCTTTTATTAATGTCAGTTTCCCCCAAGTAGACCAGAAGTCCCACAAAGACAGGGGCTTTATCTGTCTCCTCCACCATTGTATTCCCAGTGCCAAGCTCAACGTCAGACAATAGAAGGGCTTAGGTAGTTTGTGTGAATGAATTATGATGGAAAAATGATGGCAGTAAAGATGGAGCTGGTAAGCCTGACCGAGATGTTGAAGGAGACACTCTTGATGAAGATGATGCTGGTGCTGATCCTGAAGATGACTTCTCAAGGCCCTGCCAGAGTATTTATTTAAGTACCGAACTTTTCAGCCATAGCTATTGATCGTCCCATGACCATCTCCACTAGTCTTATCCCAAAGACTGTGCATCGGTAACCAAGGGCACCTGTGTCCCTGTATCTCCTTCCTTGCTATGGCCTTAACTTCTCTCTCTGTGCCCATTTCATGCTGGGGAAGCCAGCGAGCATCACCGTCCCTCAGTACTGCTCCTTCCACTGTGTTCCTCTGGTAAATGATCCTACCACAGTCATCTAGCCAGAAACTTGGGATTCACTCCAGACTCCTCCCCTGCCTTCACTCCTCCTTTCCAATGAAGCCCCCAAAGCAGCTGATTCTATATCTGAGGTGTTTTCTGATGTCAGCTCCTCTGCTCCATCCCTTTACAACTGCCATAATTCAAGGCTGGATGATCTCTTGCCTGAGGGGTCACAGAGTTTTATAGCTGGTTTCTGAGGCTTCTAGTTGAACCCAATTAAGGTTCAGTGTGATTATGTTACTTCTCTGCTTAAAATACTTCGATAGCTTTCTGCAGTCTGTGGAATCCTCTCCCAGCTTATGAACATGGGGACAAGGTTCTTCATGACCCATGCTCTTCCTGTGCTCATCTCAGGCCTCATATCCTGTCCTTGCTTTCTTGCACCCTGTACCCCCCACTTGCAAAGCTCCAAACACACCAAGACCTTCCTGCTCCAAGCCGGTGGCAAGCTTTTACTCACCCCTCGGTTCAACTCAAAAGTCATCCCCTCTGGGACTCATTTATCTGAGTCCTCCCAGCAGCCCCTCCATCGTGACGGAAGACTGAGACCTTTTTTTAGAGGACGTCCTTTGTTTCCGTCTTCCCAGTGACCCTGTATTCCTTTGGTGACCCACCTCTTCTCCACTCCCAGTCAGAGGTGTGGGCAGGACAGATAGTCATGTGACCTGGGAGTGGCCAATGAGGACATTCTCTAGCTATACTGATATTGAGGGTGGAGCACATGATCCAATCTGGTCCAATCAAGAATCATCTGAGGGCTTTTGTGGAACCATTAGGAAAGACACACTTCCTTTCTGCTAGGATTGCTACACCAGTAGGATGGAGGAAGCTGATGGCAGTCACCCCTGCTACTTCACGGGTAAAGCTTGACTGAGACTGAAGCCAACCCACAGGAGAACAAAGCTGTGGGAGGGGGAGAAGCAACTGTGGACATCTGCAGCTGTGGATAGCTGCACGCCTTGATCCAGCAGTGCCTGTAGCCAGTCCCTGGACTTTTCAGTTACAGAAGACAACATATTCCCTTTCTAGCTTGAGTCAGCTGCAGGTGGGTTTCTGTGTCTTGAACCAAAAGAATCCTAG
Organism: Aethalodelphis obliquidens; assembly: GCF_003676395.1. Taxonomy (NCBI): domain Eukaryota; kingdom Metazoa; phylum Chordata; class Mammalia; order Artiodactyla; family Delphinidae; genus Aethalodelphis; species Aethalodelphis obliquidens. The sequence continues at coordinate 26,033,465 of NW_020837953.1, read as the reverse complement.
CTATTACATTTCTTTTTTAGCCCCTATGGGAACTTCTGTATACCTCTTAGAAAAGTACCTAACACATGAGATTGTAAAGCACTTAATTATATGCTGCCTCTTCACCCTAACTGTGAGCTCCAGGGTCCTGTACAGTGCATGGCTATTACTTAAACATTTGTGGAGTAAATAAATAACTCCTTGGGGATGGGACTGTGTCTTTGTCTCCCTAGCACCTAGCAGAGCCTAGTTCATAGAAGGCTGGCAGTAAATGATTACCAAAAATAAACAGGGGAAAAGTAACAAAGAACCAAAATGATCTAAACCAATGGTTTGACAAAGTATATGTGAATGAATAAATAAGTGAGTAGTTATTATTAACAAATCCCCATTGGCATGCTGTTCTCATTCTAATTATATCTGAATCTAATGACTCCTGAATGAAATAGCTAGTTAAAAGTCATTGAGATCAAATGGTTCTAGTTGGCTCAAATTCCATGTGTAAAATGCTTAACAATTAAAACTCAGTCTTTCAAGAGGATAAAATGTTACTAGCAAAATTTTCAAACTGAATGTCTCTAAAGTAGATGGGAGTTTTTGTATCCCTACCTATAAAAACAAAAGCAAACAAGTGAAGGGAAACAAGGTAAAGAAAACCCCTCAAAGTTGAATTCAGAGAGTAGGTTGAACCTGCTTTCCAGGGAAGTTCTGTTTTCAAAAACAGCTGAAGTCTACTGGGTGGCCCTGGGGGCAGGACCTGGGAACTCCAGACAGTGGAGTGGACTTTCTTCTATTCTTCTCCAGGTGGAAGGGGCCACCAAGGCTCAGAGGTAGATGTCAGAGCCCCAGGGTGGGGGAACGGTGGAGAAAATCTTCACTAGAGAATCCCTGGGACCACTTCCTAGATCAGGGAAGGGAGCTCTTACATTGGCCAGGAGGCCCAGGCAGCAGTCCTAGAATGATGCCCACCCGCCCCCTCATCTCCATCTCCCATATCAAAATGGTACCCACCCTTCAAGGTCCAACTCAACTGCAGGCCCCGCCTGGAGCCCCAGGACAATGTGCTCCTCTGAAGCCCTGCAGTGTGTTCTCCTTCCTTTTCCTACTTTACATGTTTGGTGGAGGCAAGTCTGTCACATAGAGGTCTGTGGGGAGCTTGGCTTGGGGGTGTGGGCACACAGAGAATGGGCAGCAGATCCCAAATGACTGGAGTGAAACAAAGAATGAAAATTGAAGTATATTGAAGGAAGCAAGGAAGAGAGGCTGGGAATCACAGCAGAGACTGACGCACAGAAGATGGGAGAGTGGTCCTGGGGTCTACACAGACATCCCAGGTGTGGGACGGAGCCATACGCACCCCCAACAAACACACGCCGGTGGCTGACACTTCTGCTGGCCCCCAGAAAAGGGCGGCTTCAATTCCGAGTGCAGGTCATGCCCTGCACGCCCTCCCTGCCATAGGAGGAAATTGCCAAGGGGGTGGGGGCAGACAGCGGAAGGGGAGGAGCGAAGGAGGGAGGAAGGCCCTACAAACTGCATCTTCATTAATCAGAGACAGCGAGCAGGTCCCAGGTAGAGATGTTCCTCCCCTCTCTCTGCAGTGCTCTCCTGGATATCCTTTCCATACACTCTGCCCCTGCTCTCCAAATCTGCAGGCCGCTGAGGGCAGGGGCTGTGCCAGGCTCCGGGGGAGCGCCCCTGCTTCCAGTCCGGCACAGAGTAGCCATTGGTAGCTGAATGAGTTGAACCTTCCTCTGCTTTTCTAAAAAGCAGCGAATTGGCCAGCCTGGGGCTGGGTCCAGGCAGAGAAGAGGTGATGCCGCCCGCAATGTGCTCACAAAGTGCAGCTCTGGGAAGACAGTTTCACCCTCCACCTTCTGACCTTTGCAAGGGCATCCTCTAGTCTGACCCAGGGGCTCTCTGCCAGTCTGCCTTACCTGGTTTCCAGGCAACTCCCCTGGGAGCTGGATCAGGCAGAGTGACCAGCCTGTGTGTGCCTTTCTGCCTGGTAAGATGCCACTGGTGGCAGGCTGGGAGATGGCCTCATGGGAGGCTCTGAGTGGCTGGAGATGCCTCTTCTTACCCTTTTCCCCTCAAAGAGTGAGCCCCTGCCTCTTGTCCCCATCCCAGGACTATTATTCCTACTATAAACCAGGCAGCAGTTTGCATGCTTATCCCTTTCCATATGCTTTGTAGGTTGGTAAAGTGAGCCCCATTTTTCAGATGTGGAAACTGAGGTTCAGAGAGGTTAGTAAATATCCTGAGATTACACAGCTGTTAAGAAGTGGATCTGGGTTTTGAGCCCAAGTCCATCTGACTCCCGAGCTTGCTATCTCCCCAGTTAGATGCCAAGGTGCAGGCTTGACACCTAATCCTGGAGACGCTGTACAGACCTCACCCCTGTTCTTGGAGGAGTGTCTGGCTTCCTCTCCTTCCTTGTAGCCCAGAGGAAGCGTCTGGTGAGACTCCAATGGAGAGAGGCCAGCATGAGGCAGAGGGAGAAGGGGACAGGTTCTGGGTGGACTTTAACTCACTGATTTTCTCCTTGACGGAGAGGCCGGCTCTGTAATGGGCTGACAATTATTTCTCCTCGTTACAATAACACGATCCTGATTCCCTCCAGGGACCCAGAACCCCGGGTTTTAAGAGTCTTCTGCATCCCTCAGCCCCAGCCCTCTGAAAATCCAGGGACCTCATGAGAAACTGGAGCAGTGGTGAGAGGATTTACCTAGAATTGGAGGGGAAGGAATGGGGCTCCCTGAAGGTCATTGCCAAGACTGGGTCAGAGCAGAAGAAAGACCACCACCTACCCCCGAGAAAGATGAGTGACAGAAAATCTGGCCCCTAAATTGAGTTCGGTGAACTAGAACTAGAAGTATGTATGTGTCAGGGGGTTTGACCTGGTGATGCGTATATGGCGATGACGTGGAGGAGTGTGTGTCCTTTGGCTGTGTGTGTGTGTGTGTGTGTGTGTGTGTGTGTGTAGTGGGGGAGTAATACCAAATCCACTATGTGGATTGTAACTCTCAGTCAGTTCAAACCCAGCTTTTGCTCCTGGTCAGTCGCACACACAAGAAGGCAATTAACTTTAGGGAGAGTAAGTCTAAGATGCTTGAGACCCTCTCAGCATGTCAGAGTTACAGGGTTCAGTGCTCACCATAGTAACAACCTTTTCCTGCTCAAAACATGTATGGTGGGATTCCCAGAGGCCAGTGATGGACAAGCACAACAGGAATCAGCAATCCACTGATGGATGCATATACATCACAGGACTTTATAGTTACGGGCAAACGACGCTATTATGTACCCTCCTCCCACCTCTGTCTTTCATTATGTCAGTGCAATTGATTATATCCTGCTGTATTTTTGGCTTTGAATTGTCCTTTGTTTTATGGAATAATGTTCTGAGGAGTTGGCAGGTTTTGTGTGTTTTTTTTCTCTAATATCCTTACTTAGCAAAATAAAAAATTATCAACCCTATTCTTCCCCGATTGTTTGGAAATTTTACTAGTCCATGAAATCCAAACCAGAGGAACCCCTAATTTAAACTCTCCTGTTTATATTCCCCCTTGGGGTAGGAGGACAGTGTGGAACCTGAGTCAGGGACAGTCTATGCCACCACCCTCTTCTGAATCAGCACGAATCTGCTACCCAATAAGGGAGATAGCGGACTTTTTTCTCTCAAAGATATCTCTGTTTTTCTCAATAGATAAAGGGATGCCCAGTTGTTCAAATTCATCTTTTCTAAGAAGATCTGCTGTCTTTCTATGCTTGGTGCAGGGTTCAAGAGAACAGCCTAAAATCGTAACGTATGCTGATAAAAGCAGTATACTTATAAACCAGGAGCATCACATTTTCACAGGAATCCTGGGATACATAAAGGAGAGGGGCTGGGGAAAGAGCAGGTTCTTTGCACATACGTCCTGAGCCTCCATCCTGAGCCTCCAAGTTTGCTTATCCGTAGTTGCTATGCAGGTATAAATTAGAACAACAAATGCATCCTGCCTGGCAATGCATCAACCCGGTAAATAATTATAATTTAATCTTAGAGCAAAGAGTTCTGAATGACTCCCTTAACGATTTCCTCTGCTAAATTCCTTCCCCACTGAGTGACTGAATAGGAAAAGGAATAATCTTTCAGATTTGCTTCACTCCAGAAGTTTGGACAACCGTGTACACCCACACCTGGGAGGCAGAAGCTGTGGGAGACCATTTGGCCCGCAGACAAACAAGTGAGTGGAAGACGCTTTGGGGCTGGAAGAGAGGGAACCGGCAAGGATATTCATCTTCCTATCTGTTTACAGAAGTGAAAACTTGGAAACAATCTCTCAAGAGATCTGATGGAGTACATTGTGTCAGTGTCACGAGGGAATGCCACACTGCCGACAATCCTTCACAAACATAGCATGATTCCTGTGCTGGCTGGCTAAGAAGATGGGCTTTCAAGTCCAATTAACCTGGGCTTGAATCTCAGCTCTGCCCCTTACTACCTGTGTGACTTCAAGCAAGTGACATAACCTCTCTGGGCCTCGTTTTCCTCATCTGTAAAAGGAGGAAGATTATGCTACCTACTTCATAGAAGACGAAATGAAATTATAGCTGTAAGAGCTTAGAATTAGCCTGCCAAATATTGATAACAAAAGCTCAATAAATACTGTTTATTTACGAAATAAATACTATTATCACACCTATTATACTTTGGAGACATCTGTCATGACACAAGGAAAAAATTTTCATGATATAATGTTAAGTTAAAAGTACATAACTACTGATATATTTTAAGTTCCTAATTTTGTAATATTAAAATATATGCAAGTGGCCAGCTAGCTCGATCTAGGCAAAGCAAAAAGGCCAAAGGGGAATACATCAAAATGTTAATACTTGTTATTCATTTCCTTATACCTTTTAATATTTTCTGTGTTTTCTATAAGGAGCATATGTATTACATTTATGAACAGAAAAATAGGTATTTTACAAAAAGAGTCAGGGGGACAGAAGGTCTTCAGGCTGGGCAGGTCCCTGGGAGTGCAGTTCAGTGAAGAGTCATCTAGAGTTCCACCCCAACTCTGAGCACCAAATATCTAGCCCCTGGCCCTGGACCAGCCTCCACACAGCAATTAGTCATCAGCTCACTGATGTCCCTCTCAACACCCCATCCAGGGTAGCAAATGACCTGAAGTGGCCAAGTTCACGCGACGAGCTGATGACACCAAGGTCTTCTGACTCCCAGGTCAGTATGCCTTCCAGTACACCAGGAAATTTGAGTTTCCCGGTTCCCAAAGCTCTAAGTCCATATTTGGGAGGAGTCTGTTACCACTTTATCCCTCTCAAAGAGTCATACTTGGCTTCTGTTGTGGGTTTGTCTGATTGTCTCACCCTCAAAGGGCCATGTCCTTCTCAACCAGCGTTTCTACAACATAGCACGAAACCTGGTACAAAAGAGGTATTCGATATCCGCGGACACCTGTTCTCTTCCTCTCCCACCCTTTCTCCCCGTCTCCGCCTGCCTCCCCAGCCCACTGACCACTGTGTCTGCCTTTCCGAGGCGCTATCTGCCCCTGACTTTTGTAGCTACCACTTTCCGCTTCTCTCAGAGCCCTCGGTGACACCTCCTCTGCCTCCGTCCCAGGCACCGAGCCCTGCTTTCCCCAGCGCCGCGCAGCAACGAAGGCTACAAAGAAGCACACCTAAGTGCATCCTTCTCTTGGCTCCCGATGTGCTGACCCAGGTCCCGGTGGTGCCCTTATCCTGATAACAGAGCCACCAGGAGAATACGAGAACATGTTCTGAACGCCACACCACCACTCTCACAGCTTGTCACCCAAACAGGAAGCTAAACACTCCCAAAGTCGACCTCAGTCTGGGCACGTCTCTGGGAGACCACAAGCAACTAAGGCTGGTGAGCCTTCATCATCCCTCTCTTCCCAAACCTGCCAACACCGGGTCTCCATGGCAGCGGAGTGGTAAAGCCAGAATGATAGAGAGCAGGCTAGTCCTTCCCGCAGAAATCGCGACACAATGCCTGTCCCATCTCAGAGCCCTGGGGATGGGAAAAGCAACCGCCACTCAGGGCTCTATTCCCTTTGTTGGATGCTTCCAGAAATGGAACAGTATTTCAAATCATTTCACTGAGACCCTGTCCATGTCCTAAGACCAGAACACTGTTAGTCTTACTGCAAGTCACTCGTCCAAGGCCCATCCTGTAATTCTTCAGCAAGGACGTGCTTCAAATCAGATATGAAAATCACTGTAAAAATTTACCCCAGCTCTAAAAATACATAGTGACTTCTCATTATGATGAGAGGAAGGCTCTTCAGCAGTGGGTGGAGGAAGTGGCAAAGGGGCCTTCAGCTGCAGGTCCAGGCGCTGAGGGGACCACATCCCAGTAAGCCACAGCTGCAGGGAACAGGGGAGGGGGCGGACAGGCACGCTTACCAGAGGGAGGAGCCTTCAGTCCCCGTGACTTCCAGAAAGTCGTAACCGTCCTCCAGCTGGAAGTCAATAAAGACCAGGGCGATGGTGTCCCCCAGCTCGGCCAGGATGGTCCAGGTGCAGTCGGCATTGTTGTGGTACTCCGAGGGGAAGTGCGGGCTGGAGATGATGCCGCTCTGGCCCCGCAGGGTTCCGCCGCATGCGTCGTCCGCTGTGGACAGAGACAGGAGGCTCACCGTGAGTCGGTCAGGTTCCCAGGCCCTGGTACTCGTCCTGCGCTTCACCCACGAGAGGCAGGGAGGGTCCTGGGACATGACGTGCAGAGAGGGTGCCCCAAGACCCTAGTCTGAGTTGGCCTCATAACAATGATACTAAGCACTTCCAAAGCTCTTATCACGTGCCAGACCCCGTTCTGAGAATTTTAGTTATCACTGCTCTCAATGGACAGATGAGGAAACCAAGGCACAGGGAGGTGATGTAACCTGCCTGAGGTCACACAGCCAACAAGCTAGGCTAATGAGTTGGGTGAACTGTGCCCTTTGGAGCACGTTTTTAACTACGATACCACACTGTTCTGCAATGACCAGGAAGGAAGGAGAAATCAGTTGTCACGTTTATTTCCACGATCACGACTGTGGTGACCAGGATGTTTTTTCCCACCAGATCTTGGTACACCTCAGATGTGAGGGAACAAAACAAAAACACAGCACAGCTCCCTTGGGCAAAACTCAAAGGGCATTCCAGGCCCGTCACAGATTGGCCGGACCTCTGCAATCTTCCCTCCTGACCCTTGGGCCCAGGCCAGCTCTGTTCTAGTGCTGTGTGTGGTCAGACCTCCTGGGCTCTGTTCACATCGCTCCCTCTGCCTGGGATGCCCCTTGTCCACAGCAAGTCTTCTGATGCTTTGAGAGCCAACTTCAAAGCCACGTCTCGGTAAAGCCTCGTTTCCCCAAGCTTTTAGTAATGGCTCTCTCCTCTGTGCTCCTGGAGCAAAGTGTCCAACTTCAGACACGGTACTTGGCACTGTTTGAGTGACCTGTCACATGTCTGTCTGCCACTCTAGGTTCTGAACTTGCTGGGAATCCCCAAGGGCTGGGACCACGTCTTACTCATCCCTGCAGCACATCCTGGTGGAGTGGCACTGCTCCAGCCTAAATCCCAGCTGAGACTTGATATTCAGAAACAATGATCCAAGGAACATGCTCCAACATAAAGTAGTTAAGAGCACTGGTTTTTCAATTATTGCAGACTCAATGTGAATCCCGCCTCTAGGGCTTCCAGCTGGGTGACTTAGTGGACGTCATCCAAATTTCCTAAGCCTGCCCTCCTGGAGCTTGTATGCAAGTAAGTGACCGTAATCCACTTAGCATATCATGTATTACAGATACGGACTAAGTTGTAAAGAAAGGAAAAATGCAGTATCAGGGTTCAAACGTGTATCAGAGGCAGTAGAGTAACAACAATCAAAGCTACTGCTTATTAAGCATTTCCACTGTGCCAGGCGCTATTCTAACTACTCTACATATTTCATGACCCTACGAAGTATTATTCCCATTTTACAGGTAAAGAAACCAAGGCACAAAGAGTTTCCGTTATTTGCCAAAGGCACAGCGTATAGTGATTAAAGGAGCTGGGATTTTTAATCCCAACAGTCTGATTACAGGGCCTATGCTCTTAACCAACACATTCTTGTCTCCCAGGAGTATAATTCACACTTTGAGGACAGATAAAGCAGTACATTACTTTGCTTGGGTGAGTCAGTTTGGGAAAGCTTAATGCAGGAGGCGCCATTAGAGCTGGGTTTTGAAGGATGACTAGGAGATCATTAGAGAAGAAATGGAAAGGCATTTATGAGAAAAGAGAACCAAAGGTCATAAGCATGGGAGCCCCAAAGCACAAGGCATATCTAAGATAAGTAGGTCTAGATGGCCTAACACAGAGTGAACAGAGAGGAATGATGGGCGATGGTACTGGAAATGTAGAAGGAGCCCCAGGACAGAGAGTGCTGGGCCCAAAAAGACTGGAAGCAGCGGACCATATTGGAAAGAAAATGGATTTTAGGATGAGGAAGGTGAAGATTTGAATTCAGGTTCCACAGTTTGCCAACCACGGGACCTTGGCTGATTTACTTCTCTAAGCTTCATTCTGCTTCTCTGTAGAACGGCTTCTTATGACAACTGAATGGCATAATTAATGTGACAGTACCGAGCATTAGCCAGAGACTAGCACGTGTTAGATGCCCAACTGGTGCCAAGTTCTCCTTTTCTTTCCACTTCATCTTGAAGATCAAAGGCAGTGAGGAAACAGGATTAAATTTGCGTCGTAGAAAGACCACTGTGGCCGTGGCACAGACGAGGTCTGAGCTGGGGGAGCGGGCAGGATGCCCTTGATAGTGCAGAGTCACCAAAGTCAAGGTGAGGCCAGATGTGATCTGAGCTAAGGCCCTGGGGGGGTGGGGGGAGGATCTGATTGAGAGATAGTTAGGAAGTAGAATCTACAGGACTAGTGGTCCCGAGGGATGAATTCCAGGCTTCAGCTACGAGCATCTGGATGGATGAAAGGTGCCGCTTCCTGCAGCAGGGAACCCAGGAGGGGGGCATCTTGTGGTGCGGAAGGCAACCAGGGTTCAGTTCTGGGCACCAGGGCTGAGTGTGTGCGGGGGATGAACCCGTGGAGAGATGGAGCTGACAGTTGGATAAACAGAAGCAGTGTGGGATGGAGATAAAAGTGAGTTTATTCAGTGGCCCTGAACTATTCTTACGAATGTCGTTCTACAGGGTCACGGTCTATTTCAAGAGAGTGAGCCCATTTCTACATGCCAGCTCCCTGGTATGTATGAGCACAGAAGTGAAGGCACCTCACTCAGTAGGTACTCATGAATGTTTCCCTCCCACACTCATTAAGTGAGCACCTACTGTGTGCCAGACACTGGGCCAGGACCAGCACTACATCATGAAAAGCTTGATTTCATCCCTGCCCCAAGTATTTCTCACGCACAGTGGCTCCCCAGAATTGTTATAACCGAGGTGTCCAGGCACAGTGATAGCAGATGGGACTTAGGGAAGGCTTCACACAGGAGGCAACATTTGTGTTGAAACATTCATTCATTCAACAAATGTTTACTGAGTGCCTATTATGTGTCAGGCACTTTTCTAGGCGCTAGGGATTCGTCGGCAAATAAAACAAAAGAAAATCCCTACCCTCATGGAGCTTACATTCCAGTCAGAGGGAAACAGACAATACCCAAGATAAATAAGTAAACCCTATGGTAAGGGAGGTGGTGATAAATGCAGAACGGAGACGGGAAGTATTCTGCACTGGAAGTGGGGGTATGGACATCGCAGAAAGGTGGTCAGGGAAGGCCTCGCTGAGGAGCTGACATCTGAGCCAAGACCTGAAGGAGGGAGAGGGAAAGCCAGACAGTTATCTGGGGAAAGAGCATTCCAGATGGAACAGCAAGTGCAAAGGCCATGGTGTGCAGAGGCCTGGCACTGTTGAAGGGCCCGGAGCACTGGAGTGAGGAGGAGAGTGGCAGGGACGAGGCCCCGTGGAGGACCTTTGAGGCCACTGTTAGGGCTTGGGCTTTAACCTGAGTGAGATGAGAAGCCAGCGGATGGTTCTGGGCAGATGACACGATCTGATTGGTGTATTAACAGGATCCCTTGAGGTGCTATGCAGACAACAGACCAAAGAGGAAGACGGCAGAAGCAAGGAGCTTGTCGAGGCTACGGTGATGGTTCAGGAGAGAGATGATGGTGGCCTGGACCAGGTGGTACTAGTGAGAGGGAGTCAGTGACTGACTGCATTTTGAATGCTGAGCTGGCAGGATCCACTTCACCTGAGGGCTGACTGCCTGGTAGGATCAGGCGAAAGGGTGTCCTGGGCAGCGGAAAGGCAAGAGCAAGGCGGCTGCAGGGGTGAGAGCGTCATTTAGGGACTTGGTCAGGACTGTGTGAACTCAAAGAGCAAAGGCAGAAATGGTGGAGCTGGGCTGGGAGGGAGGCAAGGGCTGTGCTGTGAAGGGCCTCGGATGCCAAGGAAAGGAGCTGCGGGTCTATTCTCCCCCTCCTCCCTTTCTCTTTCACTACCTCCAGTCCAGGTGCCCAGGCCCGGTGAAGGGAGGAGGGAGGGAGGGAAGGTAGGCAGATTGCCTTGCCTAGCTTTAAATCTAGTTTGCCGGTGCTATTTGTTTGTTGTATCAAATCACACGGTATTTCCACCCTGGGTATCTCTCTGGCAGGAGCCTATGAAGTTTGACATTCGAGGCAGGGTTTGTCTCCTTCTGATGTAAATCACTTCACCGTGACCACTACCAGGGAGATAAGCTACAGGAGCCAGCCAGCAAGCAGGAATTTGTCAATGTCACTCCCAGCAAGCACTGGGCCTGCCGGCCCCAGTAGTCCCACGTTGGCCCTGTCTACAGCAGGTGGAAGTGTCTACACCCCCAGCCACAGTGGCTTCATCTTGGCTGCACTTAAGGTTAGGAAAATCATGGTCAAAGAAGACACACTTAACCTGGACCTTGAAAAAGGAGTAGGAGTGTGCTGGAGGGAGAGAAAAATAAGGGGCTCCCGGCAGGAAACAGGGCATCTGGAGGTAAGGGGGTCCGAATGGGTGTGGTGTGCTTGGGGAGCGGTCGGCTTTCCTCCAGATGAAGGTGCAGGATGCAGAGGTGTGTGATGGGGTGGACGTGGAGAGGAAGTTAGCGGTCAGCTCAGACAGGCCCTGGTGGTCTTGCTAAAGGGATGGATTCTACCCTGCAGGTGTCGGGTAGACTTGCCAGTTTGTCAGCAGGGAGTGAAAGCCCAGGCCTGCTTTAGAAAGATGACTCCTGGTCCCCACGTGATGGATGGATGATGTGGTTTTGGGGTGGCGAGTGTGCCCAGTGGGGAGAAAGCAGTGAGGAGAATGGTGAAGAGGCTGTGCCCGACATCAGAGCCTGAACCCGTGGCCATGGGAGGGAAGAGAAGGAACAGAAGAGATACAAGAACGAGGCTGGGGGAGAAGCAAGAGGATGTGGCTTCCACCACCCAGGAGTGGGCTGTGAAGGGGAGGAGGGGAAGAGCATGCTGAGGTCTCTAACAGGGTAACAGTGCTGAGGATGACAGGGATGCGGGATGGTGATGACCCCTTCCCCGCCCCCACGCTGAATGTGAGCGCAAGAGGGATAGGCAGGTGGGCCTGGAGCCTAGAGACCAAGAGGCCAGGAGTGGGCGGGATGAAGAGGGAGCTGGCTCCACGGGAGCGAAGACGGCCAGGGGCAGAAGACATTTAACGGGCAGCAGGCAGAAGCAGAGGCTCCTGAAAGGAGGCTGAGAAGGAGCTCCCACAGGCCTGCAGTCCACACGGTCTGCGCGTCTAGATGATGACGCAGCAGCAGAAAGGCTGCAGCGGAAGCAGGTCTTGGGGGAGAGAGAACAACTCCTCAGCCTCCTGCCTGGCTCCTGGTCCTAGAAACCTTTCTAGGTATCCATCTTATGTCGTTCCCAACACACCCTGACCAAGACCGTCCTCATCCTCTCCTCCCACCACACTCAGCCTTCTTCCAGTTTCCTGTCTTGGAGGGGGGGTGTCAGCACTATTCACCCCATGCCTCATGGCAGAGCTGGGGGACATCCTCAACCCCTCCTGCCCCCCACACGCAACAGTGACCAAAGCCTGCCTGTCCTTCTAAGCGGCTCTTGATTCAGTCTCCTGTCTTCACTGCATCTGCTCTACCCTAAGCCACATCGTGGTCCAAGCCCAGCCATGAAGTCTCCCTCCTGTGTCTAAGCATCCCTCCTGCCCCAGCACACCCATTCCTCACACAGAAGCCTGAGTGATCCCAAACAGTACAGACCTGACGACACCACGCCCTTCAGCAGGGACCTTCGACAACTGCACTGTCACTCAGAATATCCTATCCAGGGGCTGACATGGACCTCATAGGGCCTCGCCTCATACCAGCCTCTACCTGCCCACTTTCTGTAACCACACCGGCCTCCTCCCAGCTCTTCTGTTGCACCAAGCACTCTCTGCCCAAGGACCTTTGAAAGTGCTACTTTCCCTTTCTGAAAACGTCTTCCCTACCTCCTTGGGCCTGGCTGGCCCCTGCTTAGCCTTTAGGTCCCAGTCTAAGTGTCGCTTCTCAAGGACCGTTCCAGAAACAGAATACCTCTTCTCCCCATCATATGCTTTTAGAGCACCACATACTTTCCCATAATCAATTGATCAACTTAGTAATTTATTTAATGTCTAGACAGTAAAGTCCATGAGGGCAGGGGCCATGTCTGTTCTGTCCCCAGCAGCTACCACATTTCCTAGTGTATAGCAGGCACCCAATAAATATCTGTTGAACAAATAAATGATACAGGAAACTGAAGCTCAGAAAGGTTCAGAAGGTAACTTTGAGAAGGTGATGCAGTACGTGGCCAACTTAGGATTCCAGCTGAGTCTCTCTGGACCAGGACTGTGGTCTCCTCCATTACATCACACTTCTTGAAACCAAGCAGGATCCTGTTGGATATTCCCAGGGACAGACCCTTCCCTTCCCACCCCTAGTATCCCCCACCTCTTGTTTCTAAAATATCTTTAGCCTCCACCATCAGCCTCCTTTGGTATCAGCCTCCACCATGATACCAAAACCAGACAAAGATGTCACAAAGAAAGAAAACTACAGGTCAATATCACTGATGAACGTAGACGCAAAAATCCTCAACAAAATACTAGCAAACAGAATCCAACAGCACATTAAAAGGATCATACACCATGATCAAGTGGGGTTTACCCCGGAATGCAAGGATTCTTCAATATATGCAAATCAATCAATGTGATAAACCATACTAACAAATTGAAGGAGAAAAACCATATGATCATCTCAATAGATGCAGAGAAAGCTTTTGACAAAATTCAACACCATTTATGATAAAAAACCTTCTAGAAAGTAGGCATACAGGGAACTTACCTCAACATAGAAAAGGCCATATATGACAAACCCACAGTCAACATCATTCTCAATGGTGAAAAACTAAAACCATTTCCTCTAAGATCAGGAACAAGACAATGTTGTCCACTCTCACCACTATTATTCAACATAGTTTTGGAAGTTTTAGCCACAGCAATCAGAGAAGAAAAAGAAATAAAAGGAATCCAAATTGTAAAAGAAGAAGTAATACTGTTATTGTTTGCAGATGACATGATACTATACATAGAGAATCCTAAAGAGGCTACCAGAAAATTACTAGAGCTAATCAATGAATTTGGCAAAGTAGCAGGATACAAAATTAATGCATAGAAATCTCTTGCATTCCAATACATTAATGATGAAAAATCTGAAAGAGAAATTAAGGAAACACTCCCATTTGCCACTGCAACAAAAAGAATAAAATACCTAGGAATAAACCTACCTAAGGAGACAAAAGACCTGTATGAAGAAAACTATAGGGGCTTCCCTAGTGGTGCAGTGGTTGAGAGTCTGCCTGCCGATGCAGGGGACACGAAACACTCCCATTTGCCACTGCAACAAAAAGAATAAAATACCTAGGAATAAACCTACCTAAGGAGACAAAAGACCTGTATGAAGAAAACTATAAGGGCTTCCCTGGCGGTGCAGTGGTTGAGAGTCCGCCTGCCGATGCAGGGGACATGGGTTCGTGCCCCGGTCCGGGAAGATCCTACATGCCGCGGAGCGGCTGGGCCCATGAGCCATGGCCACTGAGCCTGTGTGTCTGGAGCCTGTGCTCCACAACGGGAGAGGCCACAACAGTGAGAGGCCTGTGTACCGCAAAAAAAAAAAGAAAAAAAAAGAAAACTATAAGACACTGATGAAAGAAATTAAAGATGATACAAACAGATGGGGACATAGACCATGTTCTTGGATTGGAAGAATCAACATTGTGAAAAGGACTCTACTACCCAAAGCAATCTATAGATTCAATGCAATCCCTATCAAACTACCAATGGCATTTTTCACAGAACTAGAACAAAAATTTTCACAATTTGTATGGAAACACAAAAGACCCCGAATAGCCAAAGCAATCTTGAGAAAGAAAAACGGAGCTGGAGGAATCAGGCTCCCTGACTTCAGACTATACCACAAAGCTATAGTAATCAAGACAGTATGGTACTGGCACAAAAACAGAAATTAGATCTATGGAACAGGATAGAAAGCCCAGAGATAAACCCACACATATATGGTCACCTTATCTTTGATAAAAGAAGCAAGAATATACAGTGGAGAAAAGACAGTCTCTTCAATAAGTGGTGCTGGGAAAACTGGACAGCTACATGTAAAAGAATGAAATTAGAACACTCCCTAACACCATACACAAAAATAAACTCAAAATGGATTAAAGACCTAAATGCAATGCCAGACACTATAAAACTCTTAGAGGAAACCATAGGCAGAACACTCTATGACATAAATCACAGCAAGATCCTTTTTGACCCACCTCCTAGAGAAATGGAAATAAAAACAAAAATAAAAAATGGGACCTAATGAAACAAAAGCTTCTGCACAGCAAAGGAAACCATAAACAAGACAAAAAGACAACCCTCAGAATGGGAGAAAATATTTGCAAACGAAGCAACTGACAAAGGATTAATCTCCAAAATTTACAAGCAGCTCATGCAGCTCAATATCAAAAAAACAAGCAACCGAATCCAAAAATGTGCAGAAGACCTAAATAGACATTTCTCCAAAGAAGATACAGGATTGCCAAGAAACACATGAAAGGATGCTCAGCATCACTAATCATTAGAGAAATGCAAATCAAAACTACAATGAGGTATCACCTCACACAGTCTGAATGGCCATCATCAAAAAATCTACAAACAATAAATGCTGGAGAGGGTGTGGAGGAAAGGGAACACTCTTGCACTGTTGGTGGGAATGTAATTGATACAGCCACTATGGAGAACAGTATGGAAGTTCCTCAAAAAACTAAAAATAGAACTACCATATGATCCAGTAATCCCACTACTGGGCACATACCCTGAGAAAACCATAATTCAAAAAGAGTCATGTACCACAGTGTTCATTGCACCTCTATTTACAATATCCAGGATATGGAAGCAACCTAAATGTCCATCGACAGATGAATGGATAAAGAAGATGTGGCACATATATACAATGGAATATTACTCAGCCATAAAAAGAAATGAAATTGAGTTATCTGTAATGAGGTGGATGGACCTAGAGTCTGTCATACAGAGTGAAGTAAGTCAGAGAGAGAAAAACAAATACCATATGCTAACACGTATATATATGGAATCTAAAACAAAAAAAAAATGGTTTTGAAGAACCTAGGGGCAGGACAGGAATGAAGACACAGACATAGAGGATGGACTTGAGGACACGGGGAGGGGGAAGGGTAAGCTGGGATGAAGTGAGAGAGCAGCATGTACATACATACACTTCCAAATGTAAAATAGATAGCTAGTGGGAAGCAGCCACATAGCACAGGGAGATCACCTTGGTGCTCTGTGACCACCTAGAGGGGTGGGATAGGTAGGGTGGGAGGGAGATGCAACAGGGAGGAGACATGGGGATGTAAGTATATGCATAGCTGATTCACTTTGTTATACAGCAGAAGCTAACACACAATTGTAAAGTGATTATACTCCAATAAAGATGTTAAAAAAAAAAAAGTATATCTAGCTGAGAGCTACCTTAGCTAGTAAGGTTCAAAATGGTTCAGTAAAAAAAAAAAAAGAGTCATGTACCACAATGTTCATTGCACCTCTATTTACAATAGCCAGGATATGGAAGCAACATAGGTGTCCATTGACAGACGAATGGATAAAGATGTGGCACATACGTACAATGGAATATTACTCAGCCATAAAAAGAAATGAAACTGAGTTTTTGTAGTGAGATCGATGGACCTAGAGTCTGTCATACAGAGTGAAGTAAGTCAGAAGGAGAAAAACAAATACCGTATGCTAACACATATATACGGAATCTAAAAAAAGTTTCTGAAGAACCTAGGGGCAGGAGAAGAATAAAGACGCAGATGTAGAGAATAGACTTGAGGACACGATGAGGGGGAAGGGTAAGCTGGGACGAAGTGAGAGAGTGGCATCGACATATATACACTACCAAATGTAAAATCGATATCTAGTGGGAAGCAGCTGCATAGCACAGGGAGATCAGCTCGGTGCTTTGTGACCACCTAGAGGGGTGGGATATGGAGCATGGGAGGGAGATGCAAGAGGGAGGAGATATGGGGATATATGTATATGTACAGCTGGTTCACTTTGTTATAAAGCAGAAACTAACACACCATTGTAAAGCAATTATACTCCAATAAAGGTGTTAAAAAAAAGAAAAAGGTTTAGCGTCGTAGGCCTTCCCTGCATCCCAAAGAGTACATTTAATTAGAAAAGTGAAACAATGCAGAAACAAAGGATAAGAGTCAAGCAAGACAAAATAACAATAGTTTGGCCATAAAACAAAGTCAAGGGCCTTTAGTTCCGCCTCAAGGGCTATAGACAATATCCTGAGCCATATCCTTGTGTTGTTTTGCAGAGACTAAAACCCTCACCGGGTGAAAGAAGTTAACTGCATGCTGACCACCAGCATGTAGAACCCATATCTGTTGGAACCAGAAGGTTGATGATGTTGACTCCCAATTACCTCACCACCAACCAATCAGAAGAAATGTCCGCGAACTGATCAGGCACCCCGTGACCCTCTCCCTCACTTTGCTTTTGAAAATCCTTGCGTGAATGCCATCAGGGAGTTCGGGTCTTTTAACGTGAGCTGCCCATTCTCTTTGCTTGGCCTTGCAATAAACGCTGTGTTTTCCTTCACCACAATCCTGTGTCAGTAGTTTGGCTCTGCTGTGCGTCAGGTGAGCAGACCCAGGTTTGGCTCAGTAACACTCCCTGCTTGATAGCAGTTTGGTAAGCCATCCTGAGACAGTCAAACGTCCCAATTTTAGTCAACCACTTCCAGACTGTGCTGGAACTGAGCACTCGGAGCTTAAGACCCTCCAGCCAGAGGCGCCTGTCTACTCTGAAGCTGGCATCTTTGCCGTTGGAGTCTTCCCTGCCTCTCAGGCTCCTTTGACAACCTTGTTCCTGCACCATTCTGTTTTGATTGAAGATGCTGTAAAAGTTGTTTGGAGGTTTTCTCACACTTTAAACAAGGTATCATATTTCATGGTTACAACTTCAGAGTCATAAAATATAACCTTCAGCTGACACCACACTCCTAAAATATTAATTTACACTTTCCCCTTCTGTGGCGATGGGCATTCTCCATTGTTATTAAGTCATGTATATTCTAGGGTGCAGGTGTGTTATGCTGATAGCTGCCTTTCCAAGTTTATGACTTTATTTATGATTGTCTTTAAGTTCCACTGAAATTTCCTCAATTAACTATAATTTTAGAGAACTATCCCTCAGCTCCCTTTGATGTCAACTCTCCAGTGACTCACAAATTTCAGGTAGGAATGGAGGAACCTACACTGTATTCCTCCCCACCCCACCCCCCACCATTTCAGGCTAATTCCAGGGCACAATCTTGGATGCCTAGAAGCTTTGGGGCCCTTGGCATTGGGGTTCTACCCGTATCCTCCCTCCCCAGGGCTACTCAGCCTCTGAGGAAAGGAAAATTCCAATAGGCCCCCTACTGGGGAGAAGCTACCATCTTACAACTCTAGTGCAAGGCTGAGAGAGCCAGGGCATTGTTGCCCCAAACCCACCAGCAGTGCTCCCCCAGGGGATGTACCTATGAGGGGACCAAGTTGTTGGGTCCCGGACCAAACTGCAGGAGCTCTGGATGTAACGATGCCATCATGAGTCTCCTGCCATGCCATCATGAGTCTCCTGACGATGCCACAGGCCATCGTCCTTGTCTACAGTAGACAGGGTTGGCCAAGATCGTGGCTGGCAGGCACATGGACTTGGGCAGAATCACCCCCTAGCTGTGCGACCACAGGCAAAGTACCTCACCTCACCAGGTCTCACTGTAAGATCTTAACCTCCTGGGGTTTTTGTAAGGATTAAATTAGATAACACAAGGTCTGGCATATAGCTAGTGCTTGATAAACGCCGGCCAGTGATGGCCGTGGCTCTGAGAATCACCACAGCTAACTGTCATTGAGTCATTGCTGTGAACAAGGCCCTCTGCTGCGAGTGGAGCATTGATCGACTTGAGCCTCACTTCACCTTCTGAGTTAAGTACTACTGTTATTATAATTCACAGGTGAGAAAACCAGGGCACAGAGAAGGGCACTCACACCCACAGTCACTCAGCTAGTGGGTGTGAGTGGCAAGGCCAGGATTTGAATCCAGGTGATAGGACTCCAGAGCCCACATTCTGCGTGGTTCTGTAATAGTAACAGTAGTGATGGCAAAGGCGACAGGAGAAGGACTAGTGAGCCCAGCGGTAGTAGAGGGACCCCGTAGTTAGGAATGCCCTCTGGGAGCCATGGTCCATGCCAAGTCCCTGTGCTTGGAATCACTCAATGTCCACACTGTCTGGCAGGGTATTTGGTGCTTTCTGTATGTTGTATAATTTGAACAGCACAAGGGGTCCCAGCATGCAGTCCCCAGACCCTCCTGGCTATCTCCATTGCCACGTAGGGTCTCTCACCCCTCTCCTGATCTCTTTCTAGCTTGGAACTGCCCCCAGCCACAGAACTGATACCCCCTACTTGGAGATCTCACAGGCATCTCAAACTTGACCCGGACAAAATGAGCTCTCCTGATTGCATTTAGGGCACACACGTCCCACTCCCTGTTGCAGTCGTCCCCATCTTGGTCACTGGCATCCTCACCCTGCCAGCACCCCAGAAAGAGCCTAGGAGTCAACCCCGACCCTTTGTTCCATCAGCACCTACATGCCTTCCATCAGCAAGGCTGTTGGCTGTGCCCCTAAACCACGGCCCCGGTTTACCCCATTCCCTCCACCTCTACCACGGCCACCCTTGACCGAGATGCATCGTCTCCAGCCTGCACACCTGCCATAGCTGCCTCCTGACTGGCCTCCCAGTCGTGCCTCTTGCCAGCTACAATCCTTCTCCCTTCTAGCACCCGGGGTGATCATTTTACACAATGCTGAAAAGCCTTTCCTGGCTCCCTCCTGAATTTAGAACCAAACCCACACTTCCGGTCCTGCTCCACCACAGCCCCACCCACTCCCCTCGCCTCCCCCCCAACTCTACGTTGCCCGCCGTGGGTCTGCTTTCTGTTCCTCTAACAAGATCTCTCCCACCTCAGGGCCTTTACACCTGCTGTTCCTTCTGTTGGGAATGCCCAGGTCATCACATAACAGGCTCCTTCTCGTCATTCAGGACTCAGTTCAAATGCCGCCTCCTCAGAGTCCCCTCCTGACGGCTCCCTCTGAAGCAGCCTCCCTTGTTACTAGTAACTTGATTTCCCTCATAGCTCCTATTACAATCTGAAATTTGTTTACTGGATTTCTTGCCTGTATTCTGCCTGAGGATGCTAAAACGTAAACGCCCTGAGATCACGGAACTTGGTCTGACTTATTCATCACTGCGATTCTCTGCATCTAGAACAATGTCTGGCACTTAATAAGGCAGTTAATAAATAAGGACTGAGTCAGTGACTGGCGGACACATAGTAGGTACTCAACCAAAAGGTGTTCAATGCTGAGTGAGTGAACAAGTAAGCAATCACCCTTCAAGGCCACTACTCATGTCCCCGCTTTAAAACTCAGAAGGGTTTAGCCGGTGACCCACAGCTCTGGGCTGGCATGGCTAGGGTTGAACGTAGCCCTGTTTGAATCCATGCTCTTTCCATGCCTGACACTGCTTCTGTCTCAGATTTCACAGGTTCCTCTCCCTGGGGCCAAGATATTTGGAATGCATCTGGGCACTGGCCGCCCAAGCTGCAGACCAAATCCCTGTCTTCCTGGGTTTGGGGGCAGCCTGCAGTGTTGGGCTTGGACCTCAGGGGCCAAGTCTTTCTTGTTCAGGATGCTTCTCTCTACCACCTGCCTCTCAGCGCTCAGAGCATCTGAACGTGATTCCTTCCCCATGCGGTCCTCTTTGATCCAGGTCCAATGTCCCTCACAAGTCAGGGGCCTGTTGCTGAAATCCACATGTTCTCCCTTCTTACGGATCAAAGAGGTTCCGCAAGGTTCAGGGCTCCCACGGACTTCCGCCTTTGAAAAGGTGCTGAAAGTGACACAAAGTGAAGGGAGACCACGTGGTCTCTGCCACCTGTCACCTGTCTCACTGCAAAGCATCTCCAGTCACCCCACCTCACAACACCCCACCCTTCCTCCTTCCCTCTGCCACCAGGGCCAAGCCTTGATGGACTAGTAGCCTTGGGCTGGGCCTCCTTCGAGGTGAGACTTGCACCTGCTCTGCCCCTAGACCCTGGATGGCCCCCATTCCCTCTTGGTCTGGGCTGTGTCTCCAGACGGAGCTCACCTTTCAGCCAGGCGGGTGGCGTCTGCTGTGTGAGGCAGAGGCACCACCCTCCAAGCTGCTCTGTGAAGCCTGGGACTCAAGGAGCTCGTGTCACTCTGAGCGGCCGGGCAGGTTGGCGAACCCAGGCCAGTAATTTCCCTTTCGGGCTCGTATGCCTACATAATCCTGGTGGGGAATTAGACCCATCCAGCCATCGGTTCACTCAGCAAGTATTTACAGACAGTATTTATGGACCACTGCCCAGTGGATGAGGTTTATTCACTTACAGATGCCAGCCCTTGAGAGTTCTACACGAGAGAAAGAAAGGCCAAGAGGCTTTAATCCTCCCTGAGTCTGAACCCATTAACCCCGGCATGACCACAGCTCCTGGTACCATGAGGCACACGAGGAGGACCCTTCTCTGTTCCTTTCAGCTCAGCCTACTAAGGAAGGGCAGTTTGGAAAATCACTTCCAGAAAATCACAGGCATTATTGAGGATGCTTCTCACGCTATTCTTGCAGCATGTGGTGAATTAAATGAGAAATGGACCCGAATCGCAGGCAGTGGAGGGCCCTGGGGGCTCGGAGAGTGGGACAGGATTCTGTGCCCTCCCAGTTCTGAGCAGAGCTCTGTCTCCGGCGCCTCAGGCCCCGGGGAGTCTCCGGGGCTCGAAGCCCTTCTGAAAGCAGGATTTCACATGCTCGGCTGGCTTCCTTGGTGTGTGCATTCTGGAAGGGAGCATTTCTGCTGTGGCTAATTGCAAGCTACTTAGAGAGGACTTAGAAAAGTCGGCCTCGGCCTCCTTCCGGAAGGGCCTTGTGCTCCACGCTAAGGAATCTGAACTGGACCCTGTCAGTGATACAGAGTCACTGGCGGGAGTCTGAGCAACGTGTGATGCTGTCAGATCTGTGTCTTAGGAAGTTCACTCCTGCGGTGGAGAATGAATTGGGATGTGTGTGGTGGGGTGGCTGGAGACGCTATGCAGTGGGACAGGTGACTGGAGACGCTATGCAGTGAGACGGGTGAGGCATGGCAGTGAGTTCAAGGTTCAAAGGAAGCCAGAGCTGACAAAGATTCCTGAAAATACTTGGAGGGATTGTAGATTTCCACCTCATTAAGATGGGATACGGATGTGAACTGTACTTCAGAGGACAGGGTGACAGTCCCTCTGCCTCTGATATATGGGCTACATTTGTCTTTAGTTTCCATATTGATTAAAAAAGTATGATATTTATAGTTCTGTAAAAAGAACGAGAATTGTGTTTTCCGTTTCACAGCTTAAATACTTAATTTCATTTACTATCATGTTTCACATTCTGTTACCATGTTACAACTTTGATGCCTCTCCTTGGAAGATCAGTGTGTTAAACCGTGACATCCTCTGGGTAGGGAGTGGGTAGAGGTGCCATCAGGAAGAGTGGAAACAGCAGATTCAGACCACAGTTAGGCCACTCAGGGCCACACACTTGTGTGTAGGGGCCAAGGTCTCATGTGATTGGTTTGGACATTCCCGGTATCAATCACATGAAGAGAGATGTGTCCCAAGTTATCCCATGTTAGAAAGGGGGCCTGAGAGGAGGGGACTTAGGAAGGCGAGAAAACGAGACTAGTTTCCCCACGATCCATCAAAAAGGACCAACAAGGCTGAGGCCAATTCTATTGGCTGAGGAGGGCTAAACAAACACAGAGTCAAGCAGCAACTCAGACTGATTGCTTGTGGCTTGCCTGTTTGAAAGGAATTCACAGTTGCCTCCAGACTCAAGCAGGAAGGGTACTATGATCAATTAATTATGCCTCCCATGGGAATGGTAGAAGAGAACGGGATCTATGTGCCAAGTATTTTCCATTGCTCGTGTAGACAGGAAAATCGGTGTGAGCATGTGGTGGAAGGAGGGAGCTGCTTCTCCTCGAGCTAGTCTTCTGATAGTAATTACATAAAACCTTCCTCTAAACTTGAACCTAAGGAGAGCTACTTGTTCCAATCACTTCTCAACTCCTTGAAACAATCCTCCTAGACTTATACCTGGGTGTTCAGAGATCCATGGGATTTCAAGATGAGGGTTTCAAGAAGGAAAGAGTGGTCAAGAATGCAAAAGCCTGTTGAGACATCAAGGAATACAAGGGCCAAAACAATTCCCATTTGACTTGGCAACGTGATGCAAAATATTTGTGGCAAAGGCCAGTTTGCAGGGGAGTAAGTGGGAGATGAGGATAGACAAGGCTGGGTGGAGCTTTCAAGATGCTGGGCATTGTTGGTGTCATGAGGAAACCCTTCTCATGATGTCACAGTTTGTATAAGGTGGTTAAAAATATCTACATGTATTATAATCTCATATATATATTCACAATATATGCATGTATGCAATATGTATTAGACAAAGCTGGAGGCATAATCCTCCCAGACTTCAGACAATACTATAAAGCTATAATAATCAAAACAGTATGGTATTGCACACAAAAACAGACGTATGGATCAATGGAACAGAATAGACACCCCAGAAATAAACCCACATGCCTACAGTCAATTAATCTTCAACAAAGGAGGCAGGAACATACAATGGAGAACAGTCTCTTCAGCAAATGGTGCTGGGAAAGCTGAACAGCCACATGTAAATCAATGAAGTTAGAACACTCCTTCACACCACACACAAAAATAAACTCAAAATGGCTTAAAGACTTAAATAAAAGACATGACACTGTAAAACTCCTAGAAGAGAACATAGACAAACATTCTCAGATATAAATTGTACCAATGTTTTCTTCACTCAGTCTACCAAGACAAAAGAAATAAAAGCAAAAGTAAACAAATGGGACCTAATCAAACTTATAGGAAACCACCAACAAAATGAAAAGACAACCTACAGAATGGGAGAAAATATTTGCAAACAATGAGACCAACAAGGGCTTAAATTCCAAAATATACAAACAGCTCAATATCAAAAACACAACCCAATCAAAAAATGGGCAGAAGACCTAAATAGGCATTTTCCAAAGAAGACATACAGATGGCCCACAGGCACAAGAAAAGATGCTCAACATCACTAATTATTAGAGAATTGCAAATCAAAAGTACAATGAGGTACCACCTCACACCAATCAGAATGGCCATTAGCAAAAAGTCTACAAATAATAAATGCTGGAGAGGAGGGAAATGTGGAGATAAGGGAACCCTCCGGCACTGTTGGTGGGAATGTACATTGGTGCAGCCACTATGGAGAACAGTATGGAGGTTCCTTAAAAAACTAAAAACAGAGTTGCCATATGATCCAGCCATCCTGCTCCTGGGCATATATCCAGAAAAGAGGAAAACTCTCACTCGAAAAGATACATGCACCCAATGTTCATAACAGCAGTATTTACCATAGGCAAGACGTGGAAGCAACCTAAATGTGCATCAACAAATGAACAGATAAAGAAGATATTACACACACACACACACACACACACACACACACGATGGAATATTACTGAGCCATCAAAAAGAATGAAATAATGCCATCTGCAGCAACATGAATGGACCTGAAGATTATCACATTAAGTGAAGTAAGTCAGAGAAGACAAATACCATACATCACTTACATGTAGAATCTTAAAAAAAATGACGTAAATGAACTTATTTACAAAACAGAAACAGATGCACAGACAAAGAAAACAAATTTATGGTTACCAAAGGGGAAGCCAGGGGCAGGGGGAGGATAAATTAGGAGCTTGGGATTAACAGATATATATACTATTATAAATAAAATAGTATATTTTAAAATATACTATTTTATATACAATAGTATATTTTATATACTATTGTATATAAAATAGATAAATAACAAGGTCCTACTGTATAGCACAGAGAACTATATTCAATATCTTGTAATAACCTATAATGGAAAATAATCTGAAAAAGAATATATATATATATGTATATCTGTATCACATTGCTGTACACCTGAAACTAACACAGCATTGTAAATCAATTATACTTCAATTTAAAAAAAAGAGGAAGAAGATGGGAAGGGAATATATGAAAATCGTGGTTAAAAATAGGTAAATTTTGTTTCTTCTTTATTCTCTTCTGTATTTTCTAAGCTCACTTAAAATGATCATGTGCTCTTTTTATCATCAGATAAGAGGCATGGGAAATTATTTTTGAAATAAGCTTGATTACTATACAGGGGCAATAAGAAATAGGCTGGGAAGGGGGTGACCAACTGTCTCGGTTTGCCTGGGACTGAGGGGGTTTGCAGGATGCGGGACTTTTGGAGCTAAGAAATGGGAAAGTACCAGGGAAACCAGGATAAGTTGGTTACCCTAGCTGGGAGGCTGAGACCGATGCAGCACTGAAGGAAGTTGGGTTTTTCTGGGGGGCAGTGCTGGGGTAAAGAGGTTTTGAGCATATTTGAAGACTGGGAGGAGGACACCATTATATAGGGAGAGAGGTTGAATTTACAGAAAAGAGAGGAGAACTGCCGGCGTGAGATCAATAGGAAAACAGCCGGGAGACAGCCGTGCACAGGAGACACATCGGTAACAGGAAGAGAAATGATGTATCTTCCGAGATAGGAGGGCAGGAGGGAAGGGCAGACAGACTAAAAATAAATTTGTTGATGCAGGGGAAGCAGGTTGAGGGAGTGCACACCTGAGGACTACGAGGTCCAGGGAGGCCTAAAAGCCCCTAGAATACCTGGGAACCCGGAGGACCCTTGGTGGCCCCCAGACATGGGCTCTCCATAATGGGTACCCCACCTCCTGCTGGAGTGGATGGAGACTGGGTCCCACTGGAAGCTGCAGCATCCCTCCAAGGTGCTGCCCACCCCTCAGGCCCTCCCTGGCCACCTACCTCTGCAGGAGGGCAGCGGGAAGTCCCACGTGGCACTGTTCTCAGAGCCAGCGTGGCAAGTAAGCACGGCATGGCCCTCCAGGAAGAAGCCGGGGTTGCAGCTGTAGCGGACCTTGTCGCCGAGGTTGAAGGTTGAGCCCTGCTGGACGCCGTTGGGCAGCCGCCCGGGGTTCCCACACGTGTGGCTGGGGAGAGCTGTGAGCAAAAGGAGAGACACGCAGCCCGTGAGCAGGTCTCCAGCCCTGACACCTGGCCTCTGAGCAGCACCTCTCTGGGTGACCCTCCTCCCCGGACCTCCTTTCCTCCGTAGGACAGGGCTGCCCCTGAAGGCTGCCTGGTCCCTGAGTACTCGCAGGGCTCACACGTTCAGGAGGAGCCGCACACGCAACTTATACCTGGACATCCAGGTTTCCTGCCTTTTCTCATGTGCAGCCCTGGATGTGAAGTATGTCTGAACTGTGGGTAAGCATCAGTTAAATCCATTTCACCTGTATCCTGCCTTCACCAATCAAGGTCGTTTTAACTGTTGCTACAAAAGACTTGCATGTCCTCCAAGAGCCTGAACAGTAAGATGTTTGCCTGAATTGTTTCCCAGGAACTTGTGTCTAGTTCAAATTAAGCCAGTTAAGACTCGCTCTAACTGGACATGCGCAAGTGTCTGCTTGTTGACTTTTGATGTCGGAGGGCCCAAAACTCCACCCTCAGATGGTGCTAAGCACCCCCAAAATGGAGGCCTGTAGCTTAGTTACGCCTGAGCAGACGGATGATTACTGCCCCTTTTTCCAACCACCTTTCCCCACGCTCCCCAAGCTCCCCACGCCTCAGACCACACTGCTTCTTTAGTCTCTATCCCACAGATACCCTAAGCCCCTTGCCTTTGGGAAGGCCGATTTGAGACTTGTTCTCCCATCTCCTCGCTTGGCTGCTTTGTGAATAAACACTCTCTTTGCTGCAAACCCCGGCGTCTCAGAGCTTTGGCTAAAATGAACCTGGTTCAGTAACACGTCCATCCCCTCACTCGAGATGCCCCAGGGAAATCACTTTAATCTCTTGGGTTTGGTTGCTCTGATCTCAGACTCCACAGTCCCTTCCATGGGACACAGACAGTGGCACGGAGTAGGTGCTCATTAAACCCGATGTCCTTTCTTTAACGATCTGCCCCAGCAGCCAGAGTTGTACTTTGGCCCAGCAGGTTTGGGGGAGTTGAAGGGGTCATTAGTGCTGGAGTAAGCAGTGAGGTAGGGAGACAAGAACCTGAGTTCTGATCAGACTGACCCGTTTCAAGGGGAAAATAGGGAGCCGGAGAATAAGATGTACAGTGTGCCACCTGAGCCGGAGCAATAACGCCAGCTGCCAGTGTGGACTCATTATCCAGAGGAAATGGTCTTGGTGAGGGTGCGTGAGATCATGACCCGCCAGTCAGGAGGGAGAAAGGGAGGGCGCAGCTCCTCTGTGCCCGAGTCACTTGTTCAACCTGACTCAGCTCCCCCTACCCTCTGCCTTTCTTCCTAGAGTTGGAACTGCCTGTGTCCAGAAGGTCCCACCTCCTACCATTTCACACCTCCCCATAAGGCAAGGACAAGTGGTCACAGCCGTGTCCAGATTGCCATCCAAGTACCTCTCCATTAATTCATCTGGCGATGGTTTATTGAGGCCAACCCTGAGAGGCCGCAGAGCAGGGTGGTGGAAAGTACAGACCCGAGAGCCTCAGTGCTTGGGTTTGCATCACAGCCTGATGGATAACTACCTGTGGGACCTTGAGCTAGTCTCTTAACCTCTCTGTGCCTCAGTTTCCTCCTTTGTAAGAGGCGGTTCGCAATAGTACCTTCCTCTGGGGTCACTGTGAGCATTACGTGAGTGGAGGTATGTAAAGCCTGGATACAGTGAGTACCACACAAGTGAATCTCAGTTCCCAGTCCATTGGGAGATGCATACGATTAAAGGTATGTTAAGTGTTATGATGAGATAGGGACCAGGCAGGGGAACAAACCCAGTCAGGGGGTAGTCCGGGCCAGCTTCTTGGAAGAGGTGATGTCTATGCTGAACCCTGAGAGATTAGTAAGAATTAGCTAGGTCAAAGTGTGTTCCAGGCAGAGGAAATATCATGTGCAAAGGCCCTGAGGCCAGAGACAACCTAAGAGATCAGAGAGTCTGGAATAAGAGGGTAAGGGTGGCAGTGATTAGGAATAAAGATGAAGAAGTGGAGACGGCCAGCCTGGATTCTAGAGAGCTTCCCAGGCCCTTGCAGTACCCTCTTCCAGCCCATATTTCTGTCTTCCAGGACCCTCTTTGCCAGCCTTGCTGATCTCAGAGCCCTCAGAAAGAAGGCTTTCTCTCCCAGTTCTCCTCTCCTCCCAGGAGGAGACAGCTTGTTGTAGAGGGAAAGGGCGGACTTTGGTACTAGCTTGATCTGGTCTGAAGCCAGGTGCTGTCACTGTCTTACTCTGTGGCCTTGAGTCATGTGAGCTCTCTGAGCCTTAGTTTCCTCAACTGAGAAAGGAGGACAGTAATATCTAGTGGTTGATGAGGTTACTGATAATAACTGATGCATGGCTGGCACAGTGCCCAGCACAGAGTAGGTGCTCAAAAACGACAGGTGTTATCCTTCCACTGTACTGTAGGGCCATGCAGTCCTTGGGTGTATCCTGGGAGCCTGACACAGTGTGTGACACTTGTAGGGACATATTTGAGTGTTCATCAATTAGTCATTTGGAAGGGTTACCCATTGATACATCAATTCCTTCATACAACGAAAATATATTGTGGGCCTACTGCACTCTGTGCTGGTAGTACAGCAATGAACTAGACAAAAGGGCCCCTGCCCTTATGTTTTTGTGGAAGAACTATCTTAAGGGATGAAGAGCTCCTCCAGGCCCGTTCTCTACCTCTGACAAGTGACATAACCCAGGTGAAAGGATTGACTTCCGTCACCCTGTCTATTAGCCTAGCTTAGAATAGTCCTTGGGCTGCTGGATACCTTGGCATTTCCCATGATCCCACAGTGCTGGCTTCCTTGGCATTTCCCATGGTCCCATGCTGCTGGCTACCTTGGCATTTCCCATGATCCCACAGTGCTGTCTTCCTTGGCATTTCCCACGATCCCATGCTACTGGCTTCCTTGGCATTCCCCACGATCCAGCTCTGTTGGCTTCCTTGGTATTCCCTACGATCCCACAGTGCTGGCTTCCTTGGCATTTCCCATGATCCCACAGTGCTGGCTTCCTTGGCATTTCCCATGATCCCATGCTACTGGCTTCCTTGGCATTTCCCATGATCCCGCTCTGTTGGCTTTCTTGGCATTCCCCACGATCCCACAGTGCTGGCTTCCTTGGCATTCCCCACGATCCCGTGCTGCTGGCTTCCCTGGCATTTCCCATGATCCCACAGTGCTGTCTTCCTTGGCATTTCCCACGATCCCGCACTACTGCCACAGTGGAGGCAGGAACTGCGATGTGTTTGTGAGTGTTGGGGGTGGGAGGGGCAGGTCAGGTAAACATTTGGAGAAGAAAGCAAACTAAGGTGAGGGGAGGGAGCCAACCTGGGAAATGGGCTGAGAACTGGTGTAGAACTAACGGTTCATTTTCCGCAACGAGACGCAAAGACCCAATTTAATTAAATTACTAATGTCACATTTTTAACGAACCTGTTTCTGCTTTGGACTTTCTTCCTTTGAAATTAATGATTGGAACGTCACTATAAATAAAACCCGATTCTTTTTAAAAAGTCACTCTAACGCTCACTGCTTTTTACTTAATGAGCGCTCATAATCAGATCACTCTGACCTGGCACCGCCACTGGGACTTGGGTGTGATGAGTCTCAGTTCCAACCCCACCTCCTTTTTTATCTTTGCTCCCGAAAGGTCACACAGGGAACGAAGAGAGGGCAGACGCTGGGCTCAGAGAGGCCTGGATTCAAATCTCAGCTCGTCCACCTCTGGCTCAATGATCTTGAGCCATAAACTTTACCTCTCTGGACTTCAGTTCTTCATCTAAAAATGAGGATACTTTCTTTTTCTTCCTATGGGGTTAGAGGGTGAATTGTATTAGTTTCCTAGGGCTGCTGTAACAAAGTACCAAAACCCAGGTGGTTTAAAACAACAGATGTTTATTGTCTCACAGTTGTGGAGGCTGGAAGTCTAAAATCAACGTGTCGACAGGGTCGTGATCCCTCTGAAACTTGTAGGGGAAACCTTCCTTGTCCCTTCCTAGCCTCTGGTAGTTTTTTTTTTAAGCAATCTTTGACGTTCCTTGGCTTGTCTATGCATCCATCCAATCCTTCACCTTCACCTGGCATTCTCCCTCTGTGTCTCTATGTCCAAATTTCACCTTTTTATAAGGACACCAATGATATTGGATTAGGACACACTCTAATGGTCTCATCTTAACTTCATCATTTGCAAAGGCTCTATCTCCAAATAAGGTCATATCCGCAAGTACTGGGGTTAGGTCTTCAACATATCTTTTTGGGACAGAATTCAATTCATAACAGCACTGTTGTACAGATTAAATAAAGCTAGATATATAATACCCACCATTGAGTTCCTCGTATGTTTCAGGCCCTGGGCTACAAATTTATTTTACTTAATCCTCAAAGCAATCATGTGCGACAACTATTATCCTCATTTTACAGATGAAAAAAACGGAGGCACAGAGAGCTTAAGCAACTTCCCTAAGACCCCAGAGCTAGAAAATGGCAGAGCTAGGTTCTGAATCTAGGTCTTTCTGGCTCCATCATTCAGCACTCTTAATTTTGGAATACAATACTGCTTCTGACAGAGACAGTGCCCAGGACATAGTGGGTGCTTGATGACCAAGAGTTCCCTTCCTCCCTTCAGTATTCTAGACACTGAGACAAAATGAAGGGGGATTACCTGATTGTCCAGATGTAATTGTCTGTCTTTTCTTCTCCAGTCTGATTTGCCAATCTTGTACTTTTTAAGAGTGTCAAGGGCAACATTTAAAGTTTGGTCTTTTGTATTGTGTCTGATGCCCAACTTTCTGGACAGACAGAGATCAGAGATGAGCCACAAAAGCCAGGCTTTCTAAGGTACAGCGTTCTTTGATTTCTGGATTCTGCCCATGTGTTTTTTTGGCACAGACCTTATAACCGTTCATGCTCTCCCGTCTAGAAAACTTCCCTTTGATGGCTTACAAAATGAAAAGTGGGATATTTACATCCAAGGCAGCCCAGAACAATATTATTGAAGCTGTACCTGACATTGAACAATTCCATTGTAGATTAGCTGTGGGGAATTTTGTCCCTTCTACAAAGCCCGGCTCTTGCCACTCAACAAGATATTCTCAGTGACTGTATGACAATGAATCTCCTTTGTGGCTGGAGTGCAGCAAAAGCTACATAATACCTTCTTTTATTTTTAATGTGAGACTTTATTTCCCATATTATAATGAAGAGTCACTTATGCTCTCTGGACAAGCACCCTCCATATGTTTTGATTTCTTATCTTCCATCAAGTAACTTGTTTCATGTCCATGGCCATACGGTTGATACAAAGTGGCAGGGTGGCTGGGAGAAAGGATGCAGGAAGAAAGATTTCTTCTTCCACAGCCCTCAACATGGAAAGGGGAGATGGCGTGTGTGTGTATGTGTGTGTGTGTGACTTGAGGGGTAGTGGGCATGGACAGGGGAGGGAAGAATAAGATCCATTATCTTTTGAGTAGCTACGCTGTGCTAGGCACTTCTGCATCACACATTATCTTAGTTAATCCTTAAAACTCCCTTGCTTTTAGCTGTTTGGCCTTGTAAACATAATTTATTGCACACTTACTATGTGCCATCCCCATTGTCAAGTGCTTTGCATATATTTGCACCCCAAAGAATTGTCTATACTTGTTGTCTCCACTTCCTCTCACATCTACATCTGACATAGTACATAGCTGATGCATTCATTTGTTTATTGTTTGTCCCACTCTGCTACAATATAAGCTCCATGAAGACAGACATTTTTTTAAAATCTATTTTGTTCCCTTCTGTGTCCGTTTCTAGAACAGTGCCTGATGTATAATAATACCTTGATAAGAGTTCATTGTGTGACTTAATGATTTTACTTAATCCTCCCAATAACCCATTGAGAGAGGGGCTATTATCTCTCGTTGACATGAGTGTGATTGCCGGAGGGGTTGGAGCATTACCCAGGGCCCCATAGCTCACTGCGGGTAGAGCTGGGTGTCCACAGCACTTCCTGGCTACCGAGCCCATGTACTTTCCACCTGCGTTAGGCCATGCTTGCACTGACCGTTCCCCATAGAGTCCACGGTCACTAGTGTACCTTGAAACACCCTCACAGGGGACTCACACTCATTCCCCTTGTGGGGATGACTTGGGGTGACAACCAGACAAGTCAACCCTTAGCCTGGTCCTGTACATTTCCTGCTACCTGTCAGTCAGACAAAGGCAGGGGTCCACGCGTCCACAGGGCCCTGTCCTGCCACGCCTCCTGCCCAGCGTCTGGCGTAAGCTCTCCACTGTGAGCCTGTTCTCTTGGCTCACGTTTGCAGTTTTGCAACCTTCAGCATCAGGGTCACGTGGGGAGTTTTATAAAAACACCAATGCCTAGACCTGTCCCCAAACCTATTGAATCAGAATTTCAGAGGGAGAGCCTAAGCTCCTCTGGGTGACCGTAGGCAGAAGTGAAACTGAGAACCACTCACGGTAACCTATTCACGTAGGTTATTCCATTAGCCCGGTTGGGTTATCTCTCTGAGCTGTGAACAGTTCAATTTCCAGTGCCTTTCTTGTTACTGGGCTTTGACTTCTGGGAGCAGCAAGCCTGGCTTCTCCCTGGGATGCTGCTGTCCTCCGTAAGTCACTCTTTCCCTCTCCTTCCTTCTCATTTGAGGATCCTCATCATCTCTCTCCTGGACCTCTGCACCCAACTCTGATCTCGCTGCCGCTGGCCCTGCGCCCTCCAGTGCATTGTCTGTGCTGACGCTGGACTGAGCCTTCTACAATGGCAAATCCACCATGGTCCTGCCCTGTTCCACCCTCCGGAGCACACGTGCCAAAGCAGGTTCCCTGCCACCAAGGTGCATGGGCAAGACCTCTGGTCTTTTGCATGATGAATGTAAGACTAAATAATGACTTGAGAGATCAACCACAATAAATAAAAGGGAAGAAAAAGAAAACCATGAGAACCCTCCTATTGCTGTCAGGATTAGTCCAGTCTTAGGTTCATGCAGCCCCATCTTTCTATGATCCGACCCCTGCTGACATTTTCTGCCTCACCTCCTGCTCCCCAAATCTTTCCCCCGCACCACTTCCTCTGTGACGCCCTCCTTGATACCCTTAGCGTCTTGTGTAAACTGGAAAACCCCAGGAGAAGACATCCTGACAGAATGTAAATTCAGGTATAATGTCATTGGCAACCAGCTCCCAGAATCCTGGAACTCCCAGCCCACTAACTACACAGGCTTGTTCTGGTCATTTGGTTAATTTTGGAATCTCACAGGCCCACATTTTACATGACAGGATTTTCTGGACCCCACTTGCAGATTTAAGTCAGGGTTTTACTTGCACTTCAATTCCTGCATTTGTCATACGACATTACAATTCAATCATTCATTAATTTACAATAACCCAGCCTCCAAACGGGAGCTAAGTCTGCCTGTAATTGTTTGTTTAGGTGTCTATTTTCTTCTCAGGACTTCCCTGAGGGGCAGAAATGACATATTCTTTTTTATCTAGTGTTTGCTTTAATGCCTGGCAGGGAGGGAGTACCCTGATGGAATGTGTTTTACACACACACACACACACACACACACACATAGTTTATACTATGTGCATATAAAAATATGCATTATATATAGGGAACAACAGAGTAAAGCAGGGTTGGCAAACTTTTTCTGTAAAGAACCAGAGAGTAAATACCTCTGGCCTTGCCTAATGGTCTCTGTCCCAATGATCCAGCTTTTCTGTTGTGCTACAAAAGCAGCCTTAGACAATAGATGTTCCAACCAAGCTTTACTTATAAAACAGGTCCCCAGCCCGCGGGCCACAGTGTGGTACCCCTGAATTCGTGTTTATTCAGTTACATACTTATCCCAGGTGTACAATCTCAGCAACCGCCCCCCATCTCCCACAGTAGAGAAAGAGAACTAAGAAAAGACCAGTTTTGCTGGGAGTCAAGGAAGGGAAGGGGCTGTGAGGGGAGTGGGCTGCACAGGAGAGTCCTGGACAGATGACTGGCAGGAAGAAGACAGGCCGCTGGCACCTGAGGACTGAGACCAAACTTAAATTTCCTTTCCCCTTCAGTGTGGCCCTGGAGACAGGGGGCATTGTGGTGGCTGGCTGCAGGGAAGGGCTTGTGTGCGTATGTTCAGTCCACAATCTTTCCCATTAAAATAGAATTTATGCAAGTGCTCAGAGCTGCTCTTTAGGTTGGTATTTATGAACCCCATTTTACCCCAAAGAGCTGAATTTAGAGAGCTGAAGGGTCACGCAGCAAATGCAATAATAACAACAGTCACCTTTCGGGTGTTTAACACGAGCTTGGCACTCTGCTCAGTACTTTCTCTGGACTCTTCTATTTCACCATACCCTGCCACGAGAGGTGCTCTAACTGTTCCCTTCTGGGGGCAGGGGAATGAGGAACAGTGAGGCTACTCTCACCCAGGGTCACACAGCTGGTTGGGATCAGGGCCGGGGTTGAAACTTGAGCTGTTTGACTTCGGCGCCTGTGTCCTTATCAGGCTGTAACCTTGACCTTCAAGGCCTGTGTTTCCCAGCATGGAGGCAGTGCTCTGGGCTTGCACACAGTCCCTCTCTTTGCCAGGCCTAGAGCACGCCTGACCTACACCCAGTCAGACCCCTCGTTGGCCCCATCCCCCCACCTGGACAACCTGGGGCTGCACAGACATCCATCATCACACCAGCAGGGGCCACAGAGGGGCTTCCGGTGGGAGTTCTCCCTGATGCTTCATAACCACAGGGCCCCACGGCCTCCTCTCTCTCACCTGAGATTCTTTAGAAGCAAAACCGAAAAGGTTACATCCTAGGCCCCAGAATAGAGCTGCCAGTTAAAATCCAGGACACCCAGTTAAATCTGAATTTCAGAGAAACACACATTCTTTTTTAGTATAAGTATATCCCATGCAACATTTGGGAGATACCTATACTAAAAAGTATTTGTTATTTCAAATTCACATTTAACTGGGCATCCTGGATCTTCATTTGCTAATTTTATCAACTCTGCTCCAGAGGGGAGTATTCTCTACATCAATAACTTCAGCTTCTTAAGGAACTGGGGGTTTCTCTGGGGAAAAGGGGAAGAGGACAAGGAGAGAGAGAGCCCAGCTTTAAGGAACTCAACATTGAACCAGAAGAGAGGCTGCAGAGAGGAAAGCTCAGAGCCCTCAGGGTGGGGCCTGCGGAAGTTTAGGGTCCAGCAGGATTACAGGGGAGCAGTGAGCTGGGCGGCCTCCTCCTTCCCCCGTCAGGTCTCTAGGGGAAGCTCCGTGTGTTAGTTGCACCCACTTGTCCCTCTCCCGTTTCAGGAGACAGTGGTGTGCCTTAGCCCCTCTGAAGAACAGCGTTAGGTTGGCACAAGGTCCCCTGTGATGCATGCAGCCTCTGGTGACCTCTGCAGCCCTGAGCCCCGCTCTTCCCTGTTCAGCCCTCCCTGCCCCCATCACACACTAGCACTGGGATTTTCCTTGTCGAGACAGGCCAATGCATGCAGCATCAGTGGTACCCTATGGGGCAACACAGAAAAATACTGTCAGTGTCAGGCTTAGAAGAGCTAACCATGCAATTTGGGGCTAAATTTGATTAATTGCAGAATGACACCTAGAAATGTTTCCCAAAGTACATTCCATAAAACACAGGCTGAGAAATAAGTTCCACGAGAAAAGCATTTAGTGGGTCAAGGAACTTTGGAAAATGCTGCAGAAATTCTCTCCTCTGGAAGAAACAAATGCTTACGAATTTATCTCAGAGGTTCTGCAGGAGAGAAACCTATTAAACCTTGCGTCAACCAGAATCTCCACAAAATTGACTGTAGACTCTCTCCTCACACTTTTTAATTTTTTTTCCTCAGAAACACCTATGAGCTTCTGACTTGTTCCGTGGAACACACTTTGGGAATTGCTAGATTCTAGATAAGATAAACCTGAGTTGCTTTGTTTTCCTTATTAATCATTATTGTCGTAAAACAACAATAGCAATGATAGTTGACATTTATGCAGACCTTTCCAGGTTAACACGCATTGTTTTTACGAACGTGATCTCCCTTTGGCACATCTGGTTTTCTGTGGGCTGGGATGGTCGGTAGCTTTGGGGATCGTGATCAGTTCTTACCAAAGAAGCCAATATCACTTCCAGTTGAGAGCAGCCTATGTTACAGAAGGGCAAAGGCGTGGGTTCTTCCTTTTCATCTGACAACGTTTATAGCAGGGCACAGTTTCTGCTTGGCTGGGACAGAATGATCCCTGACCTGCTGCAACTGGACTTCCAAAGGCTTGTGGCCAGGGCCAGCTGGCTTTGGTCCTCAGCCCTGTCCAGCTGCAGACAGGAAGTCATGAATCCTGAACCAATCCTAGCAAAGGGGCTCAAAGAGGAGGCAGTGACCTGGGTCAGCTGGGGGTCCTGTCGTGAGGCTGGGACTCCTAACCCTGGTAAGGCTGCCCATAAGAAAGGTCATCCTATCTCTTGCTAGGGCTACCCCACTGCTGCATAACTGGCTTGCTTTCCCCTTAACTTCCCTCAGACTCTGCAGCCCCCTCCCCAAGGCGGGGTGTTAGCCCCCCCCAAGGCTGGGTGTTAGCCCCTTATATTCCGCTGGCCAGCTGGGAAGTGCTGTCTCTGTGCGCCATTTGCGATGCCCATGGCGATACCCCACCCGCCAACTGCAGCCCTGTGGACATGGAGCCCCAGAGCCCCTGTTTCCTCCATGTGGTCCCCCGTCCAGGACCAGGAAGCCCCAGCATACCTCACACCCATCTCTCTTCTTAAGGCCAGAGACAGTTTAACTCGCATCCCATGGGAAGAAGCACAATATTCCAAAGGCTCCGGACCCCTCGGCTTCCCGCTAAGAAACACTAGACAGAGGGGCCTACAGAGAAGCTGAGAAGTGAGGCTTCCAGACACCATCATCCACCTGTTTCTTGTACCTTATGCAAAGGATGGGGGATTCTGTGACTACAAAAGACGCTAAGTAAAAGGCGCATCTGAGTCCCCGTGGGATCTCTGTAAATCCTCCTCGCCCTCACTTCCTTCCTCGGCATGAGCCCCATCACTTACTGACTTGTATGGACTAACTCCTCGTTGAACCCTACCTCATTTAATGCCCATAACAACACTGTGAAGTGGGTACTATCCCCATTTTACAGATAACGAAACTGAGGCTCAGAGACGGTGAGCTTCTCCATTCACACGACTAGAGCTGGGGGAGCTGGGAGGCACGCCCAGTGGGACTGACTCTTGCACCTTCTTTCTTAGCTGCTGCATTCCAGCAGAGGGAGAGGAAGGGATGGTGAGGCTGAGAAGTTGGCTTCGAGGCTCCATTTCCTGCAGGTCCCCCAATGGGGCCAAAGATGGTGCCTGGTGTACACTTTGCAGCTTGAGAATCAGGAATGGGGGGAGACGAATGGCCTGGCTTCTTGCTTGGCCGCTTATTTTTACTCCTGTCTGAGCCCAACAACCTCTCCAAAGGCTTCGTGGAGGCCCCGGCGCAGGCAGGGACCATTGGTCCAGGTCCTCCAGGGTCAGGAGGCTGGAGGGAGGACAGGGTCTGCCCAGGGAGTTTCCTTACTTGGGGGTCCTCACACTCTCTCACATGGAAACAGACACAACAACATACTTTCACAGCCAGTATGCACAAATCCATCCATTCTGATACTCACCTCCCCATACACACGCCCGCATGTGCACACATGCGCTTACATCCTCACCACAAACATGCACGTGTAAAACCAGACCTCCAGAATGCATCTGTGCGAGCTCTCGCATTC
The DNA here is from genome assembly GCF_003676395.1 of Aethalodelphis obliquidens. Lineage (NCBI taxonomy): Eukaryota > Metazoa > Chordata > Mammalia > Artiodactyla > Delphinidae > Aethalodelphis > Aethalodelphis obliquidens. The sequence goes on along the minus strand of NW_020837953.1, from coordinate 25,995,892 downwards.
ACACATATGACAACAGACATGACACCTACGCTCCCATGTACCAGTAAGCATCCCATGTTATGTAGCCAAATGACGATCCCCTTCTGGAGAGCTTCTGTTGGGCTGTAGACTGGAGTCCACGGCTACACCCAGAGCACCTCTTGGAAGCCAGTGTCACTCTCCCCTACACTCAGGGGCCTGCCTGGCACCTGCATTTAAGTTCTTGTCATTCCAGGCACAGTATGAAATGCGGGGGTGGGGATGCAGAGCTGACCCTGGCGGGGCTCCACGCAGCTGTTGGCTCAAGCCGTGGTCTATGAGGTGGGCGGCAAAAGGCGTATCTGGGTCCGGGAGGCACAGAGCGTCACGGGTCAGAGAAGGGCTCCGGCATCCCACAGATGTGGCTTTGAATTCGCCCACGCCCCTCCTAGGCGGGGGTTAGCAGTTGTGACATAAGAGGCAGCAGAGTGCCCTGGTTGGCAAAGGGGGCTCTGGAGACAGATGGCCCGGGTTCAAATCCCAACTCTGTTACCTCATGAGCAAGTTACCTTCACCTCCTGAACCTCAGTTTCCTCACCAGTAAAATGGGGGTCACAACTGCACCCAGCTCAGAGAGCTGTTGAGAGGATGAAGTAAGATAAACCAGGCAAACGGCTTATCTCAGTGTCTGGCACACAGTACGCGCTCGATAAATTTGGGATATGATTGTATATGAGTCCCTAGCGCTCCCTGGGAGAAGATGCTGGAGCATTAAGAAAGAGAAGCAGCTCGGGGTAGCAGCTGGAGAGAGCAGATGGGCCCCTGGAGCTGGAACGCGGGAAGCCACCCAGGCAGGGGGCATCGCTTGGACCCACACGGCTTTTACCGAGCCAGGCAGGGGCCTGCTGCTTCCTGCCTGAAAGGCCTCCCCTAGATCCTCATCAAAATAATTCGCAAATGGTCCTACTAAGCCCCAAAGCAACATGAGACAGGCAGGCGACACAGAGGCCCGGGAGGTGACAGATACCAGCCCAAGACCCTGCCCCTTCTCTGCCCCTCTCCTCACCACCCTGTGCTGCCCTACCTGCCCTCGGCACTCAGCCTCAGGGATGACTAACTCAGAGCCATTTCCTGGAAGAGGCGCTCGGGGTGGTCTTGGCACAGAAGGGAGAGGGGCGGGCACACCCGCAGGAGCGCACAGCCGCCGTGTGATTCAGGCTCTTGTCCCTTGTGTGACTGGTCCAGAGTCCCAGCCCGGACCCTCCTCCTGACCACACACCCAAGGCCCAGCACCTCTGGGTGGCTCCCGTGGAAGCCTGACACGTGCCTGCAGCTGCCCACGGCCCACCGCAACCCCCGGCCTCGCCGCCAGCCGCCTGTCCCCTGGGCTCCCAGAGCCTGGCACTGACCTGGAGTCCGCCCAGCACACTCAGTCCCTCGAGTCGGCTTCCTTTCGCCCCTCCTATCTGACCCCCCTGCCCCAGTCCCACTGCTAATGCCCAGGGCCACTCCCCCATCTCCCCTTCTTCTTGGGGACTTGGAGACAGCCCCCCCCTCCTCATTGTTCCCACTTTAGACTCACCCCAGTCCAACGCATCCTCTAAACGGCCCCTGCGACCACAGTGCTTCCCACTGGAAGCCCTGCGGTGGCTTCCCATCTCTTCCAGGTCAGTTCAAATCCCTGGAATGTCACTCAAGGTCCTCCACAAGCTGGCCTGGCCCCTGCCTCTATCTCCACCGGTTCCCCTCACACCCGCTGTTCCTGCAACACTGATTCCTCCAGCACGCTGTGTGTGTGTGTGTGTGTGTGTGTGTGTGTGTGTGTGTGTGTCTGTGTGTGTRTGTGTGTCTGTGTGTGTGTGTGTGTCACCAAGGCACGGGTTTCTATAGCCGAGCTTTTGTGTTGCTGTTACATGTGCGTGCCCGTGTACCTGTGTGTGTGTGTACATGTGTGTATATATACATGCATCTACGTGTATTTATATGTCATGTGTAATTATGTGGAAGATCCTGTTGGGGATGGGGCCCAATGGTTGGCACAGCTGGGCAAGACTAGATATTTACAGCAGAGCCAGGGCTTCTGATGGCACCAGGGACCAGGCCCTGGGAGTCAGGAGCTACCGGTCCCCACCCCTCTCCACGTGGAATCAAGAGAGCTGCACCCCCTCCAGACCGGGCCTGGGGCGCAGGGCATGTGCGTGGAGACAGAGCCATGCCCCAGTCCCTCTGCACCACTCTGGGAAGGATGGAGGCAAGAGGCCCCGAGCGCCTGAACCACGCTCTGTCTCCCAAGAGCTGCTGTGGACCCGCCGGCTCCGTCGCTGGGACTGCTCCCCAAAGACAGACAAGCTCTTAATTCTGGCTCCAACCGCTTAGAGCCTGGAGTCACCGCTTTACCCAGAGCCTCCAGTGTTTTTCTAGACACCTGAGGACTCCAACCTCTCCTTCTCCTTTGTCCTCTGTCTGAACTTACCCCACAGCCGTTCCAGCCTGTCTCTGACCTTCCTGCCCTCTTTTCCTTCGGCCAATTGGTTAGGGCTGGAGGAGGCTCCGGAAGCAGGCCTCGTCCTCTCTGCCGAGCCTCGAGCAAAGTGACAAGAATCTCTAAACGCTAGGGCCGCTGTCACTCCACACTGTCCTCTGCTCAGAAGGCCCCCTGGCTTACAGTAAGAGCTGCTCATTCGTTCATGTATTCAACCACCACACACGGGTGGCGTGCTGGCGGTCCCACAAGGAGCCCCTTCCCAGCCCTCATTATGCTGACACTCTGGAGATGGTGCTCTTTTATTTAAGAAACTACCAGAGCCCACCCCAGACCACAGCCCCCATCAGGAGGTGAGGCAACGGCATTTGAGGGCCTGCTCTGTGCCAGCGCGCTATGCCGTACTTTACATGCCCGACAGCCAGGAAGAATGGATCTCGTTCCAGGCCTTCTGCTGCTGACCCACCCAGCCTTCCCTGAAGGTCCCCTGCCACCCCCACTGCCTCTCCAGTCCCCCACCCTGCTTCCACTGTCACCCGCCTAGAAGACGAATCCAGTCACCGTCCTTAAGCTTCCTGTGGCTCCTGGAGGAGCAAACTGGCAACTTCTCAGCAAGGCACTCAGGGCCCTTCCTAGTCAGGACCCAGCCATGTGTCCAGGCTTTGCTCCCACAGTTTCCATCCCTCACCCCCCTCAGCCATGCACACCCCGACCCCTTTGGAATTGTCACCTCTCCTTCCCTGACCTCTCCCTTAGGGACCTTCACGCTCCAGGGCCTTTGCATTTGCTGTCCCCTCCTCTGAAGCGTTCTTCTGTCCTTCCTATCTCATCCTACTCCACTTCTTAAGACTCAGTTCCAATGTCACCTCTTCTCAAATGTCCCTTTCTCCTCCATGGAGGCAAACAGTCCTGCATGCTTCGCACTGGCCTCTGTGAAGACACGCAGCACAAGCAGCTGGTGGGGAGGCCATGGTAGCAAAGGCAGAGAGAACAAGGAACTTGTATGAACAGGAATGGGTGGGCCAAGGGAGCCGTGGTGCCCAGGAGGATCTTGAGATGACAACATGGCCAGTAAAGCATGAAGTGCCCCTGAGAGCTCGAGGCAAAAGGAGAACAGACTGAGTCATTGAACTTGGCGGTCCAGTTACAGGAGAATTAAACAGAGGAACAGCAGTGGGACAGAGAGCTAGAGGTCTGAATAAGCGTGATCGGAGTGGCGGTGAATCCTCAAGCAGATCAAGCTCTTTTCTGCCCCAGGGCCTTTGCACAGCTTTCCCTGGCCCAGAGGTGCTCTGACCTCTGCCCTTTGCATGGCTCATTCATGTTCATCCATCAGAACTCAGCTCAGATGCCACCTCCTTGGAGAGGTCCTGATCCCTAACCCAGCCTCAATTATCTTCTGTCTCACCATCCTTTATGTGACCTTCAGAGCACTGGCTGCAATGTGTAATCTTTCTATGTGTTCTCAATTGTTTTTTTCTCCCCACTTCCTATGGAAGCTCCGTGAGAACAGGGACCTTATCTGACATTTTCCATCTCTGTATCCCAGCATACAGCACAGTGACCAGCACAGAGCAGACACTCAGAAACTCTGCATTGAATGAATGACTCTAAGAATGAATGGAGGAATAAATGAGTGGATGGATAAATAAACCTCCACGTGCCTGGTTTTCTGTGAGACTGTCTGCTGTACGCTTATCATGAACCCCTCTTTACTGAGTTTGCTTCAGTGGGCTTCTGTTCCTTAAGGACTTCCTGAGGCAGCAGGCAGCAGAAAATGTGTATCAGATTGACTGCACGTGACCAAGAAAAGCTAGCTGCCCACCACAATTCATTGTCCCTTCTCTGGTCGCACAGCTAGATGACACTCTCCAGACTTCCTTGCAGTTGGGTTCTCTCCAGTAGAATGTGGGCAAAGGTGATATATGACATTTCCAGGCTTGGCCCACAAAAACCTCCGCGGCCTCCTCCAGGCCCTTCCACGTTGGATGGATGCGGTTATCCAGACCACAGGGCATGCGGAGCCTCCAAGATGGACGAAGGCTTCATCCCTGAGTTACCACGTGGAGGAGGGCACCCCACCAAACTGAACACCTACCCAGGACTGATGCAGGAGTAGGAAACGGGCTTCTGTTTGCTGGCCATGGAAATCTGGGTGTCTCTCGGTTACCACGGCTTGGCTGACCATTCTCAGTGCTCTGACCTGGTCATCCTTAAAGTCAGGACCAGCTTGTCCCACATGCCCTGGGTCCTGGCTGGTCTGTCTGTCCTGTAGCCGTGGCCTGTGCTGCCTTGCCAGGTTTTCATGATGACTGCAGCCTGGCTGACCCAGGAGGTTGCCTCCTCTGAGCTTTCAGCATAACATCATCTCTGCTGCTCATAAACCTTAGAGCCCGTGGCCCCTTCTGGGATCCACGGGCTTAGAACCCGAGTGGCTCTTTACCACTCTGGGGTCAGGAACCTTTCGAGAAACGATGGAACACACGGATCCTCCTCTTCCCAGGATCATAGGATTCACAGGTCCCTGAGGTCAGGTATAGATCTCTAGTACTTTTGCCCAGCAGAGCAGACCTGTCAGCCTAGCCCCAAGTTCAAAATGTCCAAGCCAAATAATGGCCTTGCCTGATACAGCCAACTCTGCTCCCTGGAGGAGACAGGTCGATTTCATCAACCCAGGAGCCAGCTATGGCCACGTCCAAACTTTATCGCACTGGTCCTCGTTTGCTGGCCACTTCCTGTGGGCTAGACCCTGTCTAAGATGCCTTCCAGGCACAGGAGGCAGGATAAGGCATTAGACAAGAGTGCAAGCCCAGAGCTCAGAATCCCAGCATCACCACTTACTGGCAAGGGCTTCACCTCCCCGAGACTCAGTTTCCTCACCTAGAAAGCAGATACTTTATAGATAAAGTTACACTAACTTAAATTAAGGGGATAACTGCCACGTAGGGTAGTTGTGGGGTCAGATAATCCGTGCAGAGCACCAGCACAATGCCTGGCACAGAACAAGGGCTAGTACCATTTTCTGCAACCCCTCCTCTTAGCTGTGAAGTAGGTCCTACTATGATTCCAGCTCTATAGGCGAAGAAACTGAGGCCATAGACAATAAAAGAACTTGCCCGACGTCACCAACCTGGTAAGTAACACAGCCAGGACTCAAAGCACTACACCTGACTGCCTTTCACAGCTGGTTGACATAGGGTTGCTATGGAAACCTGCAAGACCTGGGGTGAGATCTGGTGAGGCAAGGTGACGGGTACATGGGGGCACTGTGCAGGGTGGCAGTCCTGTGGGGGACACTGACTTAACCTGGCCACCTCAATGCCCTGATTATACAGTTATGGTCAAGCCTACGGTGGGAGAGGAGGAGGCATGTTCACAGCGGGATTATCCGTACTGGCCAAAAGGTGGAAATAACTCAAGTGTCCATCGATGGATGAATGGGTAAACCAAATGTGGTATATCCGTACAATGGAATACTTCTCAGCCTTAAAAAGGAAGGAAATTCTGTAGCATGCTATAACATGGATGAACCTTGAGGACATCATGCTAAGTGAAACAAGCCAGTCAGAAAAAGACAAACGGTGCACATTCTACTGATATGAGGTCCCTAGAGTAGTCAAATTCACAGAGAAGGAAGGTGGAAGGGTGGCTGCCAGGGGCTGGGGGAGGGAGGAATGGGGATTAGTATTTTATGGGTACAGTTTCAGCTGGGGAAATGAACATATTCTAGGGATGGAATCTGGTGGTGGTTGTAGAACAACGTGAATACACCTGATGCCACTGACATGTACACTTGAAAATGGTGACCTCGTTATGTCTATTTTATCATGATTAAACATAATAATTTTTTTAAAGGAAGAGGAGAAGGTGGCTGCTCACCCCCGCCGCAGACCCTGCCTCCCTCGCTGCCCCAGGAAGCAGAGAGGGTGATCCCAAGTGGAAACGGTCTGCCGAGCCGCTCTGCCCAGATCGCCATCCGCCTCCCTCCTGCCTCGTTTCCAATTCCAGACTACTTATCATCAAGGAGCTGCCAGAGATGGAATGCGAATTAGGAGCTCAGCTTAATTTCGTTTTATCTTATTTCCCCGTGAGGTGCTGTCTGAGTGGGGCGGGGCGGGTGTGGGCCCAGCCTTGTTGTGACTTGTCGCCAAGCAAAGGCGGTGTCAGCTTCCACGCGGGAGGCTGAGTATGGAAGATCCTGGGGCCTGTGCAGAAGATGCTCATTCTAGGAAATAATTATCTGTGTCCCTTCAAGTTGGCCCCAAAAATAGAACTCTGAGAAGCAGCACAGTTATACCTTCTTAATTAGCCTCCTCATTTAACCTGGGCCCTTACTAGAAAGGCATCTGGAGACAGACAGGCCAAGCTTTGAATTTTCACTCCCACTGACTGGCAGGCAGCTTTGGGTGAGTCTCTTAATCTCGTTTAGCCTCAATCTTCTCATCTGTAGAATGGGATACTGAAAGTGCGCACATAGGTCACGGAGAGGATCAATAAAATGTTATATGGAAAATGCATGGCACACATGTGTTCATGTGTGGGAGCTGACATTTTCATCATTTTGTTATTGTCATCGTCATCTTCATCACCACCAGCATCAGCATCATCGTTTCTAAAGGGCTGCTTTGGAAAACACACACACACACACACACACACACACACACACACACACACACACACGCACACGATTATTAGACAAAATGAAGTGTTGAGACTTGGTCTGCTTTCTGTTGTTCCCCTCGCCATTCAAACATCCACAGGTAGGCACTCAACCAGCCACAAGTAGGGCTGGCATCCTCGCCTGGTGCCCACACAAGGTGGGGTGACCCTCACCTTGGCACTGGGGAGGTAGGTGAGCTCACACACAGGCTGGGGCCCTGTGCTCCCTGGGGGCAGTTCAACACACCAGATGTGGAGTCTGCTGGGCCCAGTTCAAAACCTGGCTTGACCTCCTACTAACAGTGTGATCCTGGGCCTGTTTTCCTTTTTTTGGAAATTGTGGAAAATACGCATAATATAAAATGTACCATCTTTACCCTTTCTAAGGCACAGTTCAGCGGCATTCAGTGCATTCACCTTGTTGCGCTGCCCTCACCAGCATCCGTCCACAGCACTCTTCATCTTGTGAAAAGAAAACTCCATAACCATTAAACACTAACCCTACCCCGTCTTCCCCTGGCCCCTGGCAACTGCCACTCTCTCCCTCTGTGAATTTGACTACTTCTTTTCTTTTTTTTTTAAATTTATTTATTTTTGACTCCATTGGGGCTTTGTTGCTGCGTGCGGGCCTTCTCTAGTTGCGGTGAGCGGGGGCTACTGTGGGTTGTGGTGTGTGGGCTTCTCATTGCAGTGGCTTCTCTCGTTGCGGAGCACAGGCTATAGGCGCGTGGGCTCAGTAGTTGTGGCGCACGGGCTTAGTTGCTCCGCGGCATGTGGGATCTTCCCGGACCAGGGCTCGAACCCGTGTACCCTGCGTTGGCAGGCGGATTCTTAACCACTGCGCCACCAGGGAAGCCCCAATTTGACTACTTCTTGTCACTTAGCGTAATGTCCTCAAGGGTCATCCATGTTATGGCAGATGTCAGGTGATTGTGGGCCTGCTTTGTTAACTTATGAAATGCAGATAACAGTGTACCTTAGAGTTCTCGTGAGGATGGAATCTACACTGCTGCTCACCCCCAAAGCCTAGGAGTAGTCCAGAAACCTTTTCTCCACCCCCATAGCCAAATCATCAGCTAGTGCTGCTGACCAAACCGGAATGCATGTCCTTCTCTCCCGCTGCAGTGCGGCCTCCGTGGTCCAAGCCATCCGCATCCTTTCCCCGGTCCCCACAGACATCTACTAACTGGACCTCTGACTGCTCTCTCGTGCCCACACAGCCATTCTTCGAGGATCAGCTAGAGTGATCTCTTAAAACACAAGTTAGAGCATCTGCCTTGCTGAACATACCTCAAAGGCACTTCATCTCCCTTCACATAAAAGCCATACGCCTCACCTGAACCTACAAAGTCTCCTTGGCCAACCTCCGCTCCTGCCCTCTATTCCTTACTCTCCGCGTTCCACACACACCGGCCCTTCCTTCTGTTCCTCAGGCTCACCAAGCCAGTTCCTGCCTCAGGGCCTTTGCATCAGCTGTACCTTCTCCCTGGCACAGCCTTTTATTCTGATGTCTGCTTAACTTTCACCTCCTCAGAGAGGCCTCCTCTCACCACAAAATCAAAGAAGCCCCCGGGCCCTCCCTCCAACTATTCTATTTATTTATTTTAACCTTTTATTTATTTTATTATTATTATTATTTTGGCCGTGCTGCACGGCCTGCGGGATCTTAGTTCCCTGACCAGGGATCGAACCTGTGCCCCTTGCAGTGGAAACACGGAGTCCTAACCACTTGGCGGCCAGGGAAGTCCCCAACACTGTTCTATTTTAATCCTTTTTGCGTCACTTACTGCAATGGGTCATTTTTCCCCTTTTGTTTATTGTCGTCTCCCCGAACGAGAACATAAGCTCCAAGTCTCACCGTTTCACACGTGTAGACCCAGAGCCTGGCACGGCCATTGCGCGATAAATATTTGTTGAATGAACTGACAAATGAGCAATGAGACACAATGGATACAAAGAACTTTGTGTGGGGCCTGGCAGAAGTCACACTAGCTGGCAGTCATTATGATCATAGTCGTCGACATAATTATTACCCTGGACCTCCTGCCTCCTCGGTCTGCTGGGCCAGCCCTCACTTCAAGATTTGGGACAAGATCAGTTAGTGTCCAGGCCTTTCTGTGTCGTGATGGGAGCTGAACTCCTCAAAGGAGTTTAGTGAGCAGCTTTGGAGCCTTCCTGAGTCCCTTGTCTGGGCTCGACTTCCATGAGTTCTACAGTGGCCTCACCCTCTCCCTGGTTGGGCCAAGGCACCAAGACTGCTGCTATGAGCCGCATGGCACAGGGAGATCAGCTCGGTGCTTTGTGGCCACCTGGAGGGGTGGGATAGAGAGGGTGGGAGGGAGATGCAAGAGGGAAGAGATATGGGGACATATGTATATGTATAACGGATTCACCTTGTTATAAAGCAGAAACTAACACACCATTGTAAAGCAATTATACTCCAATAAAGATGTTAAAAAACAAAAATTTAAAAAAAACAAAAAAACGACGACTGCTGCTATGAGAAGGCCCAGGAAGGATGTGGCCAGGATGGGGCCAGGAATGTAGGCCTGGTGGGAGGAGAGAAGGGAGCAACTGGGAGACGGCTCCCTCTGGGCGCACAGTCAGTGAAAACTAAGAGGACTGAATGGTTCCCCAGTCCTGGGTCCCGCAACAGGGACGCTCACCAGGCCCTGATCACGCCAATGAGCATATTCCGTCATCAATGGACTTTCCGGACCTCCTGCCATGCTCCTGCCACTCGGCCCATGAACTCAACCACGGTGTGTGTGTGTGTGGGTGCTGCTCCTATGTGCTTGCAGGTGCCACCCTGAAAAAATAATCGAACAGCTCTTTAACGGATGGTTCATGCAGGGTTTCCATGGCAACGTTTTAGAAACAGCAATGGGAACTTTGGCGGGCTCCCTTCCCCTCCTCCTTCCCTGACTGCCAAAGGGATCCTGGCTCCAGGACACCGTGCTTTGCCAAAGCACCAGCTCCTCCTGAGGTCCTAGCTGTGGACCTCAGGCTTCTCACTCACCCTCTCTCTGCCTCACATTGCTAACTTGTAAACTGGGGCCAACAGTAGTATCCATCTCATAGGATCGTTCTGAGAATTAAACGAACTGATGTGTGTAAAGCACTTCTTACATGGCTAGTATGGTGAGTAGAATTCTGAGTCCCACCTCCATAACGCCCTCCCCTTGGTGTGGGTACGACCCATGGATATGATGGGATGTCATGCCCATGATTAGACAGAGTTATTTGGCAAAGGTGAAGGAAGATTTTTTTGCAGATATAATTAAAACCCCAAACAGCTGACTTTGAGTTAAAAAAACCCAAATCTTCTGGGTGGGTCTGACCAAATCAGGTGAGTCTGACGCTTTGGTGGTCAGAGACTTGAAGCAGCAGCAATTCTTCTGCTGATCTTAAAGAAGCCAGCAGCCGAGGCTCTACAGCTGCAGGGAAATGGAATCTTCCCACGGTCACGTGAGCTGGAGCAAGGACCCCAAGCCTCTGATAAGACCCCAGCCTCAGCAGACACCTAGCTTCCAGCTTTGTGAGACCCTGAATAGAGAAAGCCACTGGAGCCATGCCCAAACGTCTGACCCAGGAAACTGTGAGATGACAAATGTGTTCTAAGTGGCTCTGTTTGTGCCAATTTGTGACATGGCAACGGGAAGCAGACACAGTTGGTGTTTAGTAGACGTTCGCTGTTGCTGGTGTGACAGCTCCCCACTCACACAGCCACCACGGCCCTCACCAGGCTGCGCTGAAACTGTCCCCTTATCTCCACCTCCCAGCTGCCCTGTGCCCTTCCAACTCAGGTGTGCAAAGTGAGCCTGGATTTGATTTTCAGGTGACCTGGGCTGCAGCGTGAGATCAGACAACATGCTCTTCCTCCTCTGTAACAATGAAATGATGTCTGGAAATAGCGTCCCGGTGATCTAGATGGGAAAGGAAAGCACCTACTCTGATCGCTACAGACGTTTTCCTTTGTTTATCTCAAGCTTAGCTGGAAAATGCCAAAGAGAAAACGTGTGGCGACAGTGACTTCACTGCCAGTGTGAGAGACCACAAAGGCCCCAAATCTGCGAAGGCAGGACTACGTGCACCCCACCCCCGCTCACTGTTCAGAGCAGCCCGGGGCGCAGAGGACGCACTCAGCGGTACTTGTTACATCAAAAAGGAGTTGCTGTCTTCCATTCCCCTCAAACGCAGAATAAAACCCAAACCCCTCAGCGTGGCCTCAGAGGCAGCAGCCTTGCATGTTCCAGCCCCCACCCTCCTCTCTGGTTTCCTGTCCCACCTCTAGGTGACCAGCTCAGTCCCAGTTTGCCTGGGACCAGGTTTAGTACAGAAAGCCCCATGTCCCGGGAAAGCCTGGGTCAGGACACAGCAGCACAGTTGGTCACGTGCCCCCTCCCTCCCCACTGAGCCCCTGTCTCCTGCCACTGAGGCCTTCTGGCAGCTCCTCAAACGTGCCAAACTCAGAGCCACCAAAGCAGGTGCACTGGCATCACTCAGGTGTCTGCTCAAGCGTCAGCTCCTCGAAGAAGCCGTCTTGGACTGGTCCGTCCACAGTAATTCAACTCACCGCTCTCTTTCCCTGGCCCTGTTTCTGTGCACTGCTTATTTCACTCTGAAATTCAATTATTTACCTGTTGACCTGAATCCACACTAGAAGTCAACCTCCATAAGGGCAGCGACCATCTTTTCACTGCTGGGTCCTAGTGCCGAGGACACAAGTTGAATGAATTAATGAAGTCTTATCTTCTACCTGGACTTCCAGCCCCTCTCCAAATACTGGTCACCATAAGACGGCAGCCCTCTGGGTCTCAGGGTTCACCTACCTTGCCCCTGCCCCCTTCTGTGGTCCCTGGTGCTCCCAGCACCAGCATCTCCTGTCCACTTCCTCCATCCGAAGCTGTGCCCTCACCCTACCCTTTCCTCCTGATGAAGCCCCAGGAGGGGTCTCGACCTCACCCCCGCCTCCTGTGTACTGAAACTGTCTTTCATCTGTCAGGTCCGAGAAATCTCACACCTGCTCTGCCTCCGGCATCCCTCACTCAATTATTCAGCACACAAAATGCACAGGAGCCCGTTGCACTCGCACAGACGTTATCAGACCACTGGCTCGGAACCTTGGAGCTCTCCGGCAGCCGCTTCTTCCTAATTATTCACTAATTTATTTTAGAACTCTATGGAGCAGCCTGTTCCAGGCATCAGGGACAGGGCGATGGATCAGACTCAGACCCCGCCTTCCAGGGGCTCGTGGCCTTGTCGGGGAGACAGATGTATAAGCAAATAATTACAGGAAGACGAGGCGGGGCTGGAGCAGAAGCCTGCACCAGGTGCTGGGGGAGCCCGGGGGCCACAAACACTTCGCACGGAAATGGAAACTTATCTGCCAACCGTTCTGAGCTGGAGAATCAGACGCTTCCTCTCCCAGCTAACAATCTTTCCGGAGAATGAGAGTTTTCCAGTTCTTTCTTGGTGTTTTGCAGAATCTACGCATAGGTGTTTAGAAGTCGCCCCCAGATTGGGGACAAATCTGGTTTGAAGGCGACTCTGGAATTAGTAAGATATTGGGAGGCAGTGCTCCAGGGCGCATGCCCAGGGGGGACAGGGTCTGGAGTGGGCCATGTCGCCCATCCTTTCTCTGATCTCTGTGTTGGCTCAGACAAGTCTGGGTCAGGGTTTCTGTCTCCATCTCCTGTCCTTCTCTCCCATTCCCAGCTAGCACTGGACCTTGAACTAAATCCAGCCCATCAATGTGACAGAGAGCGTCACTGTCTGCCAACCCCTTGCTGGCCAGCTGGAGTCCTACTTTCAAAAGACAGAGTACCCAGAACTCTCTGGCTTGCAGCGCCCCTCTGCCTGGTCTCACCCACTGGATCAGACCCCTGCAGATAGGTCAGGGGATGTTTGGGGCTCTGCAGTTATGTTGCTGCGCACCCTCATTACGATCAGCGGCTTGGCCCCTTCCCCCAGTTCAAGCCCAGCCTAGCCCCCAACCCCGCCCCTTCCCCACAGCCTGCCACCGATGTCCCATTATGCTGTGGAGGGCTGGACGGCTGTGTTCACTGGGAATCGGGTCTCCTGGCCTGGTGTGCCCTCTCCTGTTTGGAAAGCAGTGGCCGCCAATGTTTCAGTGACAGTTGGGACTAGTGGCTCCAAGCAGGCTTCTGGAGTCAGACAGACCCAGGCTCCAGCTGAGCTGTGTGACTTTGTGAAATCTACTGCACCTCTCTCATCCTCAGGTGCCTCATCTGTGAAGTGAGAGTTATTAAGACTCAGGGGTGTTGAAAGAATTGAATGAGATAGATCATGTAAAGTACTTATCACAGATCCTGGCACATAGTAAGTGCCCAATAAATGGTACGTAGCTGTTTAGGCTGGGATGGAGAGCATTCAGCAAGTGCACGCGGGCTCAGCTAGAGGGAGAATGTTCAGGCTCTTTTGTTCAGGAACTCTGACTGCAGGGCCCAAGCCTTACTCTCATGATCCCATCTTCTTTGCATATTTCCTCCCCTCCTTGAAGGCTTCATCCACTTTTTTTTTTTTTAACATCTTTATTGGAGTGTAATTGCTTTACAATGGTGTGCTAGTTTCTGCTTTATAACAAAGTGAATCAGTTATACGTATACATATGTTCCCATCTCTCTTTCCTCTTGCATCTCGCTCCCTCCCACCCTCCCTATCCCACCCCTCTAGGTGGTCACAAAGCACCAAACTGATCTCCCTGTGCTACATGGCTGCTTCCCACTAGCTATCTATTTTAGGTTTGGTAGTGTATATATGTCCATGCCACTCTCTTACTTTGTCCCAGCTTACCCTTCCCCCTCCCCGTATCCTCAAGTCCATTCTCTAGTAGGTCTGTGTCTTTATTCCTGTCTTACCCCTAGCTTCATCCACTTATAATGAGGGTGAGCTGATCTGCCTAGAAGCAGTCCCCGGGGCACGGAAGAGCGAGTGCTATAACTGGGCAGTATTGCTATTTGAGGGTCTGGTTCTCTCTCCCAGAAGGGTTGGGGGGGGCAGGGACATAAAGATTTAATTTGGTAAAAGCAGGACTCTGCAAATGCACCTGCTCTGTGGGAACCAGCCACCTCCAAGCAAGGACCGTTAGGTCAGCCTGGGTTCTCGTAGGGGGTTTTTAAGCTGGATTCACTTGACAAATATCTGATTTACAAGCAGCCCTGCAGTAATAAATTTATTACCGCTCCTCTGCTCGAATGCTCCAACAGCTTCCCTTCTCAGAGTAAATGCTGAAGTCCTTGGGAAGGCCTGAAAGGTCCCACACAAACTCTTCCTCGTCTGCCCTCCTCTCTACTGCTCTACTCCCACCCCCTGCTCCTGCCTCAGGGCCTTTGCACTTGCAGTTCCCTCTGCCTGGAACCATCTTCCTCCCAAAGATCAGAAGGTTCACTCTCTCACCTCCAACAGCTGTTTCCTCAAATGTCAGCTTTTCTGTGAGATCTTTCCTGACCATCCTATTTAAAATCGCAAGCCCCACACCTCGCCCCACCTCTCCTCATCTAACACATTCTGTAGTCATTTAACTTGATTGTTTATATTCTCTAGAATGTAAGCTCCTTGGGGAAGAGGTTTCTGATTCGTGCCTTCCTATTCTGAGCGCTAGAGCAGTGCCGGGCACACAGCTGGCCCTCAGTAAATATCCGCTGAATGAATGAATAAGTGAAGGAAGGAAGAAAGGGCAGGCACCACCCACCTGAGAGCCCAGATCCTGCTGTCACAGGGTGAGAGTCCAGATCCCGCCCTCCTGCCTTCCTCGCTGTGGCTCCCAGAGTGATCTCTCAAATGCATCCCTGACCACATCACTCTCTTCCTTAACACCCTTTATCGAGTCCCTCGCCCAATAATCTGTGTTGCACCCAAGCCTTCCCGGGAGAGGGAGAGCCACGTGTGGGAAAGGGTAGCGTCATCACTTGATGAACTTTTCCCTTATCCTCAAGGAGACCTTCAAGATAAAGGCCAAACTCTCCGCAGGGCCTGTGTCCTGCCTCTGTGGCCTCTCCTACGTTCTTTGCTTTACAACCCCAAGCTGTAGGCGACGGACCACCAAGATGTTCCCGTTCAGACGCTGGTCTCTCCATCCTCTGTGCCTTTGACCTTGGAGCTGCCCATTTTGCCTGGACCACCTTCCCTGGCATCCTCCATCCTCCTTACCCTGGAAAACTCCTGTTCAGCCTTCTAAATGCCATTGCCTTGTGTGTGATCAGCTGTCACCTGGCTGAGACATTTCCCCTGACTGCGCCCAGGCTGGGTCTGGCAGCCCTGCTCCGAGCACGCCTCCTCGGAACACCTACCGTCCACTGCTGCGTGTTTTCCCACTGCATGGCACATCTGCAGCTTGGCACCGCATAAATATTTGCAATTTATCTTTTAATTTCTACACTTCTGGTGCCTAGTAAAACTTGCCTGGCACGTGTCGGGCTCTCTGGAAACGTCTGCTGGATGGAAAATTAAGCAACTGGAGTGGCGCAATGACAAAGGTTCTAGAATCCTCAAGGTGCTGAGGCTTTTTGAGATAATTCTGGGACTCACACCTCCCACTCCCACCAAGACTTCTGCTTTTCTGTTTCTATTCCTGAGGATGGGGACCCAAGCCTCCTCTCTCCTCTGGCCCTGCCCAGGGGGACTGACGTACGACCCTTTCCCCTCATATGAAAGCCCCTCCTCTGGACCCCAGAGGCCACTGATGTAGAACAGGGGAGGGGCAGTGAGTTGCGGCACGAGATAGGTCTGGGTTACAACCTCGCTTTGCCCCTAACAAGTTGGATGACCACGAACAGGTTATCAGATCTCTCTGGGATCCGTTTCCTCATTTAGAAAACAGCGACACTCCTAACACTTCCACCTGCGCTGCCTCTGTCCCCCTTGGTCACCTCTATTTAGCAAGCAACTGCTTGGTAAATCTCATAGGCTTGAATCAAAGTCACCCAGGATGGAATTAGAATTCTTCTCCCCACTCATCCTCTCCCCCTTGACCATGAAGCTCAGTCCCCCATGTTCCCCGCTTCCCCTACAAGTCCTCTTGGGACGAGGCCTGATAAAAAGGCCTATGGTTTTGCATCCTACCTGATTTGTGAGGCCTCATCAGAGCCCAGCATCCCTGGCTTTACTGCCATTTGGCTTTGAAATAATGCCAGAGGACAAATGCCTTCCATGCTTAGTGCCCTAAACACATGACCTTCAGGAGTAGGTCCAGGGTTCTCATTAAAGAGTCTCCTTGGGTGCCGGGAACGCTCTCCTTATTTTCAAATTGCCCCAGCCAAGGCCAGTGGGTAAAGGCCATTGGATGGATGCCCCTGTGCCTAGGCCGATGCTCGGTGCTGTCAGAAAATGCTGGATAACTGTGGTCCCTGCCCTTAGGGATTCTCATCTAATGTCTAGGCATACCAACCCTCCAAAACCACTGCCTGGTCACCAGTGTATTACGCATGCACAAACAGCTACATAATGTGCAAAGCCCAGTGCAAAATACAGAGCCCCTTGTTCAAAGCATGGTTAAGAACTGCAAGATAGAAGACTGGTTCAAGATGACGGAGTAGAAGGACGTGTGCTCACTCCCTCTTGCGAGAGCACCAGAGTCACAACTAACTGCTGAACAATCATCGACAGGAAGACACTGGAACTCACCAAAAAAGATACTCCACATCCAAAGACAAAGGAGAAGCTGCAAGGAGAAGGTAGGAGGGGTGCAATCACAATAAAGTCAAATCCCATAACCACTGGGTGGGTGACTCACAAACTGGAGAACACTTATACCACAGAAGTCCACCCACTGGACTGAAGGTTCTGAGCCCCATGTCAGGCTTCCCAACCTGGAGGTCTGGCAATGGAAGGAGGAATTCCTAGAGAATCAGACTTTGAAGCCTAGTGGGATTCGATTGCAGGACTTTGACAGGACTGGGGGAAACACAGATTCCACCCTTGGAGGGCACACACAGAGTACTGTGCGCATCAGGATCCAGGGGAAAGAGCAGTGACCCCATAGGAGACTGAACCAGACCCACCTGCTAGTGTTGGAGGGTCTCCTGCAGAGGTGGGGGGTGGCTGTGGCTCACCGTGGGGACAAGGACACTGGCAGCAGACGTTCTGGGAAGTACTCCTTGGAGTGAGCCCTCCCAGAGTCTGCCATTAGCCCCACCAAAGAGTGGGGTAGGCTCCAGTGTTGGGTTGCCTCAGGCCAAACAACCAACAGGGAGGGAACCCAGCCCCACCCATCAGCAGGCAAACAGATTAAAGTTTTACTGAGCTCTGCCCACCAGAGCAACAGCCAGCTCTACCCACCACCAGTCCCTCCCATCAGGAAGCTTGCAAAAGCCTCTTAGATAGCCTCATCCACCAGAGGGCAGACAGCAGAAGCAAGAAGAACCACAATCCTGCAGCCTGTGGAACGAAAACCACATTCATAAAAAGACAGACAAAATGAAAAGGCAGAGGACTATGTACCAGATGAAGGAACAAGATAAAACCCCAGAGAAACAACTAAATGAAGTGGAGACAGGCAACCTTCCAGAAAAAGAATTC
Organism: Aethalodelphis obliquidens; assembly: GCF_003676395.1. Classification (NCBI taxonomy): domain Eukaryota; kingdom Metazoa; phylum Chordata; class Mammalia; order Artiodactyla; family Delphinidae; genus Aethalodelphis; species Aethalodelphis obliquidens. The sequence continues at coordinate 25,978,254 of NW_020837953.1, read as the reverse complement.
AGAATAATGATAGTGAAGATGATCCAGGACCTCGGAAAGAGAATGAAGGCAAAGATCGAGAAGATGCAAGAAATGTTTAACAAAGACCTAGAAGAGTTAAAGAACAAACAGAGATGAACAATACAATAACTGAAATGAAGAATACACTAAAAGGAATCAATAGCAGAATAACTGAGGCAGAAGAACGGATAAGTGAACTGGAAGACAGAATGGTGCAATTCACTGCCACAGAACAGAATAAAGAAAAAAGAATGAAAAGAAATGCAGACAGCCTAAGAGACCTCTGGGACAACATAAGACACACAAACATTCACATTATAGGGGTCCCAGAAGAAGAGAGAGAGAAAGGACCCCAGAAAATATTTGAAGAGATTATAGTTGAAAACTTCCCTAACATGGGAAAGGAAATAGCCACCAAAGTCCAGGAAAAACAGAACGTCCCAGGCAGGATAAACCCAAGGAGAAACATGCCAAGATACATAGTAATCAAACTGGCAAAAATTAAAGAAAAGAAAAATTATTAAAAGCAGCAAGGGAAAAATGACAAATAACACACAGAGGAACTCCCATAAGGTTAACAGCTGATTTCTCAGCAGAAACTCTACAAACCAGAAGGGAGTAGCATGACATACTTAAAGTGATGAAAGGGAAGAACCTACAACCAAGATTACTCTAGCCGGCAAGGATCTCATTCAGATTTGATGGAGAAATCAAAAGCTTTACAGACAAGCAAAAGCTAAGAGAATTCAGGACCACCAAACCAGCTCTAAAACAAGTGCTAAAGGAACTTGTCTAACTGGGAAATACAAGAGAAGAAAAGCACCTAAAAAAACAAACCCATGACAATTAAGAACATGTTAACAGGAACATTCATATTGATAATTACCTTAAACGTGAATGGATTAAATGCTCCAACCAAAAGACACAGGCTTGCTGAATGGATACAAAAACAAGACCCATATATATGCTGTCTACAAGAAACCCACTTCAGACCTAGGGACACATACAGACTGAAAGTGAGGGGATGGAAAAAGATATTCCATGCAAATGGAAATCAAAAGAAAGCTGGAGTAGCAATACTCATATCAGATAAAATAGACTTTAAAATAAAGAATGTTACAAGAGACAAGGAAGGACACTACATAATGATCAAGGGATCAATTCAAGAAGAAGATATAGCAATTATAAATATTTATGCACCCAACATAGGAGCACCTCAATACATAAGGCAAATGCTAATAGCTCTAAAAGAGGAAATCGACTGTAACACAGTAATAGTGGGGGACTTTAACACCTCACTTACACCAATGGACAGATCATCCAGACAGAAAATAAAGCAACACAAGCTTTAAATGACACAATAGACCAGATAGATTTAATTGATATTTAAAATTTATATTTTCATTCCATCCAAAAACAGCAGATTACACTTTCTTCTCAAGTGCACATGGAAAATTCTCCAGGATAAATCACATCTTGGGTCACAAATGAAGCCTTGGTAAATTTAAGAAAACTGAAATCATATCAAGTATCTTTTCTGACCACAACGTTATGAGATTGGAAATCAATTACAGGGGAAAATATGTAAAAAACACAAACACATGGAGACTAAACAATACATCACTAAAAAACAGAGAGATCACTGAAGAAATCAAAGGGGAAATCAAAAAATACGTAGAGACAAATGACAATTAAAAAAAGATGATTCAAAACCTATGGGATGCTGCAAAAGCAGTTCTGAGAGGGAAGTTTATAGCAATGTAATCCGACCTCAAGAAACAAATAAAGTCTCAAATAAACATTCTAAACTTACACTTAAAGGAACTAGAGATAGAAGAACAAACAAAACCCAAAGTTAGTGGAAGGAAAGAAATCATGAAGATCAGAGAAGAAATAAATGAAATAGAAACAAAGAAAACAATAGCAAAGATCAATAAAACTAAAAGCTGGTTATTTGAGAAGATAAACAAAATTGATAAACCCTTAGCAAGACTCATCAAGAAAAAGAGGGAGAGAACTCAAATCAATAAAATAAGAAATGGAAAAAGAGAAGTTACAACAGACACCGCAGAAATACAAAGCATCATAAGAGACTACTACAAGCAACTCTATGCCAATAAAATGGACAACCTGGAAGAAATGGACAAATTCTTAGAAAGGTATAACCTTCCAAGACTGAACCAGGAAGAAGTAGAAAATATGAACAGAATAATCACAAGTAATGAAATTGAAACTGTGATTAAAAATCTTCCAACAAACAAAAGCCCAGGACCAGATGGCTTCACAGGTGAATTCTATCAAACATTTAGAGAAGAGCTAACACCCATCCTTCTCAAACTCTTCCAAAAACTTTCAGAGGAAGGAATACTCCCAAACTCATTCTATGAGGCCACCATCATCCTGGTATCAAAACCAGGCAGAGATACTAGAAAAAAAGAAAATTACAGACCAATAGCACTGATGAAAATAGATGCAAAAATCCTCAACAAAATACTAGCAAACGGAATACAGCAACACATTAAAAGGACCATACACTATGATCAAGTGGGATTTATCCCAGGGATGCAAGGATTCTTCAATATACACAAATCAATCAATGTGATATACCGTATTAATAAATTGAAGAATAAAAACCATATGATCATCTCAATAGATGCAGAAAAATCTTCTGACAAAATTTAACACCCATTTATGAAAAAAAACTCTCCAGAAAAAAAAAAAAAAGGTCATGAAGTACCTAGGGGCAAGACGGGAATAAAGACACAGACCTACTAGAGAATGGACTTGAGGATGTGGGGAGGGGGAAGGGTAAGCTGTGACAAAGTAAGAGAGAGGCATGGACATATATACACTACCAAATGTAAAATAGATAGCTAGTGGGAAGCAGCCGCATAGCACAGGGAGATCAGCTCGGTGCTTTGTGACCACCTGGAGGGGTGGGATAGTGAGGGTAGGAGGGAGGGAGACGCAAGAGGGAAGAGATATGGGAACATACGTATATGTATAACTGATTCACTTTGTTATAAAGCAGAAACTAGCACACCATTGTAAAGCAATTACACTCCAATAAAGATGTTAAAAAAATAAATAAATAAAAAATAAAATAAAAAACTTTTCAGAAACTAGGCATAGAGGGAACCCACCTCAACATAATAAAGGCCATATATGACAAACCCACAGCCAACATCATTGTCAATCGTGAAAAACTGAAAGCACTTCCTCTAAGAATAGGAACAAGACAAGCGTGTCCACTATTGCCACTATTATTCAACATAGTTTTGGAAGTCCTAGCCACAGCAATCAGAGAAGAAAAAGAAAGAAAAGGAATACAAATTAGAAAAGAAGTAACACTGTCATTGTTTGCAGATGACATGAAACTATACATAGAGAATCCTAAAAATGCCACCAGAAAACTACTAGAGCTCATCAATGAATTTGTTAAAGTTGCAGAATACAAAAGTAATGCATGGAATTCTCTTGCATTCCTATCCACTAAGAATGCAAGATCAGAAAGAGAAATTAAGGTAACAATCCCATTCACCATTGCAACAAAAAGAATAAAATACCTAGGAATAAACCTACCTAAGGAGGTAAAAGACCTGTACTCAGAAAACTATAAGACACTGATGAAAAAAACCAAAGATGACACAAACAGATGGAGAGATATACCACGTTCTTGGATTGGAAGAATCAATATTGTGAAAATGATTATACTACCCAAAGCAACCTACAGATTCAATGCAATCCCTATCAGATTACCAATGGCATTTTTTACAGAAATAGAACAAAAAATCTTAAAAATTTTTGAGACAGCCAAAGCAATCTTGAAGGAAAAAAACGGAGCTGGAGGAATCAGACTCCCTGACTTCAGACTATACTACTAATCTACAGTAATCAACACAATATGGTATTGGCACAAAAACAGAAATATAGATCAATGGAAGAGGATAGAAAGCTCAGAGATAAACCCATGCACCTATGGTAAACCAATGTGTGACAAAGGAGGCAAGGATATACAATGTAGAAAAGACAGTCTCTTCAATAAGTGGTACTGGGAAAACTGGACAGCTACATATAAGAGAATGAAATTAGAACACTTTCTAACACCATACACAAAAATAAACTCCAAGTGGATTAAATACCTAAATGTAAGACCAGACACTGTAAAACTCTTAGAGGAAACCATAGGCAGAACACTCTATGACATAAATCACAGCAAAATCTTTTTTGGCCCATCTCCTAGAGTAATGGAAATAAAAACAAAAATAAACAAATGGGACTTAATGAAACTTAAAAGCTTCTGCACAGCAAAGGAAACCATAAACAAGACGAAAAGACAACCCTCAGAATGGGAGAAAATATTTGCAAACGAATCAACGGACAAAGGATTAATCTCCAAAATATATAAACAGCTCATGCAGCTCAATATTAAAAACACAAACAATCCAATCCAAAAATGGGCAGAAGACCTAAATAGACATCTCTCTAAAGAAGACATACAGATGGTCAAGAGGCACATGAAAAGATGCTCAACATCACTAATTATTAAAGAAATATAAATCAAAACCACAATGAGGGCTTCCCTGGTGGTGAAGTGGTTGAGAATCTTCCTGCTAATGCAGGGGACACGGGTTCAAGCCCTGGTCTGGGAGGATCCCACATGCCGTGGAGCAACTAGGCCCGTAAGCCACAGCTACTGAGCCTGCGCGTCTGGAGCCTGTGCTCCACAACAAGAGAGCCCACGATAGTGAGAGGCCCGCGCATCGCGATGAAGAGTGGCCCCCGCTTGCCACAACTAGAGAAAGCCCTCGCACAGAAACGAAACGAAGACCCAACACAACAAAAAGATATAAAATAAATTAATAAATTCCTACCTCCAACATCTTCAAAAAAAGAAAAAGAGAAAAAAGAAATAGCAGAAAATTTCAAATTAGGCATGAGCATGAATTAAAAAAAAACGACAATGAGGTGTAGTTTCTAACCAGTATCACCTCACACCGGTTAGAATGGGCATCATCAGAAAATCTACAAACAACAAATGCTGGAGAAGGTGTGGAGGAAAGGGAACTTTTGCACTGTTGCTGGGAATGTAAATTGATACAGCCACTATGGAGAACAGTATGGAGGTTCCTTAAAAAAACTAAAAATAGAATTACCATATGATCTAGCAATTCCACTACTGGGCATATACCCAGAGAAAACCATAATTTAAAAAGACACATGCAGATTCTGGGGTTCGTTTAGAGGTTTGAATTTTCTCGGAGAAAGACGGGCCGGCCGTGAGGAGAAAAGGAACAAGCCACAGCAACATCTAAGCCCTTGAAAGGATCCTGAGAGAGGGGGGAAAGGGAAAACAGCAGCCTCCAGCCCACCGCTTGTGTCTTCTGCCCCTTCCCACCTATCTTGCCCACCCCACCAGTCCACGCTGCCTGGGACTTGAAATCTGTGGCCGAAGGACCGTCACCACATAACATCAAAAATAATCAACCACCCTCCCTTCCCAAACCCACCCAAATTCACTCATCCGGAGTTTACTTTTTTTAATCCACTCAGAACTTTTTTTCTACGACCCCCCTCCCTACATGGAGTTGGGTAGTGGGGGAATGAATACTGAGTTGGCCTTTACTTTTTTTAAGGAGACTTTTTGATCCAAGGAGGCCCCCCAAATAATTGAGTTTTGGGTCCTGGTTGGTTGTTTTATTTTTTTTCTCCAAAATTTTAACCCCTCCCCCGCTGAGCCCAAGGTGCTGACGTCGCAAAAAAATTGGATAAAAACCTCGATCATGGGTTCGGGTCCCATGGACCCCAAAGAGCTTCTCAAGGGCCTGGATAGCTTCCTTAACCGAGATGGGGAAGTCAAGAGTGTGGATGGGATTTCGAAGATCTTCAGTCTGATAAAGGAAGCACGAAAGAGAGTGAGTCGATGCACTTACTTGAACATTCTCCTGCAGACCCGTTCACCAGAAATATTGGTCAAGTTTATTGATGTTGGTGGTTACAAGCTTCTTAACAATTGGCTGACATATTCAAAGACAATCAACAACATTTCCCTCTTGCAGCAAATTCTACTGACCCTGCAGCACCTACCACTCACTGTTGACCATCTCAAGCAGAGCTCCGGAAATTGGCCTCAGTCCTTGTCAACGACTGGATGGCTGTGATCCGCTCCCAGAGCAGTACCCAGCCTGCTGAGAAAGATAAGAAGAAACGGAAAGAAGAGAGAAAGAGTCGAACCACCCCTCCTGAGCGACCGTTGACTGAGGTGAAGACTGAGACTTGGGCTAAGGAGGCCCCGGAGAAGAAGAGGGAGAAGCCCAAGTCCCTCCGAACCACGGCGCCCAGTCACGCCAAGTTCTGCTCTACCCGACTAGAGCTGGAGACCCCGTCTTTGGTGCCTGTGAAGAAGAATGCTTGTGCAGTGGTGGTTTCTGACAAGTACAACATTAAACCCATCGCCCTCAAGCGTCAGCTGCCCCAGGATATGCTGCGCTCCCTGCAGAGAAGAAATACAAGCCACTCAACATGACACCCAATGCCACCAAAGAGATCAAAGTGAAGATGATCCTGCCACAGCCTATGGAGGGCCTGGGCTTTCTGGATGCGCTCAATTCAGCCCCTGTTCCAGGCATCAAAATTAAGAAGAAGAAGAAGGTGCTATCACTCACAGTTGCCAAGCCCATTTGAAGGAAAACAAGCACAGAACCAAGCACAGCAAACCTTCTTCCCCAGAGCCAGCACCTCCTTCTGAGGCTATGGACACAGAACGTCCAGGGACCCCAGTTCCCCCTGTTGAAGTCCCAGAGCTCATGGATACTTCCCCTTTGGAGCCAGGAGCTCTGGATGCAAAGTCAGTGGAGCGTCCCGGAGATCCTAGCCAGCTGACCCGGAAAGGCAGGAAGAGGAAAACTGTGACCTGGCCTGAGGAGGGCAAACTGAGAGAGTATTTCTATTTTGAACTGGATGAAACTGAACGAGTGAAATGTGAATAAGATCAAGGACTTCGGCCAGGCAGCTAAGCGAGAGACACCGTCAGACCGACACGCGTTTGAGACGGCCCGGCGTCTGAGCCACGACAACATGGAGGAGAAGGTGCCCTGGGTGTGCCCCCGGCCCCTGGTGCTGCCCTCGCCTCCTGTCACCCCTGGAAGCAACAGCCAGGAGCGGTACATCCAGGCTGAGCGGGGGAAGGGGATCCTTCAGGAGCTCTTCCTGAACCAGGAAAGTCCTCACGAGCCTGATCCCGAGCCTATGAGCCTATCCCCCCAAAACTCATCCCCCTAGATGAGGAATGTTCCATGGATGAGACCCCATATGTTGAGACCCTGGAGCCTGGGGGGACCGGTGGCTCACCCGACGGGTCAGGCAGTTCCAAGTTGCCTCCTGTTCTGGCCAATCTTATGGGAAGCATGGGTGCCGGGAAGAGCCCCCAGGGTCCTGGAGGAGGAGACATCGATGTGCAGGAGATCCTCACCTCCATCATGGGTAGCCCTAACATCCATCCCTCAGAGGAACTGCTGAAGCAACCAGACTATTCAGACAAGACCAAGCAGATGCTGGTGCCTCATGGACTCTTAGGCCCTGGTCCCATAGCCAATGGTTTCCCACCGGGAGGCCCTGGGGGTCCCAAGGGCATGCAGCACTCCCCCCCTGGGCCTGGTGGACCTATGCCAGGTCCCCATGGAGGCCCTGGGGGCCCTGGTGTGCCAGTGGGTCCACGTCTCCTGGGTCCCCCACCCCCTCCCCGGGGGTTGATCCCTTCTGGGATGGCCCAGGTGACCCCATGCGGGGTGGCCCGATGCGTGGGGGACCAGGTCCGGGGCCATACCATAGAGGCTGTGGTGGCCGAGGCGGGAGTGAACCACCTTCTCCTCCTCCTCCATTCCGAGGGGCCAGAGGAGGTCGCTCTGGAAGAGGACCCCCAAATGGACAAGGGGGCCCCGGTGGGGGCATGGTCGGAGGTGGTGGGCATCATCCCCATGAAGGCCCTGGTGGGGGCATGAGCAGTGGCAGTGGACATCGTCCCCATGAAGGCCCTGGCAATGGCATGGGCGGTGGACATCGCCCCCATGAAGGCCCTGGCGGCGGCATGGGCGGTGGGCATCGCCCCCATGAAGGCCCTGGCGACGGCATGGGTGGTGGCAGTGGCCATCGTCCTCATGAAGGCCCTGGTGGAGGAATGGGTGCTGGTGGTGGACATCGGCCCATGAAGGCCCTGGACATGGGGGGCCCCATGGCCACCGGCCTCATGATGGCCCTGGTCACCGAGGCCACGACCATCAAGGGCCACCCCCTCATGAGCACTGTGGCCATGATGGCCCTGGCCATGGCGGAGGGGGCCACCGACGGCATGATGGAGGCCACGGCCATGGAGGAGACATGTCAAATCGCCCTGTTTGTCGACATTTCATGATGAAGGGTAACTGCCGCTCTGAGAACAACTGTGCCTTCTACCACCCGGGTGCCTTCTACCACCCCCTGCCCTAGGGACCACCTGCCCACCCCGCCCACACCCCTGTGGACTGCAGCCTTGCTCCTTCCACCCTTTTATGGCTTCTGTGAGGCCCATTTTCCCCTTTCCCCAGCTGATGAGGCGCCGGCCCCCTCAGTGCCCACCTGCCTGGGTTCCTGGGGGTTTTCTGACGCCTGGTGCGCATTGACGTACATATTTTCCTCCAGTCTGGGGAGGAGAGAGACTGGACACATTCCGTACCCTGGGCTGCTGAAGAGGAGACCCAGCTGGCTTCACTTTTTGAGGAGATTTGCCCTTTATGCCAAGCGCTTCTCCGGTATTACCCTTTATGCCTGAGAACCTAAAGCTGGTTATCCTGGAGAACACCTCTACTCTCCTCTTGTGGGTCCTCCACATGCACACAGAACTCTGACACGGGATCAGCTGCACTTATGAAATCATCCCAGCCAAGTTCATGCTTCCTCGTGGGGTGGGGAGATGGTGAAAGGGGTACTGTGGACCCACTGCACTGAGAGGCCTCAGTCAGGCTGGATCTGAGCTCTGGAACACATCATCCCCACTCCTCCCCTGACACAGGCTTTACATTGAGTCCTTTCTCAAGTAAGACGTTGCAATCTCCCGTGAACACCCAAGTTTGCATCATGGGTCTGCTAGGTTCAATGATGGCAAATTCAGGTCAGCATCCGGTGAAAACTTTTAGCTGGCATAGGTGAGGCCATTGGTGGTGGTCCACCCTTGCCTGCAGCTCATTCTGGAAATTAAAACACTTCAGTGAGACCAGCTTTTCATCAACTGAAGCCCGGCGTGCTGGGCATGCCAGTCACACTACACGCACTGCCTCTGGGAGTTAGCGCGCTCCTGGCCCCCCCCGGAACCTTGTGGGTGTGAGGCCTCCAGCTCCCTTGCCCTGTCAGCCACCTCTGAATCCCCACCAGGTGCCTTCCTGGGTGGATTCGATAAGATGCCCTGCCCTCTCCCAGCCCTCTCCACCTATCTCAGCACAGTTGTTTTCTATGAAAACAGTGGATCGGTTGGGTTTTGTGCATGATCTTGGGTTAGAGCCACAATGGATTTGACGATGAGTATTTTCTTTTTTCTTTTGGTTTTGTATAGTTTGTACCTTAATAATAAACAGTGGAAAGAGAAGTATTTAATAATAATAAAAAAAAAGACACACGCACCCTGATGTTCATTGCAGCACTATTTACAATAGCCAGCTCATGGAAACAACCTAAATGCCCATCGACAGACGAATGGATAAAGAAGATGTGGTACATATATACAATGGACTATTACTCAGGTATAAAAAGGAACGAAATTGGGTCATTTATGGAGACGTGGATGGACCTAGAGACTGTCATACAGAGTGAAGTAAGTCAGAAAGAGAAAAACAAATATCATATATTAACGCATATATGTGGAATCTAGAAAAATGGTACAGATTAATCAGTTTGCAAGGCAGAAATAGAGACCCAGATGTAGAGAACAAACGCACGGACACCAAGCGGGGAAGGTGGGTGGGGGGAGATGAATCAGGAGATTGGGATTGGCATATATACACGAATATGTATAAAATAGCTAACTAATAGAACCTGCTGTATAAAAAATAAATAAAATAAAATTCAAAAGAAAAATGAATTGCAAGATAGCAGCAGTGGAGCATGAAACCACGCAAGGGGCCCTGGTGCCCTGTGCGACCACACAGGCCTTACACCCCTGAAGCTGGTCCTGAGTGCAGGGAATTATGAAAAGGGCGCATCCTCTCCACGGGCCGAGAAGCAGCAAAATGAAGGTTGGGCTGAGGAGGATGGAAGAGAATTCTGGCCTTCAGGGGTTCACAGTCTCATGGGGGACGCAGAGAGAAGCCAGCAGGTAAGCCCAGCACAGAGCCCCAGGCCCAATGGCCGAGGCATGGCAGTAGCGGCAGGAACTTCAGGAAAGCAGCTACCCGGCTGTGCAGAGGCCAGGGGGAGGTCAGGGATGGCTTCCAGGAAGAAATGATTCAAGATCTGGATTTTATAGGACAGGAAACCTACGAGGGTCCCTGAACTCCCAGGGAGTCCCTGGTCCATTGAATTGGACCTTGGATCTCTCATCCTGACCCCAGACTCCAGCTAGCCCACTAGCCATGAAACCTTCAAGACCTCAGCTCCAGCCCAACCTTGGTCCCACCTGCACATCTAAACCACAGCCATAGAGGTTTTCTGCCCTTAGGGCTGCAAATCCTTGAAGGCTCAGTCTCCATAAAGAGAACTTTGACCCAGGACACCATTCCTAATGATACCGAGGCTTAGATTTGAATCACATAGGAGGGAGACATTTGTCTAGTGGGCAGACCTGGCTGACGAGTGGACATCTCCGGTTCTCTGGGGTTCTCTTCTTGGGTGTATGCAGCGATTCCTGTGAAGTGATGAAAATCTTTATTTTATTGTGAAAAATCATTTCCCAAAATAAAGCCAACCGCCCAAGGTGGCAATGGAAGTGAAAAGTAAGTGAGGAGTCTAAGGAAGTGATGGGTTTTAGCTAGAAACTAGAAGCCATGGGTGAATTAAGGAGCGGATGTGGAATCTGACGGTGGCTCTGACTCGTGAGTGTTTGAAAACAAGGAAAAGATTTATGAAATCATTTCAGCAAGTGCTTCAGCCAGGGCAAAAATTGCTCACTGAGTGGGAATGAATACTTTGGTGACTGCTCAAAAGGCGGTGGAGTATTGTGAGAATTTGCCCAGGGAACCCAGGATTCTCCATGGAAATGCTCTTGGAATACAGCTGGGAGCCCCATTAACATTTCCATAAAGCACTGGGTGGCAGAGGCAGTCGTGTGGCTATGGGCTGACTCTAAGCACAGGAAAGGTTTAAACGTTCTGCAAAGTGTCTTCCCTTTGCCACAAAAGTTAATAGAAGCGTGGCATTATCATTCATCATGACCTCCTTTCAGCTTAGAAGCTTTGCTTCAACTCTGCATGAATGCTGGTTGAGTAATGATAGAAGGCAATGGAGAGGGGAGTTTATTTTAGTGGAGAATTAATTTTAATATTTTATAAATGGCTCTGGTCTTTAGTAATGGAATCCTTAAAGATCTGAAGAGGTCATCAAAATACCTTTTTTTTCCAAGTACGCACTCTACTAATTTAAGGAGGGAAATGTCCTATAAAGATACTTGAGGATTTGGGAATGTCAAGTTCTCAGAATATACCCTGCTTGAATTTCAAGGATCTACACACAAAAGGATGCTCACTCACCCTAGCGTGAACATACCCAGGTATATTCTTGCTTAATCAGGCAACACACCTGCACTCACAAGTTCAAGCGTGCACACCCCCCTTTCCCTACAACATGTAGATATCTCTACAGACTTCTTTCTCTTTCTATGTGATGCCACTTCCTCCTCTTTCTACTCCTCAGGTCAGATCCTAGCCAAAGGTCCATAAACGTCACTCAACAGGTGTTCTAGTGGTATCCCGAGGAAAACACATGAGCTCTTTGTGATCACCCCCAACCGCCACCCCACCACAGGTACTAACCTGAGTTTCCAAGTTGGAAAAAACATCCCATAGGGCCTGCCCAGGGTTATTGGGGCCAACTGGCTTAGAGCAACCTGCTAAAAATGCCTCATTTGGGGCAATGGGTCACTGAGAAGATCCCAGGTCACACTCTGCTTCATTCCTGTTGTACTTTCAGACCTCCAGTCTGTGAACAAGAGCCTTGCAGCAGGACAAACACTCGAGATAGAGGAAGGAGGGCTGGTTTGAAGGGCTCCATCCTCTAGGATAACAGAAACTCAGGAGGATACCAAGTCTTCCCTGGATGGTTTTCTGCAAGGAGGACAGAAAACCACAGGTGAAGGACCACCCCGTTGGAGCACTCTTAGATGCTAAAGCACGGGAACCGTGCACACCTGTTATTTTCTCAACCCCTGGCCAACTGTAACAAGCAAGGTAAATGTGATGGGACATATTCTGAGGGCACCCACGCCGGTTCGGCACCTAGCTGTTCTCCAGCTATGAAACTAAGTCTTTGCTAAACTTTCTCTTAGGTGAATATAAAGAATAACAGCAGATGTAAGTGAGAGAGAGGCTGAGTTGCTCTGCATTGGCTTCAACCTGTGGCCAGCATGATAGACAGTGGAAGAGGGATGAGATGGAGAACCAGAAAATGTGGCTTCAAGGACCAGCCATGCAACTGGTCGGTGAGGTCATGTGATCACTCAGACTTTCAGCTTCCTCATTTCTCAAATGGGCATGATAATCCCTGCCTTGACTGTTGTTATCAAGATTCAGTGGGTCAGCGAGCATGGAAGTGTTCAGGAGACTACAAACCCCTCTGCACATGTTAGGAGTTATTACCTAGCTGTGGGCCTGGCTCTTCTTCCTGCTTCAACATAACTGTAATTCCTTTCAAGTTTATTGAGGGCAGGTCCTTACCTCCGGAGAGGCCACTTCTGGCTCCTTTCCCTACTCCCTTATTTTTTCCTCCTCAAGAAAAGAGGAGGGACACAACTGATTATTGAGAGCCCAATATTTATCAGGCCATATTTTCAAGAGCAAAAGGGCTGACTCTTGTGTTTGCTCTGATTTAATCCGCCTTCTAAAGGAAAGCACACCATTCTCTCCTTCTGGTCCACCTTTCCTGTGTGTGTCTGGGAGGGTAAATCTGGCCAGCCTTGCCCCTGGAGCCTGCCTATCTTTTCTTTGAGAGAAAGATGGGCAACTCCACCTTATTCTCCGGTCTAGCCCTCTCAGGTCCCCCACTTTGGGGAGCTTGTCCAGAACTTAATAAAGCTGGTTCTTTGACTCCTATTTGGCAAGTTATCTTTGCATCTCTTCTTTCTTTGACTTAAAATTTAAATGGGAAGAGGAGTGTCTTAAGCCCCTTGAACTCGTTACTCTTTACAGTTTTTCACAAATCCCATGTGGCAGATGGACCCCAAGGTGATCCCCCCAAATTCCCTGCCTTCTGATGTTCATATCTTTGTGTAATACCATCGCCTTAAGTGTGGGTAGAGCCTGTGACTTGCTTCCAACACTAGAACATGGAAAAGGTGACAGGATGTCACTCTCATGATTATGCCATATTAGCAGACTGGAGATAGAGACTCCCCTTGAAGTTTCATGAACTATAAAAGGCCACGCTGGAGAAGCCCATGTGACAAGGAATGGAGGTGGCCTCTAGGACCCAGGGCTTCCTCCGGAACCTGAGGGTGGCATCCAGCAGAAAGCTGAGGGTCCTCAGTAATTGAGCTGCTAGGAAACAAAATCTTCCAGCAACCTGAATGAGCTTGGAGGGGGATTCCTCCTCAGTCGAGCCTCCAGATGAGAGTGCAGCCCAGCAAATATTTGAGGGCAGCCTGTAAGACCCTGAGCAAGAGGATCCAGTTAGCCCACGCCCAGGCTCCTGACCTATATGACAGCTGTGTTAGTATTATTAATTGTGAGTTAATGGAGGTGTGTTGTTTTAGGCTGCTAAGTTTATGACAATTTTGTGATTAGGATAATCTATACTTGTGATCGTTGATATTTGTGATGACAACTATTTCACCCATTTTCCGTTAGGACTTTACCATGCTAAGGCTACTTTCTTAGGCCTCTGCTAACACTCACCCTTGTTGGTCGCATGCCCCTCTTGGCATGTTCTGTGCACATCCTGTCTGTTCCCTGTCAGACTCTCCCATCATCATTCACTTAGAGGTGATAACTGAAACTGTGGCAGTCAGTGAGGTCATGTGAGAAAGAACATGGAGAGGAAAGAACAGAACAGGACCACACCCTGGGGAATGTGCACATTTGGAGGCAGCTGGTCCAAGTCGAGATGTGCTATAATATAAAATACATGCCCAATCTCAGAGACTTAGTATGAAAGGGAAAATGTAAAATATATCATCAGTATGTTTTACAATGATTACATGCTTAAAGAATAATATTTTGGATATGTTAGCTTAAGTAAAATATGTTATTAGATTTAATCCACCTGTTTATTTTTATTGTTTTAAGACAGCTACTAGGAACTTAAAATTATATAAATGGCTCACATTTGAGGTTTACATTATATTTCTATTAGATCAATCGATTGATAGATGTTTTGGAATTATCTGGGATTATTTTCTGGTGCCAGGCACTGTGCTAATGATTTATGACACTATGTCATCTGATCCTCATGTAATACTGTATCATTTCTGTTTTACAAATGAGAAAGTTGAGGTTCTGAGAACTTAAGTGACTTTCCCAAGATTGCATGAAGAATTCATCAAGGGGCAGAAATTCAAAGCCAGGTCTCGTCGACTCAGAATTCTTTGCTGGTAACCACTATGCTCTGCTGACTCCTTAGATGAATGAATGAGTGAAGGAGTGAATGAATGAGTGTATGTGTCTGATGGTGATGCAAGGTGGAATGATTGGCTCTTGCCACAAGGCTCTCTAGCCAAAGGCAAGGCTTGTTGCAGAGATGGTGCCCCGGACTCCCTTCCTCCTACCTCCCCTGTGTAAGGCTGCCACACAGCCTCCCTTGGGAATCCCTGTATCTGCCATCACTCGTCTGACCATCATTCCAGATCTCCCCCTGGTCTCTGCTCTCAGCTAGCGAACCCAGCTTTGCAGAATCGCAAGGCGACATCTGATGGCATCCGAGACTGAGCTCAGGCCTGGCACTTGGGCGTAGGCAGTTCTATGGAAGCGCCTTGGCACAATCCCAGTTCCTGTCGTGGCTGGCAGGGAAGAGCAGGTGTCCACTGGACAGAGCAGCCCTTCCTGCCAGCCCGGACCTTCCCAGGAGGGAGGTGGCTTCCCATGAAGCTCTTCCCTGCCTGTAGGGATGGAGCTCCCATGTGTGGGTACAGGGCTGAGACCGCGGGGAGGTGGACCCGTATGTGCCCACCCGCTTTCTCCTGCCTCCCTGAAACCCAGAGCCGGGAAGTGACTTCCCAGGCCCCTTAACTGGTAAGTGGCAAACTCTGGATTCTAATCCATATGTGTTTAACTCCAAAAGGTTTGTTCCTTTTTCCATAACCCATGCTGCCTCCCTCCTGAACTTTCCATCTGCATCGTTCATGGTCTGCTAAGCCTCAGTTTCCTCATCAGTAAGATTGGGATGGTAGTAATTGGGCTGCTGGGAGGGTTCACTGGGATAAGGCATGTGCGGAGCTTAGCACTGGGCTGGGCACAGCACAGACACTCTGGAAATGAGTGCAGTTATCAGCATCAGGATGGCCATTATCATTATGGGGGCCCCGGGGGTGTCTGCAGGGACTTTGGGGAAGTGGCTGGCAGTTAAGAGCATCTCTTCAAGGCTTCTGGAGTGGCCCAAGGACGCCTTCCTGGACAGCATGACTCAAGATTAACATGCAGTGGATAAGCAGTGTTGGTCCTCCCTGGAGGCCCTGCCTGGGCCACATCCGTGGTGACTTCCCGAGTTCCCAAGGCCCCGGGTGCGCCAGCAGCCTCATGGACACTCACGACGGACCTTCCTTCAGCCCCGTGGAGGCAGCAGCCGCCCAGCCAGCCCTGCTGGGGCAGCTCCCGGACGGGAAGGTCTGCAGCCCCCGGAAGCAGCGTGCCTGTCTTGGGTCATTTGCTTGAACCCCATCACTTCAGCTTTTGGGTGACGCCAGACATATTCCGATGTCCTTTCTATCGTGTGCGTGAGTGAGAGCGGGGCCACCAACTACCAGCAGCTCTGGGAGACACACCGTGTGAAATGTGAACAGAGCTGAGGTTTCCCAGTGGAACCCCGTGGCAGGGAGGCTGACTGCTCCTTTGCCGTTTCCGGAAACGCTGGGAAGGCCAAGTGGGATGTGCAAGTACCTTCAGCGGGATGGCTGGGCTCTACTCTGGGGGACGAGTGAGGGAGAGTGTCTCCAGGAGACCAGCTCTGACCCCCCTCACCTTCCTGCCTGGCTCCTCCTGGGCCCCGGGGAGCCTTCAGGGGCCGGTGCTAAGACCGGCTCCTGGAGGACTTCCAAAGAGGCAGAGTCTACTGTTCTCAGAGATGCCAAGGACTTTTTTTCAGAGGATTCAGGTGGGTTGGAGAGAGACAGCACAATTCACAAAATAAATCAGAGCCTGATACCGCCGTCAGCCCGGGAGACGAATATTTATACTATTTATCTTTATATCACTGACACTCCCTAGGGAAGCTGGTCTGTATAGAATAACATGCCGCTTAGGAGGTAAAAACATTTTAAAGTTTCTGAGGACCACGTTTATGGTTTGGCAACACTTATGGCTTCCCCAGCCAGGGACAGGGATGGGGGCACGGGGTGGGAGTGGGGAGGGAAGGTGGAGGGGACGCGGATGGACGGAGGGTGGCTGCAGGAATGCGCTCCCTGGGGACTTCTGCATGCTAAACTGTGCAGTGAGAACCGACCCGCCTTGAGAAAAGGTGGGGGAATGTGGCCCAGCCCTCACTGTTCCCCCATTATACGTCTCACAGCACAGAGAGGGTAAGCCATCCACCCAAGGGTACACAGCTCTAAGCCAATCTTGGCGTCTGATCTCCAGTCTCAGCTCCCAGGCACCCATCCTGACCCAGGCCCTGTCCGCCTCGAACTCCCTCCTCAACCAGACTCCAGGCCAGGCCCAGCCAGAATCCAGCCCCACCAGGCCCCACTCTAGCCACACTGACTGCCTCCAGATTCTCCAGGCCAACTGCCGCGCTCCCTTGCAAGGCCCCAATCTTCACAGGCAAGGGCACCACTGTGTCTGCTGCACGAAGTTCTCTCAAGCCAGACAGGAAGCAGACCCAGAGAAGGGAGCAGAGCAGCCAACCAGGAGGGGGAACGTTCCTTCCCACTGGGGGGCCGGCCAAGGAGGAGATGGGGTCTGGAATGGTTTGCGGTTCAGCAAGGAGGCTGAAGAAGAGCCTCATGATTCAGGCATTCCTGCGCTCCACCGACTGCCCCAGGCCCTGAGCGGGGATTCAATGAGACAAGCTTCCTGCCCACAGCGTCTCCCAGGTCAGCCAACAGAGGAGGCAGCTGGGAGAAGTGCAGTGAGGTGAGGAAAGGTTTGGCTGCCCGAAGGCAATTCCCCTCTGCCCTCAGCCAGCCTGCTGCAGGTGGTGAACTGTGCTCCATGGAGTCGGAGGAAGCCTTACAGGAACGGCCCTGCACACTGCCCTCGCGGACTTAGGACCTGGCTCGAGAGACAGGACTCCCTCAGCGGGAGGGTCTGAGCCCCCAGGATGCCAGAGCCCAGGGGGATGTTCCAGACAGAGGCACACAGTGCAAGGTCCTCTCTAGTTCAGGGAGGGGGAGTGATACGGACAGACCTCAAGAAAAAGGCTGGGTCTTCCACAGGAAAAACTTAGACCACCTGAGAGGAGCAAGGAGAGACAAGGGATGGCTCAGAAAAAGGTGCTGCTGCAGTTTTAGCGGGAACTGCCCCTGCCTGCACGTGGCCTCTGGTCCCCTTCCTCTGCCCGCGCCCCTGCGGAGATGACAGCCCTGAACAATGGCTGGGATGCTGTAAGCACACGTCATTCATTTGCCTACCTTAAGGGAGGCCTGTAAGTCTTTCTCTGCGTGTGTTTTCATCAAGAAGTAATCTTTACGACCACAAAAAATGTCCAATAACATTTCTCTCCCCTGGCAAGCATCCCCCGTATATCAAAGGCTCAAATACACAGTGTGAAAGCTTGCAGGGACAGGTGTTGGTGAGAGCTTTATAGCAGCCTGCAGGAGCTGTGTGAGCGTCACATGGGCTCACACAAATCTCACGTGGCTCCGGGAACGGACAACTGGCCCGCAGAAAGAGATTCCTCCCACGTGTGTTCATTCCGCCTTTCTTCTGGAAACGCTTCTCCAGGCCAGGCACTGGGCCAGGCACAAGGGACACAGACATCACCACGTCAGTCTGCTTGTCCCCGAGGAGCTGGTTTTGCCGCATGCTGTTCTACGTGCTTTGTATGTTGTAACTTCTTTAATCCTTGGAAAAGCCCCAGAAGGTACTCTGACACTCCCCATTTTACAGATGGGGAAACTGAGCCCCAGGGCAGTTGAAGTAACTTGCCCAAGGTTACAGGGCTGGTCAGTGGCAGAGCTGCTTTGCTTGCATGTTTCATCTACTGGACTGTGAACATCCCAGGGTCAGGGCTGAGTGTTGTTCATCTTGGCACCGGGCTGAGCACAAAGGAGTCCTCCGGAAAATGCTGGCAAATATATGAGCATGAACATGAGAGCCAGAAGGGAGCACAGGCCCGTCTAGAACCTAACTCCTACATTGCACGTGAAGCCACCGAACCCCAGAGAGCAGAGGGAGCTTCTCTAAGGAGTGACCTTCTTAGGACCAGAGTTTCCCGGCCCCTTCCACACCAGTGCACTTGGATGTCTGCACACTTTTTATCTGGGAGTATCTCTAATAAGCAAAGGGAGGAAGACATTCTATGGATGAAGCAGCCACCGTGAGCCAGACACGACATCAGGTGCTTGATGTGTCCACCCAGCTCACCTCTCAAGTGAGGAGGGCAGATCGACCCGGCTTGGGGGACTCTGAAGTTGGGTGCTTTCCACTGCATGGAGCTCCACTCAGCCTGCCCCTCACTGGGCAGGCTCTACCCCTCCCTTCAGGGGCCTGGCACAGGGCTAGGTGCAGGAAGGAGGCTCAGGAGAGGTCCCTGTCTCTCTGGGGTCCACCCTCATGACCAGAGGACCTGGCTTGCAAAGGAAACCAGCTCACACCCAGACCTGTTCTGTAAGGTGCAGTGGATCCAGGGACACAGTTCACATGGACTGGAATCTACTACTGTCTCCACCAAGGGCTCCTGATAGTTTCAGGGTCATGCTTTTGTCTACAGACTATTGTCTATCCCTCTCCATTTTCCTTACCAAGCTCTATTCTTCATGACACAGAGACCCATCAAACAAAGTACTGTCATGTATTTGTTCTATACTATTGGATTTATTTATAGTTTATAGTAATTTATATTTTATACTCCTGGATTAGAACATCAACAAACTGTTCACTGCTATACCCCAAGTGCCTAGAACAATGCCAGGTACATATTAATTGCTTAATAAAACTTTTTAAAAATAAATAAGTGACAACAAAAGAAAACACAAGACATCAACAAAAGACAAAAACCACATGATCGGGCTTCCCTGGTGGCGCAGTGGTTGAGAGTCTGCCTGCTGATGTGGGGGACACGGGTTCGTGCCCCAGTCCAGGAAGATCTCACATGCCGCGGAGAGGCTGGGCCCGTGAGCCATGGCCGCTGAGCCTGCACGTCCGGAGCCTGTGCTCCGCAACGGGAGAGGCCACAACAGTGAGAGGCCCGCATACCGCAAAAACGAACAAACAAACAAAAAAACCTCACATGATCATCTCAATAGATGTAGAAAAAGCATTAGATAAAATTCAACATCCATTCATGATAAAAATCTTACCAAAGTGGGTATAGAGGGAACACATCTCGACAAAATAAAAGCTATTTATGACAAACCCACAGTCAACATAATACTCAACAGTGAAAAGCTGAAAGCCTTCCCGCTAAAATCTGGAACAAGACAAGGATGCCCACTCTTAACACTTCCATTCAACATAGTATTGGAAGTCCTAGCCACAGCAATCAGATGAGAAAAAGAAGGAAAATATATCCAAGTTGGAAGGGAAGAGGTAAAATTGTCATTAAATTCAGATGACATAATACTATATATAGAAAACCCTAAAGACTGCATCAAAATTACTAGAACTGATAAATGAATTCAGCAAGGTACCATGATGCAAGATTAACATACAGAAATCTGTTGCATTTCTTTACACTAACAATGATATATCAGAAAGGGAAAGTAAAAAAAAAAAAAAATCCCTTTTAAAATCGCATCAAAAAAATAAAATACTTAGGAATAAACCTAACCAAGGAGGTGAAAGACTTATATGCTGAGAACTATAAAACACTGATAAAGCAAATTGAAGGTGATTCCAAGGAATGGAAAGATATCTCACGCTCTTGGATTGGAAGAATTAATATTGTTAAAATGGCCATACTACCCAAAGAAAGCTACAGATTTAACGTGATCCCTATCAAATTACCTATGACACTATTCACAGAACTAGAACAAATAATCCTAAAATTTATATGGAACCATAAAAGACCCAGAATTGTCAAAGCAATACTGAGGAAAAAGAACAAAGCTGGAGGCATAACCCTCCCATACTTCAGACAATACTACAAAGCTACAGTAATCAAAATAGCATGCTAATGGCACAAAATCAAACATATGGATCAATGGAACAGAAGTGAGAGCCCAGAAATAAACCCATACATTTATGGTCAATTAATCTTTGACAAAGGAGGCAAGAATATACAGTGGGGAAAACACAGTCTCTTCAGTAAGTGGTGTTGGGAAAACTGGACAACCACATGTAAATCAGTGAAGTTAGAACATGCCTTCACATCATACACAAAAATAAACTCAAAATGGCTTAAAGACTTCAATAGAAGACTTGACACCATAAAACTACTGGAAGAGAACACAGGCAAAACATTCTCAGATATAAATCACTGTAATGTTTTCTTAGGTCAGTCTCTGAAGGCAATAGAAATAAAAGCAAAAAAAAAAAAATGCAGAGAAAGCTTTCGACAAAATTCAACACCCATTTATGATAAAAACACTCCAGAAAGTAGGCATAGAGGGAAATTCCTCAACATAGTAAAGGCCATATATGACAAACCCACAGCCAACATCGTCCTCAATGGTGAAAAACTGAAAACAGTTCCACTAAGATCAGAAACAAGGCAAGGTTGCCCACTCTCACCACTGTTATTCAACATAGTTTTGGAAGTTTTAGCCACAGCAATCAGAGAAGAAAAGGAAATAAAAAGAATCCAAGTCAGAAAAGAAGTAAAGCTGTCACTGTTCGCAGATGACATGATACTATACATAGAGAATCCTAAAGATGCTACCAGAAAACTACTAGAACTAATCAATGAATTTGGTAAAGTAGCAGGATACAAAATTAATGCACAGAAATCTCTTGCATTCCTATACATTAATGAGGAAAAGTCTGAAAGTGAAATTAAGAAAACACTCCCATTAACCACTGCAACAAAAAGAAAAAAATATCTAGGAATAAACCTACCTAAGGAGACAAAAGACCTGTATGCAGAAAATTATAAGAAACTGATGAAAGAAAATAAAGATAATACAAATAAATGGAGAGATATACCATGTTCTTGGATTGGAAGAATCAACATTGTGAAAATGACTTTACTACCCAAAGCAATCTACAGATTCAATGCAATCCCTATCAAACTACCACTGGCATTTTTCACAGAACTAGAACAAAAAATTTCACAATTTGTATGGAAACACAAAAGACTCCGAATAGCCAAAGCAATCTTGAGAAAGAAAAACGGAGCTGGAGGAATCAGGCTTCCTGACTTCAGACAAAACTACAAAGCTACAGTAATCAAGACAGTATGGTACTGGCACAAAAACAGAAATATAGATCAATGGAACGGGATAGAAAGCCCAGAGATAAACCCACGCACATATGGTCACCTTATCTTTGATGAAGGAGGCAAGAATATACAATGGAGAAAAAGCCTCTTCAATAAGTGGTGCTGGGAAAACTGGACAGCTACATGTAAAAGAAGGAAATTAGAACACTCCCTAACACCATACACAAAAGTAAACTCAAAATGGATTAAAGACCTAAATGTAAGGCCAGACACCATCAAACTCTTAGAGGAAACCATAGGCAGAACACTCTATGACATAAATCACAGCAAGATCCTTTTTGATCCACCTCCTAGAGAAATGGAAATAAAAACAAAAATAAACAAATGGGACCTAATGAAACCTAAAAGCTTTTGCACAGCAAAGGAAACCATAAACAAGACAAAAAGATAACTCTCAGAATGGGAGAAAATATTTGCAAATGAAGCAACTGACAAAGGATTAATCTCCAAAATTTACAAGCAGCTCACACAGCTCAATATCAAGAACACAAACAATCCAGTCCAAAAGTGGGCAGAAGACCTAAAGAGACATTTCTCTAAAGAAGATATACAGATTGCCAACAAACACATGAAAGAATGCTCAACATCATTAATCATTAGAGAAATGCAAATCAAAACTACAATGAGATATCATCTCACACCAGTCAGAATGGCCATCATCAAAAAATCTAGAAACAATAAATGCTGGAGAGGGTATGGAGAAAAGGGAACCCTCTTGCACTGTGGGTGGGAATGTAAATTGACACAGCCACTGTGGAAAACAGTATGGAGGTTCCTCAAAAAAACTAAAAATAGAACTACCATATGACCCAGCAATCCCACTACTGGGCATATACCCTGAGAAAACCATAATTGAAAACGAGTCATGTACCACAATGTTCATTGCAGCTCTATTTACAATAGCCAGGACATGGAAGTAACCTAAGTGTCCATCAACAGATGAATGGATAAAGAAGATGTGGCACATATATACAATGGAATATTACTCAGCCATAAAAAGAAATGAAATTGAGTTATTTGTAGTGAGGTGGATGGACCTGGAGTCTGTCATACAGAGTGAAGTAAGTCAGAAAGAGAAAAACAAATACCGTATGCTAACCCATATATATGGAATTTAAAAAAAATAAAATAAAAGGTCATGAAGAACATAAGAGGCAGACCTACTAGAGGATGGACTTGAGTATATGGGGAGGGGGAAGGGTAAGCTGTGACAAAGTGAGAGAGTGGCATGGACATATATACACTACCAAACGTAAGATAGAGAGCTAATGGGAAGCAGCTGCATAGCACAGGGAGATCAGCTCGGTGCTTTGTGACCACCTAGAGGGGTGGGATAGGGAGGTTGGGAGGGAGGGATACACAAGAGGGAAGAGATATGGGGACATATTTATATGTATAACTGATTCACTTTGTTATAAAGCAGAAACTAACACACCATTGTAAAGCAATTATACTCCAATAAAGATGTTTAAAAAAATGAAATAAAATAAACAAATGGGACCTAAGCAAACTTATAAGCTTTTGCACAGCAAAGGAAACCATAAACAAAATGAAAAGACAACCTATGGAATGGGAGAAAATATTTGTAAGTAATGTGACTGACAAGGAATTAATTTCCAAAATATACAAATAGCTCATACAACTCAATAACACAACAACAAAAAAACCCAGTCAAAAAATGGGCAGAAGATCTAAGTAGACATTTCTTCATAGAAGACATACAGAGCACCAAGAGGCACATGAAAAGATATTCAACACTGCTTATTATTAGGGAAAAGCAAATCAAAACTACAATGAGGTATCACCTCACACCAGTCAGAATGGCCATCATTAAGAAGTCTACAAATAATAAATGCTGGAGAGGGTGTGGAGAACAGAGAACCCTCCTATAGTGTTGGTGAGAATGTAAATTTGTGCAGCCACTATGGAAAACAGTATGGAGGTTTTCCAAAAAAACAAAAATATGGTTGCCATATGATCCAGCAATCCCACTCCTGGGCATATACCCAGAGAAAACTCTGATTGGAAAAGATACACGCACCTCAACATTCATTGCAGCATTATTTACAGTAGCCAAGACATGGAAGCAACCTAAATGTCCATCAACAAATTAACGGATAAACAAGATGTGGTATATATATACAATGGAATACTACTCAGTCATAAAAAAGAACAAAATAATGCCATTTGCAGCAACATGGATGGACCTAGAAATTATCATACTAAATGAAGTAACTCAGGTAAGACAAATATCATAAGATATCACATATGTAGAATCTAAAAAAAATGGTATAGTAGCTCTATTTTTAGTTTCTTAAGGGACCGCCATACTGTTCTCCACGGTGACTATGCCAATTTACGTTCCCACCAACAGTTTGGGAGGGTTCCCTTTCCTCCACACCCTCTCCAGCATTTGTTGTTTGTAGATTTTTTGATGATGGCCATTCTGACAATCCCACTCCTGGGCCTGTATCTGGAGAAAAACATTGTTTGAAAGAATATGCACCACAATGTTCATTGCAGCGTTGTTTACAATAGCCAAGACATGGAAGCAACCTAAACGGCCACTGACAGATGAATGCATAAAGAAGATGTGGTACATGTATACAATGGACTATTACTCAGCCATTAAAAAGAAATAAGTCAGACAGAGAAAGACAAATATCACATGATTATATGTGGAATCTAAAAACATGATACAAATGAACGTATTTACAAAACAGAAACAGACTCATAGACTTAGAGAACGAATTTATGGTTACCAGAGGGTAAGGTTGGGCGGAGGGGTAAATTGGGAATTTGAGGTTGACATGTACACACTGCTGTATTTAAAATAGATCACCAACAAAGACCTACTGCATAGCACAGGAAACGCTGCGCAATATTCTGTAATAACCTAAATGGGAAAAGAATTTGAAAAAAATAGATAAATGTGTATGTATAACTGAATCATTTTGCTGTACACTTAAACTAACACAACATTGTTAATCAACTATATTCCAATATAAAATAAAAAATAAAGTATTATTTCAACTATTATCAGTTGAAAAAAAATTTTTAATGATATAAATGAACTTATTTATAAAACAGAAATAGACTCACAGACATAGAAAACAAACTTATGGTTACCGAAGGGGAAAGGGGGTGGGAGAGGATAAATTAGGAGTTTGGGATTAGCAGATACAAACTACTATATATAAAATAGATAATAAAGTCCTACTGTATAGCACAGGGAATTATATTCAATATCCTATAATAAACCATAAAGGAAAAGAATATGAAATATATATATATGTATGTATATACAACTGAATTACTTTGCTGTGCACCAGAAACTAACACAACATTGTAATCAACTATACTTCAATTAAAGAAAATAGAAGACATTCTTAAGAACGTTTGGGGGCTTTCACAATAAAAAATTCTGCCATAAGAGAATTGACTAGAAAGGGGCATGAGGGTAATTTTGGGGGTGATAAAAATGTTCATTTCTTGTTTGGGGTGGTAGTTAAATGGGTGTATAGAATTGTCAAAAACTCATTGAATTGAACACTTAAGATTTGTTCATTTTATTGTAAAAAATTATACTTCAATTAAAAGAGAAAGAATAGCTATGGAAAAAAGAAAAGAATGGACCCCTTTGAGAATCTGAAGAAATTCAATAGATCTATGGATCCTGCCTCTCCCAACAGTACACACATGTACACACACACACACACACACACACACACACTGCTACATAAATATCTGAAGGTCATGGGTTAGGGAATTCCCCACAATGTCTGGTCATCCAGGTTCCTCCCCTGGTAAAATTCCTGCCAGCCAAAATCTGATTTGCTCTAAGCAGAAACAATGCCACACAGGTGCCATCTTTAAGGGAGCAATCTGCGGGTCTCCCCTCCCAGTGGGACAAGGAGATTGTGAAGCCATTTGGATCTCCTTCCGATGCTCCACCATGGCCCCCGGAGATGCTCTCTCTGGGCCTATCCATGGCGCTGCCCAGGGGATGCTGAAGTGAGTCTCAGTTTTGTTTCCCTCCTAATAGGGAGAAACCTGGCTGTTGGAACCGATTTACTCTCTACGCCCTCTGCCGCAGCCTCTAAGCATGGCTAATGAGTACGCTTGACCTCACAGGCTCACCCCAGCAGCTCCGCAAATGTCACCCAAGATCTCTCCTGACATCCAAATGCAGAGGGCACAGTATTTTCAATTAAAAGTTATATCCTCCCATGTTTCGTTTCTCTACTCTTTCAAAAGCAACTTGCTGATAATTCCGGGCCCTTTGATGCCGAGCCAAGGGGCCAGGGTCGCTTTCTCACCTGAGTAGAATGTATTAATTTAACTTTCAGAGGAAGCTCAGGCTGTGGATGGCTCAGGGTTTCCACCAGCCGTGGTGAGGCCCAGAACAAAAGCGTATCTATCCTGGCCAAGGGCTGTGACTGGGGCGTGGAGACATGCATAGGGGCAGGGGCTAGAGATGCCTGAGGACATGGTGACATGGATGCAAATGGAGGGGATGCTAAAAGGGGGTCTCGAGCCCATCAGAGCATCCCTGGCGTAAGGTGTAGCCTTAGCCCTGTGCTGCATCTCTGGGGTCCTGGCCTCTGGCCTCATTGCCACGCTGGCTCCAACACCACCTTTGCAGCTCTGCCTGAGTTAGATGCTCATCCTGTCTGGGGCACCCTCTGACCCAGGGGAGCTGATGGTCTACTCCAGGCTGAGACCAGGCCTGCTCTGACCCAAGGCAGAGGGAGAGGCATCACAGTGGGGACGTGATGGGAGTGATCTGGGAAGGTCTCCCTGCTCCAAAAGCTCTCTCCCACTGTCCCATCATAACACCTGAAGTTCCATCACTATAGACCCTTTCTTTGGATGAAACCTCTGGCTCTGCCATAAGGAGACATTGGGCAGCTTTGAACCGCTTTGACTCTTATTTATAAGATGGAGACACTAGTATCTACCTCCTTGGGTTGATTTAACAATTAAATGAAGTAATCCGTGTAAAGTTCCTGGTGTGGTTCTTGGCATAGAAAAGGTGTGCAGTTGACACTGGTTCTTTTAGCCCCTCCGTTTACCTTCTTCAAGCGTGTCTGAGTTCAGAACTTTTCTAACAAAGAGGTGGCAGATGATGGGATTAGGGGAGGATGGGGAGGGGAAACAGGAGAGAAATCAGTTCACAGCCCAAGCCATTATTCAAGGAAAGAGGTAAAGAGGGAGGGAGGAAGGTAAGGAAGTGAGTTAGGAGGAAAGGAGTTAGGAAGTTAGTAAGAAAGAAAGAAAGGAAGAAGAAAGAAAACACCACTACTTACCCTAGGCCAGGCCCCGTCCAGGGTGCTGAGGGTAAAGAGGCAGGAATGACCTGCCCTTAGAAGTACCCGTCTGGTAGTAGGGCTGGGTAGGGAGTGGGGCAGAGTAGCAAACAGGCCCACTTATTATGGGGTGGTGAGTGATGACTGCGGAAGCAGGAGACTCAACCAGGTTGTTCAAGACACCCCCATCATCACCCAGCAAACTCTCCTCTATAGCTCCCCTCCATCAGGGGACCCATGGTCAGCCATGACCCACCATAATCCCCCCAGTCAGGTCCCCACCCACCTCTCAGCCCCTTCCCCTGCTCCCCTGGCAGCAACAGGACCACTGAGCTGTGGGTCGTATTTACATGCTTCCCGGCCTCCAGGCCTTTGTTCCTGCTGGCTCTTCTGACTGAAACACCCTTCAACCCAACCCTCCAACATGGCTGACCCCATGGAAGAAGAGCTCAAGAAACAGAACCTATTATTATGGACTGGAAGTCTCAGTGCAGACATCCCCTCCTCCCCATGGCCTTCCTCTCTGCTGCGTTTCCTCTGCTGTGCTTCCCCAGCACCCCGATCACCTGCCATTTATCCCATGTCTCGCTCACCATGGTACCCGCTGCAACTAGCTCACCGCCTAGTGGTGCACAGCAGGGGCTCAAGGAAAGTGTGTTGATGATCACCGGCTGAGCTCTGGGGTAAGTGAGCAGATCAGGCCTTGCCCTCAGGGGGCTCCCCACGAAGTCTAGTGGGAAGATAGACACTAATCAGATAAAAATGCTAATTCATTAATAATCATAAGCAATGATAAAGCTGATGGAGAACAGATTCTGGGAACCATGGGAATGGGCAGCAGGGGGACTGTACCTAGTTGTGGTGGTCCTGAGGGTGTCTCTGAGGTGTGACCTTTGAGCTTGCAGCAGGATGAGAGGAGACTACAGAAGGGGTGGCAGAGGCACAGGCCTCCAGGTGGAGGAAGCAGCATTACCAAGGCCCTAGGAGGCAGGGGGCATTCCAGAAACTTAGGGAAGGCCAGTGTGGCCAGGATACAGAAAGCAGAGGGAGCATGGTGAGAGCGGGGGCTGAGAGCTGAGCACCAACCCTGTCTGCCGGACCTTGTCGGCCATGCCTTGCGTTAGGTCTTGATTCTGAGTCCTAACTATTGTAGGCGTGGCTTTGAGGCACGCCTGCCCTCATGGGAACTGGTGCTACTTCCAGATCTGACCTGGGGAGGCATTCACGCCAGATTTTTGGGTGATTTGGGGTGGAGAAGTTGCCAGATGTGAAGGAGGGCCGAGCTAGCTGCTGAAGGACTAGAGAACGAATCCAGCCCTGGGGAAGGGGCTGGTGAGAGCTATAGGACATTGGGACCCAGACAAGCAGGCTGAAGGAGACAGTTAGCCTCACCCAGAAACCGGATGAATCAGGAAGTCCAGAGACAGAGACTGAGGTCAGACGGAGGGCCATGAAGCAAGGAGAGAATGGCATGGCTCGCCCCCATCACCACCCCCCCTATCGGCATTCATTCACACGGCATCCAGCTGAGGACAACCCAGCCAGTCCGTGATCTGGTGGCTTTCAGCCTTCTCAGCCAGCCTGAGATACCCGAACAGGGCTGTCCTGGGCCCAGGTGGGGCTGAGAACTGGGCCACATCAGAAGCAGGAAGCCCAGCCACCCAGATGGGGCCCGGCAAGCCTTGTCCCACTGACCAGGGCTTAAATTAGACACCCTGCCCTAACCAACATGGCTTTCATTTCTCTTTTTTGAACCTTATGCATTTTTTGTTTGCTTTTGGTTTGGACATAGAAGGATATCAACATTAAATTTGGAAAATCACAGCAGCTTCCACAACCTACTAAAACAGTAAACAGAAGAGGGAAAGGGACCCGCAGGGGCAGACACAATTCCCCATGTGGGCAGGGGGTGTTGGGTGGAACGTCTGGTCCAAGATGACTAAGGCTTACTCAGAGCTCATTCTAGGCCAGCCCTGTTCCAAGCAACTTTAGTATATTAGCTTGTTCATCTTCCCAACGACTCTTATTATTAACGGTTTGTGGATAAGGAACTTCAGGAAGAGAAAGGTTAAGTGACTTTCCCAAGGTCACACAGCTACTAAGGAAGGAGAATTCAGAGTCCACAGCCTCTGCTCTTGACCACATCACACTCAGCGTCTCAGTATGTCTTCAAGCTGCTAAGAGACGTGCCAAGTTGGTCTTCAAGAGTCACTCGGGTTTGATAGGACAAGATCTGATACGAGTGGTTCTTTCATTCATTTCCAACATACTTATTTAGCACTCACTGTAGGAACGAATCTAGAGAAGAACTGGGAAAGAGCGCTCAGGTGGAGGGAACAGCATATGCAAAGGCCAAGAGAGGGCAGCACGTCATCTAAGGAATTAAAGAAACTCAGGGTGGCTGGAGTAATACAAGGATGCTCAGAGCCAGCCTTGCCCCTGGCACCGTCCCTTCTATTGCTCTTTTCCCAGCTGCATCCTCATCACCCTCCTTATTGCTATAATAAGAGCTAACATCCATTGCGTGCTTAGGACGTACCCTCGTGACATGGACGTACCTGTTTTAGAAGCTCCCAGCCCTCGTCCCCACATTCCCATTGTTCTGTGCACCTGTCTGCCACGCTCCCGCCCCTCCCGCTAGTTTGCTCTGCCCCCTCTAAGTCCTGGTCAGGTTTCCCCTGCCCAACAGTCCCCCCCGGTCCCCGCAGGTCAGATTCTGTGCCCGGCAGGACCCGGGCATCTCACAGCCGCCGGGTTCCCTCCCTTGCTGTGTCTGATGCAGGGCGGAGGAAAGGGTGGAGGGCGGTGCAGAGGGTCAGCAGACCGATTTTGGTTTTTTCCTAACAGGTTTCCTAGGCATCTCTGAATTAATGGCGCAGAGATAAAGGAGGCATTTCGGCTACTATCCAAAGCGGCTGTGAAGCCAGGCCAGGGACCCGCTGAGAAATAGCCCTACCCCTTCCCCCTACTGTGGGTACCCGTATCCAAGGGAACGGCAGGCTCAGTGCTTCTCGAGCCGCATTTGCAGCCTGGCTGGCAGAGAGACCGGGGAAGCCAAACCATTTGAGAGAGGAACCTACCGGTAACGAGAGCCCCTTTCCGGCTCTGTGCAGAGCTTCTAGCCAGCGGAGCCCCAGTGTGCTTCAGGAGAGGAAAGAGGAGGAAGGCGGGAGCCATTTTGTTGGCTTCTCTGAAAAAGCCTGCCTGTGTTTCACATGTGTGTGTACTTTTGTGAGCTGGTGTGTCTGGCAGTGGGGGTGTCTAGGTGTCTCAGACTATGATGCAGGTGTCAAGAGCAGGGGCTCTGGAGCTTACCTGCCTCATTCCAAAGCCCAGCACTATGACTTACTATCTGTGTGACGTTGGGCAAGTTCCTTAGCCTCTCTGAGCTTCAGCTTAGCGCATCTAGCTAGTGCTTTCATGGTTGAGTATTGTTATTACTTAGGGTCTCTTAGTGGGTTTATGTGCCCGCTTTATGGATCTGTGGGATGCTTGTAGGCAACTCAGTGGATAGAAAATGTGGCCTGGAGCCAGGAGAGCTTTCACTGTGGATCCTTTCCTGGCCAAGGCCGTGTACATTGGTAGCCAGACTCTTTCACGTCTGGAGTCTGGGGGCCGAGACTCTTGGGAAGGCCTGGCTCGTTGTAGGATGAACATATAGAGAGCTCCCACAGAAATCAGTCCCCGACTCACACTATCACACCTGGCACAGTCCTCAGGGATCACCCAGGAGCCCAAATCCCTCTCTTAAAGATGGGGAAACTGAGGCCTAGGGTCCTTGGTTCCTTCCTTGCTGTGTCTGAAGCAGGGAGGGTGGCTGTCAGTGCAGACAGTCTTGGGCCTATTTTGTTCTTTCCCAACAGATTTCCTATCAGGCCAGGTCCTCAGTGAAGCAGTGGCCAAGACAAGGTGGGAACTGAGGGCTTCTGCCACCCTGGAGAAACACACAAGCATCCCCAGCCCCAATGAGAAGGGGACAACATATCCCAGGGCTAAGTATACCGTAGGCACTCAATAAATAGCTTTTTTTTTGGCCCTGCCTTCAAGGATCTCTCCGGTGCCTCTCAGCCACCACTTCAGTCCCTCTACCCATCCTTGCACCCATCTCAGAGTTAAGAGCACCTACTGTGTGCCAGGCTTGGGGCTAGGTGGTGAGTACAATCATGGCGTCTGCTGGGGAGATGGGCTTTAATCAGAGCACCCCACAGGTATATGCAAATGAAGGAAGAGTAATCACTGTTCTCACTGAGGAAGAAGAAATGAGGAAGGTGCAGAAGGAGAGCCCAATCCAGTCCTTCCGATAAAGTGATGTTGGAACTCAGATCTGAAGGATAGGGTGAGGGCCGCTCAGGGGAGGAACTGGCACCCGCAAAGTATCTGAGATGGCGGCATGCCTGGGGCACAGGAGTGGAAAGAAATAACTCACCCAGGTGATCAGACACAGACAGTGCACCAGAGTTGTTTGTAGGCTCACAAGAGACCCCCGTGGAGGCTCGGCCCCCTCTCTCAGGAGAGAGGAGGATGTGTGTGTGTGGGGACCGGGGTACTATTGGCAGATGGCAGATGGCAGGTGTGGGAGAGCAGGCCGCACCCACACGCATGCGTGCCTGTCCCCATGCTGCTCTGCTCCCCAGTTATTTGCAGCCTCCCCTCCAGCTGTTTGCAGCTCTTCCTCCCAGGCATTTGCAGTTCAACACTCCAGCTCTCTGCAGTCGCTCCCCGCTTACTCGCAGGCCTCATCCTCAGGAGTGTGCAGTCACCGCCCCAGCTGTTCGCAGCTACCACCCTCGGCTCTTAACCATCCCTCTCCGCATGTTTGCAGCCACCGCCCCTGTGATTTGCAATTTGCACCTGCTCTGGGCATCAGGTAAGGCTTGCTCAAGATTAGTTCTAACAACAACAGCAGTTAGTATTAGCTAATAACTGGGTGCCTGTTTTATGCGAGGGGCTGTACCACGTGCTTTTATATGCACGCTCTGGTCTGATCTTACAGCAACCCCGTCATCTGTTCATGAACTGTCTCTGGCATGTCTACTAAACATCGGCTCTGCCAGGTGCTGTGTATAGAGTGAAGACCAGAACAGGTCACTGTCCTCCTGGAGCTTGTGGTCTCATGAAGGAGACAGGTGTTCATAAAGCAATGACACCCGTAAGTGTGTGATCATACAGCGAGGCGGTTCCACGCAGAAAGCAGAGGTACTTGAGATGAACAGGTGATCAGAAGAGGCCCCCCTGGGGCGATGAATCTTGAGTCGGGAGCTGGAGAATGAGCACGATTAGACATGGCCGGGGCGGGGGTGGGGTGAGGGATGAGAAGAGCCTCCAGGCAGATGGGGACCCACACTGAGTGACCTGGTCAGATCGGCTGTGAAACTGTTGCTCTATGTAAAGAATGACTTGTAGGGGTACAAGAGTGAAAGCACCAACCATCCAGGGGAGAGACGAGGGAGCCTTGGACTAGGGGGTGGCAGGCACTAGAGGGAGATTTTAGGAGGCAGACAGACAGGACCGGGTGATGGGGAGGGCAGAGGCCAAGATGGCTTCCAGGTTTCTGATCTGGGCTACTGGATGACCAGTGGTCCCATCCTCTGAGCTGGGAGCAGGGAGGAGGACCAGGGCAGGGGAAGGGGGAGCACGAGGGCAAGGGATAAGGAGCTGGATGACACTGGGAAGAGGCCTTTGCAACAGGGCTGCCCAGCGGCGGGCGCCCAAGCCTCGGGCTCTGAGACGGACTCTGTGTTCAAACCCTAGGCTTCCTCCTAGTTGTTTCTCCTGAGCAGGTTCGACTTCCTCATCAGTAACATGTAGGGGGCGGGGAGAGATTATCCCGAAGCCTATTGGTCTGTGAGTACTTTAAATGAGTTGTTGTCGTTTATACCCCAGACCGCAGCTTGGCGCATGGCACGTGGTAGGAACTCACTGAATTGTTGTTGAATAACTGAACGATGATGGACCAATGAGGTGGGGCCTGGGGTGAGTTGTAGGAGACTTGCTAGTGGGTGGGGAAAGGGTGTCCCTGGCGGAGGGAACAGCCGGTGCACAAGCAGAGAGACGCGGAAGGGCGTGGTGCACTGAAGACACCAGACATAAAGTATTCTAAGCGGAGCAGAGGACACGTGGAGGGTCAGGCAAAGGCTCAGGCTGGGGAAGCAGGCAGGGCCCAGCTCACAAGGCCCTGTAAGTTCTGCAGAGGCATTTGGACTAGACCCTGAGAGTCCAGGGGAGCTGCAGAGGACTCAGAGCAAGAAATGGCAGGGCCTGGGAGCCCTAAGAAGGATGAATTAAAGCAGGGGAGACTGGGGGCTGAGGGCTCATTAGAAGCCTTCTACAGCAATCCAGGTGAGGGATGGTCTTTTATTTTTATTTTTATTTTTTAATTCAGTGTTTTTGTGCACTTAGCAGGTACCGAGAACATGTTAGGGCTTCATCCTCCAGGATATGGCTAATCCAGTTTGATCACCTGTCTCTCCCCTCCCTTCCACCCACCTTGGGACATTCTCTCTCTCCCAGGGAACACTCTTCCCTGTAGGAAGGTCGGGCCAGGGCAGGAAAGAACCAGCATCAACACCTTGGTGAGTGGTTCTGGAGACCGTAATTAGGAAGGGTCATAATTAGATCTGGTCTGAGACCATGGCTCTCCTTTTGGGGACAGGCCTGGTCCCCAGAGTGTCCACTGTCTCAGTCCTTCTCTCCCTGCAGCTGAAGAATGTCTCCATGGTCAAGGCCAAAGTGAGAATGAGTGAAGTTGTGGGTCACAGGTGTGTCTTCCCCCAGGCTGAGCTTGTAGAGGCTGTCACCCATCCCACTGCCCCTGGGGTCAGGGACCTCAAGGGAGAGTGTCCCTGGGAGGAAAGAAAGGAGTTTTCATAGGAAAGCTTGTTTCTGTGTATTTGCTCGCCAGCCTGCCTTCCTGATGCTATTAGCAGAGCACGAACATTAGCATCTCTGGGGGCAGACTGAGGGCTTGCACCATGGTCAGGATGCTCTGAAACATGTAGACTGCTTGGGCCCTGCCCTGGTTCTGAATCAGAATCTCATGAAGCCAGGCCAGGGAGTCTGCATTTCACAAACTCCCCCAGTGAGTCTGATTTATGCTAAGGCAGTGCTTCTCAAACAGCAGAGGACTTACCTGTGGATCCTCTAAAGCCCAGGTTCTAATCCACTTGGTCTGGGATGGGGCCCGAGATTCTGCATTTTCACAAGCTCCCAAGTGAGGCCCAGGCTCCTGGTCCACGGACCACACCCTGAGCAGCAAGGCACTAAAGGCTGAAGCTTCTGATTTCCCAACTTTTGTTTCACGGAACAAAGCCCTCTCAAAAGAAACCTCGCACAGTATCTCAGTGTATGAAACAGATGACATTAATATAAAACTATTATACACATACAAATGTGTGATGCTTACTTATTACAAAACCTGCCAATGAAACAAGGCAGTTTGGATGAGGACAGAAGTCTACTGTTGAAGGTTTCAACTGCTGTTTCACACGGACCTCATCATCCATCATATTCGAGCCAAATATGTGCAGCAGCCCCAGCGCTACAGCCGTGAGGCTGCACCTGCAGGTGATGGAGGAGAGGCTGGCCTGACACCCCCTTCTCAGTGTGGGGATCAAGGCTGCGTCCTTCGCTTTCCTTCCCCTCTCTATCCACCCCGTCCCACCCTGCCAAACAGCTGCTGCTAAATATAGCCTGAGGTGGCCAGGCTTTCTAGGGGAGGTGTGATTGGAGGAGAGCAATCGCTAGCGCGCACTGGAGTCCACGACGCCAGACCCACTAATTTGGCAGCTGGGGAGGACGGGGAAGGGCTGGGATGGGCCAGGCCCTGCGGCTGCCCCGGCTCTTCTGGAAGAAGGCAGGACTTCGCAGAAGCGTGGGAGTGGCTCATCTGTTGGGAAGGCACGAGGCTGGCAGGAGGGAGCATGTGGGGAAGATCAGGCCGGTGGAGCCGGAAGGACCCCAGTGGGAACCTTGGTGGTGCCACTTGTTCCCTGTGTAGCTCTGGGTAAGTTGTTTGACCTCTTTGGGCGTCAGATAAAAGAGGGATACATTAGGGATCCTCTGTGCATTAAGGGGTGATAAAGTGGGATAAAGTTTGTGAAAGTCTCTGCTCCCCGTAGATCTTGTGTTCTTGTGTTTCCCCAGCTGGAGGTCAAGGTTCTCAGGGCACTGCCCAGCTCAGTCCTGCTGGGACAAACCCATGCTGCCTTTTCAGCATCCAGTTTATACAGTCTCTCTGATCACACCGCACCCTTAGGGGAACACTGGGGTTTCAGTCCACCCACGGGCCGCCAGGCCATAGCAATCAATGCTGACAGAAGCAGGCAGAAGCAATCGCTCTTTCACCTGAGCTCTGTGGTCTTGGCCGCCCTCTTGATCATCACCTAACACCTTGAATGGAGATGCCCCATTACTTAGCCTGACTGTCCCATCACCAGGGAGCTCCTTGAGGGCAGAGGTGGCACCCCATTCACCCTGGCACCACCCAAGTCCAGCCCAAGGGCAAGTCCAGAGCTGGCACCAGGGAGGATTTATAGACTGACAGTAGCCAGTTCCTTCCCTCTTTATGTACAGATGCCTATTAACCCCTCCAATCATAGCGCCCTCCACACAGCTAATTCCAGGGCTGCAAGGCTCATACCCTTGAGCAACACCCTCGTCCCTCTGCTCTCCCAATCCACCTCCTTCCTTGTCTCCCAAATACTGCTAAAGGTTTGTCTTCTGTAGGACGTCTTCCCTCCCTGGGGAGGCAGGGCAAGGGACGGGAAACCTACAAGCAACCCCCATGGCACTGCACAGAGTTCTCACAGCAACCCTGGAAGGGCTGTATCAATG
This sequence comes from Aethalodelphis obliquidens, assembly GCF_003676395.1. Lineage (NCBI taxonomy): Eukaryota > Metazoa > Chordata > Mammalia > Artiodactyla > Delphinidae > Aethalodelphis > Aethalodelphis obliquidens. The sequence continues at coordinate 25,942,192 of NW_020837953.1, read as the reverse complement.
TCATACCCATTCTACAGTTGAGGAAACTGAGGCTCAGAGAGGTCGGGCATCTTGTGATAGAGCACGTAAGTAGAGCCAGGCTTCCAGCCCAGGTCTGCTGGCTCTCAGCGTCCTCCCCCGGGCTGGCTGCCTTCCTGCTTCCCCGCTGGACCATGACTCAGGCGGCTCCTTAACCCTGTGGCTCCTGTCAGAACTCCTGGCCTCTATCTGTGCTTTATTTGCTAATAGCCTCAAGTCCTTCCAAGTCTGCTCTCTTGGCTGCAACCCCAGGCCACCAGGCTCTCTCAGCCAGGGCCCCTGACGAGCTCTCTTCTCCAAATGGGCCCCTGGAGCATAACGCAGGCCACTAGGCATGGAGAACAGACTTCCAGCAGCACGAACTCAAAGGCGCCTCTCTCCCTCTGTTCTGAGGCTGAGGTAGGGGACACACAGCATCTGACTCAGACACAGCATCATAGCTACAAGAGGAACATCATGCCACAAAATGCCAAAGGTTGTCCAGCACCATGTGTGTGCACGTCCCGAGTGAATGGGCAGGGCTGTCAGAGCTAAGGGTGCTCAGAGGAGGAGGGCTCCTGGGACCTGGAGTGGGCAGGGAAGGCTTCCTGGGAGAGGAGGGAGGGATCTGGATTCCAAAGAGTAAGGGCCACGGGAGGAGGTAAGAGGCCTGCAGGCTGGTCTGCTGGGCTGTCGGCCAGGCTGGGGTTGAGAAGAAGCTGGCAATGGCTGGTGGCACAGCAGGGATGAGCACTCAGCCAGGTGTCGGAACTCCTCTGCCCAGAGGAGCTGAGTTAGTCAAGAAGCCAAAGAATCCCCAGGTCTTTGTCTGCCATGGGAGACAGGCTTGCATGGTAGACTCCGGGACCATGCAGACCTGGGTTCAAATCCCGGTTCTTCCACTTCCTGATTCCATGACCTTGGGCATGAACCTGTCAGACCCTGGATTCCCCTATCTGTAACATAGGGAATGATAATCCCTATTTTATAGGTGTCCTATGAGAATTAAAGGGCATTATAATTAACTAACATTTATCGATCACAAAGTAAACCACTAATCTAAGTGCTATACACATTCTCAATAATTCCATCCATGTAATACCCCCACAGGGTGAACTTATTATTACCACCCTTTTGTAGACAAGGAAGTGGAGATATAGAGACAGGAAGTGAGTTGGTGGTAAGTGGGAATGAGGTTTGGATGAAAGGAGTTGAGTGTCAGAACCCAATGTTTTAACCTCCGTACTATGCGTTTAGCAATGTGCTGGGTGCAAAGGCTGCCACAGAGCAAGTGCTTATTTCGATACCTCCTGGGAATATCGCATCCACCTCTGGCGTCAACCACGATCTCACCGCCGAGGCTTGACCTCCAGCCTAGACCTCCTTCTTGAGCTTTAGACCTTCAAGTGCGATGACGCTCTAGACATTTCTACCAGGTGTGCCTCGCTCCCAGCAGGTCCCGAATGAGCTCATCACCCTAGCCACCCATTCCAAACCCCAGCTTCCTCCTGGGTCCCCTCAGACAATCAATGGCACCACCAGCCCCCTTTGTTCAAGTCAGAGACCCGGAGTCTCCCTAGGGTCTTTCTCCCCGCCCCCAGCTCCACTGCTTTAACTCGTACCCGCAGCACGGCCTGCCTGACCTATTGCAACACCTCCCAGGCTCAAGCCTACTAGGCTTCCATTTCCCTCCACCTCCAAAACCCCAAATCTGGTACCTGCACAGCAGCAAGAGCGGTCACTGGCTCAGCCGTTTCACGGGGCTCGCCTGGCTCCAGAGGACAGACCTAGTGCTCTCCGCGCATTTAAGACTTCTTCAACTGGCTCCTGCTGAAGCCGTGACTTGGGCCCACTCTCCAACCTTCTCCTCTTTATTCGTTCATCTCTGTCTCCCCAGGGTTAAGCACAGTGCCAAGCTCACTTAGTGTACTTCATACACGGCCTTCGGTTACAGAAATGGATGGAGGAGTGAAATCTGCTAAGGTCAATCCCGGCAGACTGGGCAGCAGAGTCACTGCTTTAAGATGCAGCTTTGTGAGCGGTGGCTGGAGCAGCTGGGGCGTGGAAGAGGCCTGATGTAGCCTCTGACGGGACACAGGACTCTGCAGAGGGACCTAAGGGGGCTTCTGAGAAGCTGAGTGGGCAATGGAGGGGAGGGGCGTTTGAAAGGAGGCTTTTCTCTTAAATGCCCATCTGCAGAGTTCCCAGTCCCTGCTCCCTCCATCCTTTGAGCCTCTGTCTCACTCCAGCACGTCCTGCTGCTCTCTGTTTCCAAACCCTATTTTCTTTTTCTTTCTAGTACCTGGTTCGCTATTATTATTTTTGGTTAAATTGTTGACTGTCTCCTTCCGCTAGACTAGGACCCCCATGAGAGCAGGATCTTGCTCCACCTTGTTCACTGCTGATGCTCAGCACTTAAAACAATGCAAGAGGGCTTCCCTGGTGGCGCAGTGGTTGAGAGTCCGCCTGCAGATGCAGGACACACGGGTTCGTGCCCCGGTCTGGGAAGATCCCACATGCCGTGGAGCGGCTGGGCCCATGAGCCATGGCCACTGAGCCTGCGCGTCCAGAGCCTGTGCTCCGCAACGGGAGAGGCCACAACAGTGAGAGCCCCGTGTACCGCAAAAAAAAAAAAAAAAAAAAAAAGCAAGAAACTCAACAGATGTTTGTTGATTGAAAAAAAAAGGGTGAAAAAATTAAAGGGCTGGTATGGAATTAATCATGTTGCATCTTAATTAAAAAATGATCTGATAGTTTTTTCAACCAATGGTGCTGGACAACTCTCTAGATATATTTATTATGCATTCTGTGTATTTATTATATATTTATACATAGACACATATGTATATTTTTATATGTATGTATATGTGTTATGAATATATACATAAAGTCTTATGACTCACTCATAAGATGAACAGCTCAGCAACTCAATTAAAACATGAGCAGAAGATTTGAACAGACAATATCCAAATGGCCAATAAACACATGAGAGGATGTTTATCATCACTGGCCATTGGGGAAGTGCAAATTAAAGCCTCAATGAGATACTACTACACACTTATTAGAATGGTTAAAATTCAAAGACTGAGAATGACAACTTTTAGCAAGATCATGTCCATCCCATGTGGCTGATGGGAATGTAAAACAGTACAACTACTTTGGGAAACCGTTGAGCAATTGTTTACGAAGCTAAACATACTCCTTCCAAGTGACCTAGCGATTTCATTCCTAGGTATTTACCCAAGAGAAAAGAAAACATGCAAAGATTTCTATACAAATATTCATTCATAGTTATTTATAATGGCTCAAAATTCAAACCAAATTGCAATCAACAGGTGAATGGGTAAAGAAATTACAGTATAATAATACAGCTGTTTATCATTCAACAGAAAAAACGAATGAACTACCGATACAGGTAACAACACAGATTAATCTCAACATCATTACACTGAAAGGAGCCAGACAAAAAGACTACGTTATGTTGTGTGATTACAACTGTCTCATTCTCTTACGTGAAACTCCGGGAAAGACAAATCTAAGCTGAAGCGGCAGAAAGCAGGTCAGTTAGCTGGGGTGGGGGAGGGAGGAGAACGACTAAGAAGAGACACAGAGGAACTTTTCCTGCTGATGGAAACATCTGTGTCCTGCCTGTGGCGGTTAGTGAGGCCGATGCACAAACTTGTCAAAACTCATCCAATTGTACACTTAAGATTAGTGCATTTCACTGTAGGTTAATTATATCTCAATAAAGGTAATTTTTTTAAAAAATTTAGAAAAACTATATGAAGAAAAGTGTAAAATATGTAAACATCAGAGGCCCAGAGATGCATACATGGGCTGTGAACTCACTTCTGGAAATGGAGTCAGAGCCAATTAAATACTTATTTAATTTGAATTGATGTGATTCACCCCATTTAAGGTAATGAGAGTCTTGCAGAAAACACACATTGCTCTCTCTCCATCAGTTCCCTCCATATTATAATTGGTCTGTGTCTTCACACCTTTTGCTGCTCCTGGACCTTCTGTTGCCCTTCATGGTCACAGGCCATAAAGAGGAGGCTTGGCCGCCCCAAATTCAGGGCACGTGGGAAAAGTCCTGGGCTCTTCTCTCAGAAATGTCTGATCCAAATCCCAGTTCTGCCAAGTCACTTGATCCCTTTGTACCTTAAATTTCTAAATCTAAAAGTCAAAGACATTGAAAGTGTTGCCTTTTGCAAAACATTCTCTGACATAAATTGTACCAATGTTTTCTTAGGTCAGTCTCCGAAGGCAATAGAAATAAAAGCAAAAATAAACAAGTGGGACCTATTCAAACTTGTAAGCTTTTGCACAGCAAAGGAAACCATAAACAAAATGAAAAGACGATGTACAGAATGGGAGAAAATATTTACAAATGATGTGACCCACAAGGGATTAATTTCCAAAATATACAAACAGTTCATACAACTCAATAACAAAAAACAAACAATGCAATAAAAAAAATGGGCAGAAGGCCTAAATAGACATTTCTCCAAAGAAGACATACAGATAGCCAACAGGCACATGAAAATATGCTCCACATCGTTTCTTATTAGAGAAATGCAAATCAGAACTACAATGAGGTACCACCTCACACTGGTCAGAATGGTCATCGTTAAAAAGTTTACAAATAACAAATGCTGGAGAGGGTGTGGAGAAAAGGGAGCCCTCCCACACTGTTGGTGGGAATGTAAATTGGTGCAGCCACTATGGAGAATAGTATGGAGTTTCCTTAAAAAACTAAAAACAGAGTTGCCATATGATCCAGCCATCCCACTCGTAGACATATATCTGGAGAAAACTAGAATTCGAAAAGATACATGCGCCCCACGTTCACAGCAGCAGCACTATTTACAATAGCCAAGACATAGAAGCAACCTATATGTCCATCAACAGATGAATGGATAAAGATGTGGTATATTAGAATATGACTCAGCCATAAAAAGAATGAAATAATGCCATTTGCAGCTACATGGATGGACCTAGAAGTTATCATACTAAGCGAAGTAAGTCAGAAAGAGAAAGACAAATACCATACGATATCAGAGCACAAATGAACCTATCTACAAAATAGAAACAGACTCACAGACATAGAGAACAGACTTGTGGTTGCCAAAGGTAAGGGCGGGGTGGGGGAGGGAAGGAGTAGGAGTTTGGAGCTAGCAAATGCAAACTATTATATATCGAATGGATAAACGACCATGTTCTACTGTATAGCACAGGGAACTATATGCAATATCCTGTAATAAAACATAACGGAAAAAAATATGAAAAAGAAAAAAAGTGTCACCCTTTGGTTGAGGCTAGCGGATAGGGAAGGGAGCCTGAGCATCTTCAGGTGCCCTGACCTTTCCCACCTCGTCCAGGTGAGGTTGCCACATAAAACACATGTCCAGGTAAGTGTGACTTCAGATAAAAGGTGAATGGATTGGGGGTATAAGTAAATATTGTACGGCGCACACATGTACCAGGATATCACATGGGACACATACTAATAAAGCATGTGGTTTATCTGAAATCCAAACTTAACTGGGTGTCCTGTTATTTTTATTTGTAAAATCTGGCAGCCCTATTCCAGGTGGCCTTGATACACTAACCTAGAACCTGTTGGGCTCCAACAGCTCCTAAGCCAATATGAGCTGTGGGCTGGTAAATCTCTTTAATTCTCCCATTGGGATATAGAAGGGAGATGAAGGAGGTGGAGTGGACCTGAGCAAGGACCACCAGCATGGCTGTCCCCGCTCCAGCTCTGCAGCTTGATAAACTTTATGTGTTCAACTTTACAAATCCTCCTGAATGGGAGCCAGGAGGACACAGCCTTGCTGTTCTGCAGAGGAATTCTGGACCTGGTGGAAGGAGCACTGGGAATCAGAAAACAGCTCTGGGCAAGTCATTTAAAATCCCTCTCTCTGGGCTTCCCTGGTGGCGCAGTGGTTGAGAGTCTGCCTGCCGATGCAGGGGACACGGGTTCGTGCCCCGGTCCGGGAGGATCCCACATGCCACGGAGCGGCTGGGCCCGTGAGCCATGGCCACTGAGCCTGCGCGTCCGGAACCTGTGCTCCACAACGGGAGAGGCCACAACAGTGAGAGGCCTGCATACCGCAAAAAAAAAAAAAATCTCTCTCTCTGGTTCAGTTTCTTCATCTCTAAAATGGACGTCAAAAAAAGTTAAAATACAAGTTACAGAAAAATAGGAGAAAAAAGTCACAACGTGTATAATGGACAAAAGAGTTTTGCCCAGAATATATTAAATCTCCACAAAATAAGAAAAAGGCAGAAGTCCCAATGTGAAAAAAAATGGGCAGGAGATACAAGCAGGTAATTCACCAGGGAAAAAAATACAAATGGAGGATAAGCATATGAAAAGAGGCACCTGATTAATAACCAGGAAAATGCAAATCAAAACCACAATGAGACAGCACTATTTGACAATCAGATGGGCAGAATGAAAAAGACTGATAAAATCTAGTGTGGGGAGAAGGTAGGGAAATCAACGTAGGTCGCTGGTGGGAATGTAAATTAGAATGGCTTTGGGGAAGACAATGAAAGATATAAAAACAATAGCCTGCTGACTCTTTGACCAGGCAATTCCACTTCTAGCTTTGTATCCGACAGATATTCTGACATATGCACAAAAACACGTGTAGACAATAGCCCTCCCTGCAACACTGCTTTTCACAGAGGTCACTGCGGCAACTTCAATGTCCATCAATAAAATAGATAACTCATGGCACAGAAATCCTGACAGCCGCCAAGAAGAATGAATATGAATGTAGAAAGAGCTCTAAAGACATATGTCATCTGAAAAAAAGAGCAAAGTTTCAGCATAGTACATTTTGTACTGTCCCATTTATATAAAAAAGTACAACTATATCTGTGTCTGTACATCTGTGCCTATGTAGATGTATAGATCTCTATCTAGATATATGTACAACGGCATAAGTGTTTAGAAAAGATCTAGAAGATTACAGACCAAACTGCAAAATCGGCTGACAGGCAAATCGGGGAGAGGGCTCTTTCTCCCTCGGAGACTTCTGCACCGTTTGAAAAATTTGCAGCAAAATATTATATCCACCTATTTACTTTTATCATTTAAGAACTTGGTTTGCAGAATTGGGTGGGGGGATTCTCTCTCCCTCACTCTGCTTCTGTCCAACACAGTGTCCCATACATGGCTGACTTCTGCTAGCCTCCTGTCTCGGAAAAAAGCCTCCCTGTCCCTGTCCATGCTGAGCCACTGGACCTGGGCCATCCACCCCATCTCGGCCACCTCTGTCCATCCTGCTTCTTCTGGGCCCTTCCCTGCCAGCCGGACACTCTTGCATCCTCAGCGTCCCCACCACCACTTCTTTCCTTCACTACTTCTGCTTCCTCCAGCTGCCATCTCACTTGCCCCTCTTACAGAGCAAACCTCTTGAAAGAGGACTCCCTCCCCTTGACTCACAATCCCATGTTATCTAGCTCTTATTCCTGACAAATAAGGCAACACTGCCCTGGACATTCCCTTAAGTTGCCTTCTCTCGACCCTCATGCCCCTGCCCCCCCGCCTCCGGCAACATTTAACATCGCTCTTTGCAATGGCCTCCTCCACCAGCCCCTTATATCAGGAAACCCACCCCCTTCTTCCTAGTAAGTCCCGTAGCCTTCTCAGTGTCTAGCGCATAACCAACTTTCAATGATTAACAGAATAACAAACATGTTCTGCGAAGAAGGCTTTTGCCAATGGATGGAGGCAAATCCCTGCCTCCAGGATGTGTGAATAACTGGGAGATGCTGGAGGACAGTACATCAGGAAGCAGGTCCTTAGAGGAAATCGGGGGAGAGATATAAAGTTGAATATAAAGTGCGGGAGCAGATGAAAAGGGGGTTAGATTCGAGGAACCGTTGGGAGGCAGAATAAACAGGATGTGTGACCAACTGGATAAAGGAGACGTGCTTTGGGTTAAGGAAGCGGGCAGGTGAGCAGGAAGAAGGGGAGAATGAGTGATGGGAGGGTGTCATCACGGAGCTGGGAACGCCTGCCCTGCCCCGGCTGAACCCCATCTCCCTCCAGCTCTGGGCTCATCCTTCTCCACCTCCCGCCAGGCCAGTTCTCCTGGCCCCCTGCTCGCAGCACCGGGGCTGTGCCTCGGTGGTCCTTCCCACAGTCGTCGTGTACATGTATTTATGAATTCTTTGATTAATGTCTGCTTTAAGATCAACCCAGAGAAGAACTGCACCTGTTTTTCTCTTTTATTGTATCTCCAGAGCCCAACCCAGTAACCAACACATGGTAGGTATTCCATAAATAGTCACCAGAAGAAAGGAATTTAGTTCGTTGTTCATTCAAACTCCCTTCACCCTGGAAGCTCTTCCCCAAAGCCACTTCCACTCCTCACACCCTGATGCACCCAAGAATCTCACCTCACGGACTGGATACATCAACTGGCTGGTTTACGCACTTAAGAGATACTTCCAAGAGCTCCCATCAGTCCTGAACGCGATAGGTGCCTGGTAAATGTGTTTCCCAATGATGAAGAGAACGAGAAAAAAAATTCTCTAATATGGCAAGTTCTCATCGTGGATCCAGGTGGACTTCTCCAAAATTCATACTTGGACTCCTCTGTGCTGTCCTGGCTTCTCACAGAATAAGCACCCCAAGCTGTACACATATGGCTGGGGGTGGGGGGTGGGTGGGTGGCTTTGGCATTACCAAGGCTGGAATCGTCCATTTTAAACCCACATCTGCAGGACTGCTAGGTGGTCACCATCAGAGCTGCCAAGTGGCTGATTCAGGCAGAGCGACTGGGCTCCAGGACATGAGCCCTGGTCCTTTTGCATGTCACTTCTTACTAGCCCGGCACTCTAGGACCAAGAGCCACTGCCCACCTCATGTTGTGGGATTTTGCTTCCGTAATTGGCCTCCTGATCTCAGGCCCACGTAGAACTTTTGTGTCCCCCAGAACCCTGAGGTGAAGCTTAGCTCTCAGGAAATAGGAAAGTGTGGCAGCTGTCTCACCAGTGCCCACTCCTGGATTATTCGCTAATCATTTTGTTCTCACTTGGTTCCCAGGTACAGCAGAACAGTGAGAGTTCACTCTGTCTCTGCTCCCTTGTCACCTGGGAAAGAAACTGACTTTTTTCCAAATAGGAAAAGCAGTGCTCTAAAAATTCCAAAGTCCAGGTGTGCTACTATCTAGTCACCTGGAGCAGCGCTGCATCTAGATTCTTCTGTTGATGTACACCCGACAGTTCTTATTCCCATGTGTGACCCCAACCGTCTGCAACTGCGCCCACCCCGGGGCCGGCGCGTGCCTCGCTGAGGTCATTGAAGGGATGTGCATGGTGAAAAATGCAATTGACCAAGTTAGGACGAGCAGTCAACTGGAAGAAAATATGCACGAGGTACATAACAAACAAAGAATGAATGCCTGAATATTATTAAGAGCTCCTGCAAATTACTGAAAAAGGAAAAGAAATCCAAATGACCCAAGAAAACAGGCGAAGGAAACACACAGAAAATTCACAGGAAAAGGTATTATAAACGGCCCATAAACACAGGCAGATGCTCAGGCCCAGTGATCATCAGAGCAGTGTGTAAGGACCACACCCTCCGGCTAGGTGGCCACCCTTCCCTCCCGCCTCCATCCAGACACACTCTGCCCACCAAAATGAAATTCAGCGCAGAGGGATGAAAAAATGTCGACGGATGATAAGAAGCCACATTCTCTCAAGCTTTGAGTTCCTCTCCCCTAGCTGGTGGCTTTTCCACAAAAATCTCTTTGTCCACAGATCCTGGCACAGATGTGAGGATTCTGTACATATCAGCTGTCAGCGCACAACAGGTGGGGAGCAAACAGAATGTATTGGCAGTGGCTCCTAATGGTGCCGTAGCAACCGAGAGCTGGGCAGACAAGAGGGCTGAGCCCAGCACACCTCCCCTCCCTGAGAAGGGGGACAGAGAAGCTTGCAAAGACTGTTAGAAAAGGGGGTACCCACTCTAGGGGCTGCTCCAGGCAGGCAGTTTCCAAAAGGCGCCCTCTCTGAGTGGGGGGGTTTGTGCACCTCCCCTGGACGATCGAATTAGAGAAAGCGTGGAGTCGGTTTTATGAATCAACTTAGAAAACTGGAACCGATTCCATGAATCAGAAAAGAGAAAGGAAGCGAGAGAGGGAGGGAGGGAGGAAGGAAAGCATAGCTAAAATTTATTGCATCTGACACTGTGCTTTGCGTATATAATCTCATTTAATTCACAGAACAACCTTTGGAAGAAGTTATCTTTAACACCTGCAGAAACGGAAGTCAGAGCGATCAAGTCACTCTCCCAAGGTCATGCAGTGGGCCAGTAACAGTGCCAGCTCATCAGACTCTGGGTCTTGCGCTCCGAACCCTCAGACCACACTGCATCTCTATAGCCTGGCCTGTGTGCAGCACTCAGCCCTAGGCATCAAGAGGGCAGTGAAGAAATTGGAGTTGCATTTCCTGCTCATCGGTGGCTTGGAAGCCGCCTGAGCAGACCAGACCCAATGGGAAGGCAAGGCAGGGATCAGTTGATGGATTTGGACCCAGCTGAATGGCTGGGGTATGACCCATCACCCAAAGATGACTTCCAGTCCAAGTCCAGTTACCATGCATCCCTGCGGGTGCCCATGTGTCCTTAGTAACGGCATTATTATTCTCCTCTTTCGGACTCCAGTCTGATTAATCTAATTTGCACATATGAACGAGAAACTGCTCTGATCCATTTAATATGTCGGGACCGCATCCCAGCTCATTTGCATGGTGGGTGTGGCCAGCAGGGTTATCTCCTGTTCCCTGCTTTCCTCCCCTCCCTCATCCCGCCCTCCCACCAGGCAAACTCTTGCTGAGCAGGCAAATGGTGATCTATGCTGTTGCTTTTAAGTCTTAAAACCCATTAGGAGTGTATTAGCAGACGTGCTAAGAGCTCATTTGAGTAATAAAAATCTTTTTTGTTGTTGTTTGTGCAGCTAATAAAACAGAAGAAAGAAAAGAGAGAAAGGGAGACACTTGGATGGGGAGCGAGAGGGAGGCTGTCTTCCAGCCACTGTGAGGTAGGAATAATGGGATTTGTCTGCACAAATTATTAAAACTGGCTCCTTCACTTTGGTGCTGCTACTGGTGATGGGAGAAAAATGGAGTGAAAACCTAACGAACAACTTCTGTGCTAGCAGCCTCCTTCAGCAGGCTGTGGTCCGGGAAGGCAGAATAGGCATCTCACCTGCCCTGCTGGTGCAGCCCTGAGACCCACCCAGTGGTGCTCTTTGCGATATGACCACTTGCGGCTACAGGGCTCGAGGACTGTCACCTTGCCCAGGTGTTCCTCCATCTGCACAGCTGCATTAGCCTCGTTACTGCTCTCAAAGCCAGGTCGCAGGATTTGAAGACTCTCAGCCCAACAGCTCTCAGATCCAGGTCTCTGCTGCTTCCTAGGACAGCCCACCCAGATGCAAGAGCTCGGTACTGTATCTGGCACTTGAAGGACCAGCTACATAATCAGTGTCCAGTGCAAAGTGAAAACGCAGGGTCCCTTGTTCAAACATGATTAAGAATTTCAAGAGGGCAACAGCAGAGTATTCAACCAGACTCGGACCCTTCTCAGGGCTGTGCCCCCTGCCATGGACAGGTGGCATTCCTATGAAGCTGGCCCTGGGTACCTGTTAGGTGCTCAACTAGTTGTCATTTGCACGTGAATGCCTCCAAAGAGTCGATCCTCAATTTAAGAAAGTCCAAATATCAGCATCACATAAACAGCCCAGACTCCCAGAATCTGCTGTTAACGAAGAGGCTTTGGAAGGCCCTCCCCAGGCCTGCCCCAGCCTCCCTGATTCTTCCTCTGGTTAGAGCCAGCCCCAGACGCTCCAGTCTCCCCTAATGGCCCATTAAGGCCCCATAAAACAAGATTTATCTAAGTCCTTTTGTGTGAATCCAGGAGAAAAACTGCACAGAAATCCTCTTACAGTTAATCCCTCTAAGAACAGGGGTTAAAACTACAAGAATGCGGAGCTGCAGGAGACAGTGAAATGTGAGAGGGCAGGCGGGGGGAAGGGTCTTTCCTGGATGAAAGGAGACACGGACTGTGGCAGGTGGACAGCTTCAAATGGGGGTCGCCCAGCTAGGCTTACATTCGCAGGTCCACTACTAACTAGATTTTTGCTCTTGGGCAAACCCCTTGCCCTCTCCGAGGCTTTCTCCCAGTTCTTTACAGTGGGATGAGGGCAAACGGACAGATATCCAAGGATATGCATCATGGCATTGCTTATATTCAAAGAAAAAATAAAGAAGAAAAGGAAACATAAATGTCCTTCAACAGAGAACTATAGTGAACTTAATGTTGCTAATTGGCAGAGTGGAATTCTGTGCAACCATTCAACGATGATGCCACAGAAGATTTCTTCTTAAAGATGTCAAGTAAAGCCATTTGTTTCTCCTGAAATCCACTGACAACGACAACATAAAGGACGAAAATAATAGGGGAGTAAAAGCTGCACCTTTGGCAATGAAACGGTCCCCAGCACTAGCCATTAAGCATATGGGCAAATTCTGCAGAATGTTGACCTGAATGAGGGGGAACGTTGACAGCAGCCTCAGACATTCAGCCAAATGCAGATTTCCCTAAAATCACGTACCTTAGCCCCCAAAAGGCTTCAATGAACTTTTTTTCTTTTTTTAACATCTTTATTGCAGTATAATTGCTTTACAATGGTGTCTTAGTTGCTGCTTTATAGCAAACTGAATCAGCTATACTATACATATGTTCCCATATCTCTTCCCTCTTGCGTCTCCCTCCCTCCCACCCTCCCTATCCCACCCCTCTAGGTGGTCACAAAGCACCGAGCTGATCTCCCTGTGCTATGCGGCTGCTTCCCACTAGCTGTCTATTTTACGGTTGGTAGTGTATATATGTCCATGCCACTCTCTCACTTTGTCACAGCTTACACTTCCCCCACCCCATATCCTCAAATCCATTCTCCAGTAGGTCTGTGTCTTTATTCCCGTCTTGCCCCTAGGTTCTTCATGACCATTTTTTTTCTTAGATTTCACATATATGTGTTAGCACACGGTATTTGTTTTTCTCTTTCTGACTTACTTCACTCTGTATGACAGACTCCAGGTCCATCCACCTCACTACAAATAGTTCAATATCCTTTCTTTTTATGGCTGAGTAATATTCCATTGTATATATGTGCCACATCTTCTTTATCCATTCATCCGATGATGGGCACTTAGGTTGCTTCCATGTCCTGGCTGTTGTAAATAGAGCTGCAATGAACATTGTGGTATATGACTCTTTTTGAATTATGGTCTTCTCAGGGTATAGGCCCAGTAGTGGGATTGCTGGGTCGTATGGTAGTTCTATTTGTAGTTTTTTAAGGAACCTCCACACTGTTCTCCACAGTGGCTGTATCAATTTACATTCTCACCAACAGTGCACGAGGGTTCCCTCTTCTCCACACCCTCTCCAACATTTATTGATTCTAGATTTTTTGATGATGGCCATTCTGACCGGTGTGAGATGATATCTCATTGTAGTTTTGATTTGCATTCCTCTAACGATTAATGATGTTGAGCATTCTTTCATGTGTTTGTTGGCAATCTGTATATCTTCTTTGGAGAAATGTCTATTTAGGTCTTCTGCCCACTTTTGGACTGGATTGTTTGTGTTCTTGATATTGAGCTGCATGAGCTGCTTGTAAATTTTGGAGATTAATCCTTTGTCAGTTGCTGCATTTGCAAATATTTTCTCCCATTCTGAGGGTTGTCTTTTTGCCTTGTTTATGGTTTCCTTTGCTGTGCAAAAGCTTTTAAGTTTCATTAGGTCCCATTTGTTTATTTTTGTTTTTATTTCCATTTCTCTAGGAGGTGGGTCAAAAAGGATCTTGCTGTGATTTATGTCATTGAGTATTCTGCCTATGTTTTCCTCTAAGAGTTTGATAGTGTCTGTCCTTATATTTAGGTCTTTAATCCATTTTGAGTTTATTTTTGTGTATGGTGTTAGGGAGTGTTCTAATTTCATTCTTTTACATGTAGTTGTCCAGTTTTTTCAGCACCACTTATTGAAAAGGCTGTCTTTTCTCCAGTGTATATTCTTGCCTACTTTTTCAAAGATAAGGTGACCATATGTTCATGGGTTTATCTCTGGGCTTTCTATCCTGTTTCATTGATCTATATTTCTGTTTTTGTGCCAGTACCACACTGTCTTGATTACTGTAGCTTTGTAGTATAGTCTGAAGTCAGGGAGCCTGATCCCCCAGCTCCGTTTTCCTTTCTCAAGATTGCTTTGGCTATTCAGGGTCTTTTGTGTTTCCAAATTGTGAAATTTTTTGTTCTAGTTCTGTGAAAAATGCCAGTGGTAGTTTGATAGGGATTGCATTGAATCTGTAGATCGCTTTGGGTAGTAGAGTCATTTTCACAATGTTGATTCTTCCAATCTAAGAATATGGTATATCTCTCCATCTATTTGTATCATCTTTAATTTCTTTCATCAGTGTCTTATAATTTTCTGCATACAGGTCTTTTGTCTCCTTAGGTAGGTTTATTCCTAGATATTTTATTCTTTTTGTTGCAATGGTAAATAGGAGTGTTTTCTTAATTTCACTTTCAGATTTTTCATCATTAATGTATGGGAATGCTAGAGATTTCTATGCATTAATTTTGTATCCTGCTACCCTACCAAGTTCATTGATTAGCTCTAGTAGTTTTCTGGTAGCGCCTTTAGGATTCTCTATGTATAGTATCATGTCATCTGCAAACGGTGACGGCTTTACTTCTTCTTTTCTGATTTGGATTCCTTTTATTTCTTTTTCTTCTCTGATTGCTGTGGCTAAAACTTCCAAAACTATGTTGAATAACAGTGGTGAGAGTGGGCAACCTTGTCTTGTTCCTCATCTTAGTGGAAATGCTTTCAGTTTTTCACCATTGAGGACGATGTTGGCTGCGGGTTTGTCATATATGGCCTTTATTATGTTGAGGAAAGTTCCCTCTATGCCTACTTTCTGGAGGGTTTTTATCATAAATGGGTGTTGAATTTTGTCAAAAGTTTTCTCTGCATCTATTGAGATCATATGGTTTTTCTCCTTCAATTTGTTAATATGATGTATCACATTGATTGATTTGCGTATACTGAAGAATCCTTGCATTCCTGGATCACTTGATCATGGTGTATGATCCTTCTAATGTGCTGTTGGATTTTGTTTGCTAGTATTTGGTTGAGGATTTTTGCATCTATGTTCTTCAGTGATATTGGCCTGTAGTTTTCTTTCTTTGTGACATCTTTGTCTGGTTTTGGTATCAGGGTGATGGTGGCCTCGTAGAATGAGTTTGGGAGTAATCCTCCCTCTGCTATATTTTGGAAGAGTTTGAGAAGGATAATTGTTAGCTCTTCTCTAAATATTTGATAGAATTCACCGGTGAAGCCGTCTGGTCCTTGGCTTTTGTTTGTTGGAAGATTTTTAATCACAGTTTCAATTTCAGTGCTTGCGATTGGTCTGTTTATATTTTCTGTTTCTTCCTGGTTCAGTCTCGGAAGGTTGTGCATTTCTATGAATTTGTCCATTTCTTCTAGGTTGTCCATTTCATTCGCATAGAGTTGCTTGCAGTAATCTCTCATGATCCTTTGTGTTTCTGCAGTGTCAGTTGTTACTTCTCCGTTTTCATTTCTAATTCTATTGATTTGAGTCCTCTCCCTTTTTTTCATGATGAGTCTGGCTAATAGTTTATCAATTTTGTTTATCTTCTCAAAGAACCAGCTTTTAGTTTTATTGATCTTTGGTATCGTTTCCTTCATTTCTTTTTCATTTATTTCTGATCTGATCTTTATGATTTCTTTCCTTCTGCTAACTTTGGGGTTTTCTTTATTCTTCTTTCTCTATTTGCTTTAGGTGTAAGGTTAGGTTCTTTATGTGAGATGTTTCTTGTTTCTTAAGGTAGGATTGTATTGCTATAAACTTCCCTCTTAGAACTGCTTTTGCTGCGTGTCATACGTTTTGGGTCATAGTGTTTTCATTGTCATTTGTTTCTAGGTATTTTTTGATTTCCTCTTTGATTTCTTCAGTGATCTGTTGGTTATTAAGTAGTGTATTGTTTAGCCTCCATGTGTTTGTATTTTTTACAGTTTTTTTCCTGTAATTGATATCTAGTTTCATAGCATTGTGGTCGGAAAAGATACTTGATGTGATTTCAATTTTCTTAAATTTACCAAGGCTTGATTTTTGACCCAAGATATGATCTATCCTGGAGAATGTTCCATGAGCACTTGAGAAGAATGTGTATTCTGTTGTTTTTGGATGGAATGTCCTATAAATATTAATTAAGTCCATCTTGTTTAATGTGTCACTTAAAGCTTGTGTTTCCTTATTTATTTTCATTTTGGATGATCTGCCCATTGGTGATAGTGGGGTGTTAAAGTCCCCTACTATGAATGTGTTACTGTCGATTTCCCCTTTTATGGCTGTTAGTATTTGCCTTAAGTATTGAGGTGCTCCTATGTTGGATGCATAAATATTTACAATTGTTATATCTTGGATCAATCCCTTGATCATTATGTAGTGTCCTTCTTTGTCTCTTGTAATAGTCTTTTTCAATGAACTTTTGATGAGAGTGGCAAGATGTCTGAATGTGGACTAGCCAGGAGAGAACTGGGAGTGTCCTGCAGAGAACCCCATCAGCACTAGAGGCAGGAAAGGAGGTGAGGGAGCTTAGGAAGAGACTATTGCCTTTCTGCTTAATGACCTATGGCCCCACCCCTGTCCTAGGGAGGCTGCAGAATGAGGCAGAGAATGAGCGAGGAATCTATCCCCAGACCAGACCACCACACAGAGAACTTTTGGCCCAGAGTCAATAGAAATACTGGCTTTACTGAGAGGACATCTGAGCCACAAAACCTGACGTGCAGTGCAGAACTGATCAGTTCATAATCCCTCACTTCCCAGGCCCCGGAGTTCTGCACACTATTCTTCAGCAAATATTTGGTCCTATTCAAAACACAGAGATAATTAGTAGGGTACCGTCCAGAGAAGTACAGGTAGAAATCCCCAAATAAACAAGAAGGGAAGGAGTTAATGAAGTGAAAGGCTATGGAAAACATATACCTCAGAAGGAATAACAAAAGAAACAATATGAGTTCAGAAAAGCAGGGTTCTCTAGTCTTAAATAATTGTAGATTTTTTTAAAAAAAGTAATTCAATGAAGAGCTTCAAGTATCTAAAAGGGAAATTGTAAGATGAGCAAAAGACATGAAAAGTGAGCATGCAGAGCAGGGTAAAGAAAAAGAAAGATTGCAATGAAAGCAACTGAAGACGAAGGAGTGGGAGGGGGAAGGAGAGGGGGAGGGGGAGGAGGGGAGGAAGAAGGGGGAAGGGGAGGGGGAAGAATCAATCAAGCATGTTTGAAAACCCAAATCAGGAACTTGGCAGGCAAGTTTGACAAAATTAAATAAATAAATGGCAGCACAGGAAACCATAAACAAAACAAAAAGACAAGCTATGGAATGGGAGAAAATATTTGCAAATGATGTGACCAACAAGGGATTAATTTCCAAAATATACAAAGAGCTCATACAACTCAACAACAACAAAAAAAAACAACCCAATCTAAAAATGGGCAGAAGACCTAAATAGACATTTCTCCAAAGAAGACATACAGAGGGCCAACAGGCACATGAAAAGATGCTCAACATCACTAATTATTAAAGAAATGCAAATAAAAGCTTCGATGACATACCACCTTACACAAGTCAGAATGGTCGTCATTAAAATGTCTACAAATAACAAATGCTGGAGAGGGTGTGGAGAAAAGGGAACCCTTCTACACTGTCGGTGGGAATGTACATGGGAGCAGCCACTATGGAAAATAGTATGGAGGTTCCTCAAAAAACTAAAAATAGAGTTGCCATATGATCCTGCAATCCCACTCCTGGGCATATATCTGGAGAAAACTCTAATTTGAAAAGATACATGCATCCCTGTGTTCATAGCAGCACTATTCACAATAGCCAATATACGGAAACAACCTAAATGTCCATCAACAGATAAATGGATAAAGAATATGTGGTACATATATACAATGCAATACTACTCAGCCATAAAAAAGAACAAAATAATGCCATTTGCAGCAACATGGACGGAACTAGAGATTATCATACTAAGTGAAGTAAGCCAGAAAGAGAAAGACAAATACCATATGATATCACTTATATATGAAATCTAAAATATGACACAAGTGAACCTATCTATGAAACAGAAACGTCAGATTCACAGACACAGAGAACAGACTTGTGGTTCCCAAGGGGGAAGTGGTGGAGGGGTGGCCTGGGAGTTTGGGGTTAGCAGATTCAAACTATTACATATAGAGTGGATAAACAACAAGGCCCTACTGCACAGGGAACTCTATTCAATATCCTGAGATAAACCGCAATGGGAAAGAATATAAAAAAGAATGGGTGTATATATGTATAACTGCATCACTTTGTTGTACAGCAGAAATTAACACAACATTGTAATTCAACTATACTTCAATTAAAAACATAAATAAATAAATGGAAAATATCAAATATATTAACATGATTATAGAGACTATCATAGATATGAAATAATGGCAAAAGTGGTCCAACATATCCATAGAGGAAAATATCCAAAGATATAATCAGTAAAAACATCCTGAAATAGAAAGAGCTGAATTTGAAGATCAAAAGGGCACATGACGTGTCCAAAACTTTTATATATAGTAATCACCTGGTGGACTTACTCAATTTCAAGGAAAAATGATGAATCACACAGGCATCCAGGCAGAAAAACCAAGCGAAACCATAGAGAAGTAAGTCTGGTTAACCTTAGAGCAATCTAATTGAGCTCTGAGGAGACTCATGGCTTAAGAATGGTATACCCAGTGAACTTAACACCTAAGTATTTAGACAACAAGCAGACATTCTTGAGCATGTAGGAACTCAGAGACTAGAGCCACCCATGAGCCCTTCTTGGAAAAGGTACTTGACAGTGAACTTCAGCAAACCAAGAGACCAATCAGAATACAGAACTCTGGAATATAAAACAGGTGGTCAGAAGATGGGTGATGAGTGTTAAACCCTTTTATAAATATGGAGTGTTTATAAAGGTTTTGTGCAAAATCACACACTTGTGAGAGTGACTGTACAGAACAGAATATAAATGTTATAGACTTTGTCAGGTAAAATAATTTTTTAAGAAAACTGACCCAGGAGGTTGAAGAACAAGTATAAATGTGCTAACCTCCTCATTTTTCAAGGCAGGGGGTTAACAAATATTGCAAAAAGAATAATAATAAAAATAATAGTAAAAATGACTGCCACATCTCAACGTGTTCTTTAATCTCTGTTCTTCACTTTAGAGGTATATTTTAGGAACTAATGTCTATTTATTTGAAATTTAACAATTCCTTCCATTTTTCTTTAATTTTTCCCATCTGTTGAATTCAAGTAAAATTTTCAAAAAATAAAATGGAGAGACTGCAGCAATTTCATTTTTTTTTCTTAAAATTCTTTCTTTCCAGCCATCTCATTAGCTGGTTTTCTCCCCAGGTAGCTGGATGTCCATGATGATGCTCTCAAAATGTTAACAATGCTTTAGTTTCAGATTGTTGGAACTTTGTGCGATTACAAAATGCACAATTGATATGTATTCATAGTGTTGCTGTATCTCTTTGATGTTGATCACAGACATGAACCGTGAACGTGCCTCCATGCCTGGCCCTGTCTTAGGGCAGCGGCGGGCACCCACTCTGAAGTCAGACTGTCTGGTTTCAACACTCTGCCAGTCTATTAATCTCTTGGTGCCTCAAATTCTTCATCAGTAAAATGGGATAACAATAGTCTATAGCACATACCACAGAGGACAGTTTGGAGAGGGAAGTACGATAATGATCATAACGTGCCAGGCAACGTAAGTGCTTAATAAATGTTCTATTCAGAGCAGCCTCAGAGTCTCCCTGCATGCTAATAAGAGGTGACCTGTATGCTTCCTTCTATCCTCCACACAAATTTAAAATGTCCCCATGTTCTTTGGGGAACAGTGGCTGTCTTTAGGTCTTCAACTGTTGTTAGGCAGAGCTGTTATTAAACAAATAATTAGCAAAGGACCTAATCTCACGCATGGGGACTTCGTAGTCAGTCTGAATTGCTATATGGGTATTGCCACATAAATATGTTCTTGCTAACTCTGTTAACTGAAAATATAACCATTTAAAAAATTGTTTTAAGTAGTTCTGAAACTGTCTGTGTCACTAGATGGCAATGGGTAATGGGCCACAGTTTTGTCAAATGGGTCCAGGGTTAGCAGTGGGCGAAGTGAGGCAGCTGAAGGCAGGTGTGGCTGGGGAGGGGGTGAAAGGGAAGGGAAGTGGACAGGGTGGTACAGCCTCCCCAACCAAAGGAAACGGATTCCCGTAAACATCATCTCTGGTCTTTGCCCTGAGCCTGTAAAGGTAGAAAAACGAGCCAAGGCCTAAGTGGTCTCCAAGGGATACGGCTGCCTCTGCACATCAACGCCCCCGCCCTTCTCCAACTCCCATTCCCTCCAACCCACAGCCCCCAACCCCTCAGACACACACGCACAGCCTCCTGGGTGCTTTGCGGCTGGAGGAGAATTATCCTACACGCAATGCTGAGATCTATGGGAATTACATCCCCTCCTCCCGGACATCTCAACAGAAGAATTGGATTTAATCTCTGAGAACAGGTGCTCTTGTTTCCTAGTGGAAAACACAGAAGCTTTTGATTTCCATGAGGTAAGATTCCCTCTGTGGTAACATAGTTTTGTGCCTTTCTGTCATTGCTTTTTACAAGGTGACTAATAAATAATGCCCATTACACAAACACAGCCTGCATCCATCACGCCCAGACTGCAGGCGCTGAGGGATGATCTCTAATGGGTAATAATAATAGCTGCCATTTATTGATTGAGTGCTGGGTACCAGGCACCCGGCTAAGCGTTCTCATGCATTATCTTCACAGAAGACGCAATCTCCCCTCTACCTCTTCCTTCCTGTCGGCTCGGCTTAGGCTGCCCTAACCCTCTTCAGCTATTTTGTTTCTATATACACACTCATGTCCCCTCTGTGGGGATGTGCCCAGTGGCAGCCCTGACCTGGGAGGACACGGAAGCAATGCCACCCTCTGCCTCTTCCTCTTCATGTCCTCTGTCACTCTGATGGGCTATTCCAGACTGGCCTTTTCTCAAACAGTGGTGTTAAGAGTCAAGACTTAGATGAAACTTGGGTGGAAGAGCTCTGGTGCTAGGCCCTCCGGCTGACCCAAGAGTAGACAGCAACAGCTTTTAGCTGACAAGCATTTCTCTCTTCCCACGGAGCAACTGCCCTTCTTCCATCCCAGGTGGCTCTGTGCAGACTGTCAGTCAAATCACAACACCCTGCCTGTCTTCTAGCCACACACGGCTCACCAGTATGGCATCTCATCCCCAGCCCACTGTGATTTCTCTTGGAGATGGTACATGACCCAAGCATGGCCAACAACACTTTTTCCATATAGATTCCATATGGATGTTGGGAGAAATAGGATCTCTCTCTTTCTCCAGGATCGTGTAAGCCCAAAGCTCCCCCAGGGCCATTTTGTCACCACATAAAAGACATAAAGCAGAGCTGAAAGAGGAAGAGGGTCGCAGTATCACTGGATCCAGCTATTCCTGAAGCTGTCCATCTTCTGGACTTCCTTGGAACCTAAGCCAATAGATTCCCTTTCGTGTTCAAGTTTCTTTAACTTGGCTTTGACCACTGAAAGAACCATGCAGTTAAGCTAGTTCAAGACAGTCTCATTGGAATCCAGCCAGCTTACAAGAGCACTTGGAACCACAGCTCTATCTAGTAACCAAGGCTCCTCTGCCAGCTTCATTCTTTGTATATATACCATAATTCCCTGATTCAAGCATGCCATCAGTAATGACATGAGCTGTCAATTTAATTAGAGTTTTTTTTTTGGAAAAAGAAAAAAGAAAAATACAGTATGAGTTGCATGTGTTGATTGTTTTAAGATTTGTTTTGATTTCAGAAGGGTTCAACTTTTGGGTGGAATGTAGAAAGGCAACATCTTAGAATCAAGGATAGAGCTTCCCTAGAGGATTTTTCAGGAAGGGATGGCCCAAGGTAGGTTCCAGGTAGTCCTGTGGCCTAGGCAAATACCATCTTAATTCCATTCGATTCTATTATTTCCAACTCTCTCCTGCACCTGGGAGCATGGTGTTGTTCTGAGGTGGGGTTTCCTGTCTGGCTCTGGACTCGACTCGCCAATCCTCACTCTCCCTCACTCCCCCTCCCTCTTCTACAGCAAACACTTCTGCCTCCATCCTTTCTGGGCTGGGCTGGGCAGCCCAGGTCCTGCTGCTATTGGTCATTCGCCAATTACCACCGAAGACAGGGCACGTGGTGAGGCTGCCGAGGGAACACAATCTCCTACCACTTTCCATCAATGGCTTTTCCCACTGACATGGGCAACACATGAGCCGAGTCCCCCTTTAGGGAAAAACGATCTCACGATACAGAAACTAATCAGAGCTGAGATGGAGAAATCTTCCCAGAAAAATACAACATGTCCAGACAGAAGCACTTGCAGCTAGGGGTGCCCTCTCTGCCTTGGCCAAGAGGCAGAGGGAGGGTAAGGGATCCACTTCCTGGACAGTGACGGGTCACGTGCTCATTTCCGGAGTGGACATATTATGGGACCACCTCTGATGGCGAAAATGTAGACAGTGCTTAGGACACAGGAGAGGATTTCACTGGGGAAGAAAAGGAGGCTTTTCGATGTTCCTAAAACCTCACTTGCCAGGACTCCTCCTAATTCCCCTCTATACGGCTGATTCATGACATGTGTGTGATCAGATGTAACCCATGCAGGCCCTGCAGGCTCAGTCTTGCCCAAGCCCTGATTTAGTCCTGAATGGAGCAGGGAGGTCATTAGAAGGTAGAGTCCAAATTACATATATGGTCATAGGCCCAGTATCATAAGTCGAGGGGAGCCCACTGAGCTGGAGCTTTCCTTGTCCTCAGCAGGCTGGCCTGGTTATGACTGGGCTCCTGCCTCAGTTTCCCTGACTGGTGCTTCGGCTCCCCTAAGACTGGAATCTTATTTGAATCTGGTCACCAAGGCTGGGACCTTGATGCTCTGCTAAGCTCAGACAATCTTTCTTCCATGGATGGCTCCCGCTCCTCTGCCACCTGGAATTTGTATTTCTGTGGGGCCTATGCAGCCCCCTTCCCAGGGACAAACATAAATCATGACACTGTCCTCTCTGGCACCCAGAAATATCTTCTGTGATGCCTGAAATCAGGGATGACGAAAATAGGATACACGTCACCATTCCTCCCATCCACTCCCATGCAGACATCACTAGCTGATCTCTGCACTTTTCTCAGTGAATCCAGATGTGGCCTCAATACATGGTCCTTGGCAGCTACCATGAATTGACTGATACTGGCATTCAAGGTCAGACCCATCTGCCCTTTCTGCCAGACCCTTCTGTCAGCCCATATGTGGCTCTTTGTCTTTTAGGCTCCAACCCATCTTGGTCCATCACTGAGCCCATCCTGATTCCCAGCCAAAGCAGACAACTTTGGGGCAGTCCTTCCAGGCCACCTGCACCTGATTCCCTAATATCCTGCTCCTAGGAGGGAAACCCTTTACACTGCACCTGGGGAATTCTGTGGCTGCCAGACCCTACTCACACCTGCTCTTATTATTCCAGGAGCTTCAGCCAAGGGCTGCCAATAGGTCAGCTGCTCATATCCCACCCATCCCACCCCAGTCCTCATTACCTGACTCTCGTTCACCATCCCACACTGGCTTCCAGAGGAACTGTTTTCTAAATTGCAAATAATTGATGAAGAAGATCGGTGAGCAGCCTGAGCCTCCAGAGCCTCAGGACCAGCTGCTCCGGGCTCACCATTCATGCCCATGTTTGTGAATGCTTGTTACGAGCTTGTCTGCTCCTAGAGGCACCAAAGGACCCGGGCCTGTTCATTTTCATTTTTCTCCTACTATCAGCTCGAGGGATGGATAGATGAATGCGTCCCAGTTCATTCTTGGGTACCAACTCGGGAAGTTGCTACTCTTTGCCTCCTCTTCTCCCCTGGGCCTCCGGCCACATCCAGGGTGGACACATGACCATTCATAGGTGGAGCAGGGCACTGCCCCAGCTGTGGGAGAGTGGAAGCCCCCGAGGAATAACAAGAAAGCACTGAGGAAGAGGAGGGTGAGCACCCTCCAGGGAACCAGCCGGCCAGTCTCCCTCCTGCAAGGGCACTCTGAACACTCTGCAAGCCCACTGCCTCCAGAAGGTCTGCTTCTAGTCCGGAAAAAGCCAGGCTCCGTGAACAACAGAGCATTCTGGAGTATGGGTGGAGTCCCAAAGAGCATCCTACCATCTGAGCCCATGCAGAAGTACATCCAAGATGATATGCAGGGGACTGGCCGTCCCCCACCTGAAATGCTTTCTCTCTCTCTCCAGGACTCAGATGCCCCTGAGCATTATTACCCCATCAGGTCTGACCTCAGCCTCCTGGGAGTGCCCCACTCTGGGGCAAATGCACAGATGCACTGGCTCGGTCCTCAGTGAATGGGCGGCAGGCCCAGAGGCCCAGGCAGTGGCCATGAAACAACAAGCTCCTGAGAAACAGGAGCTCTGCTGCGATTCCTCCAGCTGTTGGGATACAGGCGACCCCTCAGGACTGGCCTCCTCTAACCCCTGTTGGTGAACCATCTTTTACATGTCCAATTGGTGAACCACTGTTTAAACATGCTAAAACTCAGTGTTGGGGAGGGTGTGAGGACTTGGGTATACATTGCTGGCAAGAACATAAATCTTTCTGGAAAGCAATCTGAAACTGCCTACCAAAAGTCTCTGAAATGGCCATGCCCTTATGGATTTATTCTAAGGAGATAATCGGATTCACCCAATGATTTATGTACAAAAATTTTTCACTGCAGCAATATCTATCAGAGGGGAAAAGCGGAAACAATTTAAACACAAGGGACTGGTTAAATAATTATACCAATACAGCTATATTATATATATCAAAAATTCTAATTTTATGCTCACATATATACACAATGCCTGGAAGAATAAATACCAGCGTATTTACTGTGGTCCTATCTGGAGGGTCAGATCATAGTTACTTGTAATTTTCTTCGTGCTTTTGTGCATTCCCCCATTTTCTCCCATGAACATGTGATACTTTTATAATCTGTAAAAGCAAGACACGTGCTCTTGATAAAAAGACTAGCATCTCCAAGTCTGGCCGTCAAGCTGCAGTTTGAATAGAAATTGTTTGACTCTGAAAAAGCCTAGAGATCTCACTTAAACTAACAAATGATTACGCTTTATAAAGCGTGCAGAACCAAATCAGGGTTCTGAATTGTGCTGCCATTACTCTGCACTTACCAATCAGTGGCTCAGACTCCAAATGGGCACAGGTGAGAAATAAAAACCACAGCTGTGCTCAGCCCTTGACGTTTTACCAGGCCTCTGCCCACAGGATCCCTGTTTAACCTTCCCAAGCACCGTGTGAAAAAGGCATGGCAGGTATTAGTACTAACCCCACGTCCATACAGGAGGGAATGCAGGTCCTGAAAGGTTAACTGTTTCATTCAAACGTGTCGCTCTAGGGAGGAGCCAGGCTGGGGCTTTAATCCAGGTTTCCTGACGACTCCAGCTCCTATACTCGTGCTGCCTTTTGTCACCTGGAGCACGGTGGATGGGCAGAAGTTTCTGTGAGTCAAGACGGAGAAATGCCAGTACTAGGAAAATGACCTAGATTTAGTCAGGTGACTTTTATCCACCTGAAGGCAGTCTCTAGTGGTCTGCCACAGGGCTCTAGCAACGCCCTGGCCTGTTCAACAGGAGAACTAAGCAGAACAACAGGTTTAGGTACCCAAAAAAATCTTTCTCAACTAACCACAGAGAATTTCATTCATCATCCCTTTCTCTCCCTTCCAGCAAGTTCCTTCTCAGTTTTCAAGCCCACTCTTGTCTCTCCTATAGTAAAAACAGACACAAACAGACTCAGAACCTCGCTTGGCTTGACATCTCCCCTGATCATTCAAACGTCTCTCAAGAGGTGCCAAGACGCTCTCGTCTCTCCTTCCTCACCTCCCCTTCATGCTTCAGCTCCCTGCACTGGGGGTGGGGGAGCCCTGCACGGCTCACCCCGGAGCCACGTCCCGAGAGCCAGGTCCAGCAGACATTGTGCAATCCTGATCTTCCTGGACACTCGGCTGCACTGACCACTACTGCTTCCCCTTCTCCCGAATGCCCTGACCCCTTGGGATCCATGCACCTGACTCCCAGCTCTCCCACGGCCTCAGCGATGTTGCCTCCATGTAAGCCTCTTCCTCTGCCTACCCTGGGTATCTCCCAGGGCTCCCAGCTCTGTCCCCTGCTCTCCCCACTGTGACTGCCTCCCCCAGGTGACCCCCATGCTCTTTCACGGTGCTGACTACCACACTGTGATGGTTAACTTTATGGGTCGACTTGACTGGTCATGGGGGTGCCCAGATTAAACATTATTTCTGGGTCTGTCTGTGAGGGTGTTTCTGGATTAGCATTTGAATTAGTGGACTCAGTAAGGTAGATTGCCCTCCCACTGTGGGTGGGCATCATGCAATCATTGAGGGCCTGAATACACCAAAAAGGTGGAGGAAGGAGGAATGAGCTTTTTTCCTGCCTCCCTGTTCAAGCTGGAACATCACATCTCAGACTGGGATTTATACCATCGGCTCCCCTGGTTCTCAGGCCTCAAGACTCAAACTGAATCACAACACCATCTTTCCTGGGTCTCCAGCTTGCAGATGGCAGATCCTGGGACTTCTCAGCTTCCATAAGCACGTGAGCCAGTTTCTCATAAGAAATAGACAGCTATCTCCCATTGGTTTGGTATCTCTGGAAAACCCGGACTAATACACACATATAAACTCATTAACTCCTAAATCCATCTGGAGTGTCTTTCCTAAAACTGCTGGACCTCCTGGAATATTCTGGATCTTCCTTTTCTTTCATTGTCTCCCCGCGCCCCGCCCCCCACCAAACTTAACAAACATTAAGTCCCGCTGATTTCACTCCTCTCTGACTCAACTCCCACCCCTCCTCTCCATCCCTATCCTCCCGGCCATTATCTCAGCTCAGGTCACATCATCTCGCACCTGGACCAATGCATTGTTTTCCTAGATGGACCCCCACTTCCTGTTTTGAACCCTTGCAACCCACCCCGTGTGATCTTTCAAGACATCTGATCATGCCTCTTCCTCCCTCCTAAGGGCTCTTCAATGGCTTGCCATTGCTATGGGACAACATTCAGATCCTTAACGTTCTGACAGGCCTCTCTGCTCCCCACCCTGACTCTTTTTAACAGCATCATCTTACCTCCTTCCTTCCCTTCTAATTATTATTAATTCATTATTTTACCACATGGACTTTTTCACACTCACCATGCTGGCCTTGGCCTCCAAGTCTTGGCCCAGGCTGCCCCTTCTGCCTGGAATGCCTTCCTCTCCATGCCTTCACCCCTCCCCCACTCACTGGCGCGCGCGCGCGCGCGCTCTCTCTCTCTCTCTCTCTCTCTCTCTCTCTCTCTCTCTCTCTCTC